>NC_056741.1:1859716935-1860354435 GCF_019279795.1 Protopterus annectens
TTGGGTTTTGGAACCCACATCCTTCAGCCGAGTCATGCTACTACATACCTATTATTCTATCATCTTTCTAAGGTTGTAAGTGGAATATGTGTTTTCTGTCCCTATCAGACCTCTAAAACGATTGGGGACAAATATCAACTGAATCAGGGACACGTCATGACAACATATGGGACACATTTAAAATTTTAGTGCTATTAACCTGACACATTGACAGACTCAGAGCATATGAATTAATACACATTTTTTGAGGTAAATGATGTTTATAACTCTTATCTGTTGTCATTATTCATTACATGTAATTCACCACCTTTCCTCCAAAAGTCACTAGTTTTAGGAGGGATTAAGTGGGACAGAGTTAAAATTTGAGTCAAAATCAGGGATGTCCCTGGAAATCGGGGACAGTTGAAAGGTATGGTCCCTATTTGTTCCCCCAATGGTTTATGTCCTGTCCACTGGACAGGACATAAACCACTGGGGGACAGTTGAGAGGTATGGTCCCTATTTGTTCCCCCAGTGGTTTATGTCCTGTCCAGTGGATTTGCTCATAGGGGATGAGAGGTATGGGCATAAGCTCTGCCCATTTCAGAATATTACTTACATCCCCAGGGTGATCCTACTATGACTGCGCCAGCCAACATCTGCATGCCTAGGCCCATAATTGCATACCCATAGTTCCCCCACCCTCCCCTCCTCTACAACACTCATCCTTACTGTGGGTGCAGGTGGGGTATAAACACACCACTACACACTGCTCACTCTCCACATGTCGGGACACATGTTGTACGTTGTGTCAACCCATGGGTTATCAGGCGCACAACCTACTGGTCCGTGTATGTCTGCAGCCTGGTTTGATGAATCATTACAGGGACTGACTCCGATGATCAGTAATTTTTGGGTGTGCCACAAGGGACATCGATGTCTTTGTTTGAAGATTAGACCAGGCAGGTCTCTCCCACTGGTAGTATCTTGCCGGTGGTCTGGGAAGCAGTGGTGTGTTTACCCATAACTAGCTACCGATAGTTCCCCCACCCGCACCTCCTCTACAGCACCCATCCTTATATATATATATATATATATATATATATATATATATATATATATATATGTGTGTGTGTGTCTGTAAAGCAATGCATACCCCACGCAAATGCACTTACGCATGCTTACTGGTGTTTATATATGCTTAAACCTGCTTACTAGTGCCTTATTCATTATGACACTGACACTTCACTCCAGTTCACTTTTAATTGTTATTTTGCAGGTTATACAGCAGACAGATGTCGAAATTTGTTCACATACAGATTACCGATGGTAAATGGTACATGATACAGTGGGATTCGGAACAGGAATGTCTGTTCGTTAGGCGGTTGCTCTAACCAATACACTATTGCTGTGCTGCTTCATTTGCATATATACCCATATACCCATGTCTCCTGGTTCCCCAAACACCCACCCCTATGCCTCCCTAACACTGTGGTCATCCATTCTCCAGTTGGATTTGCTGTGTATCCACACCACTACACATTGGCCACTCCTTACTCCTGTAGACCCATCCCATCAGTTGACTCACTCCACGTATCCTCAGAACTCCCAAACTTTTAGTCCACAAACATTGGTGACATGAGCGACCAAAAGGACACTATTTGCAATTTTTGGGTTGTCCCACATGGGACACACATGTCTTTATGTCAAGATTATATTCTATACTTCATTACATCCTTACTTCCGTTAACATGACACTACAATAAATTAATAAGTATGATTATGTGGTAACCCACACGTTACACTTGACAGCCTAATTATGTACGTGTTCAGCATATTTCTTTTACAAATAGACCGGTTTAGTAATTGGCGTTGCTGTAGCAGGCAGATCACAGGAATGATTCCATGTGTGAGAAAGTCCTCACATTTGATTTTTTTCAGCACAGCACTGACTTCGGACATTGTACACACTTCTGCATTTTAGCAGTTTTGCCCTTTCCCTCTTATGCACAACCTATTATTCTGTCTACTGTCGAGGTTTGTAAGGGCACATTCATGTTATTTATGTCTGCAAACGGAATGAATGTGTTACAGAGAATGTACTTCTACATGCATAGTTTGCATGTTCTCCCTGTGTTTGCGTGGGTTTCCTCCGGGTACTCCGGTTTCCTCCCACATTCCAAAGACATGCATCTGGAGCATTTCTCCCCGGGCCTCCGCTGAAAACAGGCTCTGTGGAACCTAGTCGGACTTTCCCGGTCAACAAATGATAGATAAATAAATAAATAAATAAATAAATAAATAAAATATAGATGTCTGCATGTGTATATGCATATATACTTATAACGAACTCTCTGACCTCCATGAGACGGTCCAATTAGAACCAGCCCATCCAACCCTGGCACGCCTGGATCCATAATTTCATACCCATAGTTCCTCTACCCCACCTGAGTTCAACATACATGCATACCATCCATTGTCCAGCTGCTTTCGCAGCCATGACACACCTCCACACATTGCCCACTCCTGAGCATTAGGGGCCCTACATGTATGTTGTCCCAACCCATGTATTTTCAGGCTCTCCCACCATTTAGTCCTTGAACATACCTGCCCTTGCTTGTCTAATGGTCAGATGGCCAAACATTCTTTCAATATTTTGGGTAGTCCCACCAGGGACTACCCTCTGATTGTAAAGTAGACTTAGCAGATCAACAATGTTACTCCTACTGGTAATATCCTGCCTGTGGTGTAAGTATCAGTGCTTTGCTCATTCCTGCCCAGCTTGATATGAAATATGTTGACAGCGCTATATAATACTGGGGTTGCTGATTCCCTTCTCATTCCTTTTGTATGCTTTATTGTTACGTTCATTCTTCATAGATATATATATATATATATATATATATATATATATAAATATATATATATATATATATATATATATATATATATATATATATATATATATATATATATTATATATCTGTACATACTTATACACATTTCCTATGCCGGGCACTGCTTAGACCTACGCAAGCTCACTCAGACTTGCTTACTGGTACTTATATATGTTTACTGCTGCTTATTTGTGCTTACACCTGCTTACTACTGCCTTATTCATTATGACAGTGCCACTTTGATTGAATGGCATTTAGTTAAACATCTCATGCGATACTCTTATGTCGGTTGTACAGCAAAATGACATTCATTCCACATGGAAATGATATATGCTATTGTTGGGCTCGAACGGTGAATGCCTATTTGTTAGGCGGATGCTCTAAACACTACACTATTGACGTTTATGTTGATTCTGCATGTTTTTCTCTACTTGAATGATTTTGATGTGGAAGCTACGCTCGGCAGAGGGCAGTGATGCACAAACATGCTGCGCTTTGCTTACACCTTCAATATTTCAGCAATACAAATGTATAATAGGGACACAGGGAATCTAATTGTGAAAGTTCTAGGGATGGGGCTCAACATTCCACTACGTGCTTGTGTGTTTACTACTTCGATTTTATTTCACTGTTTGTGGACACTCTTATATGCTTAGCATACATTTCGGTATCCACAGACACTGAATTACTGACTTACTATTACAGGTGAGCTCTAATAGTAAGCATAGTAAGCTGTGCAACTGTTGGAACATGTTTACTCCTCCACAGAGCACTTGTACATGCCCCCTGCACTCGCACATTTTTCCTGTGCACATCGAGGGTGCGGCAGCATGCCCTCATACATATTCATATGGTGCTGCTGCACCATCTGTACTGAGGACGCTCGGTGCAAGGCTAAAACCGTCCTTACCCCGAGTTTCTTGAATCCCAGGGGGAGTTTTTGATGTGTGTGTGCTTTTTTATGCTGCTTCCTTTATTTGGAGATCAAATTTCATATTTTTATCAATTACTACTCCTAATAGCTTGGAGTATGAAACAGTTTAATTTGTGGTGCTGTTGGTAACGATTATGGTGAAACTGGGCTTGGTCTGTTGGAATGTTTTAGAAGCAAAGAGGAGAAGTTTGTGTTTTGGGGCTTCAATAGTGTTGGGAGTTACAGAGGCATGCTTATAGTTGCTGTAATTTTTCTAAGGTTTTAGAAGAACAGATGAGTGTTGAATCATCTGCTAACAATGTCAGTGGCACAAAAGGTAGCAAACTTGCCTTTGGTGTAAAAGACTGTGGGTTTTCTTCCCACACTAGTTAGGTCATTTGCTGACACTGCAGTGCAGCTTAAGGAGAGGGTGCTGCACTCATGAGTGCACCATCCTTCAGATGAGATATTAAACAGATGCCCCATCTGCTTGATCTGGTGGTAGCTTAGGTAGATGTAAAAGATCCCACAGCACCAATTTAAAAGAGTAGGGAAGTTCTCTGATGCCATGTCCAAATTTCCCATAGTAGTATAACTGCCACCTCTGGTCTTCCCTGAAAAGAGGTTTCTAGCATAGTGGAACTAAACTGGTTAATAAAGGACAAATAGAATAAATAAATAAAGTCTGCATACTGCATGAGAGAGGCATTTTGGTTTCATTTATGTAGGTTGTTAATGGAAATATTAAATAAGGGTGGTCCTAGGATGGAGTCTTGTGAAACCCCTAAAGATTTAGGAAAGAAATAGGAGATGTTGGTGGTCCATTTGACTGCCGGTTGCCTGTCGGATTAGTAACTGGAGAACCAAGACAGGGATGAACTATCTAGTCCAAGGGAGAAGAGTCTGTTAAGACGTTTAGGCTAAGACACAGTATCAAAGGCTTTGAACAGGTCAAGGAATACTGCTGATACAAGTCTGCTGGTGTTTTGGTGCTGGTTAATGCAAGTACAAAAATTAAGTGCAGCATTGGTACTGGGGAGTGGGCATAAGCTGTGTTTGGTAGTAGATAGATTATTTTCTAGTCTAGATTTTAGTACCTGCTTCAAAATGTAGGATTTCTTCCAGAATACAGGAACATATCTGTCTTTGGTGCAGTGGCTGATTAGAATGCTTACTGTGTAGGCTACTGCATCTGTTGCTAGTTTAATATATTCAGCAGAAAAGTAGTTATCTGGGGTGAGAGTGGTAGCTTTAAGTTTAAGGAGGAGCTTTATGTAGGTTTGAGGGATATTACTTTTATTTGTTGAATGGACTACTGTATAGGTATAGAGACAGTTGTGTCTTTTAAGAAAGAGGCAATGGTTTATATGAAGAAAGTGTTAAACTGGATAGTATACTCTCTGTGAAGCTGGTTGGGTTGTAAGTCCAGGGTTGGTGAGTTTTTTTATTGAAGACAAGAGCATTTTAGGGTTAGTTTGACCTGTTTTTTGTTGGCCGGTATAGTAGGATCTTTTATCTGAGTTGATCTGCTTGAAAATCTTGAGATTGGATTCATTGTTTTGTTGTTTTGTTTGGTTCCAGTGAATGTAGGCTTTGTCTGTTTTATTTCTAACCAGGTGTGTTTGTTGAGTATATCCAGGGAAGTGCTACTGAAGAAGAGTACAGCTTCATTTAGTAGAAGTTGTTTTAGTAGTTGCCAATTGATTGATTTTAATTTAATGGTAAGGTGTTGTGAGATTGATTGATGTGGTATGTTTTGGGGTTGAATTGACAATCCCTTACAATAAAGGTGGGCAGGTGGTCACTTAGATTATATGGTAGGGAGCCTGTGTAATTATTTCTGGAAAATTTGTGAGAACCTAGTCTAGGGTGCTTTGTTTCTTACTGTTTCTGCTGTATCTTGTTGGGGTGTTTATAAATTGAGTAAATCTATAGAGGTTAATGTTTTTGTTGAAGAATATATTTTTTACTGTTAGTCAGTGTTAAAATCTCCTGTTATGATGGTTTCTTGACATGTAGCTAAAGATACCCAGGAGAGGAGTTCCTTAGTTGTACTGATGTTATTTCCAGTGGGGGTATACACTCTTATAATAGTTATGCTGTTATGGTTGTTTATTTTCAGAGTAGCCATCAGGATTTAAGCCATTCCTATAAGGGGGGGGGGGTAGTTGGATGAAGTGAGAGGCTGAGTGTTTGCTGATATTTTATTGCAACCCTAGTTGCTTTTTCTTTTTGCTATCTAGGCTAAGAATGTTATGGCCTGGAGGAACCAATTCTTCATCAGGAGTTTCCTGTTTTAGCCATGTTTTGTAGCTCTGATTATGTCTGGTAGGTGCTAGGTAATCCATTCATGTACCTCTGACAGTTTGTTACAGATACTTCTGAGGTTTATATGAAAGAGAAGACGGTCTTTTGAATATGATGGGTGAAGTAGAAATTGTGAAGTTTGGATTGTGAATGGGGTCCTGAGTTGGGGTGGATGTCACCTGAGAGCTGAAGATTTAGTTGGTGAGGTTATTGTTGTGCGTGTAACCACTTATATTTCGGTTTTGGCAGGATGACTGATTTGTGATTAGAAAGGCAAATGGGTTGGACATGTTTGTTTTTGAACAGGATGGGGTTATGAGGATTTTAATGTTTGAAAGTAACTGTGTGGTTAATTGAGGAAGAGGCAGGTAGCTGAGTACTGTCAGTTAGGTAGTGTGGTGAGGATATGTATGTGAGTGCAGTCAGGAGAACTAACAGAAGAATGTTTAGGACTAACATATTTTAGTAGGGAAGAAGTAGATATTAGGTTAGTTTAGGGATCATTTGTATTGCTGGAGGAGTAGAAAGATGAGAAAGAGGAAGGGGTAGCTGAGGACGTGGATGCTATTGATGTAAATAATGTAATTCTGTTGATTGGGTTTGAATGGCAGGTGGAGGTCGAATAATATAAGAGTAGAGATGAGTGGGGAGGGTGGGATTGGGGTAGGGTAAGGGAGCGGCATGAACCCAAACATAGAGAGGGTGAACAGAGTGGGCCAAGCCATAGTGGGGGGTTCAAACAGAAAACAGGGAATACAGAAAAAATATCTCATAGATTTAAGGAACAGAGATCAATCATTTTTATCTAAAATTTGATTTGAGGAATACAGATATGGGATATTTAATAAAAGTACAACTTTGTCTATATATTTAGGATTGTTTAGTGTTGAAGTAGGTAGATAATGCAGCTGATCAGCATAACCTAAAAGAACACTACTTTAAGTAGTGTTAGGCCAACATAAGTATTGCGCTGTATTTTACTGTTGTGTATTTGTGCTTCACATTCTTTAAAGTGGAAAATAAAATGTAGCTATCAAGAGAGTTGTCTTGGTATGCAAGTTTGGGATTACTTAGATGGACATTTCCAGATTTTAGAAAGGCAGGTGGAATGCCTATCTCAGTCATATCACACTCTCTGCCCCCCCTCCAAAAAAACCTATAGTGTGAAATTTAAGCAGTTTGAAGTCAATAATTGCAAATAACAGTAGGCAATGACCTCATTCTTTTCACAACCAAGACCATCTGATTATTAACAAATAACTGTGCCAGCCAGTGACTGCATAACCAGGCACAACAATTCAATACTAGAGCAGAAGCCAGTAGAAACATACTAATGCATTTGCTAGAAATTAAGAACAGAAAGAATGCACTTTACCAGATAGTAACACACTAGAAGCTTGTTTGCAGTTGTTACTAGTACAAGGTGATCCAGAATAAATTAAAAACAGGTTCTGTTGAGAAATTCTACAAAATGCAGTTTATCTTACAGTAGAGGGAAGCAGCTAGTAGTATTTGGAGTCACTTGGGTCATGGAGTGATGGAGTGATATTAAAACTGGACCCAAAAACAGCTATATTAGCTGAAAACCAACAGAGCTAAGGGGAGGGACAATCATGTAATTCAATAGAATGCAGTTGTCTTCCCCTCAGATGGTTTTCTACCAAAAACAATAAAATGCAGAGTGTGCTTTTAAATGTAGGAAAATGCAAATTGTTCTCCCAAATATTAGAGAGATAATCAAACGTATAAAATAAAATAAGATTTTTTAGATACCGTATAAAAAGAGGTTATTTGATCAAAGCACATCAAGAATCACATCAGCTAGAGGTTCAGCATGAGGTAAGCCAGAGGCTTTACCTGAAGATCCAAGACTCACAGAGTTGACTAGCCCAGTGCTCAGTCAGGGCATCTTGTAGATGACAAACCCAGGTAAAAATGTTTTGTTGTCTATTAACATTGAAAACCATCTTGGCAGGGCCTGCAACGATGACTTGTTCTTTAAACTCCATATTGTGTGAAACACTGCAAGAGAATGGACTTAAATGGTGGAGATAACCTTAATGTACTGTTTGGTTTATTTGCAGCAAAGCCTAGTAGGGTGTATTCATGTTGTATTTCATATGAATCTACAAAGTAAATATTTTTATACTGTCTGCCTAAAGTGTCTTTCAGACAGTGTGCATGGTTGTTTATGTATATGTAATATTAAAATGTGTGTGTGTATATGTATATGTATATATATATATATATATATATATATGTGTGTGTGTATATATATATATATATATATATATATATATATATATTTATTATATATATATCTTTGAATGTGTTTCACACTAGTTTAATAGTATGCTTATTTTGTTTTCAGAGACTGCCATTCTTCCGTCAAATTTTACCGTCTGATATTGTACAGAGAACATGAAAGTTCATCAGTATATAGGGCCTTTGCCAGCTGTCTAATTTTTTTTTTTTTTTACAGTGATCTTTGTTTCTGTGGTGAGTATCATAGGTCTTAGGGTTTTTCTTGTGTGAGTGTGTGTATGTGTGTGTTTGTTTTTCTTCACCCACTGGTGAAAAATACAATCCTACATTTGTTTTCCAAGTTGGTGTGATCTAATTTAGCAAATAAATAATCACACATGCATTACCTGAAGTCTACAGAAGGGATCACATTTGCCAGCAGGCCATTTAGTTGCTATCTTCGGGGTTTTGCTTTTTTAACATTAAATTCTTATTAGCACCACATATTTAATTTTTGTGTGCACTGGATGAGAACATCTGCTCAGGTGAGTGCAGCTAGCTAGCTAAGCAGTTGTCTGTCACATCCATATTATACCTAAACAGTAGTCCCATGCATTTTTATAACTGTCCTGTGAGGACCACAGTGATTTTTTTTTACTTTTTTGAATGTACACATTCTTCTGCAAGCCTATGCTTTCTTTTTTATAGATTGTACCTATCACTCTTTCTATCTTTCTTCTTTTCATTATCAAGTATATTAATGGAACAAACACTGTAGTCTACACCTATGTTTTGTTTTGTTTCAGTGTATCAGTTTCTCTTACATCTTTTATCACGTGTCCCATGCTTTAGTCTGTATCATTCCATTGGCCTACTTTCCACATTGTCTGTGGTAATGTACAGTTAGGCCCTACCCCTCTATGAAATACATTTTTTTCTTTCATGCAGTTTCATATCCCTTGAAAAAAAGTGATTTGTTCATAGTTTATTATCTTACTCTTCTAATTTGTGCATGTTTACCAGATGCCTTGTCTTTTTTGAAACCGCTGTTTCTCCATCCTGCATTTTATGTTTGCAATACCACATTTACTGTTCACAAATCATAACAGAAAAAATAGTGTTTCCAAAAACAAAGGTTGTATAAACATTGTACCATTCAAAATTGGTTCCTTTCCATCTACCACTTATGGCCTTTCCAGTCAACCCCCACCCCTTTTTAGTTTTTCCAAGACTGAATACCCCTAAAATGCAACAACTTACATTTATCACAAAAGTCCAAAGAGGCCATTATCCCACTGTACTCTGCCCTTATCAGACCAATTATTGAGTACAATGCTCACTTTGGTATGTACCAGACCAGACATATGCAGCAACTAGAGTGACCTCAGAGGTTCCTTACAAAAAGAATACAAAGTGTAAGAAACCTGCCTTATGCAGAGTGCTTTAAAGACCTTTCCCTCTATTCAGTCTCCTATAGATTGCTGAGGGGTACAAGGCATACACAAACCCCAAACTTATGAATCTCCTGCATATTCATAAGTCACCCCCATAGTGCCTTTTTTAGGCAAGGCTCAAATTCTAAACCTACCACCCTAGAACACAAAAAAGGAAAAAAACTAAGGGTAATGCTGCTCAATGCCAGAAGTCTAAATCTCAAAATGCACGCACTCGAGGCCCTTCTCAGTATGGAGAACATCGATGTCTGTGCTGTGACAGAAACCTGGTTCAAGGCTCCTGAGAGCACCCCAGCGCTATCAGGTTTTACCTCATATCATGCGTTCCGGCCCCAAAATCCGGACAATACCAAGAAAGGAGGGGGGTATCCATATTCATCAAGGACACCCACACCTCAAGACTGGTGGCAACGCACGATGCATCGGAGACCATCCAGGTGCAATTAACCATAGGCAAGACTGCTCTGCAAATTGTAGCATGTTACAGGCCACCCTCACAAACTCAGGAACCTCACATGGCCTTCCTGAAAACACTAGAGGATAAATGTATCACCAAACACCATCATACTAGGTGACTTCAATTACCCTAATATAGACTGGGAACACTACTCAAGCCCAAACACCCTAGCCCAAAAGTTCCTGGAATTCATAAACTCAAATGCCATGGAACAACTAGTCACCATCCCCACAAGAGGAGATAACATACTTGATCTCATCATCACGAACATGGGAGCACAATGTTCAACACCGGAAGTATACCCTCACTGGTGAGATCAGATCACAAACTAATCTCGCTGGAGATCCTCATCCCACCCCCACCTGAAATAAAAAAGACCACAGTAAAGAACTTCTCAAAAGCCGACTTCACACTTCTAAAGACTACTGTGGTCTCCTTTAAGGCCCCGAGCCGGCGGAAAACAGTACTCAAGCCGCTGAATCACTTACAAACACCTTCTACCAGCACCTGCAGGACTGCATGGATAAGGCAATCCCAAACAAAACAAAGACTCTTAGTACCAAAGGCAAGCGTCCAGTCTGGTGGACCCCAGCCATAAACAAACTCTACAATAAAAGGAGGAAGCTACTACAAGATAGAGCAAAATCCTTAAAAGGTAAGACACCCTTGATCACTATAAGTAAAAACTAAGAGCTCTCATAAAATCATCCAAAGCAAATTTCGAGAGAAAAATAGCTAAAGACTCAAAAGACAATCATAAGGCCTTCTTTAGCTATGTTAGAAACCTAGGAGGAAACTCCCAGATATGCTCAGAACTAGTTCAAAATGATGTGAAGATTACTGATCCTACAGACATTGCCAACATACTGGCTGACAGGTTCAATGCAAACTTCTCCCCCTCCCCAAAAGGAGAGATATCTATACCAAATGATTGCAGCCCCCAAACATCTCCAGCGCCCAAGTGAGAACTGCTCTCTCCAAAGCAAAAACACAGCATCCATGGGACCTGATGGTGTCCCCGGCTGTGTGCTCCACGAACTCAATGAGGAATTAAACCCACAGCTAGGACAGCTGTTTAATCAAAGTCTTACCTCTGGATACGCACTCCAGGAGTGGCGCACTGCAACTGTGGTCCCACTTCACAAAGGCGGTGCCTCCACCGACCCTGGAAATTACCGGCCCATTAGCTTGACAAGCCTTATCTGCAAAGCCATGGAGAGGATCATAATGGACCTCATAAATAAAGACATAGGAATTTGCAGACTTTGGATCCAACCCAGTTTGGCTTTGTCAAAGGCAGATCATGCCTTTTAAACTTGGTTGACTTCTTCGAAACAGTCACCAAAGCCATTGACGAGGGAAAGGCAGTCCATACAGCCTACCTCGATCTGGCTAAGGCCTTCGATACAATACCCCACTCGGGTATCATTGAAAAACTCATCAGCTTAAATGTTAACCTATACATCACAAGATGGGTTGCAAACTGGCTGAGTGACAGATCCCACAGGGTCAGAGTTGCTGGTGCCATGTCAGACTCAAAGCCTGTCACAAGTGGTGTCCCACAGGGCTCAGTCCTGGGCCCACTCTTGTTTGGCATCTACTTTTCCGAAGTACAAGCAAACACAGGAGGGTTATGGCTGACAAAGTTTGCAGATGACTGCAAACTGGGCGCCATAGTAGAAAACACATCTGACACAGATATCCTTCAGAAGGGTCTCACAGAAACGGATAACTGGTGCCAGAGCCACGGCCTGAAGTTAAATGCCAAAAATGCATAGTCATACCCTTTGGGAAAAACAAGGTTACCCCTAGCTACCAAATAGGTGGCAATCCACTGAGCACAGAAGAAGTTATCAGGGACCTGGGGACCCAGGTTGATAGTAGTCTGTCATTCGACACCCATGTAGCTAAAGTAGTTAGGAAGACCTTCTACATTGCCCACCTTATCATGAAGGGATTCTCATCTAGATCAACGGAGGTCATAGTCTCCCTTTACTCATCACTCATCAGACCAATGATTGAGTATAATGCCCCATTCGGGATGTATCTGACCCGACACTTGCAGCAGCTGGAGAGGCCACAAAAGTTCTT
This sequence comes from Protopterus annectens, assembly GCF_019279795.1. NCBI lineage: Eukaryota > Metazoa > Chordata > Ceratodontiformes > Protopteridae > Protopterus > Protopterus annectens. Next base: position 1,859,729,278 of record NC_056741.1, read on the forward strand.
CACCAAAAGGATAAAGGGTCTCAAAAATCTGTCCTATGCTGCCCGACTGAAAGAACTCCAGCTCTATTCAGTCGCCACCGCTTGCTCAGAGGTGACCTTGCCTAACATACAAGGCCATGTCAAACCCAGATTTGATGAATATGCTTCACCTCAAAAAATCTAGATCCATCAGAGCCACAAGGGCGGGAGACTTAAACCTCGACATGGCTATTAATAGGACGTGCTGGAGGGATAGATTCATCACCCAAAGACTCCCTATGCTGTGGAACAAAATCCCGGTACATGTGAGGCAGAGCACCTCGCTGGCCTTGTTCAAGAGAAATCTTGACCAATGGATGGGAGATCGCAGATATACCCCAGGGATTACCTCAGTGTCACTGCTCGACAGAGGCACAGCAAAATAATGGGTATAGTTCCCCATACTAAAGGGGTGGCGTAAGCCACAAAACGATGGGCTAGGCTTGTAAATGCCCTCGGGCAGATAGCCTAGTATGAACCTATGAACCTATAAGAAGTACCAGAGATACAAAAGGTCTAGGAACCCACATTTTATCTGTGGCTTAAACAGAACATGCAGGGGAGACAAATAATGTCCCAGAGACTGCCCCTCTTATGGAACAAGCTTCCCACCCATGTGAAGCTGAGTTTGTCTATTACCTAATTTAAGCACAACCTAGACCAGCGGATGGTAAAGAGGAAATTTACACTAGACCTGGCACCCTTGTCCTTTATGGACCAAGGTAACTTATAAATGCCTGGCCTTCAATGTCCAATTTGGACACAGAGCATCATTGTTCTTTAGGGAAAACTTGTCTAGGTTTAGAAAGGCCCCTGGGTCATTAGCCTAGTAACAATTTATGAATATAAGTGCAAAATAATGCATATAGGAAAGAAAAGCAAAGTATATTTAGATCTAAAAGCCCATTACCTTCTGCAACTTATCCCTAATGTTTAGAAAAGGTGTGGCAGGTGGGACAGTGCTAAATTAATTGTTGTCACTGTCATGTTCATCTCTAGCTGCACTTAACTTGTTTGCACTAAAACGCAATGGTCTCACAGGAAAGATGCAGTGGGTATTACATTTTCTGAAAGGTTATTACAATACTATAGATCAGAAACACTGTAAGACCACACTGACTCCCATCTATCTTTATTTTACATGTAGCATCAGTAGAATGTAATGAGTGACTGACAGTGGACAGATGCTATAAGTTTAGGAAGTATTTTTCCTGACTAGATGAATTCTTGTAACCAATATGGCCAGCTTTCTTCAGGTAAACTTAACTGGTCACTTACCACCTGATAGGAGCACAAAAGCAGCTCCTGGGTTTTAATAAGTGTATGTATTTACATTAGAGGTACGTAATAAATAAAGCCTTCCATGTACCATTGTATAGTTTTAAATAGAACCTTCAGGAAGTGGAAAAAGAGCATGTATAGGTGAAAATAAGTTTTATGAACTGTTGACTTTTGCAGCACATTTTTTAACCTTTGAAATGATGACTTCAGTCTTTATTTGTCAAGCTCAATTGAATAGAGTAACAATGTAATTCTGTATTGCTTTCATTCAGGTGTACTCTATACCATTAATGGAGCCTTCCAAGTAATCAGCACAGAAAGTATGAAAGAAACAAATGCATAATAAATATGAAACCCATTTTGTGCCCCATGTGTTCATAAGATGCTTTCCAAACATTGTTTAGTACAGTGTAGCAAAAGTCCTTGAACAATCATGCTCAGTGCTAGTCTGAAATGCTCTGTCGGCACAAACTCCAGAGGCCACTGAAACAATTCTATCAATTCGAATGCACCCAAGGAAGAAGAAGTGGGTACTATACTTTTTTGATAATCATTCATGTAAGTTAATGTTTTTGCCATATTCAGAGAAACACAACAAAATACTAAATCACAAAATTTCTTAGTGTGCTGCCTGAAGTAGCCCTGATATTCAAAAAGGCTTAGTGAGATGTGAAAGCCTTATCTCAGATTTCCACATCATGTAAAACATTTCTGATTCATATATTGTTCTGCTACTGAGGCTTTCCTGTCACAGTTTCTTCAGCTGAAGTTCCGCAGATGAAGCTGCATGCTAATGTGGCAATCTGGAAGAGTAGCCAAAGCTAATTAGATTTGTGCTGTCCTTTGGAAATGGCCATGGCTCCCAGTTTGTCCAAGGTAGTAATTCTCTCCTGTGTGGAATACTTAAGGTGCAGTTAAGTTTCGTTTGCGAAAATGAGGGGATTGGTGTGGATGTGTCTGTATGGGGCATAAATGAGGCTGCATGAAAGTGTGTGTGCATGCCTGCCTGGGTGGTTACAGAAAGACTCAAGAATCTGGTTCTGTGTGCAGTTGCTTGTGTGCATGCGTGTGTGAAGTTTTGGAAATGTATATTTAATGAATGTGTGCATGTCGGGGTGAAAGCACAATTCATGGGCCACTAGGGAGAACACTACCACTGTTATTCGATTTAGGGACATAATAATGAACCAGTATTGAAGTCTTTCACATGCAATCACTTTTTTATGTGGAAATAAAACTTTGCTTCACCTCTTTAAATATTTTCTTTCAGCTAGCCAGTGTGATGCATGTTTTACAGTAACATTTTGCAGGATAAATGTTACCCACAATCCATACAAAGAGTTTTAATTGTTTCTGTTTTTCCATATGTTAATACAGTTCAATTACAGAATGACAGATTTCCGCAAAACCTGAGAAAGTCAATATTTTGTACCCTAAAATTCATTACACATTTACCACTGTATGGCTCAACTCCCTAACTAGGGAACTAGAAATCTTCTCAAACTTTTAGATAAAGGCTGGGAACACTGGAACACAACTTAATCTGTACAAAACCGACTAGCATACCAGCAACGCAGAACCAAAGCCAAAACCCAAATCAAGCTAGATAAAAAAATTACTATACCAACATACAAATAACACATCAAAAAATCCAGAAAAATTTTGGTCAGCTATCAAAGCTATCCTGCACCTGGGATAAGTATCTACCCCACCCCCATAACCATCCCAAACTCAGGTTCAGCTGCCAAACAATTTAACAAATATTTCACCAAGAATATCCTAGCTCTATCCAAAAATAACTGTTCCCCACCAGATACTTTTTCCTTATTGGAAAATAAGAACAATAGTGTTTTCTGCTTCCATCCCGTCTCAACAAACAACATAAAAAATTGATTAAAAAACTGAAATTAACAACCATTGCAGATGACAGCCTTCCAACAGAATACCGCAAGATGACAGCTGATGCTAAAGCCTACCCTGTATCTGTTCTAATCAATCAATCTATCACTGAACATCAAGTCAAACACCTCTGGAAAGTCTCTTATATAACCTCCCTCCATAAAGGAGGTAACTCAACAGAGCTATCTAATTATAGACCTATTACTATATTATATCCTCTATCCAAAATTTTAGAAAGGTGCATATATTCTCAACTTATGCACCACCTTTCAGTCAATAATTTTCTAGCCAGCTCCCAACTGCCACCCTCTTAAGCTTCACCAACACAATCAATCTAAATAGGACTGAAGGTAAAATTGTCTCATCAGTCTTCCTTGATATGACCAAAACCTTCAATATAGTCTCCCATCAAAAACTTTTGTCTTATCCAGCCTAAATCTTAGTTCATCTGGTCTCTCTCTTGGTTCCAAAGCTCCCTAACTGACTGACACCGAGCAGTAAAGGGGTTACAAGACATCTCTTCATTATTGCCAGTCACATTAGGGGTATCTCAAGGCTCTATTCTTGGTCCCCTTCTTTTCAATATCTTCACTAATAATCTCAATACAGCTACTTCTCTGGCTACATTAGTCCAATATGCAGATGACTCCGCACTAATATGTGCAGCCCACACCCTTCAAGAACTACAGGAAAAAAAACACAAAAATTCTTCTTTCTATAATTTTTCCAACTTGTCTTTGTAATAATTTTGTCTGTTTTCTATGTGGACCTTTTGTACTCGGACCTCAACTGAAAAAGGGGCTTACTCCCAGTCAGACTTTCCTGGTAAACAAATGTAAAATAAAATAAGTAAAAATAAATAAAAATTAATAAAAATGAACTGCCCTCCTCAAGTTAAGCTAGTAACGATGAATACACATTCAACTCATCCACGTTGTGGAAGCGAGAGACAACTAGTCATCATAAGTAATACAAAGCAATTTGTATCTATCCTCATACAGAACCTTGTGGGTGAGTATTATTTAGAAAGATCAATAAAGTACAGTTGTGTAAAATCATATCATAATGGTATATGTCCTTGCTTTCACTGCTGCAGTATTCCTAACTATATGGGGATTCCCTGCCATGGAAGCACGACGTCCAGCCAATCTTCCAAAGACTTCTGAATTTAAAAGGTATGCTGAACTTCACCATATGCTCCCTGCATAATGTAGGGGATAAAGGTAACTTTCAGGCATACGGAAACAGAACTGATTGCTCCAGGAGGAAAACCAGTCCAAGGAACCCAAGAGGTAATGTGTACATCCAGGAAGGCAAAAACTAGGGGGATGAAGGGAGGGAGGGAATACTGCAGCAGTGAAGGCAAGGACATCTACCATTATGGTAAGATTTAACATAACTGTACTATGTCCTTACATTCACTGCTGCAGTATTCCTAACTATATGGGAGAATGCCAGAGCTCAAGAGGAAACTTGGGAGGAGGAAGAGGAAGAAGAATCCCCTATAAATACATGAAGAACTTGAACTAGTAAAATCAGCCCTTGCTCTAAAGATACCATCCAACTTGTAATGCTTGGTAAAGGCATGTACAGAAGTCCAGGTAGCTGCTTCCTGAATAGAATTAGTATCTAGGCCTTTGAAAAAAGCACCAAAAGAAATCACAGCTCTAGTAGAATGAGCCTTAACTGAAAAAGAAAGGATCTCACCGTGAAAAGTGTAACAAAAGGAAATAGCCTTATAAATCCAAGAAGAAATAATTGCTTGGATACAGCATAGGTTCATACTAGGCTATTTGCCCTAGGGCATTTACAAGCCTAGCCAGAGTGTGTTTGGCTTTCGCCACCCATTTTAAAATGAATTTTGCTATGCCCTTTTTTGAGGTTAGTATACTGTGCCTCTGTCTAACAGTGACACAGAAGTGATACCCGGAGTAAATCTACGACCTCCCATCCACTCATCAAGATTCCTCTTGAAGAGAGTCAATGAGGGACTCTGCCTAACCTGGACTGGGATTTTATTCCAGAGTGAAGGGAGCCTCTGGGTTATGAATCTGTCCCTCCAGCATGTCCTATTTATTTCAGTGCTGAGGTTCAAGTCTCTTGAGCACGTAGCTCGATGGGATTTGGATTTTTTGAGGTGCAGCATGTCCATTAATTCCGGGTTGGACATGGCTTTATACATCAGGCACAGATCGCCTCTGAGCAGGCGGTATGCCACTGAGTAGAGCTGGAGTTTCTTTAACCAGGCAGCATATGGCATCTGTTTGAGCCCTTTGATCCTCTTGGTGAGGTACTTTTGGGGTCTTTCCAGTTGCTGCACGTGTCTGGTAAGGTACATTCCAAAAGGGGCATTGTCCTCAATTATGGGCCTGATGAGGGATGAGTAAAGAGGCACGATGACCTCCTCTGATCTAGATGTGAATCCCTTCATGATTAGGTGGGCTATATAAAATGATTTTCTAACCACTTTGGCCATGTGGTTGTCGAATGAGAGATTGCTATCAACTTGGGTCCCCAGGTCCCTAATTACTTCTTCCGTACTTAATGGATTACCATCTATGTGGTAATTTGTGGGCACTTTGTTTTTGCCGAAGGGGATGACTACACACTTTTTGGCATTTAGCTTGAGGCCATGGCTCTGGCACCAGTTGTCTATTTCTATGAGGCCCTTTTATAGGATGCTTGTGTCGGCTGGAGAGTCAATTATGACACCCAGTTTGCAGTCATCTGTGAACTTGGTCAGCTACAGTCCTTCCGTGTTGGCCTGTACCTCCAAGAAATATATACCGAACAAGAGAGGTCCCAGGACTGAGCCTTGTGGGACACCACTTGTAACTGGTTTGGAGTCTGACATGGCTCCAGCAATTCTAACCATGTTGGTTCTGTCCTTGAGCCAGTTTGCAACCCATCTAGTGACATAGGGGTTTATATTTAAGCTGGTGAGCTTATCTATAATGCCCGAGTGGGGTATTGTATCGAAGGCTTTTGTGAGGTCCAGGTAGGCTGTGTGGACCACCTTCCCCTAGTCAATGGCCTTGGTGACTGTTTCAAAGAAATTGACCAGGTTTAAGAGGCAGGATCTGCCCTTAACAAAGCCAAACTTGGTAGGATCCAGTGTCTCTAGGTCCTCAATATCTTTATTTATAAGGTCCATGATGATCCTTTCCATAGCTTTGCAGACCAAGCTAGTCAGGCTTATGGGGCGATAGTTTCCAGGATCCGTTGAGGCACCACCTTTGTGGAGAGGGACCACTGTTGCTGTACGCCACTCTTTGGGTACATATCCTGTAGTAAGGCTGAGATTGAACAGTAGTCTTATGTTTGGGTTTAGTTCTTCTTGGAGTTCATGTAGGATGCAGCCCAGGACACCGTCTGGTCCCATTGATGCTGTGTTTTTTGCTTTGGAGAGGGCGGCTCTTACCTGAGCATCTGAGATGTCAGGGGGGCAGCACTCTGCTGGGATATATATTTGACCTTTTGCTGGGGAAAGGGGGGGAGAAGTTTGCGCTGAACCTGTCAGCTAGGATGTTGGCAATGTCTGTGGGTTCGGTGTATTTTTTGTCATTTTGGACTAATTCTGAGCATATCTGGGAATTCCCACCCAGGGTCCTAACATAACTAAAGAAAGCCTTGTGATTATCCTTAGTGTCCTGTGCAATTTTTCTCTCCAAGCTGGCCTTAGATGATTTTATGAGTGCTCATAGTTTTTTGCTAATACTGATCAGAGATGCCTTCCCTTTTTGGGATTTTGCTCTATCATGTAGTAGCTTCCTCCTTCTATTATATAGTTTGTTTATGGCTGGGGTCCACCAGACAGGATGCCTGCCTTTGGAGGATTTGGTCTTGGCTTTGTTTGGGATTGCATGACTATGCATTCCTGAAGGTGTTCATAGAATGCAGTTTTAAAGGATTCTGCGGTCTGGGCCGTATTTTCCACAGGCCTGGGGGCTTTGAAGGATTCCACCTCAGTTTTGGGGAGTGTGAAATTTGCTTTAGAGAAGTTTTTCACTGTGGTTTTCTGGGCAGGGGCTGGGGTTGGGATGTGAATATCTACTGAGATTAGATTATGGTCTGATCTTACCAGTGAGGGATACACTTCTGGTCTGGAGCATAGAGTCCCCATGTTGGTGATGATCAGGTCCAGTATGTTTTCCCCTCTTGTGGGAGTGGTAACAAGCTGTTCCATAGCATTTGAGTTTATAAATTCTTGGAACCTTTGGGCTAGGGTGTTGGAGCTAGAGTAATGCTCCCAGTCTATGTTTGGGTAGTTCAAGTTGCCCAATATAATGGTGTTTGGTGAGACCTTCATATTTTCCAATGTTTTCAGGAAGGCCGAGTCAGGTTCCTGGGTTTGGGAGGGTGGTCTGTAGCAGGCTATAAACTGGAAGGCAGTTTTACCCACTGTTAGTTGCACATGGATAGTCTCTGATGCTTCGTGCTGTGCCACCAACCTGGAGGTGTGGGTATCTTTGACGAATATTGATACTCCCCCTCCTTTGTGGTTCGGTCCAAGTTTTGGGGCCGAAAAACATGGTATGAGGTATAACCTGGTAGTGATGGGGTGCTCTCGGGAGCCTTGAACCAGGTTTCTGTTACTGCACAGATATCGATGTTCTCCATGCTAAGGAGAGTTTCGAGTGCATGCATCTTGAGGTTTAGACTTCTGGCATTGAGTAGCATTACTCTTAATTTCTTATCCCTTGTGATACCTATGGAGGTGGGTTTGCCTTTTGAGCCTTGCCTAAAAAAGGCACTATGGGGATGGCAAGAGCCTTTGCCAATATCCGAAAGCCCAGGGGTGACAGGTGCAAGCCGTCCCTAGATAAGCATCATGGCTTGTCGAGCATATCATCCCAGGCTGACTGGCATTGGATCCCCTTTGAATGACACCAATACTTAAGCCAATTGTTGAAATTGATCATCTTGTCTTCATATTGTGGCATCACTCTTGATGAGGGTAAGATGCTACTCAAGGTCAGGGTCATACCGGCCTGGGCTACATGCTCAGAGAGCTCCTCTATGTCTCTTTTCATGTAGTCCAGGGAGGTACGTCTCAGGTCATTCACACCAGCATGGACAATGACTGAGTCATATTTGTACTTGCCTTGGAGTGACCTGAGTGCTTGTGTTATGTGGCGGATCCTAGCGCCCGACAGGCAGCTCACCGTGACCTTTGACTTGTTCAGCCTGGTGAGTGGGACGTCAGTGTGCCTGACGATAGAGTCACCTATTACAAGTGTATCAGGTGTGTTGTTTAGCCTTAAGGGCTGTGACTGTTCGGCACACTGGCTTTGTGAGCTATGTGTTGCACGTGTTTTGTTTTGGGGTAGAGGTTGCTTGGGTGTCTGCTTTGGAGGTCTCTGTTGCTTAGGCAGATTTTTATTTAGAGCCTCAGTATGTTTTGTGTGTTTATGTGTTTGGTTTACTGTCGTGGTAGGTCTATGTGAGACTGGAATTGTAGTGAGTGTGGTTTCCTTCTCCTCCTGACTGGTTACGCCAGTACTGAGTTGAGAGAGTGTAGCCTCCAGTTTGGCTATATGGTTGCATCTCTCACATGTGTTGGAATTTGTTGGGAGGTGGAGAGGGTTGTCTGTGTACATGTGGCAGTTGTAACATTGCCTCAAGATTCCCCGATTCACCAGCTGGACCGGAGAGGAGATTGACAACTGACCTTTGGACATGCTAGAATAGTATTGGGAATTCCTTTATAATTGAAAAAAGGGCCAATGGGGAACAAGGTACTCAAGAGGAGTTTGTGAGGGTGTAGTGCTTTTCATTTTTTAGTGCTGACTTATATAATTGCTTTAGTGAGCAAGTGCCAGGCTTTAGAGTATGAATAGGGTGTTTATTATGAGAACTAGATCAGTTCTAAGGGAAAAAGTGAAGAGCAGACTTTGTGGGGCCGAGAATGGTTTAAACCCAATTAAGCGGCGTTGCCCGATACTACGCTATGTGCAAAATCGCGCAAAGCCATGCTAAAGTGGGTTTTATACAGGGGGACTTGAAAGAGCTAGAAATTGGCCCAAAACGGCCAATAGACTACCAGATTCTTGTGCTGGGAACACTCCTCCGGGGATAGATAGGCTGCTCTAAGCTCCCCACTGCCACTGGTGAACAAAGAAGAAAGGAAATGGGCAACACAGGAACTTTCCAAAAGTCCAGAATACAGCAAATCCTGTATTTGGACTACTCTAGATCAGGAAAGACGGGAAACAAAGATAATTTTTTTTTTTCTTTTTTGTAGCAAACAGCAGGAAAATGCAATAAATATGTAACACAGGCTAGCGCACTTGAGTGTGTAGCCTCAACAGGTAAATGCAACAAACAGGACAAACTTTAAAAGTGCAGGTGCAAAAACAACTTTAAACAGTTTAAAACAGTTCAAGAATGCAGAAATACTTGCAGTTTAGCTAGATCGGACAGTCGCCCAGGTAGTAGCAGGAAAACACTTTTATCAGGTTAGCAGTCGCTCTTTTAGCCTCTCTGCTGCTAGCACCACTCTGCAGGACCACGAGGAGCTTGGCTGAATAGTAACAAGCACAAAAACGCGCCAAAATGGGTTTTATACAGGGGGACTTGAAAGAGCTAGAAATTGGCCCAAAACGGCCAATAGACTACCAGATTCTTGTGCTGGGAACACTCCTCCAGGGATAGACAGGCTGGCTGCTCTAAGATCCCCACTACCACTGGTGAACAAAGAAGCCTCCCTTTATCCAAGAAAGGAAATGGGCAATACAGGAACTTTCCAAAAGTCCAGAATACAGCAAAGCCTGTATTTGGACTACTCTAGGTCAGGAAAGACGGGAAACAAGGATAATTTTTTTTTTTCTTTTTTGCAACAAACAGCAGGAAAATGCAATAAATATGTAACACAGGCAAGTGCACTTGAGTGTGCAGCCTCAACAGGTAAATGCAACAAACAGGACAAAGCCCCAAAGATCTATGATGAAAAGAAACAACTGATCAGATATTCTGATAGCCTTAGTCATATCAAAATAAATTCTTAGTTGCCTATGTATGTACCCAATCTAGCAGTTGGCCAATCTCTCTACTCATGTACCATTGCTAAAACTTGGAATTCTCTACCCAGCTCTATCAGAACTATTTCCAATCACATATCCTTCAAAAAGTCTCTAAAACAGCATCTCTTAGCCCTATGGCAATGTATATGTGGCTACGACTACACAGCATCTTCCCCCACCTGATCTCACTAACTATTTTCTCCCCTCTGCTTAACAGTTATGCAACTATCTCTTGCTGTCTTCACTCTACAGTATCCACAGTAGATGACATATTGTACTTTGTATATTTTGTATGTAATGTATATGGCCTTTGTTATTCGAGCTGGAAATTTATGATGATTGTATGTCTGTTTTTTTAAGTTATTCTGCTATGTATGTAGAAAATGTGATTTTATTTTTGTATGTGGAGCTTTTCTCCCTGGGCCTCCACTGAAAATGGGCACTTTTTGGCCCAGTGGACCATCCCAGTAAACAAATGCAAATAAATAATAAATAATGTCCAAAGTATGCAGCACCCTCTCACTGTCAGTTTGGGGAGAGGGGAAAAAAGTAGGCAGACTAATAGACTGATTAAGTGATAGCTCATTAACTACCTTCAGCATAAAAGAAGGGTTAGTATGCAAGGACACTGTCCTCATGAAAAATCAAAAAAGGAGGGCAAGCCATAAGTGCCTGCAACTCAAGACACCCATCTGGCAGAAGTAAGTGTTAACAAAAGAACAGTTTTCTGGGAACAATGTTGCAAAGAAGCTGAACCAGCAGGCTCAAAAGGAGTCTGAGTCAACCTCTCCAAAACAAAATTAAGATCACAGGGAGGAGGAACAGGCTTCCTGGGTAATCTAATATTAAGGACACCTTTAAGAAATTGTCTCACCTCTTGTCTCACCTCCATTCTAGCAGCTAAAAGAGGAGAAAAGGCAGACAAGCAGAGATAGCTGATAGGTGGGCCTTAATAGAAGAGCAAGCCAAACCAGCATTGAGCAACTCACACAAATAAGAGAGAACCAAAGGAGCATCCACAGTAAGTGGGTCCAAGTTACAAGAGGGACACTAAAAAGAAAATCTATTCCATTTGGATAAGTAGGGTTTCCCTAATCATAGGTTTCCTAGTCTCCTGGAGGACTTGCAGCATGTCCTCAGGAAAAAAAAAGGTGTCTATGAGGAATCAAAATCCTATCAACCACAGTGTCAGTTGAAGTGTGGACAGGTGGAGATGAATAAGGGATACCTTGTCTTGTTTGATTAGATCCACCCTGTGAGATAACTTGTGATGATTGCCCCTGGCTAGATGCAGAAGAAGAAGAGGGAACCAGTGCTGTTGTAGCCAAATGGGAGTCACCAACAAGATTTTGGGAGCATCCTGTTGAATTTTGAACAGGACTTTTGGAATGAGAGGAAGGGGAGGGAATGCATAAAGAAACATCCCCTTCCAAAAAAATGAGAGGGCATCCAACTTCCATACCAGAGGATCTGGGACTCTGGCAAAAAAACAGAGGAAGTTGTCTGTTCAGAGGGGAGGCAAAAAGATCTAGTTGAGGAGTACCCCACTGGTAGATAATTTCCAGAAACACATCTCTGTGAAGCATCCATTCATAGGATTGAGTCAAGGACCTGCTCAGAGTGTCTGCTACAGTGTTCTGACCAGAAGGGATATAAACTGCCTGAAGAGTCACTTGACTCTTGACAGCAAGATCCCATACCAGAAGTGCCATCTGCCAAAGAAGATAAGGTCTCATCCCTCCCTGCTTGTTGATATACCATATCACTGTGGCATTGTCTGTGAACACCTTGATAGGCCCTGGAGAAAAGAAAGACTGAAAGGCCTGAAGAGCCAGCAGAAAAGCCATAATATCTTTGATATCGATATGCTGCTTCTGCTGATGAGGCGACCACACCCCATGTACCTTTAGGGAGCCAAAAGTCACCTCCCATGCTATGTCTGAGGTGTCTATGAACAATTCCTGAGAGGGAAGAGGGGGGTCAAAAGGCATCCCTGGATTCAGAGACAACTGCTGAATCCACCAGAGAAGTTCCTGTCTGAGACAAGGAAGAAGAGGAACTACAAATTCTACAGGATGAGCATGTTCAAGCCACACTGACTTCAGAAACCACTGAAAGTTTCTCATATGACGTTTGGCCAAAGGAAGCATCACAATGTTGGATGTCATGAAACCCAGAACTTTTAGAAACTCTGTGGCGGTAATGGAAGCCAGAGGATGGAGAGTGTGGAAGAAAGAAATGAGAGTTTAGGCCTTTGGTGGGGGCAGGGATGCAAGCATTGGCACCATCTGAATACTGCAACCCAGAAAAACATGATCCTGAGGAGTCAGAGAAGACTTTTTGAAATTTATAGTGAACCTCAGGCTCTGAAGAAAGGATACAACAAAATGAAGATTCTGCAAAAGGGTCTCTGGAGAGGATGCCTGAATCAATAGGATGTCCAAGTAAGGAAAAAATTGGATCCCTTGAAGTCTGCAAAAGGCAGTCACAGGAGCAAGACATTTGGTGAACACCCTTGGGACAGTAGAAAGTCCAAAAGGCAAAGCAGAGAACTGAAAATGCCAGGAACAAACAGAGAAATGCAAACATTTTCTGAAAAGAGGATGGATCAGAATATGAAGATAAGCATCCTTGACATCCAGAGACACCATATAGGCCTGAGGGAGCAAGAGAAAACAGAATCTAAAGAGACAACATCCAAAAGGAAGGTACCGTTAGAAAAGTGTTTAGATGAGAGAGATCTAGAATAGGTCTCTAAGTACCCTCTTTTCTGAACACTAGAAATAGTCGGGAGTAGAACCCTTTCCCACTTTGGGACACAGGCACCTCTTGAACAGTACCCTGAGACAAGAGATCTTTAAGAACCTCTGGTAAAAAGGGAAGATGTTCCTGAGGAGGCTGAGGAATGCCCATAAAAGGAGGACAGGATTTACACACCATGCAGTACCCTTGATGAATGATTGACAGAACGCAAGAATCTTGAGTGATCTGAAGCCAAACTGGAAGAGAAACAGAAAGGCAAAGAGAAAGAGGAATGAGGCTGGGAAGAGACGGATAGTTACACAGCACCTGGTTTTTCCAGAACGGAAGGCTTCGGAGTCCCCAAAAATTGAGTAGGCTTAGCAGGAGAAGCCCTTTTGCCACTCTTCTTACCTTTAGTAGATGGATGGGATTCCCTATGAACAAAGACAGGCTTATCAGGGTATTTTCTCTGAAATTTAGGCTCAGGAGAAACAAACAAATGTTTAAGCTCCTGTAAGGCCTTACCCTTATCCTGAAGGGACTTAAACCAGCAGCAGCTTCCCCAAACAAAAGTTTAGAATCCAGCAGAGCATCCATCAACTTAGCGTTATATCATCAGGTAGAGGTTGAAGCCTAAGCCAAGAATACCTCCACATAACTGAACCAAAAACAGCAGCCCTAGAAGAGGCATCTGCTGCATCATAACTACATTTAATGGAATGACAAACAACTTGAAAGGAAATCCCTAGCAAGGAAAGAACAAAGTTTTACCCTCAGAGTCTGGAAAATTAGAAATAAGTTGACAGGCCTGAGAAAGAACAGCCAACACATACCTAGACATATGGGTCAGATAATTAATAGCCCTTTAAGCCAGGATAGCAGAAGTGTAATTTTTTTGCCAGCCTGTCCACAGTTCTGCTGCCCTTGTCAGAAGGCAATAACTTGGGCGAAGGAAGCAATTGAGAAGGCTTACCAAAGGTAAAGGACACTACTGAAGGATCAGCAGCAGGTCATTTATATAAAAAATAACAATCCCCTAGTAACCTGTAAAACCTATCAGGCTTCTTGGGAGCAGGGGGGAGCAGGGAGGAAAGAATCAGGCACCTGAGTGGCATTGGAGAAAGCATCCAGTAAAGCAGCCAAGACAGGAGGAATTACTGCAGGTTTAAGAGAGTTCTTCTGTAACAACTCATAGTACCTCTTATGGATATCAGAGATCTGAGTACAATCCCACTTAAAAAATCCATCATCCTAGATAGTGTGGCCCCAAAGGAAATTTCCTCCAAAGGAACAGCAGGCCTAATAGGTTCCTCTTCCTCTGACCCACAGTCCAAAGGAGAAGGAATCTGAGTAGAATAAGTTAGGGATTTGTCAGCAGAATCTGGCTCATCCTCAGAAGAATCCTGGTCTCTAGGCCTTTTAAGAGGAGTTGAGGACCAAAGAGGAGAAGGAACTGAAACCCCATGAGGAGTCTTTAAAGACATTAAGGCAGAAAATAACAGAGTAAAAGCCTACCACTCACTTTGTGGATCCCTAGGAACAGAAGAAAAATGTTTAATTTTTTGTTTCTTTTTTACCTCATTAACCCTGACTACCGTCTCATGGCACCTCTGAGCTTAACACCGAGCACACTGTGAGACGGTAGTAATTACATGCTGTTACATCCGAGTGCCTTCTGTCAGCGTAAGTAACTTTGCAGGCATATTACAGCTCCACTGTTGAAAATTAAGTTGAAAAAGTAACTGAACTTTGTCAGCTACCTTGTCAACTTAAGTTTCAGCATGGAGTTTTATGGTCTTCATATTTGACTTTTATTAGAAAATCGGCTTGTAACACAGCCTGTAATTGCTTGTCAACAGCAAGCCAATTTAGTATGTTATTCATCCAGCAACTGTTGCAGCCAATGAGAGTCACCTCTTGCGTAACACCCCCCCACACTCTGTTCTGCCCAAATAAATAGTGTTCTACAGTAAATATTTCCTTTCTTTTTCTGGATTCTGTGGAATTATCTACTGTATCCCTCTTTATTGTGCCATTTGGGTACCATCAAAAAGCTGCAATGGAGAGCCCAGTGTGTTCTTGGCAAAACCCTGACTTCAGTGGACAAGTCCTCATTACGGTAAGATAGCTTATTTCAATCAGCAGCCAAATTGCGCAGGTTGAAAAGTTGCAATGAACCAGCTTTCTTGCTTAGTGGTTGAGATGTGTCCAAAAAAGAAAAGGAACCACTAACGTCCTCCAAAATGCATTCAGTGTTGAAAAAATGCCTAGTGTAAACAATCACGGGTTGTACCCCTTGAATTTTGCCTGTACTGAATGTTATACTATTTCTGGTTTTGTAGCATGTCACTTTAAAATTACTGTATGCTTTGACCCTTATGCTGCCTGTCAAAAAGTTTGATTTGCTGAGGGGCAGTCACAAGACAAGAGCATCTGTAAGTAAAAGTACGAGCAGTTGTAAATAGTGAGGCAGCAAGCAAAGGGCACATGGTTGTTAGGTGTGTGTGTGAGCGGAGAGTACGTTATGTAAAACTGCATGAGGGAAAGATTGCTTTATTGTTTGTCGCTTGTGAAATTGCTGGTGTCATTTCAAATCGGGGAATAGACAACAGGTGAGATTAGTGTTTTTCTCCTCATTAGCGTTGCAGATTAATGTTGTCCCTCTTCTCTGACTTTGTGCGATCCTGGAGTTTGTACCTGTGTGGTTTAGCTTTTCTAACCGGCAATTGTTTAGTGTAAAAGCATGGTGAATCCAGTACTTGCAAAGGTTTCAGAAATCTAAAATTCCCATCTACAAGACCACATTGTCCGATACCCAACATAAATATTTCCTGTGTGTCATTCTGCATGAGCTACGCTATGAATCTGCCCATGTTTTCTCACAGAATACAGAAATCAATATAGTCTTGGCCTTCTGATCAAATTGATTGAAGCATAGAACAAATGTACTGGCTGTAATGTAGTCTGGGGTTAACATGTTGTGGAGATGTGTACTGCAAAAAGGAAACAATGCTAAACTGAGTTATTTTCAGGCCAGTAATGCTGATTTGCTGAAACTTGAGCACTTGGTGTTCAGATGGGTACTGTTCATAAAATAATGCTGTCACCATGTTTGTTTTAGCTGGGGATATGCATGTACACGATCTGTGTGTCTTACAGTGTTTGAGATACCGTTCCATTTTTTAGAGAAACTGTTTGAGGACATAGACTAACTAGTTTTATTTTTTGATTTGAACATGGCAGGTTTTGATTTCTCTGTAGGACCTACTTGGGGAGTAGGGATGGATGATATGTGCTAACCTTCGCATTTTTCTGATGGTTTAGTCTGTGAGTTGTAAGTACTTGTTAGGTTGTGAGTGCATGAGGTTGTCCTGGTCAGTTTATTTGCCTGTGTAAGCTGTATAAGGCTAGTTTGCAGGAACTTTGCCAAATTTGCATAACATTGCTCAACTATTAAAGGCATAGTCTAATTGTTGAGTACTGGAGAGGTACATGGTCAGCAAATTTCAAGTGTTCACCTATGACCGGTGTTTGTAGCGTAGTTTGCTGTGGTAAAATGTGCTAGAGTGTGTGAACATGTAAGATATCATGGTGTTTAGACATTATTATAGTTATTATAGCAAAATAAATACCATGAATAGAAAATGCAATAGGTATAACTTATAACCATATGCATTAAACACAGCGACATGTGCTATAGCTTTTAAATATTAATTCAGCAACCATCTTGTGAAAAAATAAGAATTGTAAGGTTTTAATAAATGAGCAGTGTTTAGCAATTTTTCAGGTAGGTGTAATGCTTTTGTTGGGTCAGATCTGAAATTTTCAGCAGTTTGGTATTGCAAAGCATTGATGACTGACGAAATATGAAAAGGAAGTGAATTTCCTAAAGGGACACAGTTGATTTAGAGTTGCAAATATGAGACAAAGTGTACAATTAAGATAGTTGGCAACAAAAGGAGAAATTTGGGTGCAGGTATGTACTGCTTGAGGCAATGGTCCAATTAATTTCATTAGAAGGATTCACTGGAGCTATTGACAGAGTAAGAAAATGTGGTAATGATTGCAGAGGGGAGGGAGAGGTGTCCAAGGGCTAAATGCATCTCATAAATACACTTGTTGATATAGTAGCAGTCTCTCCTGAGAGCACCTTCTTAAGTTTGTATCTTGCAGAGGTCTGGGTGATACTGCTCATGGTAAATGTGAGGTGCAAGGGTCATCATAAAGAGAAGACTGAAAGAGGACATAGTTTCTGATGATTTAAAATTTCTGTCTACCTCTATTCTGGGAAATGTTACTGCAAGACTCGGAGTAGGCATTAATGCTATCCATAAGGAAGAAAACTCCACTGACATTATTGCTGTTAACTTCTGGCAGGCAAGTGGCTGTGAATGGAAATGATTCAGGAGCCCACCAAATACATTTTTCCAATATACACAAAGAAGTGTAAAATTATACTGCTAATAAACTGCTGCTGATTTAGAAAATATATGAAGTAAGATGTTAATGTATGAGGTAACCCTCAAAGCTGAACTGTGATGTGTCAAGTGTTTGCAGGTTACCTATGTCCTCATTTATTACGTCCATGATGATTATTGTGGGATTCAGGTTGGAGGAAGGACTCAATATCTATGTGTTATACTATTTTACTGAATTATGCAGGCCTTGTCCTTACTGATGATAATGAGTCCCTGTTACATAGGTGGGAGGAAGGGCTCAGTAATAAGTGTCATACTATTTGTACTAAGTAAGTCAGTAACCATCCTGCAATACTTCTGTTGTTCTTGTTCTTTTATGAGGCATGAGCAGATTATAAGGACTTTGTGTAACATAACAGCTGCAGAAGGTAATATATGCCTGCTCAACAGGCAATTATCACCTGTGTCTGAGCATGCATAACTTTGCAAGTCATTAGCACAGTGCAGTTACGATATAGCACTGAGTCATTAGCACTTTTCAGGCAAAACTGTCAGCAGCTGTCACTGTTATTCACATAACTAGACGTCGTTATCACATTGATGAATGCACAAATTATGTTTGGCTTTTTCTCCACTTGGAGTCATTGCAATACACCCCCCTCCACACCACTTTAATTTATGTCATTCTGTCATATGGCCTCACACTTTTTCCGTGTATATGTGCCTTTTCTGTGCCCCCTTGTCAGCTACCGGCCAAGCCCTTCAGCACCAAGGCCAGGAAGGTCCCTCTTCTGTCTTTTTTGCCAACTGCTCTTGTGTTGGTGGATGCATCGTGGGGGGCATACCCAGCCACCAGGGATCTTGTGATCCAGCTGGATCACAGTTGGGAACTTGGAGACTCTTCAGCTCAGTCACATAGTGCAGCTGTCCTAGGTAAGCATGGCCTTGGGGGTGCTACTGTGATGCAATGTTTCCCTCCGGGAAAGGACACATGCAGAAAGACACAGCCTGGGTCAGTCTTGGTCTTTTCACATGTTGTCTTGGTGTAGCTCTCCACTCAGTCTCCCTCCCTTCATGTGTAGTCAATGTATGTAGGTGAGGGTAGTAAATGTATGAAGGTCAGGGCAGCAATTAGTGAGTTACTTCAGTTCCTCATCCCTTAGGTCCATTGCTGAATGGGCACATGTAAAGGGAAAAGGCAGAGGTAAGGCAGACTGCTGACACTGAAGGTGGTCTTGAGACAATAGTGGTATCAGCAGTCTGAGTGGGCAGCCAGCACAGCTATGGGACACTTCAGATAACCAACATCTGGAGCCCCATGTCTGTCCTTGGCATATTAGTGAAGCGGTGGTCCTTACCCTGCTTTTTCTCTTTACATGTGCCCCCTTGTCAGTCATTGTGTGTAATTTGGTATTTTCACGGATAGTGGGTATGTACCTCTGAAGCATCATCACCACTTATGTACCTAATGCAAAGAATACTGCCCCTGTGGATAGGATAGATTTGGATGGGCTAACCAGGTAATACATATGATATATATATATATATATATATCTGTCAAATATCAGTAGTAATCTGTGTGCACTTTTTACTCTGCAGGTTTGTCCACCTTCTGACACCGACATGGCTTCACGACCCGGAGAACGACAAGTGAGAGTGTGGGCATGTGGACATTCCTACATTCACTGGGCTACCGGCCATGCCTCCGAAACTGAAAACTGGTACAACTTCAGCTTCCCCACATCCAGTGTGAAGGTATAACTGGATTGCAAGAAGAGGTATGCATTAGAGCGGACTACTGCAGTTGTTGGAAGAGAAGTGTTCCATCTACCCTGAGCCTGACATTCTTGTGCTGCACATTGGAGGGAATGATGTCATCAGTCAACCACTTGGAAAGCTATGGTTTAAAATCACAGCAATTTTTGAATACCTGAAGTCTTGGTGGCCACATTGTCCTTTTGTGTGGTCTGATATAATTCCACGACAGATATGGAAAACAGGAAACAGTCAACGGGCAACTCACAAGTCTAGACGTTTACAGAATGGGTTCATGCATGGCTTGATGGATGCACAGGGTCGGTGGATCTACAATCTGCCATGACAGCATCACCGCGGAAGATGTTCACCTGTTCAGAAGGGATGGTGTTCACCTAACTGAGGAGGGTATTGCATTGTTCTTGACCGTCCTCCACAATGGCGTGAAGAGAGCTATGCAGGATTGGTAACATGCCGCTTGTGAGAAGAATGGAAAACACCCATGACCAGTTAGGACCAGTATAGCAAGTAAAACTCAATTATGAAATATGTTGTGTAAAATATATTTCTGAGATTGGCAAATAACTGTGGTAAAGAGCTGGTGAGGATGCTGAGAAAGAACTGTTTTAGGAGAGTGCAACCACGTACAATGTAATATGTCAGTGACCATCCTGCAATACTTCATTTTTTTAGTCTGCTTTTATCAGGCATGTGTAGAGTTAGATGACAGGAAGGGCTTACTAATACAGAAATTGATCCCTTAGGTCCATTGCTGCATGGACACATGTAAAGAGAAAAGGCATATGTAAGGCAGACTGCTGACACAGAAGGAGGTTGTGAGACTGCAGTGTTATCGGCTGTCTGAGTGGGTAGCCAGCACAGCTATCAGACTGATGAGATTGCCTTGCCTACCACTGTCCCATGCCTGTCCTGGGTTCATTAGTGGAGTGGTGGTCCTTACCTTGCTTTTTCTCTTTACACATACCCATTCAGAAGTATGGTGGCTACACTAAAAATGTGTATATTCACAATCATTTGTCTACATGGTAAAACAACTGCTTCTGAATGCAGTACACATGTACATATATCAGTGTTGGTAGGACTTAGGTTATGGAAATTTATGATTTATTTCATATTTTGGTAAATAACTTTGCAAGGTAGCATGTCAGTGTGCCAAGTAATACCTCATTTTGAAGACAGTACTGATAGTTCCAACATGGTAAACAAATTGCCTATGCAGATATCAAAGTTTGTTTCGGACTTGGGTTATGGAAGTTATGATTTTTTTTTTCGTATTTTGGTAAATAACTTTGCAAGGGAGCATCTGAATGTGCTAAGTAATACCTCATTTTCAAAACAGTATTGATAGTTCTAACATGGGAAAGGAATGGTGCCTTTATGTTGTACTCATATGCAGATATCAAAGTTTGTTTCGGACTTAGGTTATGGAAATTATGATTTGTTTTCATATTTTGGTAAATAACTTTACAGGGGAGCATCTGAATGTGCCAAGTAATACCTCATTTTAAAGACAGTACTGATGGATCCAACATAGTACAAGAATTGTGCCTGTATGTGGGACACATGTGCAGATATCAAAGTTTGTTTTGGACTTTGGTTATGGAAATTATGATTTTTTTTCATATTTTGGTAAATAACTTTCCAAGGGAGCATGTCAGTGTGCCAAGTAATACCTCATTTTGAAGACAGTGTTACTCCTTACAACATGGTAAAAGAACTGTGTCTGTGCTCTGTACACACGTACAGATATCACAGTTTGTTTAGTCTTGTACGATAATGAAAATTATACATTTCCAATACTTCTCATTATTATGCCCATATCTTTGCAAGGAAACATGGTGATCACACAAATGATGCATAATTTTGAAGCTGACATTCAGATGCACAACTTCTACACTGATATGTAGGCTCTGTCTGTTACAGGTGATGAGATATTATGCTTTGTTTATTTATCAATTATGAGAAATAATATAGTAATCATATTTCTGTGAATATCTCAAGAAAGGAGCCTCCCACAGTAATGGTTAAGGTATCATTTTAAAGCTGACACTCATATTAACAAATTAAATTCAAATTGTATGGGTCTGCATGGTACATTGACCACGATATTGTGCTTTGCTTTTCCAAAAAGGTAAAAAATATGCACAATATCAGCCTTCCTTGCAAAATATTTAATAATGACTTTGATATACACTATCAACATTTACACTGTTGGAAAGGTCAGTGTCTGCTGAACAACTTTTGTGTTTACAGTTTTAGTCTAGCTCTTATAGTTAAAGAGTTATGAACATTTGTTTTCTGTAGGGTATTAGAAATTGATTTTCTGAAAATGAGCTCAGGCTGCACTGTTGTTCCTATGGTGGACTTAAGCAGGCAGCTTTTCCTGAGCTGCTCCAGAGTGAATGAGTTAAAAAACTGCAAACAAAGATTGTTGAAATTAGAATTTTAATTACAACTGTTTTCAAAATGTAGAGATTTTCTAGTTTTGACAAATGAATTATTTCTCCACAATTTGTGCATGAGACCATTCCTTTGTGTTTACAGTCAGCTCAGTGCATTGGTGAGTTGTGCTTTTGAGATTACAAATGCAACAAAAAAGGCCTTATGATTACCTTTTGGCTTGGGTAGCTATTTTAGCCTCACACTTTGCTTTGTGGCAAATGTTTCATTTTAGTTCTTGTGTATACTCCGATATACTACTGAAGGGGTCATTGGGAGTAATCTGTCATTTTGTTCCTTCTGCATACTTGGAAGGGCTGTTGAAGGGTTTATTGATGGTAATGTTGCATTACGTATGGTTACATTACCAAGAATACAGCACAGAAATGTAATTATACTGTAATATGCCAGCATATAAGACATCAGATGTACCACTGACTAATTAATAGTGTAATGTAAAATAAGCAGACAAGAAATCACTTCTGCTTGTATTATTCTATTTGTGATTAGTAGTTGCATGAGTGAGATAAAAGTTATCACTTGTTGACAACTGCCAGCATGGAGCTACCATATTTTTTGTGCATTTTTCCTGGCTTTGTCAGTCATGTGTGGAATTTAGGTGGGAGGAAGGGCTCAGTAATATGTAAGTGTTATACTATTTTACTGAATTACTCAGGTGTTCTCCTTACTGATAATGAATCTGTGTTACACAACAGCTGCACAAGGTAATATAATGAATGCCTAGTCAGCAGGTTATGTGCAGCAATTATCACCTTTGTCTGAGCATGCATAACATTGCAGTATTGAAAGGAAGGTCATTAGCACATTAGCATTAAGTGCAGTTACAATACAGCAGTGAGTTATTATCACTTTTCTGGTAAAAGTCTCAGCTGCTGTCACTGTTACTCACATAAGTAGAAGTCGTTATCACTTTGACGAATGCACAAGCCAGACTGTGTTTTTTCTCTTTGTAGTCATTGCAAGCCACTCCCTCCATTCTTCATCAACTAGCTATCCTCCAAAACCTCTGATGTTTTTATTTATATATATATATATATATATATATATATATATATATGTTTTATCTATATATATATATATACATATGTGTGTGTATATCGATATATATGTATGTACATAATGTACTTGCACATATACACATGAATATCAGTATGGCAGTGGCCTCTCTTGGGAGATAGGGTGATGCATCTGCATACATTGTCTGTAGTTCATTTAGAGGATTTACATGTGTCCTTTCTGTGCATACATTGTCTGTAGTTCATTTAGAGGGGATTTACATGTGCCCTTTCTGTGCCCCTTTGTCAGGTACTGGCCAAACCCTTATGCACCAAGGTCAGGAAGGTTTCTCTTCAGAGATTTATGCCAACTTCTCTTGTGTTGGTGGGTGCATCACGGGGGGCATATCCAGCCATCCATGGATCTTGTGGTTGACCTGGATTGCATTTGGGAACTTGGACACTCTTCAGTTCAGTCCCATAGTGCTGCTGTCCTAGGTAGAAATGGCCACAGGGCTGCCACTGTGATGCAGTGTTTCCCTCCGGAAAAGGACACATGCAAAAAGACAAAGCCTGGGGCAGTCTTAGTCTTTTCACATGTTGTCTTGGTTGAGCTCTCCACTCAGTTTCCCACCCTTCAGGTGTAGTAAATGTATGGAGGTCAGGGCAAGACCCTTTACATTAGATGTGGAAAACAGCAAACTGTCAATGGGCAGTGCACAAGGCCAGACGTTTACAGAATGGGTTCATGCATGGCTTGATACACAGGGTCGTGGATCTACAATATGTCCTGACAGTATCACCACAAAAGATGTTCACCTGTTCAGAAGGGATGGCGTTCACCTAACTGAGGAAGGCATTGCCTTGTTCTTGACTGACCTCAACAATGGCGTGAGGAGAGCAATGCAAGATTGGCAATATGCAGCTTGTGAGAAGAATGGAAAACACCCATGACCAAGTAGGGACCAGTATGGTAAGTAAAACTCTATTATGAAATGTGTTGTGTAAAATATATTTTTATGAGTTTGGCAAATAACTGTGGTAAGAAGCTGGTGAAGATGCTGAGAAAGAACAACTGTTTCAGGAGAGTGCTAGCATGTACAATCGAATATGTATTGTATGTGTATATGTATAGTAGTGATAGTTCCACCATGTAAAATAATTGGGCCTGTATGTTGTACACATGTGCAGATATCAATGTTTGTTCAGACTTAGGTTATGGAAATTATATATGTTTTCATATTTTGGTAAATAACATTGCAAGGGAGCATCTGAATGTGCTAAGTAATGCCTCATTTTGAAGACAGTACTGATAGTTCTAACATGGTAAAAGAATGGTGCCTGTTATGTTGTACTCATGTGCAGATATCAAAGTTTGCTTCAGACTTAGGTTATGGAAATTATGATTTTTTTCATATTTTTGGTAAATAACTTTGCAAGGGAACATCTGACTGTGCTAATACCTCATTTTGAAAACAGTATTGATAGTTCTAACATGGGAAAAGAATGGTGTCTGTAAGTTGTACTCATATGCAGATATCAAAGTTTGTTTCGGACATGGGTTATGAAAATTATGATTTTTTTTCATATTTTGGTAAATAACTTTACAAGGGAGCATCTGAATGGCCAAGTAATACCTCATTGTGAAGACAGTATTGATAGTTCTAACATGGGAAAAGAACAGTGCCTGTATGTTGTACTCCTGTGCAGATATCAGAGTTTGTTTCGGACTTAGGTTATGGAAATTATGATTTTTTTTCATAGTTTGGCAGATAACTTTGCAAGGGAGCATCTGAATGTGCCAAGTAATACCTCATTTTGAAGACAGTATTGCTGGTTCCAACAAGGTAAAAGAATTGTGCCTGTATGTTGGACACATGTGCAGATATCAAAGTTTGTTTGGAATTAGGTTATGGAAATTATGATTTATTTTCATATTTTGGTAAATAACTTTGCAAGGGAGCATGTCGTGTGTGCCAAGTAATACCTCATTTTGAAGACAGTGTTACTCCTTACAACATGGTAAAAGAACTGTGTCTGTGCACTCTACACATGTACAGATATCACAGTTTGTTGAGTCTTGTATGATTATGAAAATTATACATTTACAATACTTTTCATTATTATGCCCATATTTTTGCAAGGGAGCATGGTGATCACACAAATGATGCATCATTTTGAAGCTGACATTCAGATGCACAACTTCTACACTGATATGTAGGTTCTGTCTGTTACAGGTGATGAGATATTATGCTTTGTTTATTTATCAATTATGACAAATAATATATTAATCATATTTCTGTGAATATCTCAAGAAAGGAACATCACACAGTAATGGTTAAGGTATCATTTTAAAGCTGACATTCATACTAACAAATTACATTTAAATTGTATGGGTCTGCATGGTACATTGACCAAGATATTATGCTTTGTTTTTCCAAAAAGGTAAAAAATATGCACAATATCAGCATTCCTTGCCAAATATTTAATAATGACTTTGATATACACTATCGGCATTTATACTGTTGGAAAGGTCAGTGTATGCTGAACAACTTTTGCGTTTACATTTTTAGTCTAGCTTTTATAGTTAAAGAGTTATGAACATTTGTTTTCTGTATGGTATTACCAATGGATTTTCTGAAAATGAGCTCAGGCTGCACTGTTGTTCCTATGGTGGAATTAAGCAGGCAGCTTTTCCTGAGCTGCTCCGGAGTGAATGAGTTAACAATAAAATTTCCCACCTACATGCACTCCTTGATTTGCACTCATTTGATATTCTATGTCTCACAGAAACCTGGCTAAAACCATCTACTCTAAACCATGAAATTACCCCCCCAGGATATAATATCCTTAGACGTGACCGTATAAACAAAAAAGATGAAGGTATAGCCATTGTCTACAAATCTAATCTCCAAGTTCCCCCCTGTAATGTGCTTCCATCATTAGACAGCAAATCTGAAGCACTGTCTATCAAACTCCAAATCAACAACTCCAAATCCATCTACCTAATTTGTATGTATCTACCCCCTGGTAACAATACTAATACTCTTGAAAACATACTTAGTTACCTATCTAACCAACTACCCAAGGAGACCATTGTACTGGGTGACTTCAACATAGACTGGTTCACCTGCAGTACCCAGAACCCTACTAACCACATTAATCTCTTTGGATTCTCTCAATTAATAACTGCTCCCACTAGAATCCACAAACCTAGCAGGAAAGATACTACTCTTGACTGGATCCTTATCAACTACCACCCTAATACTTCTACTCCAGGTACCCTCCCTGATAACATCAGCAACCATATGCTTACCTATATGACTAGACAAAAACTCCATATTTCAACGACTCATAATCTCAAAACTTCCCGCTCAAAAAAAAAAACTTTAACCTAGATAGCTTCCTAAATTAATTGCTAGCATGTAACTGGTCACCCCAACCCATCTTGAACTTGATGAGGCTGTCACCTACTTCAACACTAACTTTCTTCAAATTCTGGACTACCATGCACCTTATCGCTCTATGAGAATAAGAACAGTAACTGCTCCATGGCTAACTAAACAAGCAAAGCAAAAAATGATCCTCAGAAATAAAATCAGGGCCAAATGGAGAGCTGTCAAATGTCCATATGATCACCTCCACTTTAAACAGTTAAGAAATGCTACCAAAAAGACACTCTTAAGGACAAAAAAGACTACTACCTTCACCTCCAACAATCCAGTGAACATACCCCACAAAAATTTTGGTCAGAGATAAACAAACTTCTTCAGCCAGGGCACCCTACTAGTCCTATCACATCAGGTTTCAACCATAATAATTCCAACCAAATCCCTGATGCCTTTAACAACTACTTTAACTACTTTACAGAAGCCATACAAACCCTAGCCAATTCTTTACCTCCCTCTTCTACTTCCCTACCAAATACTTCCAATTCTTCAACTCCTATCTTTCACCTACAACCTGTTAGTATATCTCTTATCTACAAGCTACTTAAAAAACTGAAACCTTGTACCCCATCAGCTGACCGTCTCCCATCAGAATACCTACAAATTGCCGCAAAAGCTATATGCTACCCCATATCTATCCTTATTAATAGAACTATTTCTGAAGGTAAAATTCCTACCATCTGGAAAGTATCCCATATCATCCCTCTTCATAAAGGTGGATCCTCTACTGAGCTCTCTAAATTTCGACCTATTGCCTTACTCACCCCATTATCTAAAATAATAGAAAAATGTATTCACAAACAACTACTTAACCACCTACTACAAAATAACCTACTAGCAAACTGCCATCATGGCTTTAGATCATTCCACAGTACTACGACTGCCCTTCTATCCTTCACTGACTCTATAAATAAAAATTGGAACAATAACTCCTCCTCTGCACTATTTATTGACTTGTCAAAAGCCTTTGACATGGTCAACTATAACTTACTTCTAAACAAACTAAATTCCTATTCTCTTAATCCACAAGCATTACAATGGTTTAGGAGTTACCTTCAAAATAGACAAGCAGTACTTTGGAATAACAATCTATCATCATTACTTCCTGTAAATATTGGAGTCCACAAGGCTCTATCTTAGGTCCCCTTCTTTTTTCCTTATTTATCAATGACCTACACTTGAACACACCCCAAGCCACCTGCATTCAATATGCAGATGACTCAACCTTAATCACTACTGCTAAAAATCTAGCCTCCCTCCAGTCACTTACCCAAACTGTTTTCCAAAATGTTGAAAACTGGTTTATGCAACACTGCCTCCTCCTTAATTCCAAAAAAAAAAAAAAAACAAAACTACTACTTTTTACTCCAACTCATAAATCACCCAATCCATTCTTTACCATTACCTCTAACAATGCCACCAACATAACCCCAGATACTATCACCCGGCTACTAGGAGTTACAATTGACAATTGGCTTAACTATGATGACCATATCAACTCCACCATAAAGTCTGTTAACAAAAATCTAGGTACTCTCTATAGAATTAAAGCATTCCTTACCCCTTCAGCCAGGAAAACCATTGCCCAAACCCACCTCATTTCTACCCTCTTGTACACCTCTGCCATATATACTAACTTATCAAAAAACAACCTCTCCAAACTTTCTCACTGTTATAATAAGATAGCTAGATTCATCACATGCTCTCCCTTTAAAACTCACCACTGCCTTAAACTAAGACAACTAGGATGGCTAGAAATACAGAACCATATACTTAGTAAACAGTTAATTATTAATCATAAGATCCTGCACTACCCCAATAATACCCCTATCCTCACTGATCTGATTTCACCATATAAAAATCTAGCTACACTACATTCTGCCAATAAACTTCTGGTATCCTCAATCAAATCTAACAACAAAGCTGGTGACTCTCTTTTTTCTAATACTACAGGTAAAAACTGGAATCTGCTCCCTACTGAACTATCTACCCTAGTTCTACTTCTCTATTCAAGAAACATATCAAAGAACATCTTAAAACCCAGTGGCTCTGTCCTTGTGCTAACCCAGACTGAAATCATCTGCCCCTCCTGCTCAAATCCCTTTCCCCTCACATTAACCTAAGCCTCCAAACCTACTTTTTTCCTCATTATTTATATTAAAAGTAAAATTACAATGATCTTACTCTGTTTTGTGTTTTGAACAAGTGTTTCTTATTTTATATTTAGTTAACCTTTAGTACAATGGCTATAGTCCATAATTTTATTACTATATTTTTCATTTAACCAATGCTACCTTTGTACTGTATTTTTTATATACATGTCCTTTTATATATTGTTAACTTTGTTACTGATCATGTTTGGAGCTTTTCTCCCCGGGCCTCTACTGAAAATGGACATATATCCAGTTAGACTAGCCCGGTCAACAAATGTAAAATAAAATAAAAAAAAAAAATATTCAGAAGCCATTTGCCTTGGGTGATTGTTTGCCAATTTTGAGAAAAAAGTGCTAGTTTCCCCCCTAAGGGGGCTGCCAGAAGAGAAGTATGTGGCATACGAAGGAGGAAGTGATTGGGACTGTTTCCTGTAAGATTGAGACCTGTCCTCACCTCCTTTTGGGGTTGAGGTACACCACTGTCATTGTTTGTTAGAGCCTTGGGGTTGAGATCTGCCTCTTGGGCGTCTGTATCTCCCTCTCTGTGGCCTGTCTGACACTGGAAAGGACCAATTCTTTGTAGGCCAATTTCTGCTAAATCAAGGTGGCTGTCCCTGTAAGAAATCTTTGACTGTTTGCACAGATTTTAGCTTTATCCTCCATTCTCTTTAACACCTCTTCTGCCTTAATGCCAAACAAGGTATCATGCTGTAAAGGAGCATCCAATAATTTTGCCTTAACCTGATCAGGTAAACTCTGTTCTTTTAACCAAGCATGTCTTCGAATCACAGAACCTGTAACTGCGGCTCTACAAGAGGCCTCTAATGAATCAAAACCACATTGCAGAGTATGTTTTCCCACCTGTTCAACTGCATGCAATAAATCCTGCATTTATTTATAGTCAGGAGCTTCTGAGCTTGCAAGCATTTTCTGTTTTAACTGAGCCATTAAATATTGTTGGTACTTAAGCATGTGAAACTGGCAATTTAAAGCCCTTACTGCTAAAGTTGCAGAAGTGTAAACTTTCTTTCCCCATCTATCCAATGCTCTAGAATATCCGTCAGAGGGGACTGGATTTTTTGCAAATGGAAGCCTTAACCCCTTTGAGACCCTGGGAAATGGTTTCTGTGTCAGCAGAATGTTTTTTTATAAAGAAACTTGTGTGAGTCAGGGACGCTATAATACCTATCTGGCTTGGCTGGTGCAGGGGGCACAGAATCAGGAGATAAGCTGGATTCAGAGAGCACATCATCCACAATATCTAACACAGGCAGAATAGCCAGGGGCCTGTACTGAGGCAACAAAAGGAAGTCCCTGGGTTTTTTCTTGGATTCTGAATAATCCTGACTTTCCCAATGGAAATGCTCCCTCATGGTATGTAAAGTTTCCCCAAAAGAGTAATCCTCAGGAGGAGAGGCTGAAGGGATAGATTCTTCAGCATCAGAGTCCTCATAGGGGGGGTAGAGAGTATCCCTGGTCTGAAGAGGAATCAGAGGAAATGGAAACCTGGTCAGAGGAATCATAGTCTGTATCCTGCCTAGGCCTTTTCTCAGGAGGGGGACGGGAACCCCTGATTAGAGTAATGAGGTCTTCGGCCATTTTAAGCATCTGTTTCTTAGGCAGGGAGGACTGTCCAGGAGAATGCTGTACTTGCTTCTTTGTCTTTAATGGTGTTTTTGTCTTGGCTGATGCTTTAATGGTACGCTGTGAAGGTCTGAAAACACCCTCAGAAGCCGATGCCTACTCAGCGGCTCCGGACCCATCTGAGGGATTAGTTTCCATAGGCCTGATACCTTGAGTTTCCAGAGGCCTAGTTGTCTCCACGTGGGGAGTCGGAGGCGGCCTGTGGCTCTGAGGTAGCAGGTGTCAGGGGCTGTGAAAGCGCCTCACTGAGAACCGGCGACTGGCCTAGAAAAAACTTTGTCGTTGGTTTTGGACCTCAGATGCCTGTCTTTATCCCTGTCTTTGCGTTTTTTAAGAATTGCGGTCATCGGTTGCTCCGACAGCATTGTATAATTGAACCTTTGGCCAAAGTAGTGCAAAGCAAAATCAAAACGTCGTTTTACAGTGCGTTTGTTAAATCTAGCACAAAACCGACAACTAGTGACATCGTGGTCAGGGCCTAGGCATGGAATACAGTAAGAGTGGAAGTCCTTATGAGGTATTTGCTTCCCACAAGAAATACAATTATTAACTTTTTCTGACATCGGTCTAAGACAAGAAAAAAGTTTCCCCAACGGGGTACTTAGCTTTATTGAAGACTTCGGATCTGAAATTCGACTTTGAAAATCTCAGGAGTCGGCTGACCGGCACTTGCAAACTGATTTTGCTTCGGGCACCACGTGGCAAGAAAGACTGAAGAAAATGGCGTCAGATGCATCTTATATACCCCTGGCGAACTGTCGTCAGGGAAGAAGCGACAGCAACCGAAGCCAGACCAAGACTTTGGAACTCTGGCCGACTGCGGGACCGCTTGGTGGCAGGATAACCCAAGTGTGATGACTGCAGCAGTGTAACACGATGAACATTGAGTGTGTGCACTATAGAGAGTTGTAGGTAATCTAGACAGTTTGGTAGTTCTAGCCAGTTCAGGGCTAGTAGGGTAAGGCAGTGTTGAGTGGAATTTTTGGATTTGGAGGCAAATTTAGAGATTTTATTTTGGCAGCTTTCTAGTTTTGAGGTAGTAGAGGAAGACAGGTTGGTTTGAAGAGGAGCTCCATATAGTAAGGAAGGCTTTGAGGTAGCAGAGGAAGGCAGGCTGGTTAGGAGAGGAGCACCATATAGTAAGGAAGGAAGAAGAAAAGTAGAGGCCAGAGTGTGCCTAGTTCTGTTGGAGAAAAAGTGATTGTTCATATAACATACCTAGCTTTTGTTTTGTTTTTTTTATGTTTTGTTGTACATGTACATTGAACTTTAGGTGTTCATCAACAATTATGCCGAGTAGTTTAGCTGAGGGGACAACTTCTATACGTGTGTTTGTTTGGCTAAGGATTTAAGTCGTTTTTATTGAAGGAGTGCTTCTTAGCTGGTGGAAATATAAGAATCTTGGATTTATTAGCATTAGGAGAGCAGTGGTTTTGGTGCATCCAGTTTTCAGTTTTTGAGAAGGCAGTTTGGGTTTTAGACAGCAATTCAGAGAGGTTTGAGGCAGAGCAGACTAGGGTTGAGTCATCCACGTATTGAATTATTTTGGTGTCAGGAATAGCAGTGTGAAAGTTATTGATGAAGATGTTGAATAGCATAGGTCTGAGGATGGATCCTGTGGGACAATGGGTAAGAAGGAAGAGATGGTGGTTTTCCATTTGACAGCCTGAGATCTGATCGATAGCCAGCTGGAGAACCAGGATAAAGTTTTAGGTGAGATGTGAAGGTTAGAGAGATGCTAGAGAAGATAGTTGTGGGAGATTATGTCAAAAGCCTTGGGCAGATCAAGAACAGTAGAAACTAGCTGCCCTGAATCTCGAGCTTGATTGACAGTATCCAAGAAAGAGATTAGGGCAGTTATGGTGCTGTGGCCAGGGCGGAAGCCATGCTGAGTTGGTGTGAGAGGGTTACTTTGGGTCAGGAATGGCATAATTTGGAGGTGGATGCACTTTTCAAGGATTTTAGATATAGGGGAGAGTAAGGCAATAGGGCGGAAGTTTCAGATGCTGGTATTTTTTCCTCCCTTATGGAGAGGGAGAATGAAGGCTGAGCGCCAGAGTTTGGGAACATAGGATTCTTTTATTGATCTGTTTACAATGATACTGATTGGGAGAGCAATAACATCTGTGGCAAGTTTTAGACAGGATGAGGGGATGTTGTCGGGTAAATCAGAGCAGGGCTTGAGTTTCGATAGTTTTTTTATGAGAGTTGTGGAGACAGGTTTAAGCTTGAACAGAGTTGGAAGGTAGTTTGGTGGGTTGGTGGGGAAGGTGAGGGTTAGCTGGGTTATTGTTGGGAAAAGATTTTGTGAGGGCAGAGATGGTTTCGATGAAGAAAGAACTGAATTCAGAGCCTAGTTCAATGTCAGTTTTACTTGGGTTGGGACAGGGATTTGTTTTTTAGTCTGGATGGAGAAGTTAGTTTATAGACTTCCAGAATTGTTTTGGATTACTATAGTTATTTGACTGGAGCTTAGTATATTAGCTTTTTTGTCCTTCTTGATTAGCTGTTTATAGTGAAGCAAGGTATTAGGTAGATTTTTTTTTGGTGAAGTTTCCATAGTTTGTCCATTTGGTGCATAATTTGTTTGGTCTCTTTGGAAAGCTATGGAGCTGTGTTATGTTTGATCCTTTTACTTCTTAGGGGGGCTAAAGTGTCAAGGAAGACAGTGTTGAAATGGCCTATAGCTTTATCGAGGGGGAGGGAGTTTAGAATAATACAGTTCATTTGTTTGAATATATTTGAGAAAGTAGTGGGTTTGAAGTTGCAAAGGTTGCGAGTTTGGATAAATTGATGCTGGTATGGGGAAGAGCTAGTGGAGCGATGAATGAAGGCTGGGAGATGGTCACTAAAGGTATCAGGGATTGTACCAGAGTTGGTTATTTTATTAGGGGAAGAGACTAGGATCCAGTCTAAGGTGGATCCTGGGGGATTAGTTTTGTTAGGTCGGGTGATAGAGAGGATTGTCTGAGTGAAACTGTAGAGGTTGATGGATAGGGAGGGAGAGGGGCAATTGAGTTTATTCCAATCAATATTAACATCTCCTAAGATGCAAGTCTCATAACTGATTTTTTGTGGAAGCCCATAGGAGAATTTCTTCAAGTACTGACATATTATTACCTGGAGAGATATAGAGGGCAATGAAGCAAACATTTTTGTGCATATTTAATTTTAATAGTCCAGCAGTTAGTTCAGTGTTCTGGAATTGGGGGATTGGAATTTGGAGATGAATTAAGGTGAGCTGATTAGAATAGACTAGGGCAGTGCCGCCACCTTTTTTATTTACTCGGTCATTTTTGAGAATATGAAATCCTGGGGGCATGATCTCTGAATCAGAGATGGAGGGTTTGAGTCAGGTTTCAGATATGGCTAGGATGTCAGGTTGGTTATGGCTTAGCCAGGTGTGGAATAGGTGAGATTTATTGCTAAGACTCTGTGCGTTCATTGTAAAGATCTTTAGGGTATTATGAAGGGTGGAAAAAGATGTGGATCTGGTGGAGTTGCTACAGGTTATGGGACCAGGGTTAGGATGGATGTCACCTGCTTGGATTAGTTTGTAGAAGGAGGCATCCTTTCGGCATTTTGCTTTGCAAGGTATAGGTTTGCTAAGATTATAGATTGGAGTAGAAGACACTATCTTGGGTTTAGAGAAGATTTTGGATGGAATAGGTGCAGAGGGTTGGATTGAATGAGGTAAGAGGAGATCGAGTGGAAATGAAAGGAAGATTGAGGGTATGGGAGAGTATATTTGGAGGCAGTTTTTGTGGTAGTATTGGACAGGCATGGGAGGAATAAGAGGTAGCTTGGTATAAGGGAATTAGTTAACAGAAGAATGTGGTAGGGGGCTTGGAGGATGTGGTGACTTAAAGAGAACATGTTAGAGGAGAGAAAGAGGGAGAGATGGATTATAAAGAAAGAGGAATGTGGATTTTAAAGGGTACTTATGATTATGACTAAGAATAATGTGTAGTAAAGTATTAGAGTTATTATGGGAATTAAAGGAGGGAGAAATAAAGTTTTAGAGTTATATCGGGAATTATAGAACAGTGGGGGTGGGTATATGTATGAGGGAGGGATGTGACTGTAGGAGTGTATGAGGGAGGGTTTTGTGTGGGAGGGGTACTGAGGAGAGGATAGGTATTGGCTAATTGGGCTGAGGGGTGAGGTAATGGGAGAATAAAGCTAAGAGCACTGAGGGTGGGAGGGAGTTGGGGGTAGGGTACGGGAGTGGAGTGAGCCCGCAGGGCAAACAGAGCGGGAAGAGCCAAAGAGGTGAGTGCAGCAGAAAAAGTATCAGCTAAGTGTAGTTTAATAGCTATAATAGAAAGTTTTGAGCTACAAGTGCCAGGCAAGGCAGAGTAGGTTAGCTTTTCAAGAGAGTTGTGCAAGTTGAAAATAGATGTTTGTAATTTAATGAAGTTAAAATTCAGCCAGTTCTTAGAGTAAGACTAAAAACCAGTTGGGAAAGAACTGAGAGGCTAGGGGTTGTATAGGCAAAGACTACCACCTAGTGGAGAAAAAGTAGTAAGTAGCAGGGAAATGACCAAACCCCTTGTAGGTGTTAGTAAGTTCTAGGTTAGGGGGGAATTAGAAGGGGGAGGGAGTAAACCAGTCTGCAGTAGGCTGCTGGAGTGCACACAATGAGGTCAGACTTAAAAATAGCACAGCAAGTATACAACAATTAATTTCCTTGTTTTAACCACATACATTAACTCAGTCTTGTAGGGGGGACTCCTTCAATGGTAGTTTTCAGTGTGCCAGGCAAGCAGCTGGGATTCAAGGTGCCTTCTGGAATTAATTGGAGGAAATTCCTTTTTGCTTAAATGCAGGGAGGGAGGACCCAGGGCTGAAGTACTGTAGAAGAAAGAGAGACAATGCAGAAATTAGTTTAAAATGCAGGTGAGGAAACTGAGAGGAGAAGGAGGGGGAATTGGAGGACAGTAGAAATGTAGTGGGCAGAAGGGATAGTGTAGCAGAGTCCAGTAGTTAGAGACTTGGCTAGAGAATAGGTATAGATTGAGTCATTAGTGTCGAGGTGAGAGGGAGATTGTTAGAAGAGAGTAGTGGCAGAGAGGTGGGGGAGAGCAGGAAAAGTAAGGCTAGAAACAGTATTATTCAGGCAGTGAGAATTTCAATTACAAAAACAGTTTCTCTGCTATTTCATTAAGCAAATATCAAGTATTTAACAGCTTAGTAAATATTGGAGACTCTAAATGCAATTTGCTGGAGAGATAGTAACACTGTAGTTAGCTTAGTATACACAATATCAGGCAGGGTTGATCATGTCCCATAGAAACTACAAAGAGTGTTCTAGTGCAGGGAAAATCACAAAAGTATACAAAGTAATCTAAAGCAGGAAGGCCATTGAAATTATGTAACATCAGTACAGAATATTATACAGAAACCTCATCAGAACAAATTGAATGAGTCACATTGTGCTTATTTATGCACTTAACACAAAATAAATTAACAGCAGTAACAGTGGAATAGCGGGCTGGAATTCAATACCAACAAGCATTCTAAGATGTGCTTTTAATTGGTAAGGAGCTTTTATTAGCTTATTTGAGCACAAGACGCAATGAAGAATTATCAGTTGTGCCAGTCAAGTAGAGCAGTAAAAAGTGATAAAAACAGGCACTCTGTGAAGAGCTTTAGAAAGGCTGGGAGCTTTTTTGAAGCTTTTATATGCACAAAACATGGAAAATGAATTTCATGTATGCCTTCCAAAGCTTGTTTCGGCGTCAGGTTCAGAGCTAGACTAACAGCTGTGCCTATGAATTAGCGTTGTACAATCTGATGTGACCAGGCATTCAACTGTGACACAGGCTAAGTGCAATAGAATTCTAAGAAGAATCAGCTGTTCTAAGATGTGCTTTTTGTAGGCATGCTTTAATTTTTCGCAGAATCTGCTAATAATAAGGCAATATGGCCACGAGGTGGTCTCATGCACATGCCATAAGGAAACAAGAAGCAGATATGCTTTGAAGGGAGTTGTGCTTTTAAATGCTCTTGCAGGTACTCAGTGCAATGAACAAGACAGTAACAGCTGAGCCCGAGGGAAACGCTGTTAAAATCTAAAAAGGACAGGCATTTTATAATGCACTTTTATGGGCATGCTCTACTTTAGTGCAGTACTCGTTGATAATGCTATAAAAGCCACTACTATAAATGATCTATTATACAAGCTCCACTTTAGTGCAGTACTTGTTAACAACGCTATGAAGGCCACGAGGTGGCCTATTGCGCACACCAAATGAAAAATAGTAGCACAGCCACAAATGGGACAGGTATTACACCAACTACAATCCCATTCGCCAGGTTATTCTTTAAAACGATAGCCTAGCTCAACCCAGTAAAGCTGATTACAGGGTCAGTATGCTAGTTTTTGCACTGCAGAAGGGGCTGCATTACTAAGCAGTACAATTAGACACTATACTGGTGATTATAATAAGCGGGAATAAAACAAAGTAGGAAGGACAGCAATATCCTAATTAGGTTTAGAAAGACAAGTATACAAGCTTTTGAACATGTTTTCAAACAAGATAAAATGTTATGCAGGCAATATTAAATTGTGTTACAGGCAAGAATACGCAAGATAAATTGTTATATAAGCAAGAATAAGAACACAACTAGAAACTATACAGCTTAATACAACTACATTAAGTAGCCCTACCAGTGTGCAAGTTGGGCAGTCCGGACGGCAGGACCAGGGAGGAGAGTCTGTGAACGCTTGGTGGAGGGATTCAAAAATGGCACCGTAGGCAAAGGGAGGTAGAAGTTACTTCTGTGAGGAGGCCAGCGGGGAGGGGGGGGGTAGCTGAAGGATAATCTGATTGGCTTAGAGGAGCAGCAGATAGAGGATAATCTGATTGGCTTAGAGGAGTAGCAGATAGGAGTGGCTATTAAGAGTAAAAGACAGGTAAGAGGGCGACGTCAGCATAAGGGGGAGATCAGAAACAAAGAGGTGAGTGCAGCAGAAAAAGTATCAGCTAAGTGTAGTTTAATAGCTATAATAGAAAGTTTTGAGCTACAAGTGCCAGGCAAGGTAGAGTAGGTTAGCTTTTCAAGAGGGTTGTGCAAGTTGAAATTAGATGTTTGTAATTTAATGAAGTTAAATTTCAGCCAGTTCTTAGAGTAAGACTAAAACACAGTTGGGAAAGAACTGAGAGGCTAGGGGTTGTACAGGCAAAGTTTGCCACCTAGTGGAGAAAAAGTAGTAAGTAGCAGGAAAATGACCAAACCCCTTGTAGGTTTTAGTAAGTTCTAGGTTGGGGGAATTAGAAGGGGGAGGGAGTAAACCAGTCTGCGGTAGGCTGCTGGAGTGCACACAAGGAGGTCAGACTTAAAAATAGCACAGCATGTATACAGTAATTAATTTCCTTGTTTTAACCACATACTCAATCTTGTAGGGGGACTCCTTTAATGGTAGTTTTCAGTGTGCCAAGCAAGCAGCTGGGATTCAAGGTGCCTTCTGGAATTAATTTGAGAAAATTCCTTTTACTTAAATGCAGGCAGGGAGGACCCAGGGCTGAAGAACAGTGTGCAGGTTGGGCAGTGCAGACCATAGGACCAGGGAGGAGAGGCTGTGGATGCTTGGTAGAGGGATTCAAAAATCCCAAATTCAAAAAACCCAAATATGATTAAGTGTCATTTTATATTTAAACTGACTAACATTGTTGATTTTATGTTGTGCTGTGAAAGAATCTTGTGGATTCGAAAGATTCATCATTAAAGTGGTTTACGGTCTGACTCCAAGCTTTTTCTTTTACTGGATTGACTTTTGCTTGTTGGGGGCTGCCTGCTAGAGTCTTTGCTTTGATTCTATAAAGGGTAATGATTGCTGGGGATTTATTTTAAAACTGGTACTTGGTGTCTTCTGTTATGTATACAATGTCATGTGGAACGTCTAAAGATATATTGCAATTTTTTACTTGAAGTGCAATACATTTTTTTTTATTCCATCTAAATTCTTTTTTTTTTTTTTTTGTGGATAATCAGCTACTGCTCTGGGAACAGTCTTGTGGATCATGCATAAGCAATAAAACACACAAACAGTATAGTTCATAATTTCATAGGGGCTTACTAGGCTAGGGGCCCTACAGCTCTTACAAGCCTAGCCATGTTATTCCCAAGTTGCCCCATTTGTCCTTATTAAGTGAACATATTTTGCAGAGCTAGTCTATGGTCAGCACTGACTCCCTCTAACCGTGAGAGACATGGATGCTACCCCTGGGGTGAATTTGTGGTCTCCAATCCAATTGTGCAGGTTGTGCTTGAATAGGATATGAAGCATATTCATCAGGGCAGGGTCGGAGACTGCCCTGTAGGCCAGGGCACAAGTCTCCTCACAGCTTATATGATATACAGTACAGTGACATGGCTTTCATTCTATCCACGTACGTCATGGTTTGGAGGCCCTGTCTTTTCTTGGTGAGGAACCTCTGTGGTCTCTCTAGCTGCTACAGGTCTCTGTTGAGGGACATGCAAAAGGGAGCACTGTACTCTATTAGTGATCTGATGAGGGTCAAGTACAGTGGGGCTATAACCTCCTTAGACTTAGATGCAATGTCCTTACTTATGAGGCACACGATGTAGAATGTTTTTCTTACCACACTGAAAACATGGTTGTCAAAGTTCAGACTGCTATCTACCAGTGTCCCTAGGACTCACACCACAGGGTTTGAGGTACGAGGGTGTTGTCAATCCTGCAGTTAGCGGGGAATTCTACTTTGCCAAAGGGAATAATAATACACTCTCATTTAATTTTAGACCATGGCTTTGACACTAATCATTTGTCTGTGTTAGCCCTTCCTGTAGTATGTTAACATCGTTGGGGGACTCCATGATTGCACCCAGTTTGCAATTATCAATGAACTTGGTAAGCTAAAGGCCGTATAATTTAGCCTGCACGTCAGAGTAATAGATTCAGAACAGTAAAGTATGTGTTCTGCTAGTAAGCCAACTGGCTACCCATCTTGTGACATAAGGGTTAATCTCCAACTGAGAGAGTTTTTCAATGATACCCGAGTGGGGAATTGTGTCAAAATCCTTGGCCATGTGAAGACACGCTGCATGCACTGTCTTACCTTCATCCAGGGCTTAGGTGACTTTTTCAAAGTCTACTAGGTTTAATACGGATGATCTACCCTCAATGAAGCCAAATTGGGTTTGTTCTAGTGTCTGAAGATCGCCTATGTCCTTGTTGATAAGGTCCATAATGAATCTTTCCATGGCCATGCAAATGAGAGTGGTTAGAATTATGGGTCTGTAGTTCTCAGGGTCTGTTGATGGCCTCACTTTGTGCAAGGGGATTGCTGTTGCTGCTCTCCATTCTGCTGGTACAAAGCCATTTCTCAGGTTTTGGTTAGAGAGAGAGTACAAAGTGAGTCTGCTGGGTCCTATTTTAGATTACATTATAGACATCCTAGAATGTTATCTGGTCCCACTAAGGTCAAGTTTTTGGCCTTGGAGAGTGCAGATAAGACCTATCTCTAGAGATACTAGGCAGAGGACTGGTGTCAGGTACACTTTGGGATATAGCTAGTGGGGCCATGGGAGTTAAGCTTGCACCAAATCTGTCAGCTAACAGGTTGGCAATTTCCTCTGGTGCAGTACAAGTGGTACCATCTATTACCAGTTCTGCACAAAGCTGGGCATTCCCCTTTAGGCTTCAGACACAATTAAAGAATGCCTTATGATTATCTTTATCTATGGATATTTTAGCTTCATACTTAGCTTTAGAGGATTTCAAGAAATTTCTGATTCCTCCTCTGTTGAGTCAAGTTCCCTCTTATTCTTAAGACATCAATTTATTTTTCTTGTTATATAACCTGTTTATACTTGATGTTCACCAAGGTGGCTTGTTTTTTGGGAGGACCTGGATTTGATCCAGTCAGGTACAGCCAAATCTATACAACTGCTTTTGTGTTTGTACCTCTCTATAGGAATCATTGCTGTCTGTGAATGCTGGGGTTATAAAACTTTTAATACCATCGCTTAGTAGTCTGAAGTTTGCTTTGGAAAAGTTCTTCAGTTTTTTGCTCCTGTGGGGGTGACAGGTACAATAGTTACTTTGAATGAGACAGTTTTATGGTCCAACCTTACCAGGGAAGGCATCACACAGGCAGGAGTGCAATGACTCCCATTTGAGCCCCTTGTGGGGGTGCAGACTATCTGTTCAATTCCATTTGAATTAACAAAGTCCAGGAACCTCTGGGTGAGCATGTCTGTGCTCGTATGTGTCACCTAGTTGATGGAAGGATAGTGGAAATCACCCATGACTAAGGAGTTGGGCTGTATGGACAGTGATCCCAGTAAGTCCAAGTAGGTGGCATGCTTTTCTTGGTTCATGGTAGGGGATCTATAAAGCACAGTTTTGTACACTTACCATAAATGTAGATGTTCAAGTGTATTTAGTGTTGCAGTCATCACAATTGGGTTATCTGCTTGCAGCCCGGCTGCATTAACAAAGTCTTGGGTCCAGTGTCAGTTGCTGTCTCTTCTTCCATGACGTCAGGTCGTCAGGGGTATAAAACATGCAGCCGACGCCATTACATCAGATTTTCTTGCCCCAGATGTCAGGTGCCCCCCAATGGGAAGCAATTAAATATATAAAAATACAAGGTTATACCTCCAACAAAAAGCAAATACACCAAAAAGATTTTAAGCATAGTAAAGGGGAGTAGAGGTACAGCCAAAAGAAGTCAGGGGGCTGGAGGGAGGGTAACAGGACTGCCACAGTGAATACACTCGAACATCTACATTTATGGTAAGTGTACACAACTGTACTATGTTCTTCGTGTTTCATTGTTGCAGTCATCACATTTGGGTAGATTCCCAAAGCTAAGGATGGGAGGAGGAATTTAGATAGCATTAGGACCAGCTATAAGGCCCTGCAGGACTGCAGTGGCGAAGCCAGCTCTGGATTTAGAAAAAATTGGCAAATGGTAATGCTTGGTGAAAGTATGTACAGAACTCCAGGTCACAGCTTCTAGGATGTCCCTGGTAGGGACGCCTCTGAGAAAGGCTGTAGAGGTTGATGAGTGGGGTCTGATCCCCTGTGGGATAGGCTTTCCATGGTGCTTATAGCAGAAGTGAATGCAATGGCCTATCAATTTAGAAATGGTTTGTTTTGAAACAGCCTTCCACTCTGTCTCTGCAGCAAATGCCACCAGCAGTTGTTCAAATTTCCTTTGCAGTTTAGTCCTGTCCAAGTAGAATCTAAGTTGTCTGTGCACATCTAAGGAGTGCAGTATCCGTTCACCTTTGTTCTGTGGATTAGGAAAGAAGGTTGGCAAATGGATGGACTGATTAAGAGCCACACTGGATACCACCTTGGGCATGAAGGAGGGATTGGTTCTGAGGGACATCCTGTCCGCATGAAAGATGATGAAAGGCTCCACTGCCATAAGGGCCTGTAATTCAGAAACCATTCTAGCTGAAGTGATTGCTAAAAGGAAAGCTGTTTTCCAGGAAAGGAATTTTAAATCTGCAGTAGCAGCTGGCTCGAAAGGAAGAAGAGTGAGTTTCTCCAAGACAAAGTTAAGGTCCCAGGCTGGAGTTGGAGCTCTCCTGGGTGGTCTTAAATTTTTGGCCCCTCTGAGGAACTGCTTGAGAAGTGGGTGAGAGAAGAGGGGAGGTTCTGTGTTATAATGAGCTGAAATGGCTGAGTTGTGAATTTTAATGGAGAAAAAAGTTAGGCCCTTGTGAAGCATCTCAGTTAAGTACTGTAAAATCTGAGGTAAATTGGGTGCTGCTGTGCTCATCCCGTGAGAATGGTTCCGGGCACAGAATCTTTTCCATTTTTCAGCATAAGATTTTCTAGTACTAGGCCTCCTTGCCTCTAAGATGATATCCATCACTGGTTTACTGAGAGATGGTAAAGGAGAGATTAGGAAATTAGCCAGGCTGCTAGGTTCAGTGTCTGAAGCTGAGGGTGCAGAATCTGGTTCTCCTGCTGAGACAACAGGGTAGGGGTCTGAGACAGGTGCCATGGGGCCAACAGTGACACACTGCATAAGAGGGGGTACCAGTGTTGGTGTGGCCAGTCTGGAGCAATCAAAATCGTCCTTGGTTTGTCTTGTTTGATCTTTAGTAGTACTTTGGAGAGCAGAGGCAGATGATCCACTTCCATGCTTGTTTGTGGGGAGTCCTTGTGCAAAATTTGTTCCAATTGATAGTTCTGGGGGAGGCAAACAGGTCTATATCTGGGCTCCCCCATTTGCTTGTCAACATGTTGAAAATCCTTGGTTCCTAGTTTCCACTCGTGTGGGTCCATGAGGTTTCTGCTTAGTCCATCTGCCAGTGTATTCAGTTTTCTTGGCAGGAATTGAGCTTGTAGATGCACATGGCTAGCTAGTCTGCAGAGGGGGTAAGAATGGGTACCCCCCTGCTTGTTTATGTACCATATAACAGTGGTGTTGTCAGTCTTAACTATTAACTGTCCTGGAAGAATGTGGTCCTTGAAGGCTGTCAGAACATTCTGTACAGCTAACATTTCTTTTTGATTGATATGCAGGTACATTTGACTTGGGTTCCATTTGCCCTGAATGCACTTCCCTGCCAGGTGAGCCCCCCCCCATGCATAGTCTGATGCATCTGTTGTTAGGGTTTGGGTGGCAGGGGGTAGTGTGAATGGCAGTCCCTTGTTTTGGTGGCA
The DNA here is from genome assembly GCF_019279795.1 of Protopterus annectens. NCBI lineage: Eukaryota > Metazoa > Chordata > Ceratodontiformes > Protopteridae > Protopterus > Protopterus annectens. The sequence continues at coordinate 1,859,771,793 of NC_056741.1, forward strand.
GGTCTCTGCCCACCAAAGGAACTCTAGGTGTAAGCAAGGTATGTTAGGAATCATTGCTTCTAGATCCTGAGAATGTTGACACCATAGGCTTTTTAGGTACCATTTTAGTTTCCTCATATGCAGTCTTGCATATGGAATTAGAAGAATGCAGGAGGTCATGAACCCCAAAGTTTTTGTGGCCACTTGTTTGAAAGTAGGTTGTCAAATTAATTTGTTTCTCTGGCGTGAGGAAAGCCACCTGGGAAGTTGTATTCAAGCTTGCACCCCGGAATATAATTTGTTGACAGGGTACCAGGTGTGATTTCTTTTCGTTTATGGTGTACCCCAGACAAGTTAGCACCCTTTGTACAAAGGCCAGACGATTCAAAGGTATGTCCTGGCTTTCTGCCTGAATTAGACAATCATCCAGGTATGGGTATATTTGAATATTTCTTTGCCTGCAAAATGCAATGACTGGAGCTAGACACTTTGTGAATACCCTGGGTGCAATAGATAAGCCAAAGGGCAATGTAGAGAACTGATAGTGCGTGTAGCCTGCTTTGAAGCATAGGTATCTTCTGCAAGATTCCCTGATTGGGATGTGCAGGTATGCTTCCTATAATCTAGTTTAAATCTAGTGTTGCTAACCAGGCATCTTTGCCTAGCATAGGAAGCAATTGGTGAAGAGTTAGCATCTTGAATTTTGGAATCACCAAAAAGATGTTTAGAGTAGACAGGTCCAGGATAGGACGCCATGAATTGTCTTTTCTGGGTACCAAGAAAAATCTCGAGTAGAAACCTTGTCCCTTTTCCTCTTCTGGTACCAATTGAATAGCCCCTATGCTTAGGAGAGAGAGAATTTGTTTTTGGGCCTCTCCCCACTGATTTGGGGGTAGGTCTGGCCTACTGCTTGGTGTTGGAAATGTGTGGAAGTGAAATCTGTATCCTTGGGACACTATATTTAAAACCCATTTGACCTGGGTAATGAGTTCCCAGTTCTTTGCATGAAGAGCAATCCCCCCCCCCCCCAAAGGGGTAGTTAGTTGAGAAGTGTTTGGAGGTTTTAAAAAGAAGTCATTGAGACAATTTACCATGGGGGAGCTTTATTACTCCCAGATATGGAAGTGGAGGCCCCCACTGCTTAGTCCTGTGTATACCCTGGGGCTGAAGCCTGGGTGCTCATCTGGATCTGGGTTTGGACTGACAAGGTCTGGAAGAGGCAGGAAAGGACCAATTCTTAGAAGGCCAATGTCTACTAAATCTTGGACATTGTACCTGTAAAAAATCTTTTAACAGTTTGCATAGATTTAGCTTTTTCCTCCATCTTTTTAAGAACTTCTTCTGCTTTGTTGCCAAACAGGTGATCCTGATTTAAGGCAGCATCCAGTAATTTAGCTTTAACATGATCTAGCAAGGATTGCTCCTTAAGCCAAGCATGCCTTCTAAGTACAGACCCAGTTACAGCAGCCCTGCAAGATGCCTCTAGTGAATCAAAACCACATTGCAAAGTATGTTTTCCAACTTGTTCAGCAGAATGCATTAAATCCTGGAAATCCTTACTTTCAGCACAATCAGGAATCAACATCATTTTCTGTTTAAGCAATCCAATAATATGCTGCTGATACTTTAACATATGAAACTGGCAGTTTAAGGCCCTAATGGCCAAAGTTGCAGAAGTGTACACCTTCTTACTCCATCTATCCAGCACCCTGGAGTCTCTATCAAAGGGGATATGATTTTTGGCAGTAGTAGCTTTAATGCCCTTGGGTCCCTGTGAAATGGTCTCAGGCTCCGCAGTAGGATTTTTGAAAATGAACTTGTGAGAGTCAGGAACCCTGCAATATCTATCAGGTTTTCTGGGAGCAGGAGGTAAAGAGTCAGGGGGCAAGCTAGATTCAGAAAAAGCATAATCAACAATGTCTAGTACAGGAGGTATGGCTAAAGGCCTGTGCTGGGGCAGGAGTAAGAAATCCCTAAGCCTCTTTTTAGAATCAGATAAATCCTGACTTTCCCAAAGAAAATGCTCCCTGAGAGTATGTAAGGTTTCACTAAAAGAGAAATCCTTTGGGGGGAGGGAAGCAGAGGGAACAGAGTCCTCAGCATCAGAATCCTCATAGGTAGATAAGGGTAAAGCCCTGGTCATCAGAGGAAACAGAAATTTCAGAATCCTGGTCAGAAGTATCATAAGCAAACTCGGTCCTAGGTCTCTTAGAGGGGGAAGGTTGGCTTCCCCTGATTAGAGTAATAAGGTCTTCAGCCATTCTTATCATTTGTTTTTTAGGCAAAGAGGCCTGACCATGTGGTCTGTGTGGCAGTTTTCTAGGCATGGTTTGAGTTTTAGGCCTTGAAGAAAAATATGGTGTCGGTTTAATATGCAAGTCAGTAGGCCTGAATACACCCTTAGAAGTCGGTGCCTGCATAGCGGCTCCGGACCCATCCAAGGTAGACATCCGCAGGTTCAACAGTTGGGGCATCTTGGGGCATACCAGACTCCGAATGGGTCTGAGTAGAGGCCTGCGAATCTGAAGTAGCAGGTATCAGGGGCTGCGAAAGCTCCTCACTGAGTACCGGCGAACTGGCGACTGGCTTAGGAGAAGCGTCATCGGCAGCTTTAGACCTAGGCGGCCTGTCTCTGTCTTTATGTTTTTTCAGAATGTCAATCGTTGGATGGCTTACCAAAGACATATCAGGATAATTGAACCAAGCACCAAAATATTTAGAAGCGAAAACATACGAATGATGGACAGTTCGAGGTTTAAATAAGGCACAAAACCGACAGCGAGGTACGTCTTGGTCAGGGCCTAGGCGAGGAACACAGTACAAATGAAAGTCTTTATGAGGTATTTGCTTTCCACAAGAAATGCAATTATTTACTTTTACTGACATCGGTTTAGAGCAAGAAAAAGTTTCCCCAACGGGGTACTTAGCTTTTAGTTGAAGACTTTGGTTCTGAAACTTGAAAATGAAAATTTCAGGAGTCGGCTGACCGGCACTTGCGAACTGCTTCGGGCACCACATGGCAAGAAAGACGTATGTAATGGCATCGGCTGCATGTTTTACACCCCTGATGACCTGACTTCACAGAAGAAGAGACAGCAACCGACGCAGGACCCAAGACTTTGTTAATCAGGCCGACTGAGGGCTACTGCAAGCAGATAACCCAAATGTGATGACTGCAACAGTGAAACACGAAGAACATCTAGCAATGATGTGGCAGGTTATTTTGCCTAGAGTTAATTGGACATGGAGTAGTTTGAGAGAGTCAAAGTCTGACCAGACTCGAGGTGTACTTGACTTTAATGAAGATAGATACCCTTCCATCTTTGGTTCTTTCATGCTCATTTTGAGGTCTGAATGTGAAGAAGGCATTGTAGCCTTGCACAGCTGGGGTGCTCTCTGCGGCCTTGAACCATGTCTCAGTGACTGAACAGATATCAGCAATTTTCAAGGTGAGGAGTGCTTTCTGGGAGTGCAGCTTCATGTTTAGACTTCTGGCATTAAGCAGCAGAACCATGAGTTTGCCTCAGGTGGATTTTGTTATGTCAGAAATTTTATTTTGCCATTGTCTTAAAAAAGGCACTATGGGGAGGCAAGCACCTTTCCCAGTATCAGAAAGCTTACAGGAGGCAGGCACAAACCATCTCTGGCAAAGCAACATGGCCTGTCGATCATGTCATCCCAAGCTGACAGATGCTGGATACTCCCTGGACTGACACCAGAAACTAAGCCAATTGTTGAAGTCTATCACTTTTTGTTTATACTGTGGCATCATCTTGGGAGAAGCTAGAATTCTGCTTGGGGCTAGGGTTACACCTGCCTGGAGCACAGTTGGAGTTCAGTCATGTCTCTCTTCATGAAGTCCAGAGAGGTACATCTCAAGTCATTCACTCCAACATGAACTACAACCAAATCATAATGGTACTTGTTGTTGAGTGACTTGAGTGAATGTGTTGTCTGACAGATCCTGGCACCTGACAGGCAGCTGAGTGTGACTTTCTCCTTGTCCAGCCTGGTGAAAAGCATATGTGTGTGTCTCACTATTGAGTCACCTATGACCAGGACATTAGGTTTAGAGGTGTTTTGCCTTAGGGGTTTATTTGTCGAGACACACTTGTATATGTTACTATGTATAGTGGTTTCTATTTGCATAACTGTGTGTGTACTTTGTTTACATCTGGGTGATCTCTGAACTTCTGGTAGACTTCTAGTGAGTACTTTTGCATATGTGGGTCTAAGTGTTGTGTCTTTAGTTTGTGTGAGAGGAGAACAGTGTATACTGATAACCTGTTTGGTATCCAGTTTGTTGTTACATGAGAGAAGTGATTCCAGTTTCATAGTGTTCTTGCATCTCTCACATGGGGCATTTATTTGTTGTAGGAGTAAATGGCTGCCAGTATACAGGAGACAATTACTACATTGCCTCAGTATTCCCATATCAATCATGCTTGGTGGAGAAACGATGGGAAACTGCCTGTCCATTGTAGCAGGTTTTTACCATATGAGTTATTAGGGAAAGGAGTGGGCTAGATTGACCAGTTTTTGCCTTAGGACTATGAAGGGTTGTGGATGACAAGTGTGGAATGCTACTCAGTGCACAAATAAGTTGCCTTCAGTGCAACAGAGAAGCTTGTCATGGTTCCACTGACAGTTGTTTAGGGAAACATTGTGTTTCAAGGTGTTTGTTTCTATATAGGGCACAGCTAACCCCTGTTGTGTAATGTGCAGCAAAGAGCAAATGTTGTTGTTGTTTTTCTTTTGGCTTTTCCAAGATAGGGGTTGCCACAGTGGAACTCCGGTCCACTAATGACTGGCAGTTGATTTTTATGGTACTGAGGTGCCAGCCCGATGCCCAACCTTCAACGAAGGCACGCCCATTCATGCATGTCTTTCGAATGCCACTGGATCACGGAGAGGACATGCAGACTCCACACAGAAGGCGCTCCAGCCGAGAATCGAATGGGAGAACTTCTTGCTGTGAGGCGACAACGCTACCACTGCACCACCACGGCTTCTGCTGCAAAGCTTAAATACAGGTGAAATTAAACAGTTTAAAGCTAATCTAAAAAATAGGAAAGTATACAAAGAATCTTCCCTCAGCAATCCCCAGATCAGACAAGGATGGATCCACACTTTTCTACCAACAAGGGTGCAGGGAGCCCTTCTTAACATAAGATGGCTGGTTTATTGCTCACTTGTAACAACAAACAGGCCAGATTCAGCAAGTCTGAATCTAGACTATGCTATCTAGGCTGAAAATACAATGGAATACAAATGCAGAAAATATGCAATCACAACAGTAAAAAAGCAGAAACAAATACAGTGGTCAGATACAATGCAATTCAAAAAGTGCAGTTGAGACAAAGAATATACTTATTTTCTTGATTTTTCTCTTGGATGCCGTGGATTAAAGCAGAATCTCTTTGGTCCTCTTGCAAAAGACACCAAATGCAGAGCAGCTTCAGTTAACTGAGCAACAGAAGCACTTCATCCATTTTTTTTCCACTTTATTTTATAATTTTTTGAGGGATAAGAGTATGAAAGGTCCTCCTTAGTCTTTGTCGCACATTCTAACAAATCATATAAGCATGTTAAGGAAATGTGTGCAGGCATCACTTCTTTACTGTGTGTGAATCTGAGCTTCAGACATGAAATATGGTAGAATACTGCTAAAAACTCAATGAACTACTGAAATGTATGATGCGAACCCTTAACACAGCAATATCACCTAGAAGAAAAAAATGTATAAACAATGGAAAAAAAAAAAAAAATAGTTTAGCTTTACATTAAAGTTTGAGTTTTGCAGAATTTGCAACCAGAACGTATTTTGTTTTGTAAAATAAAACACCCACACACAGCCCATTAAAAAGGGTAACTAGACCACATCACAATGCATCACCTTTCACATTTTGTTTTTAAAATTTTTCACCCCAATAAAAATGCGTCAATTTTTACAACTGTCATTTGTCTTTAAATTATGTTAATGTACACTTTAAAAGTATATGGCCAACTGAGAAATTACTTTCTTAAAACATTCCTAAGCTGACTTGTAAATGTGTTGAATAACGACTACCCAAATCGTACAGTAAGCATAAATGAGTTACAGATGGTAGTAAATGCTAAGATGTTGAACTACTGTATTTAGCATCTTTGTCGTTTTGTTTTATCTTGTGACCAGAACTACTTCCACAACATTTTGAAAATAGATCTTTTTCAATTTAAAACACTTAAAAACAAATGCAACTTTTAACACAGAAACAGACCACTCCTTGTGTCTTTCAGCTCAGATGTTTAACATTTATAAACATATGTATCGTTAACATAGAAAAACACTACTCCTCTTACATCTTCCTGCCAAAGATGTGTAACATTTTTCAAGGCGTCAGTCCCCTTTTTAACAAAAAAAAAATGCAGAATTCTGAACTAAAGAAGCGAGCTGCAACTTGCAACTTTCTTAAAACAAAACAATGATGTCAGATAATGTTGCACATTGTGTGAACAGAAGCTAAATGTGTCAAAACTCCTAAAAACTGAACAAACAAAACCACATACTTACAATTACCACTCCAAGTGAAATGACAAAATTAATGCCATGAAAAAGTAATTTTGCTCTGTGCTTACACAACACATACTGCAAGCTGCTTGAACAATTTAGTTGTTATTTATTTATTGGCATTTGTTTACCAGGAAAGTCCACTAGGCCAAAATAAGCCCACTTTCAATAGAGACCCAGAGAGAAAAGCTCCAGTATAACAATAATAAGGCTTACATAAAGTTTCAGAACAAGATTCAAATGAATTATAGAAGATCAAGAAAATTACATAAAGAAATTATCAAAATTTACAGAAAGCAATTAACGCTGAATAAAACAAACTATCAGCAAAGATAAAACGTTCATAGTGCAGTGAATAAAAACATGACAAAATGAAATTGTTCAAATTTTAAACAGTTATAAGCATCAAATAATTCAAGTGAACTGAAGTGTTACATAGAATAAAGAATAAAATGTTACACAGAATAAAGAAACAATGTGTAGACAGAAATACATAAGAGGAGTACTTATAAATATAGGAGAGACAGTAATTGGAGAAAAACGAGGGGAAAATGAAGGATAGGGGAACGGGAAAAGTATGAGGATGGACAGTAGAAAAAAAGAGAAAAAAAATAGTAGAAGGAATGTGGAAGAAGGGAGACAACAGGGGGAAAGGTAGTTAGGGTGTTTGGAGAAAGCAAGAGGAAGAATTAAGTAGTCAAAAGTTTGCAAGATTTGGATAAGAACAGATTAAGGTTTGGTTGGCAGAATTAGGTAAAGGCAGAGGAAGCAATTGTAAAATTACATGTCCAATTAGAGGGGAGATGATTGTACAGTGCAGTTTAGAAGTTGGAAGGGCTTTGTTCTATGTGGATAAATGTAGGTAGGGTATTCCATATCCTGGCAATATTCCAAAGGTATAGTAACTCGCCTGCAGGTAATTTGGGTTTATAAACTTAAAGAAGATGTTGATGTTCAGATTGCAGAGGCCTAATGGAGTTATAAGGGGTAAGTAGGGAGCTAAGGACAGGGCAGTCTTGTGGTTTATAAATAAATGTATGTGTAGTTGTGAGCTGAAGGAGTACTAGCTAGTGGGGGAATTCAAGACATTGCAATTTTTTTTAGAGCAATACAGTGACGAGCAGAATTACAACTATTTGTAGCAAATTTGGTAATCTTGTTATACGAAGTTTCTAGTTTTGTTCTCAGGGAGGCCTGCTGGTTAGTTAGTAAGGGTGCATTGTAAGTTAGAGGGCAACAGGTAAGATAGGGCTAATACTTGTTTAGCTGGTGAAGAGAGGAATTTATTGTCTGTTGAGTAATCAATTTTTTTTTGTCATACTTATATTATTTTGGATAAGTACGACTAAAAAAAAATGGATTACTCTACAGACAAAAGTTCCTCTTCCACCAACTAAACAATTTTATTTTGGATACACTGCGGTGGTGGTGTTGTGGTAGCGTTGTCGCCTCACAGTAAGACGCTGTCCGGTTCAGTTCTCAGCTAGAGTGTCTTCTGCGTGGAGACATGCGTGAATGGGTGTACCTTCGTTGAAGGTTGTGCGTCAGGGCTGGTAACTAGGCACTACCAATCATTAGCGGACCGGAGTTCTGCTGTGGCGACCCCTAACCGGGAAAAGCCGAAAGACACACACATATTATTTTGGATGTGCAGATCGAATTTAAGGTTTTCATTGATTATAACCTCTAACAATTTTGTATGGGTTACTAGCTCAATTTTGGTGGAGTTAAGAGAGAAAATATTGAGGTCAGCTTTATTGATAGAGGTATTTCTCTTAGGAATAAAAATCATAAGTTTAGTTTTTTTGGCATTTAAAGAAAGGTGATTTTTGTGAAGCCAAGTTTCCACAGTGGAAAATGCTACTTGGGTAGTTTGCTGTAATATGTTTACATTAAGAGCAGAGCACACTATAGTGGAGTCATCTGCATACTGGATTAAGGAGCCATGCAGGATAGCTAGGTGGAGCTTGTTAATAAAAATGTTAAACAGAAAAGGGCCTAAAATACAGCCTGGGTACATCTGTAGGATTGTGAAGGTAAGGAGAAATAGAATTCTGTCATTTAACAGCATGCTCTCTGTTGGAGAGAGAGCTTTTGAACCAATTAAGTGACTGGAGGGATAGCCCTATACTAGAGAAATGGGAGAGGAGGATATAGTGAGATGTTGTTGAATGCTTTTGATAGGTCCATGAAAAGGGCTGATATAATGTACCCTGAGTCTCGAGCTTTGTTAACTATGTCAAAGTTAGTGCAGTGGATGTGCTGTGACCTGGGCAGAACCAATGCTACATTGGGGAGATGATTTTGTTCTTTAGAAGGTAGTGTACGATTTGTTTTTCCACACATTTTTCTAGGATTTTAGAGATGGGGGAAAGCTTAGCAATGGGTCGGAAGTTGGAGATATCGGTTGATGGGTCACCTTTATGGAGTGGTAGGATGATTGCTTTTTTCCAGAGGCAAGGGATGTAGGATTCTTGGATAAATCTGCTAATGGGATAGGCCACTGCTTTAGCAGCGATTTTGAGAAATTTGGCAGGAATCCTATTGGGTGAATCTGAGCAGGGTTTTAAATTCCCAAAAAGTCTTTTGATGTAAGCGGTAGGGATGGGAGAGGGATTAAATTCTGGCTGGGAAGATTGTTGTGTGCCATATGGAGGGGGGTGCTAGAGCTTTGAGAATGGTGATTTGAGGAGGTTGAGGTAATGGGGAGATTCTGAGGTACAGTGTATCGTGAAGAAAGAGAAGAGGGTGCAGGAGTAGAATTACTTGGGCGAGTTAAAGAAAAAGTAGTAGTAATGTTACAATAGTATCAATAAAGTAGGAGTTTAAGATGCTGGATACTTGTTCAGGAAGCAAGTTGGGATGTGGGCAGGGATTGGGTTTGGTGCCGGGATTTAGGAGATTACTAACGGAAGACCAGACAATTTGGGATTATTTTTTCTATTTGTTTGCAGATTCCAGAAGTACTGCTGTTTGTCTTTAGAGACAAGTTTTTTTGGCTTGGTTTCGGAGCTGTTTGTAATGAATGAGGTCGGAAGGATTTTTGGATTTAAGCCAGGTTTTCCATGCTTTGTCCCTATTATTCATAATTTCTTTGGTGGCTTTTGTTAACCAAAGGGCATGGATGATTTTGATTCTTTTGGTTCTGGTAAGCGTTTCATACAAAAAAACGGCATAAATGTAAGACACTGAGTCTCTCTGGGCTGCTGCTCAGATAAACAACATGACACAGGATACTATAGTAGTACCAGAATAACAACAGCCTGCAGACCATTTTTCCAGAATATTCTTTTACAACTACTTCAACCCATTCAATTAATATACTCCTGAAACTAGGCTCGCTGTCTCAGACAAATGTAGTCTATTCTGCTATACCCTGAAATTATCTTAATGTACTACACACACTAAAACCATACAGTTAAATATTTAACATTATGATTTTAAAGAAAGAGAAAATACAACTTTTAATGCAACTGAAGGAAACTGAACTGACTTTTATTGAAAAGTATTTCTGGAGAGGTGTTCATGGTTAACATAAAAGAGCACCTCTGCTGTCACAGTTTAGATGTATACTCCTGTAGTCCAAATACAGCAGACGATAAGACCTGAACAAGGAGAGGTATGTAAGTAAGCATGCTGTGAATTATTTGTTTTTTTCTTAAACAGTGGTGGCTAAGTGACACAAACTGTGGCATCATTAGTAAGGTACAGACTGTGGAAGAGTTTCTGAACCATGTTGTCGTATTTGCTCAAATACCTTGACGCAAACCTGAAGTGTACAGGTTAAGAACAGAAATCTGACAACTAGATGGACAATACTAAAGGGTAAAGCAGTCATTTCCATGAATATCTGAGTTTACATATTTATTTTGTGTGCAGAAATAACCACTCTTTTAGCACCTAAAAATCTTTTTTAACATACTGTCTATAAAGGACATGACTCCCTGAACACGGCAAGTGATAGCTTTGATTTTTTTTTCAGTTCGCAGAATATTAAAAATTGCGAAGATCAGCCATAATTCTGTACAGCAACATCTAAAAATGGCCATGTCTGGATATCACAATCTGTCTCTGCAAAAGAGGTAACTGCAGTCTTGCTTCAATGTCAGCTCCAACTCCCTCTTGATAAAGCAATTAAAAAAAGTGTTTGTTGAATTTTCTGGTATTAAGTTAGGGCATTTTGACATCACCTACTAAGATGCAAGGCCTTGCAGAAAAGCCACTGTGTACAAAGAAAGTCACCAAATGACTACAGGGAGCAGATAAATGGACACCATCTCATGGTGGCATAAGCAGGATATGCACATACTACAATATAAAGTCTGCCAGTCTGTACCAGACAATGTAAATGTTGTCAAATACAGTATGTAGTAGTGTGAGATTAATGTTGGTTAAGGGCAAAGGGGTGGTTACAACTTATGTAACTCATTAATCCTCCAGAGAAAAAGGAGTCACAGTACAACAATTAGCAGATATAATGAGGCTGGAACTGTTCAATATAACTCAGATAATTTATGGATTACTCAGTGGGCCTAGTCCATCTTCTGCACCTCAACACCCAAATTAGAGAGATTTGCATTGATAACATTGGTTGTACTTTATAACACTGAAGGGTAACAAATATTGATGCACCAAAAAACATTAGCAGTGATACAATTGCTCTACCATATTCATGGCAGTACACAGGACAGGACTGTCTCCAAACATAAAAAAGTAATCCATGAAACAGACATGTTCCTATTCTAAAACTTCACATAAACAACCTTCAAGGGAATGGTGATATAGCTGCGCATCAGAAATGTGGAAAGATCATAACCTAAACTGCACATCAACCACAGCTACTCCTAAAAATTGTGAAGGCAAAGAAGTGGACTTTAAGCAAACAATAAAGACAGTTCCAGAAGATCACATCCTTCTCCTCCCATTCACAAAGCTCAGTGGACTTAAGATGACTTGCGGCACCTTGAAGGAACACCACCAGTAGAAAGTAAATACCAAAAATCCCTTGTAAGGAGAGAGAGATAGGGGAAGGGGGGAATGGAGGGAGGGAAACCAGGACTGCAACAGTGAATACACTCGAACATCTACATTTATGGTAAGTGTACACAAATGTACTATGTTCTTCATTTTTCACTGTTGCAGTCATCACATTTGGGTTGATTCCCAAAGCTGAAGAAAAGGGTGGAGGCAGTCAAGAAGACTGGGGGCTGGCTAGGAAGCAAGACTGCAGTGGCAAAGCCTGCCCTGGATTTGGAGAAGATAGGCAGGTCGTAATACTTGGTGAAGGTATGAACAGAAGTCCATGTTGCAGCCTCCAAGATATCCCTGGTGGGGACCCCTCTGAGGAAAGCTGCAGAGATGGACGATGCTCTGGTGGAATGTGTCCTGACCCCCTGGGGGGAGGTTTTCCGTGCTGTTTGCAGTAGAAATGGATGCAATGTGCTAATCATATGGAAATTGATTGTTTGGATATGGCCTTGCCCTCTGCTCCTGCAATGAAGCTGACTAGCAATTGATCCGTTTTTCTAAAAGATTTAGTCCTGTCTAGGTAGAATCTGAGCTGTCTGTGCACATCTAGAGAGTGAATAATCCTTTCCTTCTTGTTTTTTTGGGTTAGGGAAAAAGGTGGTCAAATGAATGGATTGGTTGAGAGCCACACTGGACACCACTTTTGACGTGAAGGATGGGTCAGTCCTGAGGGAGATCCTGTCAGCATGGAAAATGATGAATGGCTCTACAGCCATAAGTGGTTGTAGCTCTGATACTCTTCAAGCTGAAGTGATGGCCAGAAGCAAGGCTGTCTTCCAAGAGAGAAATTTTAACTCTGCTTAAGCTGCAGGTTCAAAGGGGGGCAGGGTGAGCTTTTCCAACACAAAGTTTAGGTCCCAAGCTGGGGTACGAGCTCTTCTGGGTGTTCTCAAGTTGTATGCCCCTCTTAGGAACTGTTTGATGAGAGGGTGCGAGAAAAGAGATGGCTCTGTGTTGAAATGAGCAGAGGCATGAATTTTAATAGAGGAGAAGGTAAGACTCTTGTGTAGTAGGTCTGCCAGGTAATCCAGGATGAGAGGTAGGATGGGCTGTGCTGTTCCACTTGTCAGCATAAGACTTTCTAATGCTAGGGCATCTGGCCTGATGTATAACATCTAGAACTTGTTTGCTTAGACTGGCAGCTTGAGGAGAGGTCAGGGAATAAGCCAGGCTGCCAGACTGAGGGTCTGCAATTGGGGATGCATAAATTCTCCATTTCTCTGGGTCAGGAGTGTTGGGATCTGAGGTAGGTGTCATGGTGGCAGAGGTGAAAGGCTGTGCAGCATTGGGTACCAGTGCTGTCATGGCCAGTCTGGGGCAATCAGGATTGTCCTCAGTTTTTCCTCCCTTATTTTGAGCAGTACCCCTGAAATGAGTGGTAGAGGGCGAAATGCATAGACCGAGAGGTTTACCCACTGGAAGGATAGAGCATCCACTTTCCAGGCCTTGCTGTGATGTTCCCTTGTGCAGAATTTGCTTTGCTGATTGGAGTGGGAGGCAAAGAGGTCTACTTTGGGGTGCCCCATTTCTGGGTTACAAGGGTGAAGGTTCTTTGGTCTAGCTCAGGGGTGGGCAAACTTTGATTCGTGGGCCACATTAAGTTCTAACATTTGACAAAGGGGCCGGAACAGGAGCAGATAGATGGCATGCTTTGAAAACATCACCTCATTGGGGGAAAAATACACATCTTGGGATATGGAGAAAACATGTGCTTTAATTTCCAATGAAAATGAAGAAAAGCATTACAATAAAATCTCTGACTTCGAAATGAGTCTTTAATATTATACTCTTTAAAAACCGCCACAGTTTCTTGGCATATCAGGCAAACAGCAGATGATCGGTGTTCAGTGAAAAAATATTTAGTTGTCCACTCCTTATTGAACACTCGACATTCTCTGTCCACTTTCCTTTTCCTGGGTCCACTCATCTTCATAGAGGGGCGGTGGGTCAAAGGGTAAAGTGCAAACGTGGAGTAATAGGCCTACGCTTCACCTCAACAAAGCCAATATATCTAGAGTGCGCCATCTAGTGAGGAAAAGTACAGTTTTGTACCTACCATAAATGTAGATGTCCGAACTGGATAGCATCTGCAGTCATAACAAATGGGTAGTCCTGTCGTCAGGCAGCCCTTCAGTCGGCCGGATTACAAAGTCTGGGTCTGGCTTCGGCCGATGTCGCACTTCACCCGACGTCATCTCTGCTGGTCTTCGGGTATAAAAGCATCGGCCGACGCCATTTTCTTCAGTGTTTCTTGCCCTAGATGCCAGTTGCCCTTTTGGAAGGCTAAATTTGGATAAATGCCAATGTATGCAGATAAGGTAGAAGGCAAATACAAAATGTAGGCATATATATATATATATATATATATATATATATATATACAAACAAATACACCATAAGAGACTCCCCCCCAGCTAGCTATTAGGAGTGTAAATACCCTAGGAGTACCACAGAGGGGAAGGAGGGTGGGTAATCCTGACTGCAGATGCTATCCAGTTCGGACATCTACATTTATGGTAGGTACAAAACTGTACTATGTCCTTCATGGATGCATCTGCAGTCATAACAAATGGGTAGAATACCATAGCTAAACTAGGGGTGGAGGAAGTGAAATAATTATGGTGTAGTTAGGATCCCTTGCAGTACAGCAGTGGCAAACCCTGCTCGGGATCTAGAATATAGAGGTAGATTGTAATGCTTGGCAAATGTATGCACGGAGGTCCAAGTAGCCGCCTCAATAATGTCCTTGGTTGCCACTCCTCGTAAGAAAGCTGTGGTAGTGGCTGTAGCTCTTGTTGAATGAGGTCTTATGTTCTGTGGCATTGGTTTTCCATGGTAGGAGTAACAGAATCTGATGCAATTTCCTATCCATTTGGAGATTGTTTGTTTGGAAATTGCTTTTCCTTCCCTTCCTGGTGCATAGGCCACTAACAGCTGGTCAGTTTTTCTGTTACCTTTGGTTCTGTCCAGGTAGTAGCGTAACTGTCTATGTACATCCAAAGTATGCAGTAGCCTTTCCCCCCTGTTCTGAGGGTTGGGAAAGAAGGTAGGTAGGTGGATTGCCTGGTTTAAGGACACTCTGGATACCACCTTTGGCATAAATGTAGGATTAGTTCTCATGGAGACTCTATCTTGATGGAAGATCAGGAAGGGTTGTACTGCCATTAAGGCCTGGAGTTCTGAAACCCTTCTTGCTGAAGTAATTGCCAGAAGGAAAGCAGTTTTCCATGATAGGTATTGCAGATCCGCTGTTCCTGCTGGTTCAAATGGAGGGAGTGTCAATTTTTCTAGTACAAAATTCAAGTCCCATGTTGGTAGTGGTGGTTTCCTAGGAGGTTTTACATTCTTGATTCCTCTGAGGAATTGCCTAAGTAGAGGGTGCGAAGACAGGTGGATCAGAACTGTATTCTGCAGAAATAGCTGAAGCATGTATCTTGATGGAGGAATAGGACAGGCCTGTGTGTAGAAGCTCTGCCAAGTACTCCAGGATGTTAGCAATGTCTATGTTTGACACCTCTTTTCCTCTTTCCGCACTCCAAGTGGCAAACCTTTTCCATTTTCCTGCATAGTTCCTTCTTGTTGAAGGTCTGCGGGCTTCCAGTATAATGTCTTTAACCCTTTGAGATAGGACTGGGTTAGTTGTTCTTAAGTGATGTTCCAGGCAGTAAGCTGTAAGGTCTTTAGGTTTGGATGCAGGATGTTGTAGTTGTTCTGAGTTAACATCAAAGGCATCAGGGGGATTGACCACATTATCCCCTGGGACATGCTCCTCAGCAGGGGATACCAGTGTTGCCTTGGCCAATTCGGAGCTATTAGAATTATCCTTGGTTGTTCCTCTTTGATTTTCAGTAGTACTTTGTGCATCAAAGGAAGAGGTGGGTATGCATATGCTGTCAGACCTTTCCAGCTGAAGGAAAGGGAGTCCACCTTCCATGCAAGCGGGTGAAACGTCCTTGTGCAGAATTTCCTGAGCTGGTGGTTGAGTGGGGATGCGAACAGGTCTATTTGTGGTATTCCCCATTTTCTTGTGATGGTCTTGAAGATGTCCGGGTGCAGCATCCATTCGTGAGCATCCGAGGTGGTTCTGCTTAACATATCTGCTAAGGTATTTTCTTTTCCTGGCACGAAGGTTGCCTGTAACTGGATGTTGTAGCTCAGAGCCATGTTCCAAAGGTCCAGAGTCATTCTGCATAGGGGGTAAGAATGCGTGCCCCCTTGCTTGTTGATGTACCACATGACTGTGGTGTTGTCTGTCCTTATCAATAAATGGCCTTCCTTGAGGAAAGGTTTGAATTTCTGGATTGCTAGTTGCACTGCCAGCATTTCTTTTTGGTTTATGTGTAGGTGCAGCTGGTCTGGGGTCCACAATCCTTGTATGCATTTGTCCAACATGTGTGCCCCCCAGCCTAGGTCTGAGGCGTCCGTTGTGATGGTCTGGTTCGCTTGACCTTTGTGGAAGGGCAAGCCTAGGTTTGCCTGGCATGCTTGGGCCCACCATAGGAATTCTTGTTTCAGGCATGGGATTAGTGGGATTTCGGTTTCTAAGCTGTGCCTGTGTTGAGACCATAAGTTTTTTAGGTACCACTGTAGCTTTCTCATATGCAGTCTGGCGCGAGGAATCAAGATTATGCATGATGCCATGAATCCCAAGGCCTGCAGTACCTTTCTTGCTGTTAGTTTGTTCTGTTTTGTTAATGCCAAGAAGTAAAGGGGTAGTTGTTCTTGTTTTTCTGCAGTCAGGAATGCCATTTGTTTTACTGTGTCCAATTCTGCACCCAAGAAGGTTCTTGTCTGGGATGGAATCAGCCTTGACTTTTTTAAGTTGACTGTGTATCCCAGGGCTTGTAGCAAGCAAATGACCCTTTGTAAATCTGTTGTCAGCTTGGATAGATTTGGATTCCCTGTAGCCTGCAATGAGCGATTACTGATGCCAGGCATTTTGTGAATACTCTGGGCGCAGTAGATAAGCCAAAAGGCAATGCTGAGAATTGATAATGCTCTGATCCTGCAAGGAATCTGAGGTATCTTCTGCAAATTGGTCGTATGGGGACGTGCAGGTATGCCTCCTTGAGATCTAGAGTTACCAGCCAACACTCCTTGCCCAGCATGGGAAGAAGTTGCTGTAAGGTCAGCATTTTGAATTTTGGAACGATGATGTATGTGTTTAAGACGGACAGATCGAGAATGGGTCTCCAAGTTTTTTTCTTTTCTTGGGACTAGAAAGAGTCTGGAGTAAAATCCTTTGCCCTGTTGATTTACTGGCACCCTCTCCACAGCTCTCATGTTGGTTAGCTGAATTACCTGGTTTTGAGCTTCTGTCCTTTGAGTTGGAGGTAAGTTTGGCATTCCTCTTTTTACTGGTAAGGTGTGGAAGTGGAACCTGTAGCCTTGGTCTATGGTTTTTAAAATCCACTTGTCTTTTGTGATATAGTGCCAGTTTTGTGAAAATAAGGCTAACTTTCCGCCTAAAGGAGCTGCTAATTGCTCTCTGGTAGGCGGTGTCAGGGCCAAGTCACTGTGAATGTCCTGTTGCAGTGGCAGTGGTTGTGGCAGTGCCTCGCTGGTTATTACCTTGCCACTGTCTTCCTCTGTAGGCACTTCCTCTGGGTTGGTTTCTGCCTCGTGTGCGTCTATACCTGCCTCTTTGGTTCTTTGATGAGTCTGGAAAGGACCAATTTTTGGCAGGCCAATTTCTGCTAAACCGAGGGGGCTGAACCTGTAAGAAATCCTTAACTGTTTGTACAGATTTTGCCTTCTCTTCCATTTTCTTCATTACTTGTTGAGCAGGGGTACCAAATAGACAGTCCTTATCCATAGGAGCATCCAACAGCTTTGCTTTTACCTGATCCGGTAGGACCTGCTCTTTCAGCCATGCATGCCTTCTTATCACTGTGCCAGTCATGGCTGATCTAAATGAAGCCTCCAGTGCATCATAGCCACATTTTAAAGAATGGTTACTAACCTGCTGTATCTTATTCACCATTTCTAAAATATATTTCTTATCTAAGGGTTCTTCAGAAGAAACTTTTTTAGACAACTGATCAAGCATAAACTCTTGGTATTGAATCATGTGAAACTGACAGTTTAAAGCTCTAGCTGAGAGAGTGGCAGAGGTGTAGACTTTTTTGCCCCATCTGTCTAAAGACCTGGCTTCCCTTTCAGACGGGAGAGGGTTTTTTGTAGAGGTAGAAGCTACTGCCTTAGGCCCCTGGGATATAGTCTCAGGATCTGCAAGTGGGGCCCTGAAAAGGTGGTGATGAGTGTTGGGTACCCTGTAAAATCTGTCAGGTTTGGCAGGGGCTGGTGGTAAAGAATCAGGAGTAGTGCAAACATCATTAAATGCATCATCCACAACAGGCAAAACTGGAGGTATAGCTAAGGGCCTATGTTGTGGTAGGTGCAGAAAGGTTCTAAGCCTTTTTCTTGAGTCTGAGAAATCCTGTTCTTGCCATTGGAATTGCTCTCTCATGGCATGTAAGGTTTCCCCAAAAGAGAATTCTTCTGGAGGTGAGGCCGATGGAATGGATTCATCAGCATCGGAGTCTTCATAAGTGGACAAAGGAGCCTCTGGCTGGTCTGTAGTGTCTGAGACTTCCGAAGAGTCATCAGAGTACTCCTGCTGGGGAGGCTCTGTTCTAGGTCTCTTTTCTGGAGGCTGAGAGGCCCTGTCTGGGTGTGATTGGGATCCCCTAATTAAGGAAATCAAATCCTCTGCCAGAGTAAGCATTTGAGAACTAGAAGGGTGTCTGTGTGAGGGGGTCTTAGCAGGAACTGTTTTAGCAGTTTTGGCTGCTTTGGCCCTGGCAAAGGCCTTGATAGACATGGCTGCAGGGGGCCTAGCAGCACCACGTGCTGGGGTGGAAACATCCAAAGGGATGGTGTCAGATAAATCAGTAGAGGCCACAGTAGTAGCTAAAGTTTCAGAGGCCGATTCAGCTAAAGTAACAGGAGCCTCGGTAGAAATCAGGGTTTCGGCTGAGTATTGACCGGTTTTCTCGGCTTCGGCCGAAACCGAGACACTCGCGGTTTGCTTATCCGTGGTTTCGGCCGAAACCGCGGACCGCGAGTGTCGGTCCTTTTCTTTGCGTTTTTTAATTGTTTGGGTAGTCGGATGTTCCGACGGCATAATGTACGCAAAATCTGAGCCGAAAAACTGTTCAGCAAACTCCGACCGACGTCTAAGCGTTCGTCGGTTGAAGGATGAACAAGCTAGGCAGGCAGCAACGTCGTGGTCTGGGCCTAAACAAGGTAGGCAGTAAGAGTGGAAATCCTTATGAGGTATTTGTTTCCCACAGGTTAAACAATTGTTTACTTTTTCTGACATCGGCTGAGGCAAGAAAAGGTCCCCAACGGGGTACTTAGCTTTTTAGAAGTCTTCGAAGTAGTATTCGGTAGTAGGAATCTCTGGATCTGACCGACCGGCACTTGCGAACAGCTTCTGCTTCGGGCGCCACGCGGCAAGAAAGACTGAAGAAAATGGCGTCGGCCGATGCTTTTATACCCGAAGACCAGCAGAGATGACGTCGGGTGAAGTGCGACATCGGCCGAAGCCAGACCCAGACTTTGGAATCCGGCCGACTGAAGGGCTGCCTGACGACAGGACTACCCATTTGTTATGACTGCAGATGCATCCATGAAGGACATCATCAGAATTGCAGGGGAAATAAAACATTAACAAGGTTAATTTATTAAATTTTTTCAAGTTTGGCGGGCCGAATCAAAACGTTTAACGGGCCGTAGTTTGCCCATGCCTGGTCTAGCTGCCACTCGTGTGGATCTAGCAGGTTTCTGCTTAGGTTGTCTGCCAGAGAGTTTAGAGAGCCTGGCAGAAATTGTGTTAACAGGTGTAGTTGCATGGCTGCGGCAGTGTGCAAAAGGGTCATGGCGAGCCTGCACAGAGGATAAGAGTGAGTCCCTCCCTGCTTATTGATGTACCACTGCCTGCCGCTGTGGGAGTGGTTACTGACTTGAAACTGTAGTTTTATTGGCCATTTTGGGTCAATTCCAAAACTCCTTCATCTTCCTCTCTTAAAACCTGGTTGCCTCGTGGTTTTGGCGTCTTTTCAGGCTTGTTGGCTGTTGGTGAAGCACCCACCAAGAGGAGAAAACGCTGACAGAAGAAAGGAGCCACATTTGAGATTTTAAGTATTTTTCCTCTGTTTATTTGCTAAGTTCTTCTGCATAGCCGCCTATTTTGAGCATTTTCTGGCTTGTTAAATTTGATTTCTGCATTAGTAACTGTATTTAGAGCACAACCTAGAGCTGTTTACTGAATTTCCTGTTTACACTTATTTTTAAAATCGTTTTTTTCTCAAAACTTGCATTTTATCTGTCTTTGGCCTAGCACTCTTGTGTGGGGTCATTTACTGCACTGTTATAACTTGCTGATACTTGTGAACCTCTGCTATCTCTGAAAAAACAAAAAAATCTTGCTTTTTTCCCACTTTTCTGAGATTTAAAAAAGTTCAGTTACAGGCTTACTGTTCTTGAACTGTTTTTCTGTGAGGCCATTTTTTGCTTGGGCTAAAGGGAAGTCTCTCTGTTGATCAGTGGCAGTGAAAAACATTGAGCAGCCTGCCTGCCCCTGTGGGAGTGGTTACTGACTTGAAACTGTAGTTTTATTGGCGATTTTGGGTCAATTCCAAAACTCCTTCATCTTCCTCTCTTAAAACCCTCTTTTGCGCGGTTTTGCACGTTTTTGTGCATAGCGCAACAGCGGGCAGCACCGCCTAATTGGGTTTAAACTATTCCTGGCTCCACAAAGTCTGCTCTTCACTTTTTCCCTTAGAACTGCTCTATCTCTCAATTTAAACACCATATTCTCATTCTAAGGCCCTTCACCGGTCCAATTAAGTAATCCTACAAGTTAGCACTATTAAACCAGAAGCACTACTTACTCTTATACTCTCTACGATTACCCTGTCCTCTATTGGTCTGTCTTAAATTCAGTTTCCCTATTACTCTAGCATGTCCAAAGATCAGTCAATGGTTTCCTCTCCAGTCCAGCTGGTGAATCTGGGAATTTTGAGGCAATGTTACAACTGTCTCATGTACACGGACAACCCTCTCCTCCTCCAAACAGGTTCAAATATATGTGAGAGATGCAACTATTTAGCCAAACTGGAGGCTGAGCTCTCTCATTTCACAACTGGTGTAACCAGTCAGGAGGAGAAGGTAACCTCACACAACACAATTCCAGTATCACATAGTCCCACCACATCAGCGAACCAAACACACAAATACACAAAAACATACTCGGAGGCTCTAAATAAAAATCTACCTAAGCAACAGAGACCTCCAAAGCAGACATCCAAGCAAACACTACCTCAAAACAAAACACACACAACACATAACCCACAAAGTCAGTGTGCCAAGCAGCCACAGCCCTTAAGGCTGAATAACACACCTGATACTCTTGTTATAGGTGACTCTATTGTCAGACACACTGACGCCCCGCTCACCAGGCTGAATAAAGAGAAGGTCACGGTGAGCTGCCTGTCGGGTGCTAGGATCCGACACATAACGCAAGCACTCAGGTCACTCCAAAGCAAATACAAATATGACTCGGTCATTGTACATGCTGGTGTGAATGACCTGAGACGTACCTCCCTGGACTACATGAAAAGAGACATAGAGGAGCTCTCTGATCATGTAGCCCAGGCTGGTATGACCCTGACCTTGAGCAGCATCTTACCCTCACCTAGAATGATGCTACAGTACAAAGATAAAATGATCGATTTTAACAATTGGCTAAAATGTTGGTGTCATTCAAAGGGGATCCAGTGTCTGTCAGCCTGGGATGACATGCTCGACAAGCCACGTTTGCTTCGCTAGGGATGGCTTGCACCTGCACCACTGGGCTTTCGGATATCGGCAAAGGCTCTTGCCACCCCCATAGTGCCTTTTTTAGGCAAGGCTCAAAAGTCAAACCCACCCCCATAGACAGCACAAGGAACAAGAAACTAAGGGTAATGCTGCTAAACGCCAGAAGTCTTAACCTCAAGATGCACGCACTCGAAGCTCTCCTCAGTATGGAGAACATCGATATCTGTGCAGTGACAGAAACCTGGTTCAAGGCTCCAGAGAGCACCCCAGCACTACCAGGCTATACCTCATATCATGCTTATCGGCCCCAAAACCCAGACCGAACCACAAAAGGAGGGGGAGTTTCCATATTTATCAAGGATATCCACACCTCCAGGTTAGTGGCATTGCACGAAGTATCGGAGACCATCCATGTGCAACTAACAGTGGGCAAGACTGCTTTTCAGTTTATAGCATCCTACAGACCACCCTCTCAAAGTCAGGAATCCCACTCGGCTTTCCTGAAAACATTGGAGAACATGAAGATCTCTCCGAACACCATTATATTGGGCGACTTTAACTACCCAAACACTGACTGGGAGCACTACTCAAGCTGCCAACGATAGAAATAAGCGATAAAAACCACCAGAATACGCTGAAACACACCCGCTTAATAGCAAAGCTTTCAGGTACAAACCCTTTATCAATGCTCATACAGGTTACAAATAAAATCAAACATTTAAATAGAAGCCAACAAAGCACATGACCAGCAGCCAAAGATCATGTGATGAAAATTTGTGTTTAAAAAATATATACATAAACTTTAAAATACAATTATTTCAGTACTGAATGTTGTAATTTCACTAATATAGGCTTTAGTGTGACAGCAACATTCAAACCAGGCATCTTGTCAGCTGAAAGTCTTAAAATCCATTCAAATTCTTTTAAATCTAATAAATTGTTAATGTCGCCCCCCCTCATGGATACACACACTCTATCAATAACGCGAAATCTAAACTTGTGTTGATTGCAACATAAGGATATATGCCTGCATAAGGCATTCCTATCATTCCCTCTCCGTATCTCAGACTTATGCTCAGTGATACGGTCTTTTAATCTTCTCGTAGTCTTACCTACGTAAAAACATTGGCAAGACGTGCATGTAGCTAAATATATCACATTAGTTGAAATGCATGTTGCCATGAGATTAAACTTGTATATAATCCCACTTACCGGATGCTTAAAGTCTAAGCTATTTTCTTTATCTATTATATCAGGGCAGCAACTACAGTTGAGACATTTTAAAGTTCCATATGTATTAATATTATTCACTTCAGTTGAATTTTAAAATCCTTGTAACCAAGCTTACATTTAAAATTTGCCATGTTTTTATAAGAAAAAGTGGTCTGTCACCAATAATGGATTTAATTTCACTGGATGCCAATAAAACAACCCAATTTTTCTTTACAATGTTCCTTACAAACCTAGTCATACAACAAAAAGTAGTAACATATCTTAGGGTATCACGATTTCCATGTGCTACAATATTTTCATTCTGGTGTTCATCCATAAGAAATAAAGGTTTTAAACCTAAATGCCTATTATTTATAGTATCCATTTTAGCTGTTTCTAATACACTGTCTGGATAACCACTATTTCTAAATTCATTAATGGTTTCATCCAGCTGCGACATCTCAACCACCAATGAGACCTATTGTTTCTGGGAAGGGGTGGTTGACTGAACCTATTTCAGTCTATTTACATAGAAGGTTGCAGCCTTTATTAGAAAAATGTGATACCATCTTGAAAGATACACCAGATTTTATTAGAAAACTAAGAGTATGGTATAACAATATGGGCAAGGATGTAGTGCAGAACAGTAGGCTTTTACTGGTAACTTTAGATATAACGTCCTTGTTTACAGTTATACCTAATGAGTTTGGGATAGAATCAATTTGTGAGTTTTTAAACAACTCTTCTACGTTTGCAACAAGGGATATTGAAACATTATGTTCATTATTAATCCTAGTTTTGAATAATAATGTTTTTTTATTTGATAGTCAATTTTATATGCAAAATACTGGTGTTGCTATGGGTACGCCCGTAGCTAACACGTATGCAAACGTGGTACTTTTCATATGGGAAAAGAAGTTTGTTGTAAATGACACTAGTCCATATGTCAATAATATATTATTTTATCAACGGTCTGTGGACGATTGTTTCCTCATATGGAAAGGTGATGTTGATGATTTGTTACAGTTTGTACACTTTTTGAATGAATCCATTACTTTCTTAAAGTTTAAAATAGAATTTTCTGATGTGTTCATTAATTTTTTAGATCTTAAAATAGGGATACAGGATAACGTAATGTATACCACAGTACATAAAAAAGTGGTAAATGCATGCAGGTATGTTCACTATACCAGCATGCATGCATCATATGTTTTTAATGGTATAGTTAAATCACAATTTAATAGAATATGTAGACTTAACACAAATGATAGTCTCTTCATGTCGCAGCTGGATGAAACCATTAATGAATTTAGAAATAGTGGTTATCCAGACAGTGTATTAGAAACAGCTAAAATGGACACTATAAATAATAGGCATTTAGGTTTAAAACCTTTATTTCTTATGGATGAACACCAGAATGAAAATATTGTAGCACATGGAAATCGTGATACCCTAAGATATGTTACTACTTTTTGTTGTATGACTAGGTTTGTAAGGAACATTGTAAAGAAAAATTGGGTTGTTTTATTGGCATCCAGTGAAATTAAATCCATTATTGGTGACAGACCACTTTTTTCTTATAAAAACATGGCAAATTTTAAATGTAAGCTTGGTTACAAGGATTTTAAAAATTCAACTGAAGTGAATAATATTAATACATATGGAACTTTAAAATGTCTCAACTGTAGTTGCTGCCCTGATATAATAGATAAAGAAAATAGCTTAGACTTTAAGCATCCGGTAAGTGGGATTATATACAAGTTTAATCTCATGGCAACATGCATTTCAACTAATGTGATATATTTAGCTACATGCACGTCTTGCCAATGTTTTACGTAGGTAAGACTACGAGAAGATTAAAAGACCGTATCATTGAGCATAAGTCTGAGATACGGAGAGGGAATGATAGGAATGCAGGAATGCCTTATACAGGCATATATCCTTATGTGGCAATCAACACAAGTTTAGAGTTCGCGTTATTGATAGAGTTTGTGTATCCATGGGGGGGGGGGGGGGCGACATTAACAATTTATTAGATTTAAAAGAATTTGAATGGATTTTAAGACTTTCAGCTGACAAGATGCCTGGTTTGAATGTTGCTGTCACACTAAAGCCTATATTAGTGAAATTACAACATTCAGTACTGAAATAATTGTATTTTAAAGTTTATGTATATATTTTTTAAACACAAATTTTCATCACATGATCTCTGGCTGCTGGTCATGTGCTTTGTTGGCTTCTATTTAAATGTTTGATTTTATTTGTAACCTGTATGAGTATTGATAAAGGGTTTGTACCTGAAAGCTTTGCTATTAAATGGGTGTGTTTCAGCATATTCTGGTGTTTGTTAGCACTACTCAAGCCCCAGCACCTTAGCCCAAAGATTCCTGGAAATTATAAACTCAAATGCTATGGAACAACTAGTCACCACTCCCACAAGAGGGGACAACATACTAGACCTGATCATTACCAACATGGGGACTCTATGCTCCACACCAGAAGTATATCCCTCATTGGTAAGATCAGACCATAAATTAATTTCACTGGATGTCCACATCCCGACCCCACCCCCAGCCCAGAAAACCACAGTGAAAAACTTCTCAAAAGCGAACTTCTCACTTCTCAAAACCGAAGTGGAATCCTTCAAGGCCCCAGGGCCAGTGGAAACTACGGCCCAAACTGCAGAATCCTATATAAATGCATTCTACGGACATCTGCAGGAATGCACGGATCATGCTATCCCAAACAAAACCAAGACCAAATCATCCAAAGGCAGGCGTCCGATCTGGTGGACCCCTGCCATAAATAAACTGTACAACAGAAGGAGGAAGCTACTACATGATAGAGCAAAATCCCTAAAAGGGAAGGCATCTCTGATCAGTACTAGCAAAAAATTATGATCCCTCATAAAATCCTCCAAGGCCAGCTTCGAGAGAAAAATTGCACAGGACACCAAAGACAATCATAAGGCTTTTTTCAGCTATGTTAGAAACCTGGGATGCAACTCCCAGACTTGTTCTGAGTTGATTCTAAACGACAAAAAATACACTGAACCCACAGACATCGCCAATATCCTGGCAGACAGGTTCAGTGCAAACTTCTCTCCCCCCCCCCCCCAAAAGAGCAAGTATGTATCCCGGCAGAGGGCTGCCTCCCAAACAACTCAGATGCTCAGGTGAAGGCTGCCCTCTCCAAAGCAAAAAACACTGCTTCCATGGGACCAGATGGCGTCCCAGGTTGCGTCCTACATGAACTCCAAGAGGAACTAATCCCTCAAATAAAACAGCTATACAATATCAGCCTCACTACAGGATATGTGCCTACAGAATGTACAGCAACAGTGGTCCCACTCCACAAAGGTGGAGCCTCTACAGACCCTGGAAACTATCGCCCCATAAGTCTGACTAGCTTAGTCTGCAAGGCTATGGAGAGGATCATCATGGAGCTCATAAACAAAGACATTGGGGACCTACAGACACTAGATCCTACCCAGTTCGGCTTTGTCAAGGGCAGATCCTGCCTTTTGAACCTGGTTGACTTCTTTGAAACAGTCACCAAAGCCATAGATGAAGGAAAGGTAGTCCACACAGCCTATCTGGACCTTGCAAAGGCATTTGACACAATACCCCACTGGCATCATAGATAAGCTATCCAGCTTAAATATAAACCCCTATGTCACAAGATGGGTCGCAAACTGGCTCAAAGACAGAACCCACAGAGTGAGAGTTGCTGGAGCCATGTCAGACTCGAAACCGGTCACAAGTGGCGTCCCACAGGGTTCTGTCCTGGGACCACTCTTGTTCGGTATATACTTTTCTGAGGTACAGGCAAATGTGGGAGGACTATGGCTCACCAAGTTCGCAGACGACTGCAAACTGGGCGCCATAATCAACTCTCCAGCTGACACAAACATCCTTCAAAAAGGTCTCACAGAGATAGATAACTGGTGCCAGCACCATGGTTTAAAGCTAAATGCCAAAAAATGTAGTCATACCCTTTGGCAAAAACAATGTGCCCACAAATTACCACATAGGCGGAAACCCATTAAGTATAGAGAAAGTTATTAGGGACCTGGGGACCCAAGTTGATAGCAATCTCTCCTTTGAAAACCACATTGCCAAAGTGGTTAGAAAGACCTTCTACATAGCCCACCTCATCACGAAGGGTTTCACATCAAGATCAAGAGAGGTAATCGTGCCCCTTTATTCATCCCTCATCAGGCCCATCATAGAATACAATGCCCCTTTTGGGATGTACCTGACCCGACAACTGCAATTAGAAAGACCGCAAAAGTATCTCAGCAAGAGGATCAAGGGTCTCAAACAGATGCCATATGCTGCTCGGTTAAAAAAACTCCAGCTCTACTCAGTTGCATACCGCCTACTTCGAGGCGATCTATGCCTGACATACAAAGCTATGTCAAATCCAGAATTAATGGACATGCTCCACCTCAGTAAATCTAAATCCCTTAGAGCCACACGCTCGAGGGACTTGAACCTCAGCACAGAAATAAATAGAACTTGCTGGAGGGACAGGTTCATAACCCAGAGGCTACATTCACTCTGGAATAGAATTCCAGTTCATGTGAGGCAGAGCACCTCACTGAATCTCTTCAAGAGGAATCTCGATAAGTGGATGGGGGATCGTAGATTTGTCCCAGGGATTACTCCCGTGTCACTATTAGACAGAGGCACAGTAAACTAAACCTTAAAAAGGGCACAGTATACTCAAATCAAGGGGTGGCGTAAGGCATACAGACTCGGGCTAGGCTTATAATTGCCTCACCTATGAACCTATAACCGTGGTGTTGTCTGTTTTGATCAACAGAGGCCCTTGAGAGAGTAAGGGTCTGAAAGCTGTCAGAGCATGCTGAACAGCTAACATCTGTTTTTGGTTGATGTGCAGATGTATTTGATTTGGGCTCCACTGGCCCTGAATGCACCTGCCGTCCAGATGTGCACCCCAGGCATAGTCTGATGCATCTGTGGATAGGGTCTGGGCAACGTGGGGTAGTGAGAAGGGAAGTTCCTTGTTGTGGTAGCATGCTGCTGCCCACCAAAGAAAATCTTTCCTTAGACAATGTATCATAGATATGAGAGTGCTGACAACAAAGGCTTTTTAGGTACCACTGTAGTTTCCTCATATGCAGTTTGGCATATGGAAAGAGCAGAATGCAAGAAGCCAAGAACCCTACACCTTGCAGGATTTTCCTTGCGGATAACTGGGTCCTGGTGGCTAGTTGAGAGAAGTAGGCTGTCAGGTAGGTTTGTTTTTCTGGTGTAAGGAATGACATCTGGGATGCTGTGTCCAGCCTTTCCTCATATGCAGTCTGGCATATGGAAAGAGTAGAATGCAAGAAGTCAAAACCCTACACCTTGCAGGATTTTCCTTGCGGATAACTGGGTCCTGGTGGCTAGTTGAGAGAAGTAGGCTGTCAGGTAAGTTTGTTTTTCTGGTGTAAGGAATGACATCTGGGATGCTGTGTCCAGCCTTGCTCCCACGAATACAATTTTTTGTGTGGGTACTAGTTTTGATTTCTTATCGTTGATAGTATACCCCGGGGAGGTCAGTAGGTCCTTTACAAAGGTCTAGTGCTTTAGCAGCTTTTCCTAACTGTCTGCCTGAATCAGGCAGTCGTCTAAGTATGGGTAAATTTGAATATTTCTTTGTGTGCAAAAAGCAATGACGGGAGCCAGACATTTTGTGAAAACTCTGGCAGCAGTGGATAAGCCAAAGGGAAGCGCAGAGAACTGATAGTGCAGTGATACTGATCTAAAACGTAGGTATTTCCTGCATGATTCCCTGATTTGGATGTGTAATTAGGCCGCTTTTAGGTCTAGGGTGGCAAACCAAGCATTTTTGGAAAGCATAGGGAGAAGCTGCTGGAGGGTGAGCATTTTGAATTTTGATATCACCAGAAAGGTGTTTAAAATGGATAAGTCGAGGATGGGGTGCCATGTGCCCTCTTTTCTGGGTACCAGGAAGAGTCTGGAGTAGAAACCTTGGCCTCTGCCCACTGGTTTGGGGGAAGATTTGGGAACCCTTTTGGGTTTGGTGAAAATGAAATTTGTATCCCTGGGACACTATGCTGAGGACCCAGCGGTCATTGGTAATGGTCGCCCAGTTGCTTTCGTTGAAGGAGAGTTTTCCTCCCAGGGGCAAGTGCAGGTGGGCAGAGGGAGGGGGTGGAAGTGTAAAGTCACTGTAAGCTCTTACCATAAGGGGGTGGCTTTGCACTCCCTGGTTTTGAAGAAGAGGAATTCCATTGCTTAGATCTCTGCATTTCCTGGGGCTGTTGTCTGGGAGGCCTGCTTCTCCTGGGTCTGGGCTGAGCTGATCGGGGGGGGGGGCAGGAAAGGGCCAGTGCTTGGAGGGGCAATGCCTACTGAACCTTGGTGGCTGGACCTGTAAGAAGTCTTTAACTGTCTGCATAGATTTAGCTTTTTCTTCCATCTTTTTAAGACCTCTTCTGCCTTGGTGCCAAATAAGTTGTCTTTGTGCAAGGGTGCGTCCAATAATTTGGATTTGACATGGTCTGGCAAGGTCTGTTCCTTAAGCCAAGCATGTCTTCTAAGTACAGAACCAGTGACTGCTACCCTGCAAGATACTTCTACGGCGTCAAAACCACATTGTAAGGTGTGCTTATTTACTTGACTTGCAGAATGCATTAACTCTTTGTAACTCTTTATTTTCTGCACAAACAGGGAAAGAAGATATTCTTTGTTTGAGGAGTTCCATGGTATGTTGCTGACATTTTAGCATATGGAACTGACAATTTAATGCTCTAATAGCAAGAGTAGCAGAGGTGTATACTTTTTTACCCCATCTGTCCAATGCTCGGGAATTCCTATCTGAGGGGTGGGATTCTTAGCTGAAGTTATTTTAATTCCTTTAGGTCCTTGAGAGATGACCTTGGGGTCAGCAGTAGGATTTTGAAAAGAAATTTGTGAGAGTCAGGGACTCTATAGTACCTGTCAGGTTTCCTGGGAGCAGGAGGGAGAGTGTCAGGGGTCAGACTGGATTCCATAAAAACATCATCCACAACATCCAGGACAGGAGGAATAGCCAGAGGTCTGTGCTGTGGAAGATCTAAGAATTCTGAGTCTCTTTTTTGACTGAGAATAGTCCTGACATTCCCATTAGAAATGCTCCCTTAAAGTATGTAGGTTTTCCCCAACGGAAAAGTACTCTGGTGGAGAGGCTGAAGGGATGGATTCCTCTGCGTCATAATCCTCATAAGCAGAGAGGGGGTGTATACCTTCATACTCAGATGCATCAGAATCATCGGACTCCTGTTCAGCTAAAACTACTGGGGACAAGTCTCTTTTTCTTTTGGAAGGGGTAGCCTGGCTTCCCCTGATAAGCATTATAAGGTCTTCCGCCATTTTACGCATTTGAGACTGAGGCAAGGAAGCAGGGGCCTGAGCTTGGGCTGTCAGTTTTTTGGGTGTGGTTCGTACCCTGGGCCTTAGAAACTCATTAGTTTTCGATAGACTGTAGACACTAAATAAGTCGTCGGTCTGTGTCAAATATCAGTAGTTTGAAGTACTTCCTCGGAAGCCAGTGCCTGCTCAGTGGCTCCGGACCCATCCAAGGTAGAGGCATCCACAGGATCCTTAGTCGAAGAAGAGTCTCACGGCATACCGGACTTCTAAAAGGTCTTGGTAGCGGCCTGCAAATAGAGACAAGTGGGCATCAGGGGCTGCAAAAGCACCTCACTGAGGACCGGAGAACTGAAGACTAGCTTAACGGAAGCGTCGTCGGCAGTTTTGGACCTGTGCGGTCTGTCTCTGTCTTTATCCTTACGTTATTTTGGAAGATTAGTTGTCGGAAGACTTACCAAAGCCATATCGGAAGTCAAGGACTGAGAAAGAAAATATCTAGCTACAATAAGGGCCAGATGACGTACAGTTCTGGCATTGAACAAAGCACAAAAGTGACAGTGGGGGATGTCGTGGTCTGGGCCTAAACAAGTGAAGCAGTAGGAATGAAAGACTTGGTGTGGTATTTGCTTTCCACAGGAGAGACAATTGTTAATTTTTTCTGACATCGGTTAGAGCAAGAAAAAAGGATCCCCAACCGGGTACTTAGCTTTAGAAGACTTCAACTTCAATTCGGACACAAAAAACTCATGTAGTGGCCAACCGGCATGCGTGCAAACTGCTTCTGCCTCAGGCTCCTCAGCAAGAAAGACTGATGTAACAGTGTCAGCTGCCTGTTTTTATACCACTGATGACCTGACGTCAGTCCTGGAGTGACAGCAACTGATGCAGAAATACTAAGCCTCTGGTATTCGGGCCGACTGAGGACTACTCTGGCAGGGATAACTCAAATGTGGTGACTGCAACAGTGAAACACGAAGAACATCCATAGCTGTCCTTCTCTTCTATATGCTGCAGTATTCATAACATAAGGGAGTCCGCCTCTGTCAGACTTGTATGTCCGGCCAGAATTGCAAAGCCTTAATGCTACTGCAAGGTACGGAGCCAATATCCAAACCTTTAAAGAATGCCCCCGAGGAAGTAACTGTTCTAGAATGGGCCTTAACAGGGGAAGCAAAGGTCTTAACATTTGACAAATAGCAAAAATAAATAGCGTTAGATATCTAGCTGGAAACAGTTTGCTTGGAAACTGACTTACCCAGAGCTCTTGCATAGTAATAGACAAACAGGTGGTCAGATTTGTGAAAAACAAGAAGTTATGTGCTCACCATAACGTTCCATCTGAGTAGGTAAACTTCATTTGTCAGAAACCTGTGGGTTTCGGATCCGATACGGATCCGAGCCGGCAGCATACCAAGCAAAAAGATCCGGGCTCCTAGCTCCTCCCCCTACCCATACTGCACTGCAACCTCCTTCCAATCCTCAGATTGAGTTTGCTACTCCATACATGACACCAACAAACTAACCTGAGACCCCTAAACCAAAGACAAACCTCCAACTCGTGAACTCCGGACATCGAGTTCAGCAAAAAAACGCCAAGGTAAGGGGGAAGGAGGGAAGGGCGGTTGCTGACAGATTAAGTTTACCTACTCAGATGGAACGTTATGGTGAGTACATAACTTCTTTATCTGAAGTAGTTAACTTCATTTGATCAGCAACCTGTGGGACAGAGTTCCCAGCTACCTGAAATCTTGGGAGATCCTTAAGGAAGGATATTCCGAAGCACTGCTGAGCCAAAAGAAGCCCTTCCTCTAGACACCAAATCCAGTTTATAATGATTAATAAAGGTGTGAGAAGACGCCAGGGTAGCCGCTGAGCAAATGTCATCCAGGGAAACTCTAGACCAGAATGCTGCAGACGTCGTCATAGAAAGTACAGTTTTGTACCTACCATAAATGTAGATGTTCGAGTGTTCACACTGCTGCAGTCTTTACACTTGGGTTATCCTGCCGTCAGGCGGTCCCGCAGTCAGCCAGAGTTTCAAAGTCTTGGTCCGGCGTCGGTTGCTGTCGTTTCTTCCCTGACGTCAGTGCACGAGGGGTATATAAGATGCATCTGACGCCATTTTCTTCAGTTTTTCTTGCCCCAGATGTCAGGCACCCCCAATAGGTAGGCAATACATATTGCTAATAAAAAATATACATATAAAATAAAAACAATACCTTCAGTTACAAGCAAATACACCACAAAGGTTGTATAGGATAGAAAGGTATAGATAAGTCCAGCTAGTTCAGAGGGGATGGAGGGAGGGTAACCTGGACTGCAGCAGTGTGAACACTCGAACATCTACATTTATGGTAGATACAAAACTGTACTATGTTCATCGTGTTACACTGCTGCAGTCATTACACTTGGGTAGAATCCCAAAGCTAAGGTTGGGTGGCTGGTCTATAAAGAGTTAGGATTGGCTATAAGGCCCTGCAGAACTGCAGTGGCAAATCCTGCTCTGGATCTAGAGTAAAGAGGCAGGTGGTAATGCTTGGTAAAAGTGCAATGAACTCCAAGTTGCAGGCTCCAAAATTTTCTTGGTAGGTACTTCTCTGAGAAAGGCTGTTGAAGTGGCTGTTGCCCTGGTGGAATGTGGCCTAATGGTATTTGGAATTGATTTTCCATGCTGTGTGCAGCAGTAACGAATACAGTGTCCTATCCATTTGGAAATAGTCTGCTTTGAGACAACCTTACCCTGTGATCCTGCAGCATATACTACAAACAGTTACTCAGTTTTCCTGAAAGCTTTTGTTTTGTCCAAGTAGAAGCGTAGCTGCCTGTGTATGTCCAAAGAATGCAGAAGTTTCTCCCCTTTATTCTGGGGGTTTGGATAAAAAGTTGGCAAATGGATGGTTTGGTTAAGAGCCACACTAGATATCACATTTGGCATAAAGGTAGGGTTTGTCCTTAAAGAAACCCTGTCCTGATGAAAAATTATAAAAGGTTCCACTGCCATTAATGCCTGTAGCTCTGAGACTCTTCGTGCTGAAGTTACTGCCAGGAGCAGAGCTGTTTTCCATGATAAAAATTTTAGATCGGCTGTATTGGCTGGCTCAAAAGGTGGTAGGGTCAGTTTTTCCAAAACGAAATTGAGGTCCCAAGTCGGTGTTGGTGCTCTTCGGGGCGGTTTTATGTTTTTAGCCCCTCTGAGGTACTGCTTTAGCAAGGGATGAGAGAATAAAGGAGGATCCGAGGCGTGGATCTTAATTGATGAGAAGGATTGGCCTCTGTACAGCATCTGAGTTAAGTATTGTAAAATCTGAGAAATGTTTGGAACAAGAGGGTCAAGGTTTTGAGCCTGGTTCCAGGTGGTGAATATGAGTGAGCTTTCCTGGTGCTAGGTCTCCTGGCCTCCAAAATGACATCCATAACAGCTTTAGAGAGAGGTGTTGCCTGTTTGGCTAATGTATCTGCCATGCAGCTAGGTTTAGGGTTTTGAGCTGACCGTGCAGGATCTGATTGTTTTGTTGAGTCAGAAGGTGTGGAATTTGAGGCAAAATCCATGGTGGTCCTTCAGCCAAGTTCCTTAAGATGGTGTACCAGTGCTGGCGTGGCCAGTCTGGAGCAATCAGGATCATCTGTGTTTTTCTTGTCTGGCTTTTAGGAGTACCCTTGAAAGGAGAGGCATTGGTGGGAAGGCATAAACTTTTAGGTTTTTCCAGCTGAACAAGAGAGTGTCCACTTTCCATGCTTGTTTGTGGTAAGTCCTTGTGCAGAATTTTTGTAGTTAGCAATTCAGTGGGGAGGCAAAAAGATCTATGTCTGGGCATCCCTATTTTTGCGGTACCATGCTGAAGATTTGCGGATTCAATTTCCATTCGTGAGGGTCCATGATATTTCTGCTTAGATCGTCTGCCAAAGTATTTTTCTTTCCTGGCAGGAATTGTGCTTGCAGGTGAACTTGATATGTTAGAGCTGTGTTCCACAAGGTCATGGCTTGCCTGCATAGGAGATAAGAATGAGTGCCCCCTTGCTTGTTTATGTACCACATTACTGTGGTGTTGTCTGCCTTTAGTAATAATTGTCCTGGATGCAGAAGGTCCTTGAAAGCTGTTAGGGCATTTTGAACAGCCAACATCTCTTTTTGATTGATGTGAAGATGCATCTGGTCTGTAGTCCACTTGCCCTGAATGCATTTTCCTGCCATGTGTGCTCCCCAGGCGTAATCCGAAGCATCTGTTGTTACAGTTTGCCTGGCTGTGGGTTGGGTAAAAGGCTGACCCTTGTTTAGGTGACATGCCTGTGCCCACCATCGAAACTCCTGTTGTAGGCAGGGTATCATTGGTATTACTGCTTCTAAACTGTGAGAGTGTTGAGTCCAAACACTTTTTAGGTACCATTGCAATTTCCTCATATGCAGTCTGGCATATGAGTCCCAGGGCCTGCAGAATTTTTCTTGCAGGGAGATGTGACTTTTTTTGCCAGTAATTGAAAATACTGAGTTAGGTGAACTTGTTTGTCTGGCGTGAGGTAAGCCATCTGGGCCGTTGTATTTAAGCTGGCACCCAGGAATATAATCTGTTGCGAGGGCACTAGTTTTGACTTCTTTTCGTTTACTGTGTACCCTAGAGAAATTAGCAACCTTTTTACAAACGCCAGATGCTGTAGAAGAATGTCCTTTGTCTCTGCTTGAATGAGGCAGTCGTCCAGGTATGGATATATTTGAATTCCTTTTTGTCTGCAAAATGCAATTACTGGTGCCAGGCACTTTGCGAAGACCGTGGGCGCAGTAGATAAGCCAAAGGGCAGTGCAGAGAATTGGTAGTGCATTGTACCAGCTTTGAATCTGAGGTATCTTCTGAAATTTTGTCTGATAGGGACATGCAGGTATGCCTCTTTGAGGTCCAGAGTAACAAGCCAAGCCTTCTTGCCCAGCATGGGTAGAAGCTACTGTAATGTCAACATTTTGAATTTTGGAGTATCCAGGTAAGTCTTCAGAATTGAAAGGTCTAGTATGGGCCTCCAGGCCTTGTCCTTTCTGGGGACCAGGAAGAGTCTTGAGTAAAATCCTTGTCCTTGTTCCTGTTATGGTACTTTTTGAATAGCTCTCATGTCCATGAGGGCTGAAATTTGTTTTTGTGCCTCTGCCCATTGATTTTGTGGCAGGTCTGGCATTCCTTTTAGCCTTGGTAAAGTATGGAACCTGTAACCTTGAGACACAATATTCAGAACCCATTTGTCTTGGGTGATTGTTTGCCAGTTTTGAGAAAAAAAGTGCTAGTTTTCCCCCTAAGGGGGCTTCCAAAAGGGACGTGCTTGGCGTATGAAGGGGAAAGTCATTGTGACTGTTTCCTGTAAGGTTGAGTCTTGTCCTCACCTCCTTTTGGGGTTGAGGTGCCCCACTGTCGTTGTCTGTTTGAGCCTTGGGTTTGAGATCTGCCTCTTGGGCGTCTGTATCTGCCTTTCTGTGGCCTGTCTGACACTGGAAAGGACCAATTCTTTGTTGGCCAATTTCTGCTAAACCGAGGTGGCTGTACCTGTAAGAAATCCTTGACTGTTTGCATAGATTTAGCTTAAACCTCCATTTTCTTTAACACCTCTTCTGCCTTAACACCAAACATGGTAACATGCTGTAAAGGAGCATTCAATAATTTTGCCTTAACATGATCAGGTAAACTCTGTTCTTTTAACCAAGCATGTCTTCGAAACACAGAACCTGTAACTGCGGCTCTACAAGAGGCCTCTAAAGAATCAAAACCACATTGCAGAGTATGTTTTCCCACCTGTTCAACTGCATGCAATAAATCCTGCATTTCTTTACAATCAGGAGGGTCTGAGCTTGCAAGCATTTTCTGTTTTAACTGAGCCATTAAATATTGTTGGTACTTAACCATGTGAAATTGGCAATTTAAAGCTCTTACTGCTAAGGTTGCAGAAGTGTATACTTTCTTCCCCCATCTATCCAAAGCTCTGGAATCTCTGTCAGAAAGTACAGGATTTTTTGCAATGGAAGCCTTAACCCGTTTTGGACCCTGGGCAATAGTTTCTGGTTCAGCAGAAGGGTTTTTGTAAAGAAACTTGGGAGAGTCAGGGACTCTATAGTACCTGTCTGGCTTGGCTGGAGCAGGGGCAAAGAATCAGGAGATAAGCTGGATTTAGAGAACACATCATTCACAATGTCTAGCACAGGTGGAATAGCCAGCGGCCTGTGCTGAGGCAATAAAAAGAAATCCCTGAGCCTTTTCTTGGATTCTGAGTAATCCTGACTTTCCCAATGGAAATGCTCCCTCATGGTATGCAAAGTTTCCCCAAAAGAATAATCCTCAGGAGGAGAGGCTGAAGGGATAGATTCTTTAGCATCAGAGTCCTCATAGGGGGGGGGGGGGGCGTAGAGAGTATCCATGGTCTGAAGATGAATCACAGGAAATGGAAACCTGATCAGAGGAATCATAGTCTGTATCCCGCCTAGTCCTTTTCTCAGGAGGGGGATGGGAACCCCTGATTAGAGTAATGAGGTCTTCAGCCATTTTAAACATCTGTTTCTTAGGCATGGAGGACTGTCCAGGAGAATGCTGTTCTTGTTTCTTTGTCTTTAATGGTACCTTTGTCTTGGCTGTTGTTTTAATGGTAAGTTGTGAAGGTCTGAAAACACCCTCAGAAGCCGATGCCTGCTCAGCAGCACCGGACCCATCTGAGGGATTAGTTTCCCTACGCCCAGTACCTTGAGTTTCCAGAGGCCTAGCTGTCTCCACGTGGGAGTCGGAAGCGGCCTGTGGCTCTGAGGTAGCGGGTGTCAGGGGCTGCGAAAACGCCTCAATGAGAACCGGCAACTGGCCTAGAAGAGGTTTTGTCGTCGGTTTTGGACCTCGGATGCCTGTCTTTATCCTTGTCTTTGCGTTTTTTCGGTACTGAGGTCATCGTTTGATCTGACAGCATGGTATAATTGAACCTTCGGCCAAAGTAGTGCAAAGCTTTTTATAGTGCGTTTGTTAAATCTAGCACAAAACCGACAACTAGTGATGTCGTGATCAGGGCCTAGGCATGGAATAAAGTAAGAGTGGAAGTCCTTATGAGGTATTTGCTTCCCACAAGAAATACAATTATTAACTTTTTCTGACATCGGTCTGAGGCAAGAAAAAAGTTTCCCCAACGGGGTACTTAGCTTTATTGAAGACTTCGGATCTGAAATTCGACTTCAAAAATCTCAGGAGTTGGCCGACCAGCACTTGCGAACTGCTTCTGCTTCGGGCACCGCGCGGCAAGAAAGATGGAAGAAAATGGCGTCGGATGCAGCTTATATACCCCTGGCGCACTGACGTCAGGGAAGAAACTACAGCAACCGATGCCGGACCAAGACTTTGGAACTCTGGCTAATGCGGGACCGCCTGACGGCAGGATAACCCAAGTGTAATGACTGTAGCAGTGTAACACGATGAACATCGTGTAGAATGGGCATGAACTCCTACTGGTTCTGGTAAACCAAGCTCTCTGTATGCTTGTAGGATACAAAGGGAAATCCACCTAGCAAGAGTCACCTTTGAAACTGGTTTCCCTAAAAAGGGCTTAGCAAAAGAAACAAAAAGTTGATCAGATTTACGAAAGGCCGCCGTCCTGTGCAAATAAAAACGTAACTGCCTGTGAGCATCCAACAAATGAAGTTTGTATTCCCCTTTGTTCTGAAAATTAGGAAAAAAGACAGGCAAATTAATAGATTGATTAATGCTTGTCTCAGAAGCAACTTTAGGAAGAAAGGATGGATTAGTCCTGAGAGACACCCTGTCCTTATGAAACACAAGATATGGGGGTTTCATACAAAGAGCTTGCAGCTCCGACACTCTCCTTGCTGAAGTTATAGCTACCAGAAAAGCCGCCTTCCATGACAAAAATTTTAAGTCAACTGATGCCGAGGGCTCGAAAGGAGGAGCAACTAAGGCCTGAAGAACCGTAGTCAAATCCCATGGCGGGACGGATTCTTAATAGGAGGTCGCAGAAGAAAAGTGCCCTTTCAAAAAGGTCTTACAAATTCTGGCAGCAGCGAGAGAGTCTAAATTGTCCCCTACATGGAAATGAGAAATAGCCACCAGCTGGACCTTCACTGTGGAGGAGCTGGCTCCTTGCTGGAAGATATGAGACAAAAAGTCTAATACCTCTGGGATCGGAGCGGAAAAAGGATCCAGATTTCTCTGTGAAGCTCAAATGGAGAAGCATCTCCATTTGCTAGAATAAATTTTCCTGGTAGAGGATTTATGTACCACAACCAAGATAGATTTAACAGGAGAAGAGATACCGGGAGTCCTAGCAACTAGTGGAAATGGAGCAGCCAAGCTGTGAGCTTCAGTCTGTCCAGATTCAGAGGAAGCATTCCCGAGGGATGACGAATCAGATCCGGAATGGGATCCAAGATACAAGGTGGAGCTATGAAATGAGACTGTAGGCAGGGGAACCAGACTTGATGAGGCCAGAATGGGGCTATGAGGATCAATCTGCTCCCCAACCAGCGAGCTTTCTGTAAGAACTTTATCATGAGCGGAAGCGGGGGATATACATAAGGAAGACCGGGTGGCCAAGCATGAACAAGAGCATCTCTGGGGCTTTCCCCCGTTGGGGGGATTAGAGCAAAAAACTCGCTGCACTTTGCATTGGAAGGCGATGCAAAGAGATTGCAGCAAGGCTGACCCCACTTGAGGAAGATTTGTTCTGCTACACAAGGGTTCAGAGACCACTCATAAGGAGAAAGGATAGTTCTGCTCAATTTGTCCACCAAGATGTTGGACCGACCCGGAATGTGCGTTGCTATCAGAAAGCAGTTGGTGGGGATCGCCCATTCCCATACTCTCATGGCTTCTTGACAAAGGGGATAAGACTTGGTTCCCCCCTGTTTGTTGATATACCAGACCACTGACATATTGTCTGACAGGATCGCAATAGTTCTCAGAGGTTGATAAGCATGAAGGGCCTGCAACACTAAAAGGACCGCTCTCATCTCTAGAACATTTATATGCAGAACGTTCTCATTTTGAGTCCATGTGCCTTGAACAGTCCTGCCCGAACAATGTCCCCCCACCCTAGGTGAGAGGCATCCGTGGTCACCGTGGCTTGGGGTTGGGGCGCAAGAAAGGGATGTCCCTCCTGCAAATTCCGAGATTGGAGCCACCATGTGAGAAAATTTCTGCACACTGCTCAGAGGGATTGGAAAATCTACAGGTTAATGAAGAATCGACCACTGAACTTGCAACGTCCACTGTAAAATTCTCATATGCAGAAGGGATCAGGTTGACAGCTGCTGCCATAGATCCTAAGGATCTCTGGACTAATTCTGCAGGGGGTGCAGAGGACTGCAGAAGCGCTAACACATGAAGTGTCAGGCTTTGTAGTCTGTCTGGAGTTAAGAATGCCCTGGCCTGACAAGAATCTATTCTCGCCCCTATGAAGTCTAACACTTGAACAGGTTGAAGGGAAGACTTCCTTAGGTTTATGGTAATCCCTAGCCGAGGTGATATCCGGAGAAAGAAATCTCGGGCTAGTAAGAGTAGATGCCTGGTGGGGGTGGTGAGGAGCCAGTCGTCCAGGTACGGAAAGACCTGAATGCCCTGAAGTCTCAGGTGGGCCGCTACAACTGCCTTGACCTTGGTGAACACCCTGGGGGCTGTGGTGAGACCGAAGGGTAGGACCCTGAATTGATAATGACTGGCCCCTAGCCGAAAGCGGAGGAAAGTACAGTTTTGTACCTACCATAAATGTAGATGTTCGAGTGCTAATACAGCTGCAGTAATCACAGATGGGTTCTCTGCCGTCAGGCGGTCCCTCGGTCGGCCGAATTCCAAAGTCTAGGTCCGGCGTCGGTTGTTGTCGCTTTCTTTCCTGACGTCAGTGCGACAGGGGTATATAAGACACAGCTGACACCATATTCTTCAGTCTTTCTTGCCCAAGATGTCAGGTGCCCCCAGAAGGAAGGCAATACATAAATTTTATATATATATATATATATATATATATATATATATATATATATGTATGTATATATATATATATATATATATATATATATATGTATATATGGATCTATCTTAGTACATCGACAATTCAAAATAGCGACAACGAATTTACCGACATCGGAACATCGAAATTCATCTCACCGACGCCAGAAGATCGACAGTTCACAAACACGACATCGCATACACCCGACACATCATACCAACAAACAAAACACATCCCCTATCCAACACTCACACACACAACACAAGCACACCAAAATCCTTACAAACGAACACTAACCCATACATACACAACTATCCACAACCCTAACCCAAACCCTTACCCTAAGGTCCGTCACTATCGCACACTCACCTGACCCGCCCTAACCCTAACTCACTTATCCCACCCTACCCTACAAAACACCAACATGACACTTACCTTACTCGCACACTCACCTAACCGCCCCTAACCCTAACTCACTTATCCCACCCTACCCCTACAAAACACCAGCATCGCACACTTACCTTACTGCACCCTATCGTCCGTCACTACCGCATACTTACACATCCTTTCCCCATCGCAGTGTTCTCAGCGTCGGTGTCTTCCTCCGTCGGTCTTCTGCCTTGTCGATC
Organism: Protopterus annectens; assembly: GCF_019279795.1. NCBI lineage: Eukaryota > Metazoa > Chordata > Ceratodontiformes > Protopteridae > Protopterus > Protopterus annectens. The sequence goes on from NC_056741.1 coordinate 1,859,812,364, forward strand.
TTCTGGCGTCGGTGACGTGACTTTCGATCTTCCGGTGTCGGTTAATTCGTTTTCGCTATTTTGCACTGTCGATGTACTAAGATAGACCCATATATATATATATATATATATATATATATATATATATATATATATATATATATATATATATATATATATATATATAGTCAAGCAATGCAATATAATCAAAAATCAGTACTTGCAAGCAAATACACCATAGAAGGATAACCCAATCAGGTTGTACGAGGAGGTGTTAGCCACTAGGCCTTTACCAAGAGGGGAAGGAGGGAGGGAAACCTATACTGCAGCTGTATTAGCACTCGAACATCTACATTTATGGTAGGTACAAAACTGTACTGTGTTCATCGTGCATACAGCTGCAGTAATCACAGAAGGGTAGAATCCCAAAGCTACGTACAGGGTGGTAGGCACTAGGTGGAACTGGGATGAGCCAGAATGCCCTGCAACACAGCAGTGGCAAAGCCTGCTCTAGTTTTGGAATATAAAGGCAGGTGGTAGTGTTTTGTGAAGGTATGCACAGAACTCCAAGTGGCTGCCTCCAAAATGTCTTTGGTAGGAACTCCTCTGAGGAAGGCTGTAGAGGTAGCTGTGGCCCTGGTGGAGTGGGATCTGATGCCTGTAGGGACAGATTTTCCATGATAGGAGTAACAAAACCGTATGCAGTGACCTATCCATTTGGAAATTGTCTGTTTGGTAACTGGCTTCCCTTGAGCTCCTACAGCATAGGACACAAAAAGTTGTTCTGATTTCCTGAAAGGCTTAGTTCTGTCCAAATAATAACGCAGCTGTCTATGGATGTCTAAGGAGTGTAGCAGCCTTTCCCCTTTGTTTTGAGGATTGGGGTAAAAGGTAGGTAAGTGTATGGCTTGATTTAAAGCTACCCTGGATACCACTTTAGGCATAAATGACGGATTGGTATGAAGGGAAACCCTGTCCTGATGGAAGATGAGAAAGGGCTGCACAGCCATAAGGGCTTGTAGTTCCGAAACCCTACGAGCTGAGGTAATGGCCAGAAGGAAGGCTGTTTTCCAGGACAAATATTGCAAATCTGTTGAGGCAGCTGGTTGAAAGGGAGGCAATGTTAATTTTTCTAGAATGTAATTAAGATCCCAGGCTGGTATTGGTTGTTTCCTTGGTGGTCTTATGTTCTTAGCCCCTCTGAGGAACTGTCTTAAGAGTGGGTGAGAGAATAAGGGTGGATCCGTGTTGAATTCTGCAGAAATGGCTGAGGCATGGATTTTTATGGAGGAAAAAGAAAGTCCATTGTTCAGCAGCTCAGCTAGATACTGTAATACCTGAGGCAAATTCAGTTTTCTAGGATCCTGGCCTTTTTTCTCATTCCAAGAGCAAAACCGTTTCCATTTTGCGGAGTAAGCCTTTCTAGTAGATGGCCTTCTGGCCTCCAAAATGACATCCTGCACCTCTTTGGGGAGCAGGGTGTGTTGTGGTGTTAAAGAATTTTCCATGCAGCAAGATTGAGTGTTTTCAGCTGACTGTGAAGAGTTTTGTAGCTGTGCTGAGTCATTAGAAGAGGCATTAGAGGTAGAGACCAGGGGGGAGGAGTATGTGTTAGGCTCCTCAGGAGAGGGTACCAGTGTTGTCTTGGCCAGTCTGGAGCAATCAGTATCATCTTTGGTCTGTCTGCTCTTGCTTTCAAGAGTACCTTGGGCAGAAGAGGCAAAGGTGGGAAGGTGTAAACTGTCCATGCTGTCCAACTGAATGAAAGGGCGTCCACTCTCCAGGCCTTTGGATGAAAGGTCCTTGAATAGAACTTTTCCAATTGATGATTCCTGTGGGAGGCGAAGAGATCTATGTCTGGCCTCCCCCACGCTTGGATTATCTTTGTAAACACTTGAGGATGCAACTTCCATTCGTGTGGATCTGACATATTTCTGCTTAGATTGTCTGCCAGCGTGATTTCCAAACCTGGCAAGTACTGTGCCTGAAGTTCGATTTGCCATTCCAGAGCCAAGTTCCAAAGTGTCATGGCTAGTCTGCACAGGGGGTACGAATGTGTTCCTCCTTGTTTGTTTATGTACCACATTACTGTGGTGTTGTCTGTTCTTATCAATAATTGTCCTGGATGCAGGAGGTCCTTGAAAGCTGTAATTGCATTTATCACTGCTAGCATTTCTTTCTGATTGATGTGAAGGTGCTTTTCCTTTTGGGACCATTTGCCCTGAATGCACCTGTCTGTCATGTGCGCCCCCCAGGCGTAATCTGAGGCGTCTGTTGTGATGACTTGATTTGCTTGAGGCTTGCAGAATGGGAGACCTGTGTTTGTTTGACATGCTTGGGCCCACCATAGAAATTCCTTTTGCAAACATGGAATTATTGGTATTATTGTTTCCAAACTGTGGCTGTGTTGAGACCATAGGTTTTTAGGTACCATTGAAGTTTCCTCATATACAACTTTGCACATGGGATTAAAAGAATGCAAGATGCCATGAAGCCCAGAGCCTGCAGGATTTTCCTTGCAGTAAGCCTGGTACAATTTGCTAGTATTTTGAAGTACTGAGTTAGTTGCCCTTGTTTTTCTGGCGTAAGATAGGCCATCTGGGTGTTTGTGTCCAAGTTGGCACCCAGGAAAGTTATTTTCTGAGATGGTGTTAGCCTGGATTTCTCTTTGTTGACTGTGTATCCCAGGGAATTCAGTAACCGTGTTACATAAGCCAGATGCTCCAGAAGTATGTGCTTGCTGTCCGCTTGGATCAGGCAGTCGTCCAAATAAGGGTAAATTTGTATCCCTTGAAGTCTACAGTAGGCAATTACTGATGCCAGGCATTTCGTGAATACTCTTGGCGCAGTAGATAAGACAGAGGGCAATGCAGAGAATTGATAGTGAATTGAACCTGCAAGAAATCTGAGGTATCTTCTGCAGCTTTGTCTGATTGGGACATGCAGGTATGCCTCCTTGAGGTCCAATGTTACCAGCCAAAACTCCTTGCCCAGCATGGGAAGAAGCTGCTGTAATGTGAGCATCTTGAATTTTGGTACGAGTAAGAATGTGTTTAGGATGGATAAGTCCAAAATGGGTCTCCAGTCGGTTCCTTTCCTTGGTACCAGAAATAGCCTGGAATAAAAACCTTGAGCTTGTTCGTGAGTTGGTACCTCTTGAATAGCTTTCATGTCTATGAGCTTTGAAATTTGTAGTTGTGCCTCTGCCCTTTGATTGTGTGGCAGGTTTGGCATGCCTCTCATTTTTGGAAGAGTGTGAAAATGAAATATGTAGCCTCTGTTTATAACGTCCAGGATACATTTGTCTGTTGTGACAATATGCCAATTTCTTGTAAATAATGCCAGCTTTCCTCCCAAGGGTGCTGCCAGCTGAGACTTGCTTGGCATAGAAAGGGGGAAGTCATTGGGTTTGTTTCCTGTATTGTTGTGCACTGTCTTCGCCACCTCTTGGTGCTGGAGATTGCCATTGCCTGCCTCTATATGTTCCTTGTGATTGTCCTCTGCCCCTTGAGCGCCTGTATCTACCTCTTTGGGGCTTGTCCGTGGCTGGAAAGGACCAGTTTTTAGAAGGCCAATTTCTGCTAAAACGTGGTGGTTGAACCTGTAGAAAAGCTTTGACAGTTTGCATAGATTTGGCTTTTTCTTCCATTTTCCGTAGTATCTCCAAAGCATTAGTACCAAATAGCACATCCTTTTGTAAAGGAGCATCTAGTAGTTTAGCTTTCACATGATCAGGCAAGCTTTGTTCCCTAAGCCAGGCATGTCTACGAATGACTGATCCTGTAACAGCAGCTCTACTTGAGGCCTCTAGGGCATCATAGCCACATTGTAAGGTGTGTTTACCCACTTGTTCTGCACTATGCATCATATCCTGCAACTCCTTCAAATCTGGTTGTTCAGGTTGAGACATTTTATTTCTTAATTGTGATAACAGAAATTGCTGATATTTAAGCATATGAAACTGACAATTTAAGGCCCTCATGGCTAGGGTGCCGAGGTATATACCTTTTTCCCCACCTTTCTAAGGATCTTGACTCTCTTCGGAAGGTAGTGGATTCTTAGCAGTAGAGGCCTTCATTCCCTTGGGGCCTTGAGAAATGGTTTCAGGGTCAGCATTATGGCTTTTGTAAAGAAAATGGTGTGAGTTAGGAACTCTGTAGTACCTATCAGGCTTGACTGGGGCAGGAGGCAGGGAATCGGATTAAGGCAAGCCTCCGATAAACATCATCAAGTATATCCAAGACAGGAGGTATCGCCAGAGGTCTGTGTTGAGGTAACAAAAGAAATTCCCTAAGTCTTTTCTTGGAATCAGAAAAGTCTTGGCCTTCCCAATGGAAGTGTTCCCTCAAGGTGTGCAAGGTTTCCCCAAAAGAAAAATCCTCTGGAGGAGATACAGAAGGAATGGACTGCTCTGCATCAGAGTCTTCAAAAGGAGAGTAAGAGTGTTCCTCTACATCAGAATGTTCTGAAAAAATGGAGCCCTGATCAGAAGAGGGAGAATCTTCCTCCACTCTGGGTCTCTTGTCTGGAGGGGGTTGGGAACCCCTGATAAGAGTAATTAAATCCTCAGCCATTTTAAGCATCTGCTTTTTAGGCATGGGGCCTGGAGATGGGCCCTGTGCAACAGGCCTCTTGGGATGCCTGGCTGATTTGGACTTAGAAAAGGCCTTAATGGAAAAGGAAGATGAGGGTCTAAAGACACCATGGGTGGAAGTGGACCTGTCCACATTAGGAGGCTCAACGCTCACAGTGGCTTCGGTGGTTGTAGACTGGGTATGGGCCGAGGTACCTGCGGGCTCGGTTACAGAAGACACCGCCAAAGAAGTGTCGTCGGTAGTCAGGGACTGCATAGGCGTCTCACTGAGAACCGGACCACGTGTAGCCGGTTTTGGCGTGGTGTCGGTGGAGACCGCGGACCTCGCATGCCGGTCCTTGTCCTTGCGTTTTTTGGACAAAACGGTAGTCGGAGTCTCCAACGACATTTTATAATCAAAGGCTTTACCAAAAAGGTGTTGGGCGAACTCCGCCAACGCTTAATAGTGCGTTTATTGAAAGTAGCGCAAAAGCGACAGCCCGAGACGTCGTGGTCTGGGCCTAAACAGGGTATGCAGAGGGAATGGAAATCCTTATGCAGTATTTGCTTCCCACAAGAAATACAATTGTTAACTTTTTCTGACATCGGTCTGAGGCAAGAAAAGTTTCCCCAACGGGGTACTTAGCTTTAAAGAAGACTTCGGTTTCCAATTTTTCGTAAATTCAGGAGCTGGCCGACCGGCACTTGCGAACTGCTTCTGCTTCGGGCACCGCGCGGCAAAAAAGACTGAAGAATATGGCATCGGCTGTGTCTTATATACCCCTGTCGCACTGACGTCAGGAAAGAAAGCGACAACAACCGACGCGGACCTAGACTTTGGAATTCGGCCGACCGAGGGACCGCCTGATGGCAGAGAACCCATCTGTGATTACTGCAGCTGTATGCACGATGGACATCTTCCTGGATCACCTGTCCATCAGAATATGGTAGTACGCATCCTTGAGGTCTATCGAGCACAAGCAGTCTTCCTCCTGCAGGAAGGACAGGATGGATTGAAATGTGACCATCCAGAACGTTTCCTTGGCAACAAACAGGTTCACTGTTGACAGGTTGAGAATCGGCCTTAGGTCCTCCGTCTTTTTTGGCACCAAAAAGAACCTGGAATAGATGCCTGATCCGGACTGGTCTGGGGGCACCTGCTGGATGGCTCCTTTTTCTAGTAACTTTTGTATTTCCAAGGCCGCGGCCTCCCTCTGTGTGGGTGGGACATCCGGGAGGCACCTTGTGTAAGGGGGCTTGTTTATGAAGGGAATAGAATAGCCTCTGGATATTATTCGAAGCACCCAGCGAGTTGTCGTGATGGACTCCCATTGGGCCAGGTGCATCGAAAAGCGACCCCCGACTGCATCCAGAGAGGAGCAGTTGGGTAACCCCTCAGGGTTGCTGCACAGGTCACTCTGAAAAGGGTTCACGTGACCCAAAGGTCTTCGGCCCCCCCTTTGCCTCTGGGCCAGCGTTCACCTTGTCCCCCTCTGCTTCTGGGGAGAAGGAGTCCTGAGCGTTATGGGACTGCTGAGTTTTCCGGAACCACAGTGTCTTTTGCCCTCGCTGGTTCCTGGAAAAGGACCTTTGAGGGTTAGAGAAGCATATCCCGACGGCTGACAGCGTCTTCCCGTCTATCTCGCTCTGGACAAGCGTATCGCGGACAGTCTTCCCGAACAGGGTGGAACCGTCAAAGGGTGCATTAACGAATGACAACTTGAAGGGTTCTGAGAAATTGCAAAGACGGAGCCAGGCGTGACGCCTTAAGGCGATGCCGTACCCGCTAGCCCTAGCGGCTCCCTTGGTGGCATGAGAGAGTAAACGCATGGACGTACTGGACACAGACTTGAGAGTGGCGATACGAGCTGAGAAGGTCCGTTTATCCTCGGCCAACATGGACTTTGGGGGAGACTCAGCGTACTCTTTCACGAGGTCCCACTGCAGTCGAATTACATGGGCCAAGTAATTCAGCTCCCTTATAGTAAAGGTGGCTGAAGCAAACGTCCGCTTTCCAAGAAGGTCCATAGCCCTGGACTCCTTGTCTGGGGGGTAGACCGATGAACTTTCCTTTTTTGTGGCCGCCAGCACCATGGCATCAACTGGGAAACCTTTGTTCTAAGAAGCTCTATCTGCCAGTGGACTCAATATTTTGTTGGGTCTTTTGGGTATAGGCTCCACAATGTCCGGTTCCCGCCAAGCTCTGGTGATGATAAGGTCCACCAGAGGGTCGACCGGGGGGGGGGGATACCCAAAAGGTAGATGGGCCTGTGTCGAACGCCTCCAGAAATACCGACTCGTCAGAGGAAGGTTTTTGGGCGGACCACCACCCACTCTGGCGAAGGATTTCCATAATGTCTCTAAAGGAGATGCATTCCGGGGGGGGGTGATTTGGGTGAACCTTCCCCTTCCTCCAAGTTGGTATCCTCGGTGAGGGACTCGGGGGAGTCCAAGTGCCTCCTTTTACACTGGCGTTTGTGAGGGACCTCCTCGGGTGGACTCTCCGGGGAAGGCTCACAAATGGTTTCATGTTCCTCCAAGGGAACTGTCTGGGGCACAATAGACACAGGCTGTCCCTGGGGGGACTGGATGACGGAAGACAAACCCAGCTGCGAGGGAGCAGAGATGGACCCCGAGGACAGAGTGAGGGGTCTCGATCCTCCACACAGAACCTTCTCCACGACGTTGAATGCCGAAGGAGACCCGGCCTCCCTGAAACTGGTAGCCGAGACCATCGGATCCGATGAAAGGGTCAGAGCCGAAGCTGGAACGGTCGGACCCGAAGGGGCGGTATGCCCTGACCACAACAGAGCCGATGACACACTCATCCCCTCGGATTCGACGCCCAACTCTCGGCTCCGACAGCTCGGATCCGAAAGCGGATCCAACAGACTCGAGGGCATGGCCCGCATCGAGGCCGAAGGCACCATCGGCTCTGACCCCCTAACTCCAGGGCTCCTGGGATCCATAGACTCCGATATTCGATGGTGGATTGGAGAAGGAGCTATCAGGGCGAAAAAAGGAGCCGTACTCCTCGCACTGGGGGTGGGCAGCAGTACCCCATCTGCATTTGAGTTTGTAGAAACCTTCGCATCATCCGATCCATGTCTGCTTCAGAAATGCTCCGGGTCAATCTGCAGGACACCACCGATGCTGGCCGGGAGAGCCGACATGAAGACGACCTCGAGGGTGGTCTAGCCTACTCCTCCAGCTCCAGAGAAAAACGTGGTGAACGGAGCCGAGGAGAGGATGGCCTGGTAACTTTTACTGGAGACAAGATTACTTTAGCGGGAGGGGCCGTTGGATCCAACTCGGCCTGTCGCTTGCGGCCCCTCTCACTATCTTTATCCTTATCCTTCTCCAAATGTCTCTCTGTATCCCTGTGCTTTTTTTTTTACTTTCTTAGCCTCTCTCTCTCCCTGTGGTAAGGTGGGAGGGTGAGCCCCGGACAGGGGAGAAGGGCCAGAATTAACTTGTTCCTGCGATCCCGCAGGGCTCGGGGGTTGAAGTCCGCACAAATCTTGCAGTAGGAAGACAAGTGGGCCACCCCCAAGCAAACTACACACAGAGTGTGACCATTGGCTGGAGACAGCTTGTGGCCACACTCTGTACACTTCGAGAAAGTCACTTTCTGACATCCTACTGAACACACACACACGACAGGTGGGAAGGGGTGCCTACACTAACCGAAAGTTTTCAACTTTCAAGCAAGGAAAAAAACAATAAGTATCATGGATAACTAATAATTACCTCAAAATTATCAAAAGGGGCACACACAGACCAAGTTTTAGAGAAAAAACCCTGACACTTGTCTGGAGTTCAAGAATCCCGTGCTGGCGAAGCCGCGGCAAATGAGATCTGGGGATTGAAAGGAGGTTGCAGTGCAGTATGGGTAGGGGGAGGAGCTTGGAGCTCGGATCTTTTTGCTTGGTATGCTGCCGGCTCTGATCCGTATCTGATCTGAAACCCACAGGTTGCTGATTAAATTAAGTTAACTACTTCAGATGCTTGTTTTTTTCAAGGTAGTATTTGAAATGCCTGTGCAAATCCAAGGTGTGCAATATTCCCTTCACTATGACACTGAGGTGAAGGAGAAAAGGTAGAAAGGTTAATGGACTGATTTAGGGATAGCTCATTAACCACTTTGGGCATGAAGGAGGGGTTAGTGCGCAGGGAAACCCTAACGCTATGAAAGACGATGAAGAGAAGATTGTACCCTTCTAGAAAAGGTAATGGCCACTAACAAAACAGTTTTCCAGGTGCAATGGGGGAGGGAAGAGGAGCTTGCTGGTTCAAAAGGTCCCAGTGTAAGCTTCTCCAGCACAAAATTGAGATCCCAAGGAGGAGATATTGGTTTCCTTGGTGGTCTGATATGAAGGATACCTTTAAGGAATACTTTTACCTCTGACCTAGAGGCCAAAGGTGGAGTCGTAGGCAGACAAGCAGATACAGCTTAAATGTGAGCCTTCACCAAATAATACGACAACCTAGCCCTCATCAATTCACACAGGTAAGACAAGACGACCTTGATATCAACTAACAGTGGTTGTAGCTCCTTTTTATGACACCAGATGGAAAAACTTTTCTGTTTGGAAATGCAGGATTTCCTAGTTGCTGTTTTTATGGCCTCCTGCAGAACTTTTAGCATGTCCTCAGAAAAAATGTGTCTGTAAGGGATTAAAACCCTATCACCACAAAGTTAGATTCAGAGCTGACAGTTGTGGATGTACTAGGGTCCCCTTGTCCTGTGTGAGTAAATCCATCCTGTGGGGTAACTTGTGATGATTGCCCCTGCCCCCTGGCTAGGTGCAGGAGAATGGGGAATCAGTGCTGCCTTGGCCAAAAGGGAGTCACCAACAATATTTCTGGCTGATCCTGCTAAATCTTCAGAACTTTGTTTTGTTACTCCAGCCACTGGGTGGTGCTGTAATATTGCTTCCAGGTAATCAGAGACTAGTATAAATGCAGGCTGCTTCATTTCATTCAAAAAAACTTTATTGTATTCATTGATAAAGGCTGAATAGCCGAAACCGGTCTGGATTTGAAGGAATTATAAATAAATAATCATTATTTCTTCATCACTGCGTGTTCACTATCGTTTTTTGCTGGTCGTTGGTGGTTTACATTGTTGGCTTGACCCTGCATGCCATCCTTGCGGAGCGTATGGTTGTTTGCTGACGTTTTTGGCTTCACTGGTGGTTCTCGATAGTGACACAGCATTTCTGTGTTGGCAGCTGTTTTTTTGCAACATTTTGGTATATTTTTTAGTCGCTTTCTGGTCGTGAAGCAGTGGATGTCATATTTCTTGTCCAGCACTTAGCACGTTGGTGAATTGAGTTACTCCAGCCACTGGGTGGTGCTGTAATATTGCTTCCAGGTAATCAGAGACTAGTATAAATACAAGCTGCTTCATTTCATTCAAAAAAACTTTATTGTATTCATTGATAAAGGCTGAATAGCCGAAACCGGTCTGGATTTGAAGGAATTATAAATAAATAATCATTATTTCTTCATCACTGCATGTTCACTATCGTTTTTTGCTGGTCGTTGGTGGTTTACATTGTTGGCTTGACCCTGCATGCCATCCTTGCGGAGCGTATGGTTGTTTGCAAATCTTCAGTAGGACCTTATGTAGAAGAGACAAGAGGATAATGCATATAGAAAAATCCCCTTCCATGAAAAAGAGCGTTCACCTTCCACACTAGGGGACGTGGGACCCTGATACAAAATTCTGGAAATTGTTCATGGGGGAGGCAAATAGATCTACCTGAGGCATACCCCAGTCATGGATTAGGTCCAGAAACACATCCCTGTGCAATATCTATTCATGAGATTGGTTCATGGACCTACATAAAGAGTCTGCCACTGTATTCTGGGCTGAGAGGATATAAACGGCCTGAAAGGAGATTTAGCTTTGTAAGGCTAATTCCCAAGTGAGTAGGGCTAGTCTGCATAGAATGTAAGACTTTGTTCTCCCTAGCTTGTTGATGTAACAAAGAGCTGTGGTGCTGTCTGTGAACCAGCTCAGTACTCCTGGAGCAAGACTGTTTTTGAAGATTTGCAGTGCAAAAACCACTGCCCTCATCTCCTTTACACTGATGTGTTCCTGGGCCTACTTGGGAGACCAAACATCTCTGACCCTCCAGGCTTGGAGGGTTGCACCCCAGCCTGTGTCTGAAGTGTCTGTGAATAACTCTAGAGAAGGAAGGGGTGGTTGTAGTGGTAGGCCATGGATTTTTGTTTACCTGGGGGATCCACCATTCTAATCCCCTTTTTAAGAAAGGCAGGAGTGGAATCAGGAACTATAATGGATGTAAGTGTTGCATCCACACAGTTCTTAGATACCACTGCAACTTCCTCATGTGTAATCTTGCTAAGGGTATCATGGGGATAGTACCCTAAGAGACGAAGAAAGTTCCTGGCTGTCAAGGACCTGACAGGAAAAATGCTCTGAAAATAGGAAGTCAAGAACAAAACCTTCTCCACTGGAACAGATGCTACCACTTGGTCTGTTTGTATTCTGCACCACAGAAAAATATAACCCTGCAAAGAGGTGAAGGAAAACTTCTGGAGGTTTATAGTGAACTCTATAAACTCTGTAGAAAGGCAACTGTGAAGGAAAGATTTCCCTCAAGGAGTTCTGGGGACTGAGCCTGAATCAGAAGGTTATCTAGGTAAGGGAAGATCTGAATTCCTTGCTTTCTGCAAAATGCTATAACAGGGGCCACACACTTTCTGAAAACCTTTGACGCCATAGAGAGACCAAAGGTTAAAGCACAAAAATGAAAATGCGAGGAAGCTACAGAAAAATGTAAAAACTTCCTGAACCTTGGGTGGATGGGAATGTGAAGCTAGACATCTTTTATATCCAGGGACACCATGAACCCGTCTGGAAGAATAAGAGGGAGAATGGAAAGTAGAGTCAACATACAGAAAGAGGGAACTTTGAGAAAGGTGTTTAAATGGGAAAGGTCCAGAAGGGGTCTCCAGCAGCGATCCCTTTCATTGCTGTTAAGAGGGAGACTCTTCGATTGTTCTCTGAGAGATCAGGTCTGTGATGACCTCAGCAAAGAAGCTCAACTTGATCTTTGGGGGAGTGGAGGAATCCCTCTGAATGAGGGAAATTTTTTCCAAACCTTGAAGCATCCTGTTTTGATTATGAAAAGTACCCAAGAGTCCTGAGTAATCAGTTTGCAAGCTGCAAGAGCTAGGCTGAGATGACGAGACAAGGGAGTGGATGGTCCTGGTGGCTGGTAGTCAGACTACTTGACTTGGGTTGGGACTGAAAGGACTGTTTTGAGGCAGGGATGGAGGCAGCACACTTAGAAAAGGCTGGTTGATGACAGAGAAGGTTTTCTAATAAAGGCAGTCTTAAGTGGATAATTTCTCTAAAACCATGGAACTGGAGAAACAAGAATGTGTTTAAGATCCTACAGCTCCTTTCCTTTCTCCTGAAGAGACTTGAAGAGTTCCCCCGCTGAACTCCCAAACAAGGCCTTGTTATCCAAAGGTGCATCTACCAATTTGGTCTTGAAATCTTCAGGCAGAGGCTGTAGCCTAAGTCAAAAGTATCTTTTCAAAACCGACCAAGAAGCAGCTGCCCTAGCAGAGGCATCGGCAGCATCATAACTGCATTTGAGGGGGGTGCCTAGTCAGTTGTGCAGCGGACTTAAGAATAGATGCTAGTTTTGATTTTGCTGGGGACTCAAGGATGTTTGCCAACATTTTTCCTGCATCCACCAGAAAGGCCAGGGAGTACTTTGCCATGTGGATCTGATAATTTATTGCATGGAAGGCCAAAGTGGCAGAAAGTACGGTTGTGTACACTTACCATAAATGTAGATGTTCGAGTGTCTTCACTGTTGCAGTCATCACTGTAGGGTTCTTCCTGCCGGCAGGCAGCCCACGGTCGGCCAGAATCCCAAAGTCTGGGTCCGGCGTCGGCTGTGTACTCACCCTCCCTGACGTCAGAGGGCCAGGGGTACAAAGCTCCCAGCCGACGCCATGTTCTCCAGTTTTTCTTGCCCCAGATGTCAGGTGCCCAAAAGTGAAGGCTAAAAGTAAAACAAAAATGTAACATACAACAAAACCCCATACCCTGTAGCAAATACACCTCAGAAGAAGGGTGAAGTAGGGAATCATACCAATAAAAGTATAAGACGGGATAGGAGGGTGGGTAAAGTACAGTTTTGTAACTACCATAAATGTAGATGTCCGATAGGTATGCATCTGCAGTCATAACATATGGGTTGTCCTGCCTCAGGCAGCCCTTCGGTCGGCCGGATTCCAAAGTCTGGGTCTGGCCTCGGCTGATGTCGCACTTTCCCCGACGTCAGAGCTTCTGGGGTATAAAGGCATCAGCCGATGCCATTTTCCTCAATGTTTCTTGCCCCAGATGCCAGGTGCCCTCTAGGAAGGCTAAATTTGGATAAATGCAGAAAAGTTCCAAACAGTAGCAAATTATATACATATATATCCAAACAAACAAATACACCATAATAGATTGCCCCAGCTAGCTGAAAGAGGGGTAAGCACCCTAGGAATACCACAGAGGGGAAGGAGGGTGGGTAATCCTGACTGCAGATGCATACCTATCGGACATCTACATTTATGGTAGGTACAAAACTGTACTATGTCCTTCAAGGATGCATCTGCAGTCATAACATATGGGTAGAATGCCATAGCCAAACTGGGGGAGGAGGTACTAAGAGAAGGATGGTGTAGTTAAGATCCCCTGCAGAACTGCAGTTGCAAACCCTGCTCGGGATCTGGAGTATAAAGGTAGATTGTAATGCTTGGCAAATGTATGCACGGAGCTCCAAGTAGCAGCTTCTAAAATGTCCTTGGTAGCCACCCCTCGTAGGAAAGCTGCAGTGGTGGCTGTGGCCCTTGTGGAATGAGGCCTGATATTTTCAGGAGCCGTCTTAACATGAAAGGAGTAGCAAAAACGAATGCAATTTCCAATCCATTTTGAAATTGTCTGTTTGGAAATTGCTCTTCCTTGCACCCCAGTTGAATATGCTACAAAAAGTTGGTCAGTTTTTCTGTTGGTTTTAGTTCTGTCCAGATAGTAGCGTAGTTGTCTGTGTATATCCAAGGTGTGCAAAAGTTTTTCTCCTTTGTTCTGTGGGTTAGGGAAGAAAGTAGGCAAATGAATAGCTTGGTTCAAGGATACCCTGGATACCACCTTTGGCATGAAAGTAGGATTGGTTCTCAGTGACACTCTATCCTGGTGGAAAATAAGAAAAGGCAGCACTGCCATTAATGCCTGTAACTCGGATACTCTTCTTGCTGAAGTGATTGCCAGAAGAAAAGCAGTTTTCCAAGATAAATCTGTAGGTCTGCTGATGCTGCTGGTTCAAAAGGAGGTAGTGTCAATTTTTCCAGCACAAAATTGAGATCCCATGCAGGTAGAGGGGGTCTCCTTGGAGGTTTAACATTTTTGATCCCTCTCAGAAATTGCCTAAGCAGAGGGTGAGAGAAGATAGGTGGATCCATATTGTATTCTGCTGAAATTGCTGAAGCATGAATCTTAATGGAAGAATAAGACAGGCCATTGTGGAACAATTCTGCTAAGTACTCTAGGATGTGTGCTAGGTTTGCCGCTGTGACATCTGTGCCCTTTGATGTGCTCCAAATGAGAAATCTCTTCCATTTAGCTGAGTATGTCTTCCTTGTGGAAGGTCTGCGAGCCTCCAGGATGATGTCCTTCACCCTCTGAGATAAAACAGTTTGGTTTGGTTTAAAGGAATTTTCCAGGCAGTTAGTTGCAATGTTTTCAAGTTTGGATGTAGGGTCTTGAAGTTGTTCTGTGTTAGAAGAAGAGGCCATAGGGGAAGAGGCCATGAGTTCGCCTGAAACATGCTTCTCAGTAGCGGATACCAGTGTTGTCTTGGCCAGTCCGGAGCTATTAGTATCACCTTTGGCTGTTCCACCCTGATCTTCAGTAGAACCTTGTACATCAATGGGAGAGGTGGAAAGGCATATACTGTTAGGGCATTCCAGCTGAAAGAGAGAGTCCACCCTCCAGGCTTGTGGGTGGTATGTCCTTGAGCAGAATTTCTTCAGTTGGTGGTTGAGTGGGGAGGCGAACAGATCTATCTCTGGCATTCCCCATTTCTTTGTTATGAGTTTGAAGATGTCTGGATGCAACATCCATTCGTGTGCATCCATGGTAGTTCTGCTTAAGCTGTCTGCTAGTGAATTTTCTTTTCCTGGTACAAAGTTGGCCTGCAGCTGGATACTGAGATTCAGGCATAAGTTCCACAGATTCATTGCCATCCGGCATAGAGGGTAGGAATGTGTGCCTCCTTGTCTGTTTATGTACCACATGACCATGGTGTTGTCTGTCCTTATTAACAGATGGCCTCGCTGGAGGAATGGTTTGAATGCCTCGATTGCATGCCTCACTGCCAGCATTTCCTTTTGGTTTATGTGCATGCTTAGCTGTCCTTGAGGCCATAGGCCTTGGATGCATTTGTCCTCCATGTGTGCTCCCCATCCTCGGTCTGAGGCATCCGTGGTGATGGTCTGCCTTGTTTTTGGTTTGTTGAAAGGCAACCCTCTGTTGGACTGGCAGGCTTGAGCCCACCACAGGAATTCCTTTTGAAGGCATGGAATGATTGGTATCATGGCTTCTAGACTGTGACTGTGTTGAGACCATACATTCCTTAGGTACCATTGCAATTTTCTCATATGCAGCCTGGCATGTGGAATCAAGATTATGCAGGATGCCATGTAACCCAGGGCCTGCAGGACTTTCCTTGCAGTAAGCTGAGTTTGTCTTGTCAAAATCATGAAATAATCTGGAAGTTGTTTTTGTTTTTCTTCTGTGAGAAAAGCCATCTGAGTGATTGTGTCCAGATCCGCACCCAAAAAGGTTATCCTTTGGGATGGCACTAGTCTTGACTTTTGGATGTTGACTGTGTATCCCAAAGCCTGTAGCAGGTGTATGACGTAGGCCAAGTCCTTTAACAATTTTTTCTTGTTGTCCGCTTGTATTAGGCAGTCATCCAGGTATGGATAAATTTGAATTCCCTGAAGTCTGCAATGTGCAATTACTGATGCCAGGCATTTCGTGAATACTCTGGGCGCAGCAGATAAGCCAAAAGGCAATGCTGAGAATTGATAATGCTCTGATCCTGCAAGAAATCTGAGGTGTCTTCTGCAATCTGGTCGGATAGGGACGTGCAGGTATGCCTCCTTGAGATCTAGAGTCACCAGTCAAGACTCCTTGCCCAGCATGGGAAGAAGTTGCTGTAGGGTCAGCATTTTGAATTTTGGCACAATGAGATAAGTGTTGAGCGCGGACAGGTCGAGAATAGGCCTCCATTGGTTTTCTTTTCTTGGTACCAGGAATAATCTGGAGTAAAATCCTTGGCCTTGTTCTATAGATGGTACCATTTCTATAGCTTTCATCTGAAGTAAATTGCTGATTTGTCTTAAAGCCTCTGTCTTCTGGTTTGGTGGAAGGTTTGGCATTCCGTCCCTTTTTGGCAAAGTGTGGAAGTAAAACTTGTATCCTTTGTCTATTGTTTGCAATGTCCATGTATCCTTTGTAATGCAATGCCAGTTTTTCGAGAATAAAGCCAGCTTTCCGCCCAAGGGAGCTTCCAGTTGATCCCTGGTAGGCGGAATCAGAGTCAAGTCATTGGGTCTGTCCTGTGGTAGTGGTTGTAGTTGTAACTGTGGCACTACTCCTCTGGTTGGCAGGCTGCCACTGACGGCCCCTGAAGGCACCGTTTGATTGACCTCTGCCTCTAGGGCGTCTGTTCCTGCCCCTCTGTGCTCTGGAGGTGTCTGGAAAGGACCAATTCTTTGTAGGCCAGTTTCTGCTGAACCTCGGAGGTTGGACCTGCAGGAATTCCTTTACTGTTTGCACAGATTTTGCTTTTTCTTACACCTTCTTTAGAATCTCCTGTGCAGGGGAGCCAAATAAATTTTGTTTCTCCATTGGAGCATCGAGGAGTTTAGCCTTGACATGGTCTGGCAAAGATTGCTCCTTCAGCCAGGCATGCCTACGAATTACTGCCCCAGTCATAGCTGATCTAAATGAAGCCTCCAGTGCATCATACCCACATTTTAAGAAATGATTACTGACCTGCTGAGAGTTGTGTACCAAATCCTGAAGGGATTTACGGTCTAAAGGTTCAGGAGAAGAAAGCTTCTTATTCAACTGATCTAACAAAAATTATTGGTACTGTATCATATGGAATTGACAGTTTAATGCCCTGGCAGAAAGAGTAGCAGATGTATAAACCTTTTTCCCCATCTCTCTAATGCTCTAGACTCTCTTTCAGAGGGTAGGGATTTTGGCAGTAGCAGCTGCAACCTTTAGGGCCCTGAGAAATAGTTTCTGGGTCTGCAGCATGGGCTTTATACAGGTGGAAGTGAGAATCCGGGACCCTGTAATATCTGTCAGGTTTGGCAGGGGCCGGGGGAAGAGAATCAGGTGCAGTACTGACATCATTGTACACATCATCAATTACAGTTAGAACAGGAGGTATGGCTAAGGGTCTATGCTGGGGCAAATGCAAAAAGGTCCTTAATCTTTTTCTAGAATCAGAGAAATCCTGACCCTGCCATTGAAAGTGCTCCCTCATGGAGTGTAAAGTCTCCCCAAAGGAAAATTCTTCAGGTGGTGAGGCCGAAGGAATAGAATCTTCTGCATCTGAATCCTCATAAGGCGAGTAGGCCCCTTCCTGATGGTCTGACAAATCAGATCCATCCATGGAGTAATCTGAGGAGAGAGGTTCAGAGGGATCAGTCCTGGGCCTTTTGTCTGGAGGAGGTTGGGAGGCCCTGTCTGGGTGAGGTTGGGAACCCCTAATTAAGGATATAAGGTCCTCAGCAAGACTGAGAATCTGAGAACTAAAGGAAGGCCTCTGGGAAGTAGATTTGGCAGGCAAAGTTTTTGAAAGTTTGGCAGCTTTAGCCCTGGAGAAGGCCTTAATAGACATAGAAGCTGGAGGCCTAGCTGCCCCACGTGCAGGGGTAGAAATGTCCAAAGGTATGGTGTCGGACAATTCTTGAGCACTAGCTTCGGTAGGGAGTTCTGAAGCCGACTCAGCCGGGGCCTCTCTGGCCTCGGTGGTCGGAGGTATGGTTTCGGTAGTAGTAATAACCATGGACTCGGTTTCAGCTGAAACCGAGACACTCGCGGTAGGCCTAGCCGTGGCTTCAGCCGAAACAGCGGGCCGCGAGTGTCGGTCCTTTTCCTTGCGTTTTTTGACCAAATGCGAAGTCGGAGTCTCCGATGGCATTATATAAGCAAAAGCGGTTCCAAAAAATTCCTCTGCAAACTCCGACCGACGTCTAAGAGTCCGTCGGTTGAAGGAGGCACAGGCT
This sequence comes from Protopterus annectens, assembly GCF_019279795.1. Taxonomy (NCBI): domain Eukaryota; kingdom Metazoa; phylum Chordata; order Ceratodontiformes; family Protopteridae; genus Protopterus; species Protopterus annectens. The sequence goes on from NC_056741.1 coordinate 1,859,830,263, forward strand.
AAAGAAGCTGATACGTCGTGGTCTGGGCCTAAGCAAGGAAGGCAGTAAGAATGGAAATCCTTATGAGGTATTTGTTTCCCACAAGTTAAACAATTATTTACTTTGTCTGACATCAGCTTAGGCAAGAAAGAGTCCCCAGCAAGTCTTGGTAGCTGAAATCTCTGGATCTGACCGACCGGCACTTGCGAACAGCTTTGCTTGGGCACCGCGGCAAGAAAGACTGAGGAAAATGGCGTCGGCTGATGCCTTTATACCCCAGAAGCTCTGACGTCGGGGAAAGTGCGACATCAGCCGAGGCCAGACCCAGACTTTGGAATCCGGCCGACCGAAGGGCTGCCTGAGGCAGGACAACCCATATGTTATGACTGCAGATGCATCCTTGAAGGACATCCCAGACTGCAACAGTGAAGACACTCGAACATCTACATTTATGGTAAGTGTACACAACTGTACTATGTCCATTGTGTTTCACTGTTGCAGTCATCACTGTAGGGTTGAATCCCAAAGCTGAGATAAAGGGTGGTGGTTATTGAGTAGAAGGGGTGGCTAGAAGGCCTTGCAAGACTGCAGAAGCAAAGCCTGCCCTAGATTTAGAATAAAGAGGGAAATTATAGTGCTTAGAGAAAGTATGCACTGAACTCCAAGTTGCAGCTTCCAAAATATCTTTGGTAGGTACTCCCCTGAGAAAGGCAGCTGAAGTAGCAGCAGCTCTGGTAGAGTGAGTCCTAACTTTTCCTGAGATTTGCTTTCCATGATGAGAGTAACAAAATCTGATTCCATGAGCAATCCATTTAGAAATGGTCTGTTTAGAAATAGCTTTGCCTTGGGAATTTGCTGCATAAGAGACAAGCAGTTGTTCTGTTTTCTTGATATCCTTGGTTCTGTCCAGGTAAAAGCGAAGCTGCCTGTGCATGTCCAAAGAATGCAAGATCATCTCCCCCTTATTTTGTGGATTAGGGAAAAAGTTGGCAGATGAATAGTTTGGTTTAAAGACACTTTAGAAACCACTTTAGGCATGAGAGTAGGGTTAGTCCTCAAAGAACCCCTGTCTTGATGAAAAATAATGTAAGGTTCCACAGCCATGAGCGCTTGTAACTCTGAGACTCTCCTGGCTGAAGTTAAAGCCAGTAGGATAACAGTCTTCCATGATAAATACTTTACATCAGATGTGGCAGCAGGCTCAAAAGGAGGCAGAATAAGTTTTTCCAGGACATAATTGAGGTCCCAGGCAGGAATGGGTGGTGTCCTAGGGGGCCTTAAATTCTTTTCTCCTCTGAGATATTGTTTCAGAAGTGGATGTGAAAAAATTGGAGGGTCTGTATTATAATGTGCAGAGATAGCTGAGGCATGTATTTTTATGGAGGAAAAAGATAAACCCTTATGCAACATATCTGTTAGGTAATGTAGAATCAATGGAATATTTGGAATGTGAGGATCTGATTCCTGAGCATGCATCCAGGTGCAAAATCTCTTCCATTTACCTTCATAAGATTTCCTAGTGCTAGGCCTTCTGGCTTCTAAGATAACATCCATGACCTGTTTGGAAAGGGTAGGATTAAAGATAGGCCCTGAATACACCAGGCTGCCAGGCTGTGAGTTTTGATATGAGAGTGCAGGACCTGGCCTTGATGTTGAGACAAAAGATTTGGAATCTGAGATAGAATCCAAGGAGGTTCCTGGGATAGATTTATCAGTGTTGAGTACCAAAATTGTCGAGGTCAATTCGGGGCTAGTAAGATCAGCTTTGGTTTGTCCTGTTTTATTTTTAATAACACCCTTGGTAGAAGAGGTAGTGGTGGAAAGGCATACCCCGAGAGGTTCCTCCAACTGAATGAGAGAGCATCCACTTTCCATGCTAGCTTGTGATACGTCCTTGTGCAAAAAGTCTGTAACTGGTAGTTGTGGGGAGATGCAAATAGATCTATGTCCGGGCAGCTCCAGGCTTCTGTAATTGTCTTGAATATTTGGGTTTCTAGCATCCACTCGTGTGGGTCCGACAGGTTCCTGCTCAGGTTGTCTGCCAGAGTGTTTTGTTTCCCTGGCAGGAATTGAGCTTGTAGGTCCACTTTGCAAGCTAGTGCTGTGTTCCATAGAGTCATGGCTAGTCTGCAAATGGGGTAGAAGTGAGAACCCCCTTGCTTGTTTATGCACCATATTACTGTGGAGTTGTCTGTCCGTATCAGTAGCTGCCCTGGCTGTAAAAGATCCCTGAAAGCCAAGAGGGCATTCTGCACAGCCACCATCTCTTTTAAATTGATATGTAGATGCTTCTGATCCTCTGTCCAAAAACCTTGCAGGCCTTTCCCCTGCAAGTGGGCTCCCCATGCATAATCTGAGGCATCCGTGGTTATCACTTGGAAGGCTGGAGCTAGACTGAAGGCTTTCCCTTTGTTTTGAAGACACACCATGGCCCACCAATGGAATTCCTTTTGCAGGCAAGGCAAGACAGCAATCACTGTTTCCAGACTTTGACAATGCTGGGACCATATGCTTTTTAGGTACCATTGTATCTTCCTCATATGCAGTCTTGCATATGGTATGAGTAGGATGCAGGAAGCCATGTAACCCAAAGCCTGCAGGAATTCCCTTGCAGTTAGCTGAGACATCAATGCCAGGCTTTTGAAAGTTGAAGCCAGCTGTAGTTGTTTTTCTGATGTCAGGAATGTCATCTGGGTTGTTGTGTTTAAAAGAGCACCCAGGAAATTTATCTGTTGAGTGGGTGCCAAATTTGACTTTTTTACGTTCACAGTGAATCCCAGGTACTTGAGTAGATTCTGAACAAATTCCAGGTGCTGGAGTAAAATGTCCTTGCTGTCTGCTTGAATAAGGCAGTCGTCCAGATAAGGGTAAATTTGAATTCCCTTGAGTCTGCAGTAAGCTACTACTGGTGCCAAGCACTTGGTAAAGACCCTGGGCACAGTAGACAAGCCAAAGGGCAGCACAGAGAATTGGTAATGTTTTGAGCCTGCCTTGAACCTGAGGTATCTTCTGCACTCCTGTCTGATAGGAATGTGTAGGTAAGCCTCCTTTAAATCCAATGTCACCATTCATGCATTTTTGATCACCATTGGCAGGAGCTGCTGCAGAGTAAGCATCTTGAACTTTGGTATATCCAGGAAAGTATTTAAGCCTGACAGATCCAGGATGGGTCTCCAAGTATTTTGCTTTCTGGGAACTAGAAAGAGTCTTGAATAAAAGCCTTGTCCCGTCTCTGAATTTGGAACCAGTTCTATGGCCCTCATAGCCATGAGGGACCTCACCTGTTTTAACGCCTCTGCCCATTGAGTTTTTGGTAGGTCTGGCCATCCGTTTAGTTTTGGTAAGGTGTGAAAGTGGAATTTGTAACCTCTTAAAACTACACCCAGAACCCACTTGTCTTGGGTTATGTAAGTCCAATTTCAGTGAAAAAGAGAAAGTTTTCCTCCTAGAGGAGCTTCCAGGAGAGAGGTTCCTGGGGCCATGCAGGAGGATGATTAAGCCTGTTTCCTGTAAGGTTGAGACCTACCTTCTCCACCCCTGGGGGTGGAAGCCCTCCACTGTCTAGGTCTATCAGAGGTCTGTGCTTGGGCCCTCCCTCTGGGGCGCCTATATCTACCCCTCTGAGGCCTGTCCATGCTGGGAAAGGACCAATTTTTAGCTGACCAATTTCTGCTAAATCTAGGAGGCTGAACTTGTAAGAAATCCTTAACCGTTTGCATGGATTTTGCCTTATCCTCCATTTTCTTTATAACCTCTTCAGCCTTAGACCCAAACAAAACATTATGTTGAACAGGAGCATCCAGTAACTTTGCTTTCACTTGATCAGGCAAATTTTGTTCCTTTAACCAAGCATGCCTTCTAATGACCGTGCCAGTGGCAGCCACCCTGCAAGAGGCCTCCAAAGCATCAAAACCACAGTGTAAGGTATGTTTTCCCACCTGCTCAGTAGCATGCATCAAATCATGTAATTCCTTATTGTCTGCACATGCAGAAATGGTACTCATTTTTTGTTTCATAACAGACAAAAGGTATTGCTGATATTTCAACATATGAAATTGACAATTTAAAGCCCTAATAGATAAAGTAGCAGAAGTGTACACTTTTTTGCCCCATCTCTCCAAAGCTCTAGAATCCTTATCTGACGGAATAGGGTTCTTAGCAGTGGCGGCCTTAACACCCTTAGGACCCTAAGAAATGGTTTCTGGATCAGCAGTAGGATTTTTATAAAGAAACTGGTGGGAGTCAGGGACTCTGTAATATCTATCAGGCTTAGCAGGGGCTGGAGGAAAGGAGTCAGGAGTTAAATTAGACTCAGAAAATACATCATCCACAATATCCAAAATAGGAGGAATAGCCAGGGGTCTGTGTTGGGGAAGAAGAAGGAAATCCCTAAGCCTTCTCTTAGATTCAGAGTACTCCTGCCCTTCCCAGTGAAAATGTTCCCTCATGTCATGTAAAGTTTCCCCAAAAGAATAATCCTCAGGAGGAGAAGCTGAAGGGATGGATTCCTCAGCATCAGAATCCTCATAAGGAGGGAAAGTATAATCCTGTTCAGAGGAAGACACTGAAGAGATAGATGCCTAATCAGAGGATTCATAATCCAATTCCTGTCTTGGCCTTTTGTCAGGAGGGGGATGTGAACCCCTAATCATAGTTAACAAGTCCTCCACCATTTTAAGCATTTGTTTTTGAGATTTAGGTCCCGGATTAGAGGAGGCCTGGGCTTGAGTCTTTGTTTTAGAATGAGTATTTGCCTTTGTCTTTGCCTTTGCCTGAAGCTGCGTAGGCCTGAAACCCCCCTCGGAAGCCGGTACCTGCACAGCGGCTCCGGACCCAACAGAGGGAGCATTATCTGAAGGTCCTGCACCTGGAGTATTCGAAGGCCTAGTTGGCTCCTCGTGGGAGTTCGTTTCGGCAAGCGGTTCTGTAATGGCCGACGACAGGGGCTGCGAAAGCGCCTCACTGATGGCCGAACCAGCAGCTGGCTCTGAATGTAAACTGTCGTCTGATTTGGACCTCGGAGGCCTATCCTTATCCTTGCACCTTTTATGAACTCCGGTAGTCGGAAGCGTGTCCGACGACATGTTATAATTAAATCGCCTCCCAAAGTAATGAAAGGCAAAATCGTATCTCCGTTTAATAGTACGTTGATTAAATCTAGCACAAAACCGACAACTAGCTACGTCGTGGTCAGGGCCTAGACAAGGAATACAGTAAGAGTGAAAATCCTTATGAGGTATTTGCTTCCCACATGAAATACAATTATTAACTTTTTCTGACATCGGTCTGGAGCAAGAAAAAAGTTTCCCCAACGGGGTACTTAGCTTTGAAAAGAAGAATGTCTTTGGTATGAAGCACCAAAAATAACAGGAGTCAGCCGACCGGCACTTGCGAACTGCTTACACCGCGCGGCAAGAAAGACTGGAGAACATGGCGTTGGCTGGGAGCTTTGTACCCCTGGCGCTCTGACGTCAGGGAGGGTGAGTACACAGCCGACGCCGGACCCAGACTTTGGGATTCTGGCCGACCGAGGGCTGCCTGCCGGCAGGAAGAACCCTACAGTGATGACTGAAACAGTGAAACACGATGGACATGTGCATACCTTCTTTCCCAAACATTCCATGACCTTACTATCCTTATCAGAGGGTAACAAGGAAGTAGATAGTTGTAATTTTAAGGCTTTATCCATGGAAACAGAAATGGTAGCTGGATCAGAAGCAGGAGCCTTGAAAAGGAACTTAAGAGTCCTCAGGTACCTTATAGAACCTATCTGGACACTTAAGGCAGGAGGTTGAGAGTCTGGACATTTGAAGGCAGCCGAGAAAACTAATCCAGGAAGGCAGGCAGGACTGGAGGGATAGCAGAAGGAGAAGGAGAGAACATATGCAAGAGGCCATAATACTGCTTTTGAATATCCAAAACTTGGGAGCAGTCCCGCTTAAAAAATACTTTCATTTTGAGAATGGCCTCCCCAAATGAGATGTCCTTCCCTGGGGAATCAGTATCATTAGATTCCTCCTCTGGAGAGGCATACCCCAAGGGAGAAGCCAACTGGCTGGAGTAGGGCTAATGATTCCTCTCCAGAGGAATCCTCCTCCTCCTCTGAGGAAGTGTCCACAGTTGTCCTTTTGAAGAATGTGGAAGGAGAAAAGGGCTGCAGAGGAACAGAAGATTAAGGGGGTTGATGAAGGGTCATAAAGGCATTAAAGAGGCTTTGAGAAAAGGCTTCCCAATCAGGGGGGCTGCTGAGAGGTAACAGGAGACATGTTTAGTTTTAGGCCTCTTCTTTTAGGGGCTTCCATATGATGAAATGTTAAAGGATCGGACATCGGCCTACACTCGACATCTGAAAGCACATCTTCATGCACAGTAATTTGTGTGATGCCACGAGGGCCCTTGGATATAATGAGCCTGGGTTTCCCCTTGCTGCCCTGATCAGATGCCTTCCCTTCCCTTGCAGACGTACACTGTGGTACCCACTGAAGGTACATCCACCACCTCTAGCATGGTCTCTGGGCCTACACCAGTCTCGGGAGCAATGACTAGAAGAGAGGGCAAAGCTGAAGATTCAGGTCACGATTTTTTTGGCCTTCTTTGGTACAGGCTCGTCCGAATGGCCTGACGTCACATCCAATTTGCATCAAAGGTGCTTAAGTTGCTGATTTTCTAAATATAATTTTAGAGAGGCTAGCCAACTCCTGAGGGTCTTAGGGACAAACGATTTGCAAATAAGACACTCAGTGTGGTATTAGTCTGGGCCTAGACAAAAAAGCCAAAGATCATGGGAGTCTATGTGGAATCTGCCTTCCACAGTGGCACTTGCCCTTCCTAGCTGACATGAACCCAACAAACAAGCGGCAGCAAAATAAATTTTTAGAAGAAAAAAACCCAATGGGGACTTATCTGATAACTGGAACACAACAGTCCTGGTGATCAAAAGTCTGGAGCAGGTGACAGAAAAGTTCTGAGGTAGGTGTGTGCTTATGTCTGCTTCATACCCAATGTCTCTTTATGGCCAACATATGCATTGTGTGGTGCAGATAGCACGTACCTCACAGCACCATTAAAGCTTTTGGATACTGGCAGGACATACGGATCAGCCAGAGGCGGACTCCCTTATGTTATGAATACTGCAGCATATGAATAGAAGGACATCTCTGAGATTTCTCAGTCCCTCAGAAAATATTGAGTCGTTACAGAAGGATTTTCCAGAACCTACACCCATTCCTCTTCTTTCAGCTTTAAAGTAAGCATGTATTACTGCCTATTTTTCTGTTCGATACCCAGTTACCCCTAAAAAGGCAAATAAAATGTAAAGAATGCCTCAGTTTGCAAAATTTTTATACACTATTCCCAAACCTGATGCAGCAGCTATAGACTTAGTTGATCCCAATGTTATTAGGCACTTAGTTAATTCCAATCCTTCTCTGATTTCAGGCAAGGATGGGGAATTACTGACAGTTATGGGAAAGTATATACTTCTGCAACTTTGGTTTTCAGCATTCTGAATCTGCAGGGTTATTTGATGAAATTTGTTCTAACAAACTGTGCAAGTATGAGGAATGCTTTATCTGCATTTTTTGTTGAGAGGAAAAATCTACTTTAAATAACTTTTTTTTTTTTTTTTACAGGTAATTCTTCCAGGGCTATGGCTACTTTGTGGTTTGCATGGCTGCATTTTCAGAACCTTCCAGAAGATTTTAAAAATGAGATTTTAAATTGTCCCTTAGACAGTGACTCGGTGTTTGCCCCCCCCCCCCCCGAAGCACAGGTGATCAAAAAGTGTGATGAAAAGGGGCAAACTGATCCATCTAAGACTTTTCAGCTCTACCTTTGTAAACGGTCAAAGGATTTTCTTTCTCCTCTTCCATTATTTGCACTAAACTGAACAAAAAGTGAAAAGTAAGGACAGTCTCATATGTTGGAATGACTATTCAAGTAACCTTGTGACCCAATCACACCCTGGCCTCTTTTTTCTCCAATAAAGTCTTAATCTCCATTTTTCTCACTGGCAGCAGATTACTTCAGGCAAACAGATTCTGAATATCATTCATCATGGTTGCAGATAGCAATGGGATGAAATTCCTCCCTTACGGGGGGGGGGGGGTGTCATTCCTCTTCTTCCAGAGCAGACTTGTTTGTTCCTAGTGTTATAGAAAGAAAATGCTTGGGGACCAGTTCTGGATCTTTCCTTCCTAAACCTGTTTGTGATAGTGCCCTAATTCAAAATGATGTCACTTACACAACTTGTTACCTCTTCTTCTTACAACTTTTCTGGTAACACTAGACTTGTACGATCACATCCCTTATTCAAGCAGACTTCAGATGTTTCTCACGATTTTCTATGTCTGGATATTATTAGTTCTTTGCCTTTACCTTTTGCACTATCCACTGCATTAAGAGAGTTCATAAAGCTACAATGCAGAATTCAGACTTTTCCATATTTAGATGACTTGCTTATCTTTGCAGAATCTCTTTCAAAGTGGCGGGAATCTCTCTCTCTCGGGTGAGAGATATCTTACACAAGATCAGTCAAAAATCATTCTTGACTCCCTCACACAGGATTGTGATCCTGGGGATGTCAACTAGACACCTCAGTTCAGTCTTTCTTCCATAGGAAAAATCAGATCCATTTATAAGGTTTTCCACTCAGACATGTCACTCCAAGGGAAAAACCTCAAGATTTTGGGTCTCATGGCATTTATGATTCTCATGATATCCTGGCAAGACTCCACGAGACAGATACAGTGGTATCTGAAATCTCTTTGATGCCATCAACTCCCTTCATCTTTGCAAATCACAGTGCTGGAGTGTGTCAGTACAGAAATCTTCTGGTGGAGACAACAGATATCCTTTAATCTAGGTCTCCCCTTCTCTTTCCCTGCTCCAAAGCAGTCAGTCACCACAGATGCTTTGACTTTACTTGGGGAGCAGTTTCAGAAGGGTGAAAGTACAGTGGGTGGGGCAAAAAGGACAGATGCAAACACAAATATCTAGGAGTTGCTTGTCTCAATCAAGGCACTCAATTCTTTGAATTATCTTGGGACCTCTTCAAAGTGGTTTCAGACAATACTATAGTCTTCTGGTACATCAACAAGCAAGGGGGAACTATGTCTTATCCTTTGCAAACTAGCCATGTTAGCTTGGGATACAGATTTACAGCACAGTCTCACTCTGCAGGCATCCTACATTATCTCCGAGCAAAACTGTGTGGCAGACCAGCTGAGCAGGACTAGGGCAGACCTTCACAAATGGAAACTAGATCTGGGGGTCTTCCAACATTTGATCTACCTATGGGGGGTTGCTCAAGAAGACCTTTTTGCCTCCTCTTTGAAAAATCAGCTGGCAAAATAAGGCCTGGAAGACGGATACCTTTTCCTTTCTCTGGATAGCAATGTTCCTGTATGCTTCCCACCCTTACCTCTAACATCCAGGGCACTTCTGAAAATTCAGAAGGAGTCCCAATATCACTGTGATGACTCTCTTCTGGCCTAGGCAACTGTGGATAATATTTCTGTTTTAGTACTGCAGTCCTAATTGATGGGATTTCCTGCGGTGCAAGCTCTAGGGCAGTCCGACTACCAGAGAATTTCCTACCTCCCTCCAGGAGCCAGTGGACACCCTGACTGAAATCAAAACGTCCTGGTATAAACTTCAGTCTTTTCTTGCTGTTGGAGCCCAAAGAAGAGTGCTAGCCAGTACACCAGTCAGTCCATATCAGGGAAAGAAAATATCTGACGCTAAGTAGACCGCTTTGCAGGTTCTGACAACTGTTTTCCAACTGTTGCAGGGGAGGGCAGAGTCCCCATCATCTGGAGACCACCTCATTTCACCATTCTTGGGAAGTGGTCACCTGTCCAACCCCCCGGCCCTTATACTGACATCACCCAGAGGCCCAAACCTAAGGCCTCACATAAAAAGTTTGCACCAAGCTTGCCCTAGCTGAGGTCCACTGGCTGCCATTCCCAAATTCAGGCCTATCAGCAGTATCTGGCTAAGCTGGCTGAGGACTGGTTACTCTAGTCAGATTTAGACCCCATTAGCCTCCCTGGTTCTGCTACTGAACCTTCTCCTGGTAAAATAAAAAGTGACATCTCCCCCAAGCAGTCTTCAGAGTCTTTTAATTCAGACAATAACAATGAGGAGTCCACCTTTGAGGAAGGTTTGTCTATTGCTTCTATGGGAATTCAGATTCTGACTAGAACCTAGCATTAGCTTCACCCTCTGATGGCATAACTTTTGATAAGTCCCTGCACACCCTGAGGAAACATTTCAAATGGGAAGCTAAGGATTGCCTTCAAATCAAAGAACAGGTAAGGGAATTTCTAAAACTTCCTAAGCATAAACCTCTTGCCATTCCTCCAGTCTTAGAGGTAGTGAACAATGTCTTATTGGACTATTCCTTGCAGCCAGCCTCCCTTGTACCTGCTCCTCGGAAGCCAGACAGATTTTACAGAGTTATGGATTCCCATAAGCACCTTCTTAAGAACCCTATAGCAGATCCTGAAGTGGTGGATTCTAAGGAAGTCAAAGCTGGCACCTCTAACCCCCCCCACCAAAAGGTCAGTAGAACCTTGGACAGGTTTGAGAAGAAAGCTTACACCTCTGCTACCCTGGCTATGATGGCCCTAAACTGCCAATTCCATATGGTCAAGTATAAGGATACCATCTTGGACCACAATTAAGCAAAAATTGATGGGACTGAAAATAAGGCCCTCTCAAAGGAACTGCTAGGCGTGGGCAACTGCTACTCTCAAGTTGATAAGCACTCCATGCAGTGTGGCAAGTGTTATGGAAGTATCTAGCAGGGCAGCAGCTACAGGAACAGTTATCAGAAGACATACCTAACTGAGGGAATGGCCCCTCCCTGAGCATGTAAAACAGAGTCTTCTGGATGCCCCCTTGGACAAAGACTACCTTGTTGGTTCTAAGACTGAAGCAATACTTTAAAAGATGGAGGGTAACGCTAAGTCCATGCAGACTGTCAAGGACTCTTCAGGTTCAACCACCTCACTTCAGCTTAAACTATCCTACCAAACCCTGGTCCTTTCTAGCCTCCCAATCTAAACCAAGACATAGGAGACCCAAAAGGGACAAGAATCAAAGGCAGCACCAGCACCTGAAATAGTAGCAAGCTGATTCTAACAGGCCAATGGGATCTTGTTTGCAGGCTCCCATCAGGGATCAGTTATGACTCACCCATGCTCCTCCCTGTTCCCCCTCCCTCAAGTCCCACCCCAACCTCACTTTCTCCCCTTTCCAGACTAGGAGGATGGCTTCCCTCTTCTTAAAGAACTGTACACACATTAGTATCCACTGATTCCTGTACAAACTTCAGTTCGAGCAATCTCCAACTCGCTTAGGCTTCCCAGACATCACTCCAAATTAGAAGCCAGAGGCCACAAAACAAATTCAGCTATTATGTACTCCAGGTCCTGTAGAACCAGTGCACACAAGGTTAGTTGGAAAATAATTTTACACAAGTTTTTTTTAGTCCCAAGAAAAGTACCTTTAGACCTATCCTGGACCTGTCAAAGCTCACCACATTCATGCTGGTACCAAAATTCAAAATGATAACCCTTCAAAAATGGCTCCTCATGAGCTCCCTCACTGCTTACATGGTTACCCTAGATCTAAAAGATGCATATCTCCACATGCCCAATACAAAAAAACTCAAAGGAGGTTCTTGCGCTTCAGAGCAGATGTGAATCATTTTCAGTGTTGAGCTGTACCCTTTGGCTTGTCTACTGCATCTAAGGTATTCACAAAGTGTCTGGCTCCAGTGATAACCTTCTGCAGATCAAAGGGCATTTAGATTTATCCCTACCTAGATGACTGCTTCATTCAAACAACAAATCTAGAAAAAATTTAAATCAGATTTGTTATACACACAAGAAACCTGGGGTTCACCATCAATCTCCAAAAGACTCACACAATCCTCATGACCAGGATTGTTTCTGGTGGTTTTGATGGACTCCTCTCTTTAAAAAGCTTTCCTTCCACCAGAGAAAGTGTAGAATAGTGTGTGTACAGTGTCTTTAAGCAGCATTTCAAAGTGAGAGCATGTGCATATAATTAAACAGCATGTGCAGGCAGCAGTGCCATTTTAAGAGAACAGCCAGAGTGTTAACATGTATCAGTGCAGTTGTCTGTCTGTTTATAACTTTATTTAAATTTAAGTTACTAAGCCTCAATCCTAATGTCTTTGTATATAATAAAGCTGCTGGAACAGAACCCACAACTGTTCGTCTGTTTTATCCTGACCAGATGAGCGGCATGGTGTCAGAACCGGGATAGAGAGTGCAACTTCTTTAAGCCATGAGGTGCAGACTTAACAGTGAAGGTACATTGATCAGGTTGGGAGATACAGTGCTCAAATGATTAAAAAAAGGCCAGAAACGAACTACAGGTAACCAAAACTTGCATAAATGATTTATTTTGTAAAGAAAATGATACGAAGCATTAGCAAAGCACAAAAAGTACAGTTTTGTACCTACCATAAATGTAGATGTTCGAGTGGTTATGCTGCTGCAGTCATCACACTTGGGTTATCCTGCCATCAGGCGGTCCCGCAGTCGGCCTGAATTCCAAAGCCTTGGTCCGGTGTCGGTTGTCGTCGCTTCTTCCCTGACGTCAGTGTGGCAGGGGTATAAAACAGGCAGCCGACGCCATTTTCTTCAGTTTTTCTTGCCCCAGATGTCAGGTGCCCCAAACTAAGAAGGCAAAATAAGAAGCTTGCAAAACATACCCTAGTGCAAAACAATGGTACTAGTTGTAAGCAAATACACCATATAGACATGCATCCCAAAGGTTGAAGTACATGGAGGTATAAGAAAAGCCTTGTTAGGTAGAGGGGATGGAGGGAGGGTAACCTGGACTGCAGCAGCATAACCACTCGAACATCTACATTTATGGTAGGTACAAAACTGCACTATGTTCATCGTGCTATGCTGCTGCAGTCATCACACTTGGGTAGAGTCCCAAAGCTATGGTTGGGTGGTAGGAGCTAAACTGGTTTAGGTGCAGCTAAGATGCCCTGCAGAACTGCAGTGGCAAACCCAGCTCTGGTTTTTGAGTATAGAGGAAGGTGGTAATGCTTGGTGAAGGTGTGCACTGAACTCCAGGTAGCTGCCTCCAGAATGTCCTTTGCTGGGACTCCTCAGAGGAAGGCTGCTGAGGTTGCTGTAGCCCTGGTAGAGTGAGACCTAATACTAGCAGGCACTGCTTTCCCGTGGTGTGAGTAGCAAAAGCGGATGCAATGTGCTATCCATTTGGAGATGGTCTGTTTTGAAATAGCCTTTCCTGAGCCTGGTGCATAGGATACAAGGAGTTGGTCAGATTTTCTGAAGGCCTTTGTCTTGTCCAAATAGTAACGTAGCGGTCTGTGAATGTCCAAAGAGTGAAGGAGTCTTTCTCCTTTATTCTGTGGGCTTGGATAAAAGGTGGGCAAGTGTATGGTCTGATTGAGAGCCACACTGGATACTACCTTTGGCATGAAGGAAGGGTTGGTGCGTAAAGATACTCTGTCCTGATGGAAAATGATGAAAGGTTCCACTGCCATAAGTGCCTGCAGTTCTGAGACTCTGCGTGCTGAGGTAATAGCCAGCAGCAGGGCTGTCTTCCATGACAAGTATTGAAGCTCTGCTGAAAAGGCTGGTTCGAAAGGAGGAAGTGTTAACTTTTCCAGAACAAAATTTAGATCCCAAGTTGGAGTTGGCGGTTTTCTGGGGGGTCTTATATTTTTTGCCCCTCTGAGAAACTGCCTTAGCAAAGGATGAGAGAAAATGGGAGGAACCGTATCATATTGAGCTGAAATGGCAGAAGCATGGATCTTTATGGATGAGAAAGAAAGGCCTTTGTGTAGCATCTCAGTTAGATATTGGAGTATGTGCATAATATTTGGGATGCCAGGATTTATGCTTCTGGTCTGGCTCCATACACAAAATCTTTTCCATTTGTCTGAGTAAGTTTTTCTGGTGCTGGGCCTCCTGGCCTCCAAAATGACATTCTGGACGTCCTTTGAGAGAAGTGTTGTTTGATAGTTTAAGATATTTTCCATGCAGCTAGATTTAAGGTCCTTAGTTGACTGTGAAGGATCTGAGAGTTTTGTTGGGTTAACAGCAGAGGGAATTGAGGTAAGACCCATGGAGGGCTGTGAATCAGGCTTCGTAGTAGTGGGTACCTGTGTTGACGTGGCCAGTCCGGAGCAATGAGGATCATCTGTGGTCTCTCTGATCTGGCTTTCAGTAATACCTGGGTCAGTAGAGGCAGATTGGGAAAGGCGTAGACTGACAATGCTGTCCAACTGAATGATAGGGCATCCACTTTTCAGGCCAGGGGATGATAAGTCCTTGTGCAAAATTTTTGTAGCTGGCAATTGTTGGTTGAGGCAAACAGATCTATGTCTGGTGATCCCCACCTTTGAGTTATCATTGAGAATACTTGTGGGTGTAGTCTCCACTCGTGAGGGTCTGTCAAATTTCTGCTTAATTTGTCTGCCAAAATGTTTTCTTTTCCTGGCAGGAATTGTGCTTGCAGTTGTACTTGGTAAGTTAATGCTGTGTTCCACAAGTTCATTGCCTGTCTGCATAGTGGGTAGGAGTGCGTTCCTCCTTGTTTGTTTATGTACCACATAACTGTGGTGTTGTCCGTCCTTATTAGAAGTTGTCCTGGATGTAAGAGGTCCTTGAAGGCTGTTAGTGCATTTTTTACAGCTAGCATCTCCTTTTGATTGATGTGTAGTTGCCTTTGGTTTGCAGACCATTTGCCCTGTATGCATTGTCCTGCCATGTGTGCACCCCAGGCGTAGTCTGATGAATCTGTTGTCAAGGTTTGGTTTGCTGGAGGTGAGACAAATGGAAGGCCCTTGTTTGCTTGTCATGCTTGAGCCCACCATAGAAACTCTTTTTGAAGGCAGGGAATGAGAGTTATACTTGCTTCGAGGCTGTGTCTGTGTTGGGACCATACACTTTTTAGGTACCATTGTAGTTTTCTCATATGCAGCCTTGCATATGCAATTAGTTGAATGCAGGATGCCATGTACCCCAATGCCTGCAGGAATTTCCTTGCAGTGAGCTGGGTAGAAGTTGCCATTTTTTTTTTTGAAGTACTGAGTCAGTTGTTTTTGCTTGTCTGGCATGAGGTAAGCCATCTGGGCTGTTGTATTCAAGCTGGCACCCAGGAAAGTTATTTCTTGTGAGGGTATTAGTTTTGATTTCTTTTTGTTTACTGTGTACCCTAGGCAACTTAGCAACTTTGTTACAAATGCCAGCTGCTGTAGTAGGATGTCTTTGCTGTCCGCTTGGATCAGGCAGTCGTCCAGATATGGATAAATTTGTATTCCTCGCTGTCTGCAGTATGCAATTACTGATGCCAGGCATTTCGTGAATACTCTGGGCGCAGTAGATAAGCCAAAGGGCAATGCAGAGAATTGATAATGCGTTGTGCCTGCCAAAAATCTGAGGTATCTTCTGCAATCTTGTCTGATAGGGACATGCAGGTATGCCTCTTGGAGGTCCAAAGTTACCAGCCAAGACTCCTTGCCCAGCATGGGAAGAAGTTGCTGTAGTGTGAGCATTTTGAATTTTGGAATCTCCAGGTACGTGTTTAGAATTGAAAGGTCTAAGATGAGTCTCCAGGCTTTGTCCTTTCTTGGTACTAGAAACAGTCTTGAGTAAAATCCTTGACCTTGCTCTTTTGCAGGTACCTTTTGAATTGCTTTCAAGTTCATGAGAGCTGAAATTTGCTTTTGTGCCTCTGCCCATTGGTTTGTTGGCAGGTTTGGCATGCCTCTCATCTGTGGTAAAGTGTGAAAATGAAATCTGTAGCCTCGGGTAATAATATCCAGAACCCATTTGTCCTTTGTTATGATGTGCCAATTTTGTGGGAAAAGAGCCAGTTTTCCTCCTAGAGGTGCTGCCTGGGCAATTTTGCTTGGCAGACGAAGAGGAAAGTCATTGAGTTTGTTTTCTGAAGGGTTGAGATCTGTCGTCTCCCCCTCTTTGAATTGTTGTTTGCCATTGTCTAGGCCTGAAGGTACCTTGTGCCTGGCCTCTGCCCCTAGGGCATCTGTACCTGCCCCTTTTTTTGATGGACAGTTTCTGCTGAAGTGAGGAGGTTGTACCTGTAAAAAATCTTTAACTGTTTGCAGTGATTTTGCCTTTTCTTCCATCTTCTTTAAAACTTCCTCTGCTTTGACACCAAATAACGCATCCTTTTGCAGTGGAGCATCCAGTAACTTTGCTTTGACATGTTCTGGTAAGATCTGCTCTTTTAGCCAAGCATGTCTACGTATTACAGACCCTGTGACTGCTGCTCTACATGAGGCCTCCAAAGAATTAAAACCACACTGCAAGGTATGTTTTCCCACTTGTTCTGCTGCATGCAGCAAATCTTGCATCCCTTTGAAATCTAGTTGGTCTGTTTGAGGGATCATTTTCTGTTTTAACTGAGTAAGCAAGTACTGCTGGTATTTAATCATGTGGAATTGGCAGTTTAATGCCCTCATGGCCAAAGTGGCAGAGGTATGCACTTTTTCCCCCCATCTTTCTAATGCCCTGGAATCTCTTTCCGCAGGTAGTGGATTCTTAGCAGTAGAGGCCTTAACCCCTTTGGGACACTGGGAAATGGTTTCTGGGTCTGCAGCAGGGCTTTTATATAAAAACTTGTGAGAGTCAGGGACTCAATAGTATCTGTCTGGTTTAGGTGGAGCTGGAGGTAAGGAATCTGGATTTAGACTGGATTCAGTGTAGAGATCATCCAGAATGTCTAAAACAGGAGGAATGGCTAGGGTTCTATGCTGAGGTAAAAGAAGAAACTCACGGAGTCTTTTCTTGGAGTCAGAGTAATCTTGTCCTTCCCAGTGGAAATGCTCTTTCATGGTGTGCAGGGTTTCCCCAAAAGAGAGGTCTTCAGGGGGGGAAACAGAGGGAATAGACTCCTCAGCATCTGAGTCTTCATAGAGAGGGAAGGGGTAATCCTGTTCCTCAGATTCTGCTGAGGAAATGGATTCCTGTTCAGAAGGAGGTAAATCTTCCTCCAGTCTAGGCCTTTTGTCAGGAGGGGGCTGGGAACCTCTGATATGGGTAATCAGGTCCTCTGCCATTTTGAGCATCTGTTTTTTAGGCATAGGGGCCTGAGTGGGAGTCTGCGGACCCGGTTTCTTAACCTTCGGAAGCTTAGCGTACGACTTAACGGAGAGAGTCGTCGGTTTAAAGACGCCTTCTGAAACCGAAGGCCTGTCCATAATCTCCGGATCACCGTCAGGGCTGGCGTCAGCGAGTTGAGGAGGAACCGGCTCCAGTGGCCCAGTAGATTCTGACTGGGAGGTAGTCGTATTTTCTAAATCTGTGGTAGTCAGGGGCTGCGTAGGCGCCTCACTGAAAACCGAAGATCCGGCGGCAGGCCTAACCGAGACCTCAGTATCTGGTCTGGGTCTAGGCTGCCGATCTTTGTCCTTCCGTTTTTTAAACATAGCGGTTGTCGGAGGATCCGACGACATGATGTAGTTGAATTTTCTGCCAAAATAATGTCGGGCGGTATCAGCCCGATGCTTAATAGTGCGTTTATTGAACCTAGCGTAAAACCGACAACCAGAAACGTCGTGGTCTGGGCCTAGGCAAGGAATACAATAAGAATGAAAATCATTATGAAGTATTTGCTTCCCACAAGAAATACAATTATTAACTTTGTCTGACATCAGTCTGAGGCAAGAAAAGTTTCCCCATCGGGGTACTCAGCTTTATAGAAGACTTCGGCTGAAATTCTGTTAGAAAATCTCAAGAGCTGGCCGACCGGCACTTGCGAACTGCTTCTGCTTCGGGCACCGTGCGGCAAGAAAGACTGAAGAAAATGGCGTTGGCTGCCTCTTTTATACCCCTGCCGCACTGACTTCAGGGAAGAAGCGACGCCGGACCAAGGCTTTGGAATTCAGGCTAACTGCTGGACCGCCTGACGGCAGGATAACCCAAGTGTGATGACTGCAGCAGCATAGCACGATGAACATTGCATTATCAAACGAGTAGCACAAAATGCATGATTAATCAAGCAAAAGGCACAAAATGCATTACCGATTAAACTAAATAGTCGCAACCACAATATCTGATAGAATTATCATAAATACTTATGAATATGTTCAGAGTTATGTCAGAGTTGCATAACGAGCATATTAAAATGAGCACAAGAGAAGTACGAATACAATAAGAGATCAAATGGGCATAACGAGTACCACAAAAGGGCAAAATAAGGATAAAAATCAAGGCGGCTGCATGTTTTTTTTTTTTGGTAGTAAACGACCATGTTTTGATATGGGCTACAATTTCGCATTGAATAAAGCTATTCAGAGCATAACTACAGTTGTTCAAGTATCTCAGTGTGTGCAAACAGTTTGCAGTGTGTGCTTTATTACAGTTCAATTATATTGAAGAGTTTGCTGTGTGCAAAGTACAGTTATTTCACAAAGTGCAGCCTGAATACAATCATTTCGAAAGGTTTCTTGTGCTGTGTACATTTTATTCACAAGGTGCAGTCATTTCAAAGTGTTTCTCACAATGTAGAGTTGATTTACAAAGTACAGTAATTCTGAAAATTTCTTGTGCTGTGTACAATTTATTTCCAAAGTGCAGTCATTTTGAAGTGTTTCTTACACTGATAAGGAGTAGTTTTGCAAAGTACAGTGATTTCAAAGTGTCCTTGTGCTACGGAGACTTATTTTACAAAGTGCAGTTATTTCGAAGAGTCTACTGTGCTACTGGGCATAATTACAAGTTCTGGCATATATGTGTGTGTGCTTGTAGATAATTCCAAAAGTCTTTGTTATTGTTAAGCTGTTTGTTATTGTGTGTTGATATGGCAAAAGCATTTTGCAGACCAGTCCACTTGTGTTTGATCATAATATTGCAGAGAATTGGAGAGTATTTGAGCAGGAATACGATATTTACATATAAGCTGCTTTTTCTGACAAAGATGCACTTATGAGGACATTTATTCTGCTTAATCTAATGAAGTCAGAAGCCACTGAAAAAGAGTGTTCATTCGTGCATGCACCAGCAATACATGCAAAAGGGGAAAACCGCCACATTGTTGCACAAGCTGAATCAAGGAGGACCCCAAGTGCTTAAAATATAAGTTTAGAGAAATGTGTAACCCCCAGACAAATGTCACACTGTAGAGGCACTTATTTTATATAAGAGACCAAAAGTCAGGAGAAACTTTTGCAGCTTATATTACTGACTTGAGAAACAAAGTTAAAACATGCAGGTTTGGTGATTTGAAAGACAAGTTGAGACAAGCTTGTGCATGGTGTTAATAATGCTGCAGTAAGAAAGATTTTACTTTGTGACAGTGATTTAACGTTGAGCAAAGCCATAGAGATTTGTCAGATACATGAGCTTACAGAAAGGCACACAAATATGCTTGCAAGTGATAAGAGCATAGCTTCAGCAGCTTATAGAGCAAACATACACAGCATGTAGCATGCGGTTAACAGAAACAGGCCTGTGCACATGGCAGCTGCAGCCCCTGCAGGATTTCCAGGGACAGCCCATAACTTTCCAGCAAGTTCTAAGACTAGCTCAGTAAAACGGACATGCTCAGTGCAGCATACGGGTGAGTCAACAAAACTCAAGTCAACTCTCATTGTTAACTGTCATAATTATGGTGCCAATCATGAATTTAAAAGAGAAAAGTGTTTAGCATTTGGCCAGCAATGTCACAAGTGTAAAAAATGGAACCACTTTCAAAAGTTTTGTAGATCAACAAGCCTCATTTATTTATTAAGAAAGGTCACTCAAAAAAGCAAGCTGATCGTATAGAAAGCTGCAAGTCTATTTTCTGTGTAGATGGTTTATCAGTTGTTGGTGAAGAGGTTAATGCAGTAGATTTGTTGGCAAAGAACGAAGTGTTTTGTACTGTTGTGATTAACAGTAAACACATGGTGCTCAAAGTAGACACTGGTTCAAAGTGCAATGTTATGTCAGCAGAAACACTTTATAAGAGCTGGTGAACAACTTAATATGGCCAACTGTGCGAAGCTTGTTGCTTATGGAGGTGAAGAGATTTAAACCGAAGGCTCAGTAGTGCTTTCATGCTATTCAGCTGGGAACAGTTACAGCTTGCAATTTTATGTAGTCAGAAGACCTGTGCAGTCATTATTAGGTCTCAGAGACAGTTTAAGAATGAAACTGCTTTCTTTTACCAATGAAGTCCATCATGTAAGCACATGTCCTAGTTCCAGTTTCACCAATGCTATTTTCTCAGTGTATGCGGATGTTTTCAAGGACAAGTTGAGTAAACTTCCAGTTGTGTACTCCATGAAATTAGACCCAGAGGTCAGTCCACTGGTCAGACCAGCAAGAAAAGTTCTGATAGCTATGCAGGGCAAAGTCAAGGTCCAGTTAGATAAGATGGTGCAGCATGGTGTGATGTGTCTAGTCACAGAACCAACTGAATGGGTATTTTCCATGGTAGTTGCTCATAAGAAAAGCTCAGAGGAAATCAGAATATGTATTGCCCCAAGACACACTTACAGTATTAAAGAAGCCCCACCATCCTATGCGCACAGTCGAGGAGGTTGCTATCCTCATACCAAAATGCCACTGTTTTTTATGTCTTAGATGCAAAGAGTTCACTTTGGCAAGTAATGCTTGACTGCAAATCTTCTCTACTGACTACATACAGTACCCCATTTGGTAGATACAGATTTCTCAGAATGACTTTTGGAATAAATTCTGCCAGTGAAGTCTTTCAGCGTGCAATGGAGCAAATTTTTTCAGGTTATCCGTATGCTATAATAGTGGATGATTTACTAGTTGGAGGCAATGGTGAAGCACAGCATGACAGAAACCTCAATAAAGTTCTGGAAAGAACATGTGAAGTGAAACTAAAGCTCAATCCTCTGAAAAGTAAATTCAGGCTACCACAAGTTACTTACGTAGGTCATTTATTTACCAGTTCAGGCTTATGACCAGATCCTTCCAAACAAACAGCCATTCTTGAGATGCCAGCACCAGACAATGCCCAAGCCTTACAGCATCTCCTTGGTAAGGTTAAGAATTTGGGCAAATTTATACCAGACTTCAGTAAATTATCAGCGCCCTTGAAAGAGCTGACTCGCACAAATGTTGCCTGGTCATGGTTGGAACACCACCAGAGATCATTTAATGACCTTAAACAAAAAATTGCCAGTCCACCTACGTTAAGATACTATGATATCCACAAACGTTTAGTTATGTACTTACCATAACTTTAGATGTATGGGATCCATCTCGCCTACATTCTCTACAGATGGGTTCGGAGCCGATCCTCGGCTCCGACTCGGCACGCTATACAATAGAACGAAGTCTCTTATTGGCTGAGCTACCTCATATCCCAGGATGCACCACTACTGCTTCCCCAGATCTTGTTTGTCCGCACGCATGCACACACACATAGACTGTTGTTATAAGATTGCCAGGTGTTTCAAGAGAGGAAACAGTTGTATTCGGACCGTCCGGTCTCTTCTGGCCTCCAAGGCAGGGGGAAGGAGGGTGGGTTATTAGGAATGAGATGGATCCCATACATCTAAAGTTATGGTAAGTACATAACTAAAAGATGTAATGTGATCCTATCTTGCCTACATTTTCTACAGATGGGACAGCGTCCCTAGCACCTAATTCCTGGGTGGCTCACTGGAAAACGGTCCGGAGAACCGCGGAACCGAAGGAAGCTCGACCCCTAGATGCCACATCCAATTTGTAGTGAGAAATAAAGGTGTGTAGAGAAGACCACGTAGCAGCCGCTCAGATGTCATTAATAGAGAGCTTGGAATGAAAGGCTGGGCCATAGCCCTGGTAGAATGAGCTTTCACTGGAATTGTAAGCTCTTTATTTGAAATGCGATAAATATGACTGATACAGTCTCTGATCCATTTGGCAATAGTGACTTTCGTGACGGCTTTGCCCAATTTATTGTCAGAAAAAGACACAAACAGTTGATCTGATTTTCGTGCTTGGTGTGTCCTATCCAAATAGAAACGTAATTGTCTGTGCACATCTAAGCTATGAAAGGTGTACTCAGCTTTGTTTGTATACTTAGGGAAAAAAAACGGTAATTCCAGTGACTGTTGTAAACAAAAGTTAGAACAAACCTTTGGTATAAAAGATGGGTTTGGTCTAAGAGATATTCTATCCTTGTGAAAAACCAGGTATGGTGGTCTGACACATAAGGCTTGAAGTTCTGAAACTCGCCTGGCTGATGTGATAGCAACTAGAAGGGCAGTCTTCCAAGAAAGAAATTTCAAGTCACAGGTTGCTGCCGGCTCAAAGGGAGGTGCGGTTAATGCGTCTAGCACTACATTAAGGTCCCATGGTGGTGCGGGATGAGATATAGAAGCCAAGCTCCTTTAATAAAAGCTTTGCACAACTTATTGCTCATTAAAGGTGGTTCTACGTTTTCGTGAAAATTGGAAATAGCTGCCAATTGAACTTTGATGGTAGACACCGAACAATCCTGGTTGAACAGGGAAGTTAAAAACTTCAGAACCTCTGACACCGAGGCTGTCATAGGGTCTAATCCTCGTAGTTGGGCCCAAATAGCGAACCTCTTCCATTTACTGCTATATATCTTTTTAGTAGAAGTCTTGTGGGCTGAGGACAAAATATGCATGACTTCAGGGTCGAAAGAACGGCTCCTAACTATGGTCGGAAGAGGAGTAGCCAAGCTGCTAGCTTCAATGAATGGAGGGACTGATGGAACTGTCCTGACTGATGCGTCAAGAGGTCCGGAACTTGGTCCAGGAACCAGGGACCGTCCAACGCATACTTGTGAAGAAAGGGGAACCAAACTTGATGAGGCCAGTATGGGGCGATTAGAATCATTTTGCTTCCATCGCCTTCTGAATCACCTTGGGGAGAAGGGGAATCGGTGGAAAGGCGTATAGTAGACCGGGGGGCTAAGCTTGGACCAGAGCATCCTTGGGGATCTCCCCCGGAACTGGAATGAGAGAGAACTGCTGGCATTTTGCATTGAGGGGAGTTGTGAAAAGATTGCAACATGGAACTCCCCATCTCGTGAAAATCTGTGTTACCACTTTGTGATTCAAGGACCATTCGTGAGGGGAAAGAATAGTCCTGCTGAGTCTGTCGGCTATAACATTGGATGTCCCCGGAATATGTGTCGCCACTAGAAAGCGTTTGGTAGCAATCGCCCAATCCCATACCTTCATGGCTTCTCTGCAAAGGGGGTAAGACCTGGTCCCTCCTTGCTTGTTCAAGTACCAGACTACCGACATGTTGTCGGACTGAATGGCAATAGTCCCCTGGGGGAGGTGATCGTGAAGTGCTTGCAACGTTAAAAGCACCGCCCTCATTTCCAGGATATTGATGTGGAGAAGACTCTCGTCGGAGTGCCACGTGCCTTGGACCGACCTGTCCAGATAATGTCCCCCCCACCCTGTCTGGGAGGCGTCCGTAGTCAACATGGCCGAGGGGGATGGAGGAAAGAAGGGTCGCCCCTGATCCAGGTTGGAGGAAAGAAGCCACCAACGAAGATCCTGTTTGCATGTCTCTGTGATCAAAATGTGGTGACTGAGGGGGAGATCTTGATAAGACCACTGGACTGACAGGAGCCACTGGAGTATCCTCATGTGCAACCTTGCCAAGGAGACGAGAAGAATGGTGGCTGACATGGAACCTAACAGCTGCAGGACCATTCTCGCTGGAGCACGACGTCTGGGAAGTAATGCCCGAACCTGAGACTGCAATGTTGCTATCCTTTCCGCAGGAAGATAGACTCGCATCTGCCTTGAGTCTATTTCTGCACCAATAAACAGAATACGCTGTGATGGCAGCAATACGGATTTTGTCCAATTGAAGGTGATTCCTAAGGAGTTGCCTAGGGAGATAGTGGCTGCTAGAGTTTTTAAAAGTAGATGCCTTGAGGTGGCAGTAAGGAGCCAGTCGTCTAGGTATGGAAACACTTGGAATCCTAGACTTCTCAGGTGAGCAGTCACCACTGCTAAACATTTGGTGAACACCCTGGGGGCTGTGGTGAGACCAAAGGGCAGTGCACGGAACTGGAAATGACTGTCCCCTAGGCTGAAGCTGATCTATCAGAATGTGATAATAGGCGTCTTTGAGATCTATGGAGCACATCCAAACACCCTTCTCCAGAAGCAGGAGAATGGTTTGCAAGGTGACCATCCGGAATTTGGACTTTTTCACTGAGCGGTTTAACCTGCTGAGATCCAAAATGGGCCTCAAGTCCCCGGTCTTTTTTGGTACCAAAAAGAACCTTGAGTAAGTCCCTGATCCGGCCTGATCTGCGGGGACAGGTTGGATGACTCCTTTTTGAAGCAGCTTTGAAATTTCGATGGCTGCCAGATCCCGTTGACTGGGTGGCGGGTCCGGGATTCTTTGGGATGGTGGGAGGGTTGAGAGAGGGGAATGGTGTAACCTCCGGCGATGATTCGGAGCACCCATTGGTCCTGAGTGATACTTTCCCAGGCCTTTAGGTGCCTCGAAAAACGACCCCCGACTGGCTCCGGAGCTGCACAGTCGGGCACTCCTTCAGGGATGGTGGAAGGAGGAGGAGCCACGAAAGGACTCGCGGTCTCCAGTGTTGCGGGGGCCTCTGCCGCCTCTGGGACGGCATCTCCCTGAAAAATTTCCCGTTCCTCTGCCTCTAGAAGGAGAATCGCTCTGCTGCGATGAGTAAGGCTTTTGAGACTTACGGAACCACATTTTCCCTCCTCTTCGAGCCTTGGGATAAGGTCTGAAGGGAGTGGAAAACCGGGCCCCCGCAGTTAAAGTCTTACCTCCTGCTCGCAGCGAGTCAAACTGTCCTTTACCTTGGGTCCAAAAGGAGGACCCATCAAAGGCCGCAAAGGAAGACTTAAAGGCCTAGTGACACAGGCATAGCCAGGCTTGTCTCCGTTGAGCAACGCCTGTGCCCCCTTCGGCTGCATACCAGAATGAACCTCATGGACGAGTTGGATAGGGAGGACAGGGTAGCCAACTGGGAGTTAATCGTCTGGGCTAACTGCTCAGGTAAGTTACCAGAGAGGGTATCCGAAAGCTCCTTGACCAGATCCCTCTGCAGTCTCGTAAAATGCGTCAAGTAGTTCAGAGACCTTAATGTAAAGGTTGCTGAAGCAAGGGTGCGCTTCCCATATCGATCCATGCTCCTAGACTCCTTATTAGGAGGATGGGCAGACGTTGAAGCCTCTGCCACATCTTGTTGGGTGGCAGATGCCACCACCAAGGCATCTACAGCCACACCTTTGGTAAGAAAGTCCTTATCAGGGGGTGCTGAAAGGAATTTATTGGGGCGAGCTGGCACCGGTTCAACAGAGTCCGGATGTTCCCAACGACGAAATCAAATCCAGGAGCTCATCGAAGGGCGGAGACACCCAGGAGGCGGAGGGCTGAGCCCCAAAGGCCTTGAGGAACACCGACTCCTCAGCAGAAGGGGGTTTGGACTGCCAGTCTCCTCGTTGCTTAAGGATTTCCAAGATGTCCGCAAAGGATACATCATCCGAGGAGGACTTGGGGGACCCTTCCGCATCATCGAGGTCGGTATCCGAGGTGAGAGACTCATCAGGGGAGTCGACGTGCTTCCTCTTGCACTGTCTCTTCCTGGGGGGTTCCTCCGAAGACATTTCGGAGCGACCTCCAGGAAGAAGGGAACCCCCAATGGGGGTAACCTCAGGCCCAAGGGCTCCGCTGTCATGAGACAGGGGGATTGCAAAGGAACCAGTCTCCATGCCAAGGGAAGGTGGTGGTGAGATGGTAGAAGTGGCCAGAGAGGATTTGGCCAAGGCACTCCTCATGGCCTTGAAGGCAGGACCCCCAGAGTCCCGGGAAGGTTCCACCCCCAAGGCCACAACAGCAGTCGGAACTCCCACCGCCGACGCACCAAGAGGGAGGCTCGGAACCGAAAGGATCGGTCCCGAAACGTCCCCCCCCGGGCCGACAGAGGAGGTCCGCCAACACTGACCCGAAGGGCGGGGTTGGAGTTAGGGTCGGAACCGACCTGACAACCTCCACCGGCTCCACCAACACCGACACCAACGGCGCCGAAGCTGTTGGAGGAGGAACCGAGGTGGCAGGGAGGGAAACCGGCTCCGGAGATGACTGGGCTGGAGCCGAGACCAACTTTTGAAAGACCGGAGACTGAAAAAGCCTTTGAAGCACCCTATCTACATCCGAATCGGACATCCTCGAGGACCGAGAAGAGACCGACAGGATCCGAGTTGACTTTTCCGCCGGCTCCGAAAAACTGGGGGACCGGCTCCGAATGGTTTCGAGAAGTATCGGTGCCGAGGGAGATTCCACCACCACTGCAATTTCCCTAGGAGCCGATGTGGACTTCGGCACCAAAGGGGAAGAATCTGAGCGGGCAACCTTCATCGGCTCCGAAGGCAGTGGAGCCGATGGAGATGACTCGCCTCGGCCGAAGTCAGAGGAGTCGAGGCTGGAGACATCGAGGCAGACCGTTCCGCCCTCGGCTCCGAAGTCCATGGAGCCAATGGAGAAGCCTGCCTTGACTTTTTTACTGCCGGATCCGACGGGCTGGTTGGAGCTGAAGATTTTTTCTTCCTCGACGGGGAAGAAGAAGAAGAAGATAGGGCTTCCTCAAAGGAGGGGGTAATAAGCCCTTTCAAAATCAACTTATTTTTCCTCTCTTGGAGCACGCGAGAGGAAAAAGCGTGACAAACGCTACAGGATTCCTGGAGGTGCTTCGGCCCCAAACAGTATACACATAAAGAATGGTCGTCCGTAATGGACATTTTATAACTGCATTTTGAACATTTTTTAAATCCAGATGGCCTATGTTCCTTAGACATGGCTATCTACTTCAAGTGAACTTTAAAGACAAAAAATTAAACACGTAAGCAAAGGCAAGGTCCCTCTAACTTAATCGGGATCACTTGCCACCAAAAAATAGTACAATTTTACCTCAAAAATTTTTAAACTACACAGTCACACAATAAGTAGCTGTAAAACAGCTCTAAGTAAGGTGCGTGGGCTAGGGCAAGGCCCCTCTAACTTAAACGGGATCCTTTAACTTCGAATAAAAATACAATTTACCACAAGATTTTCAAAAACACAATCACACAACAATAAGTAGCTGTTAAAACAGCTTTTGGGTAGGTTTTAGCGAAATTTCTGACAGAAAAATAATCACTAAGAGGCACTTAGCTCAGCCAAATCCGAGACCACGTCTAAGCTGTAGAAGCGGCAAACGAGATCTGGGAAAGCAGTAGTGGTGCATCCTGGGATATGAGGTAGCTCAGCCAATAAGAGACTTCGTTCTATTGTATAGCGTGCCGAGTTGGAGCCGAGGATCGGCTCCGAACCCATCTGTAGAGAATGTAGGCGAGATAGGATCACATTACATCCAGTAATTCTTTCCTGTGATGCTTCAAAGTTTGGTCCTGGTGCAGTTATTCTTCAAGAGGGCAAACCAGTAGTCTATGCATCTAGAACTCTTACCCAAACTGTGATGCAGTACGCTCAAATTTAGAAGAAACTTTTGAAAATTGTGTTTTCATGTTTGACGTTCCATGATTATATTTATGCCCAAGCTATTCAGACTGAGACTGATTATCAGCCCCTAGTCACTATTTTAAAGAAGCCTATGCATACAGCTCCAGCAAGACTACAAAGAATGATGCTCAGATTACAAAAGTACACCTTCAAAACGGTTTATACAAAAGGGACACTTCTTTATCTGACTGATACATTATTCAGATCACCCAGAAATACCACAGAAAACCTTGATGCAGAGACTTTTGACTTTGATGTCATGGAAGTGTGTAATTTTTCTACCACAAGACTTGATGAGCTAAGAGACCATAAAAAGACTAATCCAGTTTTCCAAAAGCTCAACCACTTCATCAATGTTAGATGGCCGCTAAAGCAATCTTATGTTCCAACAGAAGTGCAATCTTATTTTCGTTACACAGATGAGATGTTGATGGAAGATGGTATAATTTTCAAAGGTCCTGAAGTTGTCGTTCCTACTTCCTTACAACATGAGTGCATCCAGATTTTGCATCATGGCTACCCAGGTTCTGAAACTACCAAAAGAAGTGCAAGAGGACTTGTGTTTTGGCCTTCTCTATCAAAAGATATTGATAAAGTACTATCATCCTGTTCAGTGTGTAATAGTACCAAACTGAATTTGCAAAAAGAGCCACTTCAGCTAATCCAGATTCCTGAACTACCTTGGTCAACAGTAGCCACTGACATGTTCGAGCGGAACAGTCAACATTATTTAGTGTTGGTAGACTCTTATTCAAACTGGTTTGAGACTGATCTGCTACCTAACTTAACATCCAGTACTGTCATTACTAAGTTGAAACGTCATTTCTCAGTCCACAGTAGTCCACACAGTTATTTCTGACAACCACATCCAGTTTACCAGTCAATTATTTCAGAAATTTGCAAACGAGTGGGACTTTATCCATGTTACTAGTAGTTCTGAGTACCCACAGTTAAATGGCCTGGTTGAATGTGCAGTACAAAGTGCAAAGCATGACAATACCAATGTTTTCCAGAATTTGCTTAATCTCAGAAATATACCCAGTGACAATTTCATTGGCTGGCCTGCTCAGAGACTTCTGTCTAGGTAAACCAGAACAACCTTGCCTATCAGTTCCAGTTTGTCGGTGCCTAAGGCTAAAAACACCAGAGCAATCAAAGCCCAAATATTCAAAAAGTGTTCCTTTTAGAAGTCCTGCTATGATAAAACAAGCAGATATTTCATCCACTGAAAGGAGAGATAGTGAGGATGCAAACAGTGAAAGGTTTTGATTGATCTGGTCAAGTGAGAGGTATACGAGCTAAGCCAAGATCCTACTTAGTGGAATCTGAGGGTAGAGAATACAGAAGAAATAGCAGCATCTTCTTCCGGTGTCTGAATTGATATCACAGCATTGCACCTGTGATACAGACTCTATGTCTTAGAGCAATCCAGACAACGCTCCTGCTGAAGGACTTGCCTCAGTACCGATTTCCATTTCTGATGATGTCCCAAATGTCCCTGAAGTTGAACATTCATTAAAGACAGTCCCTGTTGCTAAACCCAGTCCTAGATTTTATGTCACACAATCAGGTTGTATTTCCAGACCTAGTGTAAAATACACAGCAACATGGACATGATGGTTTCATTTGTAATTAGTTCTGTATAATTGCACGTCAATGATTGTTGTCATTATTAATGTGCATTTCTCAAACGTACAGTTGTGTACACTTACCATAAATGTAGACGTTTGAATGTATTCACTGTTGCAGTCATCACACTTGTGTTATCTGCCTGCAGGTAGCCCTCAGCTGGCCCGAATACCAGAGTCTTGGGATTTCTGCGTCGGATGCTGTTGCCTCTTCCATGATGTCAGATTGTCAGGGGGTATAAAACATGCAGCCGATGACATTACATCAGTTTTTCTTGCCCGAGATGTCCGGAGCCCCCAAAATAGGAAGCACTTACATGGTGTGGAACACCTCCAGTAAAAAGTAAATACCATAGCCATAAAATTTGGTAAAAAAAAAAGTAAAGGTAGAAAGCATAGAGAAGTCAGGGGGCTGGAGGGAGGGTAACCAGGATTGCAACAGTGAATACACTCGAACATCTACATTTATGGTAAGTGTACACAATTGTACTATGTTCTTCGTGTTTCACTGTTGCAGTCATCACACTTGGGTTGATTCTCAAAGCTGAGGAAGGGTGGAGGCAGTCAAGAAGTATTAGGGCTGGCTAGCAGGCCTTGTGAGACTGCTGTGGCAAATCCAGCTCTGGATTTAGAAAAGACAGGTAAGTGGTAATGCTTGGTGAAGGTGTGTGTACAGAACTCCAGGTTGCAGCTTCCAGGATACATAGCTCGCAACCTTTCATCTTCAAAATGAGGAATATTAGTCCTCATAATGTGGAACAAATGGGCAAAATGTGGAACACATACTAATGGCTTACTAACAACTTCAACCAGGAAGGTCAAAGGATGGTTAAAATATACTGGTTTTACTTATAAAGAAGTCTTTTAATGAATTAATATTATTAACTTCCATTTACCATAGATTTCACTTAAAAAATCCTTATACTGAATGTGTGACAGACTCTTTCACTGTGGAACTTTGAGGAACTTGAACTTTTTAAGACCCCAAATGAGGTACGTTCCTCATAATGAGGTACACTTGAGAGGTATGCCAGGATGTCCCTGGTAGGGACTCCCCTGAGAAATGTTGTAGAAGTTGAGGTAGCCCTAGTGGAATGAGATTTGATCCCCTGTGGGATAGGTTTTCCATGGTGTTTGTAGCAGAAATGGATGCAGTGTGCTATCCATTTGGAAATGGTTTGCTTTGAAATGGTCTTGCCCTCTGTCCCTGTAGCAAAGCTGACTAGCAGCTGGTCCGTTTTTCTGAAAGGCTTAGTCCTATCCAAGTAGAACCTAAGCTGTCTGTGGACATCCAAGAAATGCAGGATCCTTTCCCCTTTATTTTGAGGATTAGGAAAAAAGGTTGGTGTATGGATGGATTGGTTTAAAGCCACACTGGATACCACCTTGGACATAAATGATGGGTTAGTCCTGGGGGAAACCCTGTCCGCATGGAAGATAATGAAGGGTTCCACAGCCATAAGGGCCTGTAATTCAGACACTCGTCTTGCAGAAGTGATGGCTAGAAGTAAGGCTGTTTTCCAACAGAGGAATTTTAACTCTGCTGTAGCAGCAGGCTCAAAAGAGGGAAGCGTGAGCTTCTCTAGTACAAAGTTAAGGTCCCAGGCAGGAGTGGCAGCTCTCCTCGGGGGTCTTAAATTGTTAGGTCCTCTCAGGAACTGTTTGATCAGAGGGTGAAAGAAGAGAGTTGGGCTCAGTATTGTAATGAGCTGAGATGGCAGAGGCATAAATCCTAATTGATGAGAAGGATAGGCCTTTGTGGAGCAGTTCTGCTAGATAATCTAGGATTTGAGGTAAGGTGGGCATGGCTGTGTCCTTTCATTGAGACTGGCTCCAGAAACAGTATCTTTTCCACTTTTCTGAATAGGATTTCCTAGAACTAGGCCTCCTGGCCTCAAGGATGAGATCTAGCACCTGTTTGCTGAGGGTTGCTGGTGATGTATTCAGGGAATAAGCCAGGCTGTAAGGTTCAGGGTTTGCAGCTGATGAAGCAAAATCTGTCCCTCCTGCTGGGACAGCAGAGAGGGGGTCTGATGTAGGTGCCAGGGTGGCACTGCTGTCAGACTGCATAGGAGTGGGTATCAGTGCTGGCGTGGCCAGTCTGGTGCAATAAGGATTGTCCTTGGCCTGTCCTGTTTGATCTTGAGTAGTACTTTTGAGAGGAGGGGCAGAGGGGGAAAGGCATAGATTGAGAGGTTTTCCCATGTAAAGGATAGGGCATCCACTTTCCATGCTTGGCTGTGGGGAGTATTGGTGCAAAATTTGCTACATTGATGGTTTTGGGGGGGGGGGGAGCAAAGAGGTCCACCTCTGGTGTCCCCCACCTGTGGATTAGAGATTTGAATGAGTTGGGATCCAGGTTCCACTCGTGTGGGTCCAGTAAATTTCTGCTTAAGTCATCTGCCAGTGAATTTTGTTTGCCTGGCAGGAATTGAGCTTGCAGGTGCACTTGATTGCATTGCTCAAGGCTGTGTTCCACAGAGCCATGGCTAACCTGCAGAGTGGTAGGAATGAGTTCCTCCCTGCTTGTTTATGTACCACATAACTGTGGTGTTGTCTGTCTTTATCAAGAGTTGTCCTGGAAGGACAAGGTATTTAGAGCATTCTGTACAGCTAACATTTCTTTTTGACTGATATGCAGGTGAATTTGTCCTGGGCTCCATTTGCCTTGAGTGCATTTGCCTGCCATGTGAGCCCCCCATGCATAGGCTGATGCGTCTGTTGTCAGGGATTGGGCGGAGAGGGGTTGAGTGAAAGGGAGTCCCTTGTTGTGGTTGCAAGCCTCTGCCCACCAAAGGATCTCTGTCCTTAGGCAAGGAATGATAGAGATCACTGTTTCCAGGTTCTGAGAATGTTGACACCAGAAACTTTTTAAGTACCACTGAAGTTTCCTCATATGCAGTCTTGCATATGGAGTTAGGAGAATGCATGAGACCATGAACCCTAGGGCTTGCAGTATTTTTCTTGCAGATAGCTGGGTTTTGGTGGCCAGTATAAATAAATCTATTTTTCTGGAGTGAGGAATGCCATCTGGGAAGTTGTGTTCAAGCTTGCTCCCAGGAATACAATCTTTTGGCTGGGTACCAGATGTGACTTCTTTTCGTTTATGGTATACCCCAGAGAAGTTAGGAGTCTCTTTAAAAATGTCAGGTGCTGAAGTAGCAATTCCTGACTGTCTGCCAGAATCAGGCAATCGTCCAAGTATGGGTACATTTGAATATTTCTCTGCCTGCAATATGCAATGGCTGGAGCCAGGCACTTTGTGAATACCCTGGGCGCAGTAGATAAGCCAAAGGGAAATGCAGAGAACTGATAGTGTATAGAGACTGCCCTGAAACATAGATATTTTTTGCAAGATTCCCTTATGGGGATGTGCAGATGAGCATCTTTTAAGTCTAGGGTGACCAGCCAGGAGTCCTTGGCTAGCACAGGAAGCAGCTGCTGGAGTGTAAGCATTTTGAATTTTGGTACCACCAGGAAGGTGTTGAGAATTGACAGATCCAGGATAATGCACCAAGAGTTCTCTTTTCTAGGCACCAGGAACAATCTGGAGTAGAAACCCTGTCCCCTTTGCTCTGTTGGAACAGGTTGAATAGCCCTGAAACTGAGGAGAGAAAGTACTTGCTTTTGGGCCTCTGCTCACTGGTGTGGAGGAAGGCCTGGCAACCTGCTTGGGGTTGGGAGTGAGTGGAAGTAGAATCTGTATCCCTGGGATAATATATTTAAGACCCAGTGGTCCTGGGTAATGTACTCCCAGTTTTTTGTATGCAGGGTGAGTTTTCCTCCTAGGGGTGCAAGTACTTGGGCATGGCTGGGAAGGATGAAAGACAAGTCACTGTGAACTTTTTCCATATGGGGGTGGCTTACCACTCCTGTTTTTGAGGTGGCAGCACTCCATTATTTAGATCTGTACATACCCTGAGACTGTAGTCTTTGTGGTCTGTTGCCCCTGGGTTTGGACTGAGAAGGTCTGGGAGGGACTGGAAAGGACCCGTTTCTAGAAGGCCAATGCCTACTGAATCTAGGTGGCTGTACTTGGAAGAAATCTTTAACAGTTTGCATAGCTTTTTCCTCCATCTTTTTAAGAACTTCTTCTGCTTTTGTGCCAAACAAACATTCTTGATTTAATGGAGCATCTAGTAGTTTTGCTTTGACATGGACTGGCAAGATTTGTTCCGTCAGCCAAGCATGCCTTCTCAGAAGAGACCAAGTGACAGCAGCCCTGCAAGATGCTTCTAAGGCATCAAAACCACACTGCAAAGTATGTTTACTAACTTGGTTTGCAGAATGCATTAACCCTTGTAAATCTTTATTTTCTGCACAATCAGGAACCAACAAAGTACAGTTTTGTACCTACCATAAATGTAGATGTCCGATAGATATGCAACTAAAGTCCTGACATATGGGTTGTCCTGCCTCAGGCAGCCCTTCGGTCGTCCGGATTCCAAAGTCTGGGTCCGGCTGATGTCGCCTCTTCCCCGACGTCAGAGCGGCTGGGGTATAAAAGCATCAGCCGACGCCATCTTCTTCAGTGTTTCTTGCCCCAGATGCCAGGTGCCCTCCAAGGAAGGCTAAATTTAGAGAATGGAGACAATTCCAGACATGCACAACAGTAATAAACAGATACACCATAACAGAGATCCACAGCTAATTTGAATAAGGGGGAGTGGACCCAAAAAGGATGATTACAGAGGGGTAGGCGGGAGGGAAAACCTGACTGCAGTTGCATATCTATCGGACATCTACATTTATGGTAGGTACAAAACTGTACTATGTCCTTCAAGAATACAACTGCAGTCCTGACATATGGGTTGAATACCATAGCCAAGCTGGGGGTGGTAGGATCTAAGATAAGGATGGTGTAGCTAAAATGCCCTGCAGGACTGCAGAAGCAAAGCCTGCTCGGGATCTGGAATATAAAGGCAGGTTGTAATGTTTGGAAAATGTATGCACGGAGCTCCATGTAGCAACTTCTAGACTGTCCTTTGTAGCCACCCCTCTTAGAAAGGCTGTGGAGGTGGCTGTAGCTCTGGTGGAGTGTGGCCTGATATTGGCTGGCACACCTTTTCCATGGAAAGAGTAGCAGAATCTGATGCAGTCTCCAATCCATTTTGAAATTGTTTGTTTGGAAATTGCCTTTCCTTGTACTCCAGCAGTGTAAGCTACAAGTAGTTGGTCAGACTTTCTGTTGGCCTTTGTTCTGTCCAAGTAGTAGCGCAATTGTCTGTGTATGTACAAAGTGTGCAGAAGCTTTTCTCCTCTATTTTGAGGATTGGGAAAGAAGGTAGGCAGGTGAATTGCTTGATTTAGAGAAACCCTGGATATCACTTTTGGCATGAATGAAGGATTGGTTCTTAAAGAGACTCTTTCCTGATGGAAAATGAGAAATGGAGGCACTGCCATGAGGGCCTGTATCTCCGAGACTCTTCTTGCTGAAGTAATTGCCAACAGGAAAACTGTTTTCCAGGAGAGAAATTGCAATTCTGAAGATGCTGCTGGCTCAAAAGGAGGAAGAGTTAATTTTTCCAAGACGAAGTTGAGGTCCCATGCAGGCACTGGTGGTTTTCTTGGAGGTTTGATATTCTTTATCCCTCTTAGAAACTGTCTTAGCAAAGGATGTGAAAACACAGGTGGATCACAGTTGTATTTTGCTGAAATTGCTGAAGCGTGTATTTTTATGGAAGAATATGAAAGACCATTGTGAAGCATTTCTGCCAAGTATTCTAGTATCTGTGGGATGCTCATTACTGATGCATCCTGACCCTTGTTGGCATTCCAGATGTTGAATCTCTTCCATTTGGCTGAATAAGTTTTTCTGGTGGAAGGTCTGCATGCTTCCAGTAAGATCTCTTGAACTTTTTTGGAGAGAGAGAGATGGGGAGAAATCATGGAACCCTCCAAGCTGTCAGTTGCAATGTTTTCAGGTTGGGATGAACAGTCCTGTAATTGTGCTGAGTTATAAGTAGAGGCCATTGAGGCAGGGGCCATGGCTTGGTACGAGTTATGCTCCTTAGTAATGGATACCAGTGCTATCTTGGCCAGTCTGGAGCTATTACAATGCCCTTCGGTTGTTCTGCTTTGATCTTCAGCAACACCTTGGTCATTAATGGTAGAGGTGGGAATGCATAGATTGTTAGAGAATTCCAGCTGAAGGAGAGAGCATCCATTCTCCAGGCTTGAGGATGGTGTGTCCTTGAGCAGAACTTCTTCAGCTGATGATTGAGGTGTGAGGCAAAGAGATCTATGTCCGGCCTTCCCCATGCATGAGTTATTTGTGAAAAAATGTCTGGGTGCAACATCCATTCGTGCGGGTCCATAGTGTTTCTGCTTAGACTGTCCGCCAGAACACTGTCCTTGTCTGGAACAAACTGGGATTGCAACTGTATGTTCAGTTTCAGGGACTTTTCCCAAAGAGTCATTGTTAGTCTGCAGAGGGGGTAAGAATGGGTGCCTCCCTGTTTGTTTATGTACCACATAACAGTGGTGTTGTCTGTCTTTATTAGCAAATGGCCTTGCTGAAGAAACTTTCTGAAGGCCTCGATTGCATGAATCACTGCCAGCATCTCTTTTTGATTGATGTGCAGGTGCAATTCCCGGGGTGCCCATTGCCCTTGAATGCATCTGCCCTCCATGTGCGCCCCCCATCCATGATCTGAGGCGTCTGTTGTAATGGTTTGGCTTGCTTGAGGTTTGTTGAAAGACATGCCTTTGTTTAGCTGGCTAGCTTGTGCCCACCACAAAAATTCCTTTTGTAGACATGGAATGAGTGGAATAATTGCTTCTAAGTTGTGGCTGTGTTGAGACCATAAACTTTTTAGGTACCATTGTAGTTTTCTCATGTGTAGTCTTGCCAGTGGAATGAGAAGAATGCAAGATGCCATGAAACCCAGGGCCTGCAGGATTTTCCTTGCAGTCATCTGGGTGTGCTTTGCTAGGCTTTTGAAGTAATCTGGTAATTGTTCTTGTTTTTCTTCTGTGAGGAAAGCCATTCGTGAGCTTGTGTCCAGTTTGGCTCCTAGAAAAATTATTTGCTGGGATGGCAGTAGTCTTGATTTTTGAATGTTGACTGTGTATCCCAAAGCCTGTAGTAAGTGAATGACATAGTCCAAGTTTCTTATCAAGACTTGCTTGCTGTCCGCTTGTATAAGGCAGTCGTCCAGGTAAGGGTATATTTGTATCCCCTGGAGTCTGCAATGTGCAATTACTGATGCCAGGCATTTCGTGAATACTCTGGGCGCAGTAGATAAGCCAAAAGGCAATGCTGAGAATTGATAGTGCTCTGACCCTGCAAGAAATCTGAGGTATCTTCTGCAGCTGTGTCTGATTGGGACATGCAGGTATGCCTCCTTGAGGTCCAGAGTAACCAGCCAAGACCCCTTGCCCAGCATGGGAAGAAGTTGCTGTAACGTCAGCATTTTGAATTTTGGCACAATGAGAAAAGTGTTTAGAGCGGACAAGTCCAGTATAGGTCTCCATTGCTTTTCTTTTCTTGGAACAAGGAACAGTCTTGAGTAGAATCCCTGGCCTTGTTCCTGAGGAGGAACCTTTTCTATTGCTTTGATTTGTAGCAGTTTTGAAACTTGTATGAGTGCCTCTGCCCTTTGATTTTGTGGCAGGTTTGGCATGCCTTGTCTTGTTGGTAAGGTATGGAAGTGGAACCTGTAACCTTTGTCTATTATGTCCAAAATCCATTTGTCCTTTGTAAAAACGTGCCAATTTAAAAATAAAGATAATTTTCCACCTAAAGGTGCTTCTCTTTGAGCCTTGGTGGTGTCAAAGTCAAGTCATTGTGATTGTCCCTGTGGAGCAGTAGAAGTCCCTGCGCCACTTCTCTGATTAGTTGGTTGCCATTGGCGGCCCCTGTAGGAGCCTCGGTATTGCCCTCTACCTCAAGCACGCCTGTTTTTTCCCCTTTGGAACTTGTCTGTGTCTGGAAAGGACCAATTCTTCGAAGGCCAATTCCTGCTGAACCTTGGTGGCTGAACCTGGAGGAAATCTTTGACTGTTTGTACTGATTTAGCCTTTTCCTCAATTGATTTTAACACACCCTGTGCATTGTCACCAAATAGCTTGTGTTTTTCCAGAGGTGCATCTAGAAGCTTTGCTTTAACATGATCTGGCAATGTCTGTTCTTTCAACCAAGCATGTCATAGCTGCCCTACATGAAGCTTCCAATGCATCATAACCACACTGAAGAAAATGATTGCTAACCTGCTGAGTATTATGAACTGAATCCTGCAAGGCCTTTCTATCTAAAGGCTCAGGAGAGGCTGATTTTTTTTGCAAATCATCCAGCAAGAAATCCGGATACTGAAACATATGAAAAAGACAGTTAAGTGCCCTCATGGCAAGGGTGGTTGAGGTATAAACTTTTTTACCCCACCTCTCCAGGGACCTAGATTCCCTGTCTGAGGGCAAAGGATTTTTGGCCGTGGAAGTGGCCACTCCTTTGGGCCCCTGAGAAATAGTTTCTAGATCAACAGAGTGGGCCTTAAAGAGATGTTTATGAGTTTCAGGAACCCTGTAATATCTGTCTGGCTTGAAAGGAGCAGGAGGGAGAGAATCAGGAGAAGTACTGGAGTCAGAGTATACATCATCCAATACATCTAACATTGGGGGTATAGCTAAAGGCCTGTGCTGGGGTAACTTAAGGAAAGTCCGAAGCCTTTTCCTGGAGTCGGAGAAATCCTGGCCCTGCCACTGAAAATGCTCTCTCATGGAGTGGAGAATTTCCCCGAAAGAAATATCCTCAGGAGGAGAGGCAGAGGGAATGGATTCATCAGCATAAGAATCCTCGTAGGCTAGGAAGGATTCTTCCTGGGAGTCTGATTGGCCTGACTCACCAGAGGCTTCATCTGAGGAAAGGGTGTCTGCCTGCTCAACCCTAGGCCTTTTGTCAGAAGGCGGCTGAGAACCTCTGTCTGGATGAGACTGAGCCCCTGATTAAAGAAATTAGATCTGCAGCTAAAGTTATGATCTGTTTATCAGAAGTGGGACCCTGAGAAAAAGACTTAGGAGGAAGAGACTTAGCCTTGCTGGCAGCCTTAGCACGTGTGTAGGCCTTGACGGACATAGACACAGGAGGCCTAGCTGCCCCACGTGCTGGAGTAACTTTGTCCACCGGTATGGTGTCAGGCAAATCTTGGGCTTCGGTTTCAGGAGGAAAAACAACAACCGGTACCGGGGTAGCCTCCGGGACTGAGGTGTGCGGTAAAGTGGTGTCGTCAGCCTGGAGCGGTTGAATTACCGCCTCCGAAGAGACCGATGCACTTGCGGTAGGCTTTAGCGTGGTGTCGGAGGAAGTTGCGGGCCATGAATGTCGGTCCCGGTCCTTCCGTTTTTTGGAAATATGTGCTGCCGGTAGTTCCGATGGCATGATATAGGAGTAATTTTCCCCAAAAAAGTCTTCAGCAAATTCTGCCTGGCGCCTAAGTGTGCACTTATTGAAGCAAGCACAGGCAGCACAGGCCGAGACGTCGTGGTCTGGGCCGAGGCAGGGAAGGCAGTAAGAATGGAAGTCCTTATGAGGTATTTGTTTACCACAAGACAAGCAATTATTAACTTTTGCAGTTTTATCTGACATCGGCTGAGGCAAGAAAAGGTACCCCAACGGGGTACTTAGCTTTTGATGACTTCGGTATCTGAAAACACAGGAGCTGGCCGACCGGCACTTGCGAACTGCTTCTGCTTCGGGCACCGCGCGGCAAGAAAGACTGAAGAAGATGGCGTCGGCTGATGCTTTTATACCCCAGCCGCTCTGACGTCGGGGAAGAGGCGACATCAGCCGACGCTGGACCCAGACTTTGGAATCCGGCCGACCGAAGGGCTGCCTGAGGCAGGACAACCCATATGTCAGGACTGCAGTTGCATTCTTGAAGGACATCATCTTTTCTTTAATTAGTTCCATAACATGCTGCTGGTACTTCAACATGTGAAACTGGCAATTTAAAGCACTAATGGCAAGAGTTGCAGAGGTATATACCTTCTTACCCCATCTGTCTAAAGCCCTAGAATCCCTGTCTGAAGGGGTAGGGTTTTTGGCTGTAGTAGCTTTAATACCTTTAAGTCCCTGGGAAATGGTCTCTGGATATGTAGTGGGATTTTTAAAGAGAAATTTGTGAGAGTCAGGTACTCTGTAGTACCTGTCAGGCTTTCTAAGAGCTGGTGGTAAAGTATCAGGGGTAAGACTGGATTCCATAAAGACATCATCTACAATATCCAGGACAGGGGGTATAGCTAGAGGCCTATGCTGAGGCAAGTCTAAAAATTCTCTGAGTCTCTTTTTGGACACTGGGTAGTCCTGGCATTCCCAACGGAAGTGCTCTCTTAGGGTATGCAAGGTTTCACAGAAAGAAAAGTCCTCTGGAGGGGAGGTAGAGTGAATGGAATCCTCTGCATCTGAATCCTCATAGGTAGATAAGGGTATGTCCTGGTAATCAGAGGGGTTAGAGTCATCGGACTCATGGTCTGTAGAATCAGAAGGGAAATCAATTCTTTGTCTTTTAGAGGGGGAGGCTGGCTTCCTTAATTAAAGTAATAAGGTCTTCAGCCATTCTAAGCATTTGTTTCTGTGGCATGGAAGCTTGGGAATGCGCTTTGGTCATCGGTTTTCTAGGCATAGTGCGAACTCTGGGCCTGAGAAACTTGGTAGTTTTAGTCAGAAATGAAGTAGTCGGTTTAATACGAACATCAGAAGGTCTGAATACACCCTCAGAAGCCAGTGCCTGCACAGCAGCTCCAGACCCATCCAAGGTAGAGACATCTGCAGGTTCCATAATCAAAGAAGCATCTTGCGGCATACTGGATTCCAAATGGATCTCAGTAGTGGCCTGCAAATCTGTAGAGGCAGTTATCAGGGGCTGCGAAGGCGCCTCGCTGAGTACAGGCGGACTGGCGACTAGCTTAATGGAAGTGTCGTCGGCAGGTTTGGACCTATGCGGTCTGTCTCAGTCTTTATCCTTACGTTTTTTCGGAAGATCGGTAGTTGGATGACTTATCAAAGCCATTTTGGAATACGGAGAATGAACACGAAAGAATTTAGTGACAAAGATAGCCTGATGACAAATACTTCAGGCGTTGAACAAGTTACAAAACCGACAGCGAGGAACATCGTGGTCTGGGCCTAAATAGGTGATGCAGTAAGAATGAAAATCTCTGTGAGGTATTTGCTTTCCACAGGCAAGACAATTGTTAACTTTTTCTGACATCGGTTCGAGCAAGAAAAAAGGATCCCCAATGGGGTACTTAAGAATTCAGGTTTGAAACTTGAAAAACGAAAATTTCAGGTAGCGGCCGACTGGCACTTGCGAACTGCCTTCTGCTTCAGGCTCCCGAGCGGCAAGAAAAGTTGATCTAATGGCGTCGGCTGCATGTTTTATACCCCTGACGACCTGATGTCATGGAAGAAGCAACAGCATCCGACGCAGAAATCCCAAGACTCTGGTATTCAGGCTGACTGAGGGCTACCTGCAGGCAGATAACCCAAGTGTGATGACTGCAACAGTGAAACACGAAGAACATCAGCGTTTGTGTTGCGTCTTTACGAAGCAGTTCAAAGTGAGGACACATGCATATGAATAGAGAGCACATGCTGGCAGCAGCTCCATTTTGAGAGAAAACAGCCAGAGTGCTAACATGTATGAGTGCAGTAGTCAGTCTCTTTATAAGTTTAAGTTACTAAGCCTCAATCCTGATGTATTTGTATATAATAAAGCTGCTTGAACTGAACCTACAACTGTTCGTCTGCTTTATCCTGACCAGATGAGCAACAGAAAGTAACCTAACACAATATTTCCTCAAACTTCTTCCCGGGAACCACCTAAATGGTAGGGATTCTTCAGAGCCTTCTGTTACATGGCAGCTTGCATCTATATGATCCCTCTTGCCAGAATCCACATGAAGAAGCTATAGTGGTACCGCAGAAATGTGTGGTGCCAACACTACCAACCCTTCTTCCCTACCTCAGGAAAGAGTCTGCCTGGTGGGCTGGAGCCTGCTCTCTCAGTCTGGGCCTTCCCTTCAGGGTATTTCCGCACAAAGTACAGTTTTGTACCTACCATAAATGTAGATGTCCGATAGGTATGCATCTGCAGTCATAACATATGGGTTGTCCTGCCTCAGGCAGCCCTTCTGTGCCATTTTCCTCAGTTTTTCTTGCCCCAGATGCCAGGTGCCCTCTAGGAAGGCTAAATTTGGATAAATGCCAAAGAAAAGTTCCAAACATTTGCAAAATTATATAAATATATACATGTATATACAAACAAATACACCATAATAGATTCCCCCAGCTAGCTAAAAAGAGGGGTAAGTGCTTGGAATACCAGAGGGAGGGGGGAGAGGGGAAACTGACTGCAGATGCATACCTATCAGACATCTACATTTATGGTAGGTACAAAACTGTACTATGTCCTTCAAGGATGCATCTGCAGTCATAACATATGGGTAGAATACCATAGCCAATCTGGGGGGGAGGTACTAAGAAAAGGATGGTGTAGTTAATATCCCCTGCAGGACTGCAGTAGCAAAACCTGCTCTGGATCTGGAGTATAAAGGTAAATTGTAATGTTTGGCAAAAGTATGCATGGAGCTCAAGTCTGTAGTGGTGGCCGTGGCCCTTAAATGAGGCCTGATGTTTTCAGGAACTGTCTTTCCATGAAAGGAGTAACAAAATCAAATGCAATTTCCTATCCATTTTGAAATTCTCTGTTTGGAAATTGCTTTTCCTTGCACCCCAGTAGCATATGCTACAAATAGTTGGTCAGTCTTTCTGCTAGTTTTAGTTCGGTCCAAGTAGTAGCGTAGTTGTCTGTGTATATCCAATTCTGTGGATTTGGCCTAGATACCACCTTTGGCATAACAGTAGGATTGGTTCTTAGTGAAACTCTGTCCTGATGGAAGATAAGAAATGGCTGTACTGCCATTAATGCTTGTAACTCAGATACTCTTCCAGAAGGAATGCAGTTTTCCAAGACAGAAACTGTAGATCCGCTGATGCTGCTGGTTCAAAAGGAGGAAGTGTTAGTTTCTCCAACACAAAGTTGAGATCCCAAGCGGGTAGAGGGGGTTTTCTTGGAGGTTTAATATTTTTGATCCCTCTCAGAAATTGCCTGAGGAGAGGCTGTGAGAAGATAGGTGGATCCACATTGTATTCTGCTGAAATTGCTGAGGCATGAATCTTAATGGAAGAATAGGACAGGCCATTGTGGAACAATTCTGCTAAGTATTCCAGAATATGTGTCATGCTTGCCACTGTCACATCTGAGCCTTTGATGTGTTCCAAATGAGAAATCTTTTCCATTTAGCTGAGTATGTCTTCCTTGTGGAAGGCAGATGATGTCCTTCACTCTCTGTGATAAAACATTTTGTTTGGGATTTAAGGAATTTCCAGGCAGTTAGCTGCAATGTTTTCAAGTTGGGATGCATGATCTTGAAATTGTTCTCCATGGTTTTGCCTGTGACATGCTTCTCAATAGTGGATACCAGTGTTGCCTTGGCCAGTGAGCTATCAGAATCACTCTTGGCTGCTCCTCCCTGATCTTCAGTAGAACCTTGTACATTAATGGGAGAGGTGGGAAGGCAT
Source organism: Protopterus annectens (assembly GCF_019279795.1). NCBI lineage: Eukaryota > Metazoa > Chordata > Ceratodontiformes > Protopteridae > Protopterus > Protopterus annectens. Next base: position 1,859,872,973 of record NC_056741.1, read on the forward strand.
ATACTTTTAGAGCTTTCCAGCTGAAAGAGAGAGTCCACCCTCCAAGCTTGTGGGTGGTATGTCTTGAGCAGAATGTCTTCAGTTGATGGTTGAGGGGATGTGAACAGATCTATCTCCGCATTCCCCTGCCTTTTTATGAGTTATCTCCGGCATTCCCCATGCCTTTGCTATGAGTTGGAAGATGTCTGGGTGCAGCATCCATTCATGTGCATCCATGGTAGTTCTGCTTAAGCTGTCTGCCAGTGTATTCTCTTTTCCTGGCATGAACTGGGACTGTAGTTGGATATTGAGGTTCAGGCATAGTTCCCATAGATTCATTAGCCAGCCGGAGAGGGTAGGAGTGTGTGCCTCCCTGCTTGTTTATGTACCACATGACCGTGGTGTTGTCTGTCCTTATTAACAGGTGGCCTTGATGAAGGAAGGATTTGAAAGCCTGGTGATGGTTTGTTTTGTTTTTGGTTTGTTGAAAGGCAACCTCTGTTGACTGACAGGCCCCTGAGCCACCACAGATTCCTTTTGAATTTTGAAGGCAATTGGTATCAAAGTTTCTAAACTGTGACTGTGTTGAGACCATACACTCCTTAGGTACCATTTGTAATTTTCTCATATGCAGCCTGGGCCTGTGGTATCAGATTATGCAGGATGCCATGTAACCCCCAGGGCTGGGATTTTTTCCTTGCAGTAAGCTGAGTAATCTGGAGCTGTTTTTGTTTTTTTCTGTGAAAGAAAAAAAATTGGTGTTGGTGGTGTCCAGATCTGCAAAAAGGTTATTCTCTGGGATCACACAAGTCTTGACTTTTGGATGTTGACTGTGTATCCCAAGGCCAGCAGGTATGGTGTATATAGGCAGGCAGTCGTCCAGATATGGGTAGATCTGAATCCCCTGAAGTCTGCAGTGTGCAATTTGATGCCAGGCATTTTTGTGAATACCTGAGAATTGATAATGCTCTGATCCTGCAAGAAATCTGAGGGTGTCTTCTGCGGTATGCCTCCTTGAGATCTAGAGTTACCAGCCAAGACTCTTGCCCAACATGGGGAAGAGTTTGTGTAGGGGTCAGCATCTTCTTGATTTTGGGCACAATGAGGTAAGTATTCAGTGGACAGGAGAATAGGCCTCCATTGTTTGTTTTCTTTTTTTCTTAGTAGGAATAGTCTGGAGTAAAAAATCCTTGCTTTGTTCTGTGATTTTGGTACCTTTTCTTACTTTCATGTAAAAGCAAGTTGATTGATCTGCCTTGCCCTCTGATGCCCTCTGATTTTTGGGCAGGTTCTTTTTTTCAAAGTGTGGAAGTGGAACCTGTATTGTATTTGTCTATTATTTGTTGTATGTGTGTGTATCTGTATTGTAATAATGCCAGTTTTTGAGAATTGAGCCTGTCCTGGTGTAGTAGTGTTTGTGCTGCTGTTGCACTACTCTCTGGGGCTGGTTGCCTGCCTGACTGCCTCTAGGGCGTCTGTTTCTGCCACTCTGGGGCTCTCTGTCGTCTGAAAAGAACCAATTCTTCTTAGTAGGCCAGTTTCTGCTGAATCTCGTTGGTTGTACTTGCAAAAATCCCTCCTTGTTTTTTTTTTTTTTTTTTTTTTTTTTTTTTTTTAGACTGAGCAGAGCAGCCAAATAAATTTTTTTTTTTTCTTGGAGCAGCAGGAGTTTTTTTTTATTTAATGGTCTGGCAAAAGATTGTTCTAAATGAAGCCTCCAATGCATCATAGCCACATTTTAAGAAATGATTACTAACCTGCTGTGAGTGTGTGTGCAAAATCCGTTCATCTAACAAATACTCTTGGTACTGTATCATATGAAATTGACAATTCAAAAGCCTGACAGAAAGAGTTGCAAGTATATACCTTCTTTTTCATCTCTCTTGTTGAGGCAAATGTACAAAGTCCCCTTAATCTTTTTAGAATCAGAGAATTCCTCCTGGTGGTCTGACAACTCAAGATCCATCCGTGGACTCATCGAAGAGTGTGGGGTGGAGGGTGAGAGGCCCTGTCTGGGGTGGGGTTGTGAACCTCTAATTAAAGAAATAAGGTCTCTGCAGGCTGAGAGGATCTGAAGAGAAGAGGGGAAGGCCTGGGAGGTCTTGGGAGGCAAAGCTTTAGAAAGTTTAGCAGCTTTACTAAGCAAGGAAGGCAGTAGGAATGGAAAATCTTATGAGGTATTTGTTTGGGCCGACGAGGCTGCCTGAGGCAGGACAACCCATATGTTATGACTGCAGATGCATCCTTGAAAGACATCCAAACACTTACCACAGATGCCTTGGACATAACCTTGGGAGCACACTACAACTTATGGACACAGGACAGATGGGACATCCAGTTCAAAAACAAATGCATCAATCAAAACACTGTCAGCAGTCCAAAAAGGCCTGATTGCATTCAAAGACCAGTGGAAAAAAACAGGTGTACTCTTAGCAAAGACAGACTATACCATGGTTATGTGGCACATAAATAAGCAAAGGGGCAACTGCTTTTACTCTGTTGGTTGCCTTGTTATGGATCTTTGGGAAACTGCAAATTCCCTAGGTCTGCACCTCATGGCTCAGTACCCACCAAGAGAAAGAAATCAACTGGCAGATCACCTAAATAGGAGCCTGTCAGACTTTCACGAGTCGCAACTGCACTGGGATGTTTTTCTGAGCACAGTCAATGACTGGGGTGTGCTAGAGAGAGACCTTTTTGCCACAAAAGAAAACTCTCAGTTGGAAAATTTGTGTCAAGGGCCAAAATCAAGTCGGCCTGGACGACAAATACTGCCTTCTTCTCTTGGACAGCTCTATTCATCTGTGCTTTCCCTTCAATAGCCTTACCTCCCAAAGTATTACTGAAAATAAACCAAATGTGAAAAGAATTCCACACTCACTAAAGACCGCAGTCTCAAAACAATAAAACAAAACTTAGTTAAAAGCTGCAGTTCCACCACAGAGAAGTAGGTTTTTAAAATCTCTAAAATCTGAAGAAGGTTTATCTGAAAGCGCTTATCCATTTTTTTGTTCTTCTATTTTATTTATATTGAATAAAGATTTTAGAGATTTTAAGGACCTACTTCTCTGTGGTGGAACTGCAGCTTTTAACTGAGTTTTATTATGAAAGCAAGGGAGGAAGGGCCAAGGGTCATTCTAATTGCCCCAAACTGGCCAAGGCAGCACTGGTACCCCTAATGCTCAGTCTCAGCAAGAAGGAACCACAGCTGCTGCCTCAATGAGACCTGTTGATACACAACAAGGGCACTATCATACACCCAACCTGAACACACTCAGACTGATAACTAGGATGATATTTGACCCCTTGGATTGGGACATCCTTTGAGAAATAGGTCCTGGACATTCTACAAGAAGCCAGCAGGCCTAGTACCAGAAATTCTTACTCCGCCAAATGGAAGTAATTTACTACATGGTGCAGACAAAATGGACAGAACCCTCTTCACACTCGGTTTCCTCTTGTCCTTGTATACTAATCAGAACTTTCTGGCAAAGGTCTTTCTCATTCATCTGTTAAGAGTCATATATGTGAGTTTGGCATAATGGTTAAGGTATTGACCTTACAAACAAGTTGCAGGGCTTGATTCTCACATAGGATAAGTGGCTAGGCTTAAAATGGCCCACAAGTGCAGTTAGTCTAGTTTTTTCCAAAGAGACTTCATCAGAAACAAAGAACCTAGTTAATTAGCACTTTATATAGTATAAGTAATCAATGACATCACAAAACATTTGAACATTTAAAGCACTAGATACATTATGGAATCTGCTATATAATAAAAAAACACTGTTTAAAAAGTTGTTTTTCAACATTGGCACAAAGGTCTTAAAACCATAATCACATATTGAAATGTTATAACTATATATTGTTAAAAACTGTGTATATTTTAAAATTGAATATATATTTATACATATGAAACATTATATAAAACTAAAATGCATTAATATTGAATAAAAAACTTATTTTAAAAATATACCCAAAGAAATATATTATTAAAAAATAATTATATTATGCAAAATACATTAATAAGGAAGATCATAAATTATTAGACCTTTCTATTAAATAAGGAACCAATGAAACTGATTCATTAAGACCTTTGACCATATCCAAAATACCAAACACAAACTTTTCAAAACCATTACATAATAAACTGTGTTTATACAGTGCATTTGTATTTTTGTTGGTCCTTATCTCATAGAGATGTTCATAAATTCTGTTTTTTAAACAACGCTCTGTTTTCCCCACATAGAATTGTTTACAAGTTTTGCATATAGCAAGGTAAATGACCCCCTTGGTATTACAATTACCCTGCTTAAAAAATACCCTACTCTTCATGATATTATCCAATGTTACTGTAGGTTCAACATTAATAAAGGAACAATAGTTACACATGCCACATCTTTTTGTCCCATCATTTACCCTGTTACTTTCAACAATTTTATTTTCTATTTATCTGTTTTTTATTATATAGCAGATTCCATAATGTATCTAGTGCTTTAAATGTTCAAATGTTTTGTGATGTCATTGATTACTTATACTATATAAAGTGCTAATTAACTAGGTTCTTTGTTTCTGATGAAGTCTCTTTGGAAGAGATGAAAGCACTAAAACAAACTGTTTGATGAATAAAGTGGAGTTTTTAATAACCAACTTAGCATCCTGGATTCCTGGTTCAAATTACTTTCATGGTTTACTAGTTTTGGTTTTATTTGGTTTTGCAGTTAGTCTAGTACTAGTCTTTGACTGGGGTATAGTATAATGGTTACAGTGTTTGACTTGCAGACACAAGGTACAGTGTAGGGAAGGAAACTGGATAGAATTAGAATGGCCAATTAAGAGAGCTAGCCTAGTAATTAGCTATGACCTTACGAAACCATGAATTTAAAGGAGAGAGAAAATACACATTTTGGGTGGGAGGCTGATATAATGATTAAGGTGTTTACCTTACAGACACAAGGTGCAAAGTTTGATTCTCAAATGGGGTAATTGGCTAGGCTGAAAATAGCCTACAAAATCAGTTAGCTTAGTACGAACCTATGAACCCACTCAACCCCCCCCTTCTCCCATCCACTCACGAAACATAGGGATTTTTCACATTAGACCCCTGAGATGTGTTTCTGCTCCTCCGTGAGATCTCAGTTTCACTCTGGAGAAGCTCACCCTCATCCCTTTTAAGCCAGCTGCCTCTGCAGTCATCAAATGCTTGACATGGAAGACAGACTTTTTGCTAACCATTACTTCAGCTACAAGAGTATCAGAGCTTCAGGCCCTTATGTGTGTAGAATCTTTCCTCACATTCCAACTAGACTGGGGCCTCTCTTAGGACCAACCCCTGCTTTATGCCTAAAATGGTTACAGAAATCTCTTTGAACCTGGTCATCCACCTATATACCTTCTTTCCTAACCCTCAAAATAAGGGGGGGAAATCCTCCAGTCCCTGGATGTGCACACACAACTGCATTACTACCTGGACAGACAAAAAAGGTCAGAAAATCTGGCCAGCTTTTTATGGCCTTTGTTTGTAACTCTGAATGAAGACCAGTTTCTAAACAATCAATTTCCAAATGGATCTCCTGCTGCACTCTGTTTTGCTATAACCACTATGGGAAAAAAGCCCCCAGACTCTCTTAGATCATACCCCACCAGGGCTACTGCTATGTCTATTGCCTTTCTAAAAGGAGTTCCCACTAAGGACTTCTTTAGAAGAAGCTACTTGCTCCTCTGTGCATACCGTCACCAAACTCTCACCTACCAACCTTTACCAAGTGCAGAGCTGGGTTTGCCACTGCAGTTTTGCAGGGCATTCTACCCTCTCCATAAAATTCTCCATCCGCCCTCTTATCAGATCTGGGATTCATACCATCAGTTAGAACTGCAAAACTGAAACACGAAGAAGATAGTACAGTTGCATAAACGTACCATAAATGTAGATATTCAAGTGTTTCACCGTTGCATTATTTTTTCCCTCCCTCCCCTCTTACCCTGAAGGTTGGGATGGGCATTTCCCTCTCTAGATCCAGGTTGGTCCCCCTCTTCTGTTTGGATTACACTCAAGGTTATACAATGTAGTATCCTGGGGCTAAGGCCCTTAACCTTAGGGACCATCTAGGGGCTCATTTCTGTTGGTGGCAAGAAAGGACTAAAGTTATGGTGCTGGCTGACTGCCTTTATAGCCAGAAGTGTTGCCATTGGTCAGTCTGTCCTCTGGATCCTGGAGGGGGAGGAAATTCTCTGGTAGTCAGGCAGGCCTAAGGCTTTCATGTCAGGAAATCCCATCAGTTAGGGCTTCAATAGTGAATGGACTAAAAAATCTACACTTTTGCTAAGTTTACACAACTGAACTTTTTCTGTTCTTTTGGAAATGGCCAGGGGCAGTTACCACAAGCTTCCTCAGAGACTGGATTTACTCACACAAACAGGGATGTTTGATACATTGAGAATTTAAATCATTTTCAAATAACTGCCTGGATGATAAGAAGGAAAAAAGGGTGGAGAGCAGGGCATAACCAGCAGACTGGAAGGACCAAGTACTCACTGGAATAAAGTACTTGTGAGTATTGTGAATCCACAGAATAGGCCATCAGAAGGTGTGGTCGAAAGGGGACCTGTGGAGGTACTGAAGAGGGAATAACGGAGAAGGATGCCAAGTGGACTTAAAGAAAGCTGATGGCTTTTCTCCTTCTGCAATCAAACAATGCAATATAAAGTACAGTTGTCTACACTTACCACAAATGTAGATGTTCGAGTGTATTTACTGTTGCAGTCATCACATTTGGGTTATCTGCTTGCAGTAGCCCTCAGTCGGCCTGATTAACAAAGTTTTGGGTCCTGCGTCGGTTGCTGTCTCTTCTTCAGGGGTACAAAACATGCAGCTGATGCCATTACATCAGTTTTTCTTGCCCCAGATGTCAGGTGCCCCCCAATGGAAAGCAAATAAATTTATAAATATGTAAGGTTATACCTCCAACAAAAAAGCAAATACACCAAAAAAGCTTTTAAGCATAGTAAAGGAGAGTAGTATAGCCAAAAGAAGTAAGGGGGCTGGAGGGAGGGTGACCAGGACTGCAACAGTGAATACACTCGAACATCTACATTTATGGTAAGTGTACACAACTGTACTATGTTCTTCGTGTTTCACTGTTGCAGTCATCACATGTGGATAGATCCCCAAAGCTAAGGATGGGAGGAGGATTTTATATAGCATTAGGACCAGCAATAAGTCCCTGCATGACTGCAGTGGCGAAGCCAGCTCTGGATTTAGAGAAAATTGGCAGATGGTAAAGGTGGGTGAAAGTATGTACAGAACTCCAGGTAGCAGCTTCTAGGATGTCCCCGGTAGGGACGCCTCTGAGAAAGGCTGTAGAGTTAGATGCAGCCCTGGTAGAGTTGGGGTCTGATCCCCCATGGAATAGGTTTTCCATGGTTATGAATGCAATGGCCTATCCATTTAGAAATAGTTTGCTTTGAGATAGCCTTGTCCTCTGCACCTGCAGCAAATGCCACCAGCAGTTGTTCAGATTTCCTTTGAGGTTTAGTTCTGTCCAAGTACAATCTAAGTTGCTGTGCACATCTAAGGAGTGCAGGATCATTTCCCCTTTGTTCTGCGGATTAGGAAAGAAGGTTGGCAGATGAATGGACTGATTAAGGGCCACACTGGACACCACCTTGGGCATGAAAGTGGGATTGGTCTTGAGGGACACCCTGTCCACATGAAAGATGACGAAAGGCTCCACTGCCATAAGGGCCTGTAATTCAGACACCCTTCTTGCTGAAGTGATTTCTAAAAGGAAAGCTGTTTTCCAAGAAAGGAATTTTAAATCTGCAGTAGCAGCTGGCTCAAAAGGAGGAAGAGTGAGTTTCTCCAATACAGAGTTAAGGTTTTAGCCTGGAGTTGGAGCTCTCCTGGGAGGTCTTAAATTTTGGCCCCTCTGAGGAACTGCTTGAGCAGTGGATGAGAGAAGAGGGCATCTCAGTTAAGTACTGTAAAATCTGAGGTAAATTGGGCACTGCTGTGCTCATCCCTTGAAAATGTTTCCAGGCACAGAATCTTTTCCATTTTCCAGCATAAGATTTCCTAGTATTAGGCCTCCTTACCTCTAAGATGATATCCATCACTGGTTTACTGAGGGATGGTAAAGGAGAGATTAGGTAATTAGCCAGGCAGCTAGGTTCAGTGTTTGAAGCTGAGGGTGCAGAATCTGGTTCTCCTGCTGAGACAACAGGGTAGGTCTCTGAGGCAGGTGCCATGGGGCCAACAGTGACACACTGTGCAAGAGGGGGTATCAGTATTGGTGTGGCCAGTCTGGTGCAATCAAAATTGTCCTTGGTTTGTCTTGTTTGATCTTCAGCAGTACTTTGGAAAGCACAGGCAGGGGAGGAAAGGCATAAACTGATAGGTTTTTCCAGCTGAAGGACAGAGCATCCACTTTCCAGGCTTGTTTGTGGGGAGTCCTTGTGTAAAATTTGTCCAATTGATAGTTCTGGGGTGAGGCAAACAGGTCTATATCTGGGCTCCCCCATTTGTTTGTCAACATGTTGAAAATCCTTGGTTCCAGTTTCCACTTGTTTGGGTCCATGAGGTTTCTGCTTACTCCGTCTGCCAGTGTATTTAGTTTTCCTGGCAGGAATCGAGCTTGTTGATGCACTTGGTAGCTCAAGGCTGTGTTCCACAATGCCATGGCTAGTCTGCAGAGGGGGCAATAATGTGTACCCCCCTGCTTGTTTATGTACCACATAACAGTGGTGTTGTCCATCTTTACCATTAATTGTCCTGGAAATATGTGGTCCTTGAAGGCTGTCAGAGCTTTCTGTACAGCTAACATTTCTTTTTGATTGATATGCAGGTGCATTTGACTTGGGCTCCATTTGCCCTGAATGCACTTCTCTGCCAGGTCAGCCCCCCATGAATAGTCTGATGCGTCTGTTGTTAGGGTTTGGGCGGCAGGGGGTAGTGTGAAAGGTAATCCCTTGTTTTGGTGGCAGGCCTCTGCCCACCAAAGGAACTCAAGGCGTAGGCAAGGTATGATAGGAATCATTGTTTCTAGATCCTGAGAATGTTGACACCATAGGCATTTTAGATACCACTGTAGTTTCCTCATATGCAGTCTTGCATATGGAATTAGAAGAATGCAGGAGGCCACGAACTCCAAGGCTTGTAGTATTTGCCTTGTAGATAGCAGGGTTTTTGCGGCCACTTGTTTGAAGTAGGTAGTCAAATGAAATTGTTTCTCTGGCGTAAGGAAAGCCATCTGGGAAGTTGTATTCAAGCTTGCTCCCAGGAATGTAATTTGTTGACAGGGTAACAAGTGTTTTTTTTTTTTCGTTTATGGTGTACCCCAGACAAGTTAGCACCCTTTGTACAAAGGCCAGATGATTCAAAAGTATCTCCTGGCTTTCTGCTTGAATTAGACAATTGTCCAGTTAACAGTGTATTTGAATATTTCTTTGCCTGCAAAATGCAATGACTGGAGCTAGGCACTTTGTGAATACCCTTGGCGCAGTAGATAAGCCAAAGGGCAGTGCAGAGAAAGTACAGTTGTGTACACTTACCATAAATGTAGATGTTTGAGTGTATTCACTGTTGCAGTCATTACATTTGGGTAAAATCTCAAAGCTATGGTTGGGAGGCTGGAGCTAAACAGCATTAGGAGCGGCTATAAGGCCCTGCAGAACTGCAGTGGCAAAGCCTGCCCTGGATTTAGACTAGAGAGGCAAATGTTAATGCTTTATAAAGGTGTGAACAGAATTCCAAGTAGCCGCCTCTAGAATGTCTTTGGTTGGTACTCCCCTGAGTAGGCTGCTGAAGTAGCTGCAGCTCTGGTGGAATGAGACCTAATGCCCTTGGGCACATGTTTACCATGGTGTAAGTAGCAGAAACGGATGCAGTGGCTTATCCACTTTGAAATAGCCTTGCCTTCTGATCCTGCAGCATATGCCACTAGTAATTGCTCAGTTTTTCTTAGAGCTTTAGTCCTGCTCAAGGAGAATCTTAGCTGTCTGTGTACGTCTAAGGAATGCAGAATTCTCTCCCCCTTGTTCTGCGGATTTGGATAAAAGGTTGGCAGATGAATTGTTTGGTTAAGAGCCATACTGGAAACCACCTTAGCCATAAAAGTAGGACTTGTCCTCAGAGATACCCTGTCTGAGTAAAATATGATGAAAGGCTCTACAGCCATGAGGACCTGTAGCTCTGAAACTCTTCTTGCTGAAGTAATTGCTAGTAGCAGAGCTGTTTTCCATGATAAGAACTTTACATCAGCGGTAGCAGCTGGTTCAAATGGAGGCAGGGTGAGCTTTTCCAACACATAATTGAGGTCTCATGCAGGCAATGGTGATCTTCTAGGAGGCCTTACATTTTTGGCTCCTCTAAGATACTGTTTTAGTAAAGGATGAGAAAAGAGGGGTGGGTCTGTATTGTAATGAGCCAAAATGGCAGAGGCATAGATTTTAATTGATGAGAAACAAAGGCCTTTGTCAAGCATCTCAGTTAAGTATTGCAATATCTGAGGAAAGTACAGTTTTGTACCTACCATAAATGTAGATGTTCGAGTGTAAACACTGCTGCAGTCATTACACTTGGGTTATCCTGCCATCAGGCGGTCCCGCAGTCGGCCTAAGTTCCAAAGTCTTGGTCCGGCATCAGTTGCTGTCGCCTCCTCCCTGACATTAGTGCGACAGGGGTATATAAGATGCAGCCAATGCCATTTTCTTCAGTTTTTCTTGCCCCATATGTCATGTGCCCCCAAATAGGTAGGCAATTCAAATTGCTAGTAAAATATACAAAAGAAAAGCAAACAACCATTTTTAGTTACCAGCAAATACTCCCCATAGGTAATAAAGGGTAGATGACCTAGGTAAGTACCAGAAAGAAAGAGGGGAAGGAGGGAGGGTAACCTGGACTGCAACAGTGTTTACACTCGAACATCTACATTTATGGTAGGTACAAAACTGTACTATGTTCATCGTGTTACACTGCTGCAGTCATTACACTTGGATGGAATCCCAAAGCTGAGGTAGGGAGGCTGGATCTATAAGGCATTAGGGGTGGTGGCTATAAGGCCCTGCAGTACAGCAGTGGCAAAGCCAGCTCTGGATTTTGAGTATAAAGGCAAATGGTAATGTTTGGTGAAGGTATGCACAAAACTCCATGTTGCTGCTTCCAAAATATCCTTGGTAGGTACTCCTCTGAGGTAGGCAGTTGAAGTGGCTGTTGCCCTGGTGGAGTGAGATCTAATGCTGCTAGGTACAGGTTTCCCATGGTGGGTATAGCAGAAATGTATACACTGTCCTATCCATTTTGAAATAGTCTGCTTTGAAATGGCTTTTCCCTGTGCACCTGCAGCGTATGCTACCAATAATTGTTCAGATTTTCTGAAAGCTTTGGTTTTGTCCAAGTAGAAGCGTAACTGTTTGTGAATGTCCAAAGAATGTAGTAGTCTCTCCCCTTTGTTCTGTGGGTTTGGATAAAAAGTTGGCAAGTGAATAGTTTGTTTAGAGCCACACTTGATACCACCTTTGGCATAAACATAGGGTTAGTTCTTAAAGACACCCTGTCCTGGTGGAAGATGAGGAAAGGTTCCACTGCCGTTAGTGCCTGTAATTCTGAAACTCTTCGTGCTGATGTTATTGCCAGTAGCAGAGCAATTTTCCAAGAGATGTATTTTAATTATGCTGTGTTAGCTGGCTCAAAAGGAGGTAAAGTTAATTTTTCCAAAACAAACTTGAGGTCCCAAGTTGGTGTCGGTACTCTACAGGGCAGTCTAATGTTTTTAGCCCCTCTGAGGTACTGTTTGAGCAAAGGATTAGAAAACAATTGGTGGATCCGTGTTGTAATGAGCAGAGACAGCTGAGACGTGGATCTTGATGGATGAAAAAGAGAGACCCTTGTCCAGCATCTCAGTTAAGTATTGAAGTATCTGAGGAATGTTTGGGACAAGAGGGTCAGGCTGTGCGCTTGGTTCCAGGCACAGAATCTTTTCCGTTTATCCGAGTATGCTTTCCTGGTGCTAGGCCTTCTGGCCTCCAGAATGACATCCATAACAGCTTTGGAGAGAGGCATTGCTTGCTTGACTAAGGAATTTTCCATGCAGCTAGATTTAAGGTCTTTAGCTACCTGTGAAGTATCTGATTGCTGTGCTGTGTCAGCAACTGTGGGATATGAGGCAAAATCCAGGATGGTTCTTGTGCCAAGTTCTTTAAGATTGGGTACCAGTGCTGGCGTGGCCAGTCTGGTGCAATCAGGATAATTTTTGGCTCTTCCTGCCTGGCTTTTATGAGTACGTTTGGAAGGAGAGGTAAAGGAGGGAAAGCATATACTTGTAGTTTTTCCCAGCTGAATGAGAGGGCATCCACTTTCCATGCTTGTGGATGGTAGCTCCTTGTGCAGAATTTCTGTAATTGGCAGTTCTTTGGGGATGCAAACAGATCTATGTCCGGACTCCACCATTTTTGTGTTATCATTCTGAATATTTGTGGGCTCAGTTCCCATTCGTGTGGGTCCATAATGTTTCTGCTTAGGTCGTCTGCCAGTGTGTTTTTCTCTCCTGGCAGGAATTGTGCTTGCAGATGAACTTGGTAATTTAGAGCTGTGTTCCACAAGGTCATGGCTTGTCTGCAGAGGGGGTAGGAGTGCGTGCCCCCTTGCTTGTTTATGTACCACATAACTGTGGTGTTGTCTGTCTTTAGTAGTAATTGTCCTGGATGCAGCAGGTCCTTGAAAGCTATAATAGCATTTTGTACAGCTAGCATCTCTTTTTGATTGATGTGGAGATGTCTTTGCTCTGTGGGCCACTCGCCCTGGATACATTTTCCTGCCATGTGTGCTCCCCAGGCATAATCCGATGCATCTGTTGTCAGTGTCTGCCTGGCTGTGGGTTGAGTGAAAGGCTGTCCCTTGTTGAGATGACAAGCTTGTGCCCACCATCGAAACTCCTGTTGTAGGCAAGGAATTAGTGGTATAACTGTTTCCAAACTCTGACAGTGTTGAGACCATATGCTCTTTAGGTACCACTGTAGTTTCCTCATATGCAGTCTGGCATATGGAATTAGTAGTATGCAAGATGCCATGTAGCTCAAGGCCTGCAGAATTTTTCTTGCAGGGTGTTGGGTCTTTGTTGCCATTAAATGAAAATATTGAATCAGTTGTCCTTGCTTGTCTGGCATGAAATAAGCCATCGGGGCCGTTGTGTTCAAGCTGGCACCCAGGAATATTATCTGTTGTGAGGGCACTTTTTGATTTCTTTTCGTTTACTGTGTACCCCAGGCAACTTAATAACTTTTTTGCGTACGCCAGATGCTTTAGTAGAATGTCTTTGCTCTCTGCTTGAATCAGGCAGTCATCCAGGTATGGATAAATTTGAATTCCTTTTTGCCTGCAAAATGTAATTACTGGTGCCAGGCACTTTGTGAAGACCCTGGGCACAGTAGATAAACCAAAGGGCAGTGCAGAGAATTGATAGTGCATTGAACCAGCTAGAAATCTGAGGTATCTTCTGCAGTTTTGTCTGATAGGGACATGCAGGTCTTCAGCCATTCTTATCATTTGCTTTTTAGGCATAGAGGCCTGGCCATGCGGTCTGGGCATCAGTTTTCTAGGCATGGCTCGAGTTTAAGGCCTTGAAGAAGAAGATGGGGTCGGTTTAATACGCAAGTCAGTAGGCCTGAACACACCCTCAGAAGCTGGTGCCTGCACAGTGGCTCCGGACCTATGCAAGGTAGAGACATCCGCAGGTTCCACAGTTGAAGCATCTCGCTGCATACCGGACTCCAAATGGGTCTCAGCAGAGGTCTGCAAATCTGAAGTAGCAGGTATCAAGGGCTGAGTACCGGCAAACTGGCGACTGGCTTAGGAGAAGCGTCGTTGGGAGCTTTGGACCTCGGCGGCCTGTCTCTATCTTTGCATTTTTTCGGAATGTCGGTAGTCGGATGGCTTACCGAAGGCATTTCGGGATAATTGAACCAAACACCAAAATATTTAGAAGCGTAAATATACAGACGACGGATAGTTCATGGTTTAAATAAGGCACAAAACCGACAACAAGGTACGTCTTGGTCAGGGCCTAGGCAAGGAATACAGTACGAATGAAAATCTTTATGAGGTATTTGCTTTCCACAAGTAATGCAATTATTTACTTTTACTGACATCAGTTAAGAGCAAGAAAAAGTTTCCCCAATGGGGTACTTAACTTTTAGTTGAAGACTGGTTCTGAAACTCGAAAACGAAAATTTCAGGAGTCGGCCGACAGGCACTTGCTAACTGTTTCTGCTTCGGGCACCGTACGGCAAGAAAGACTGATGTAATGGCGTCGGCTGCATATTTTATACCCCTGATGACCTGACGTCACGGAAGAAGAGACAGAACCCGATGCAGGACCCAAGACTTTGTTAATCAGGATGACTGAGAGCTACTGCAAGCAGATAACCCAAATGTGATGACTGCAACAGTGAAATACGAAGAACACCTTCACTATTTTACATAATGACTCTTCTATCAGACCACCTTACAAAAGTGGCACAGACATCAGGGGCAATTCTTCTCACACTGGGGAGGCATGGAAGTTCTAAGTACAGCTTCACTTGCTGTCTAAAGCTAATGCAAACCTTCAGTCAGGAGGGGCATACATTCAGCTTCATTATAGGTAAACGACCATGCTCTTCTAAATGCTGAAATTGTGAGGCAGAAAACATAGTTCTATTGGGTGAGAAACCGAAGTCTGCAAAAACAATTTCTAGCTTTTTTTGGTATCAGTACACTTCACTTTCATCCTAAGGGCTTGACATACAGATTACAAAGTTTATTAAGTTAGTCACATGAAGAAAAAAATATTTTAACTGCTCTACTCTGCTTACAGAGCTACCAGGCTCTTGGGCAAGTTAAATCATCAAAAATCTCTTCCATTACCCCATCAAATCAAACAGCACTGCCTACAGTCAACAGCAAAATGTATAAAAGTTAGAGACCGATCCTACAAAATTCTTCTGGAAACAAACTGAAAAAATGGTCTTTTCTATGCAGCTGGAATGCAGGCTGCTACTGCTTAACCAGCTCAGGAAAGTACAGAATTTCCCAAAACACAACTGCTGCCCAGCTGCACTGCTCAGAGTGCTGACTAACATAAGCTCGCATTGTACACTAATGTAGTTAATTTGTACTGTTTTAATCGCTGGATGTAATTAAATACTGTAAAATTCAGAAACAAGTGTTAAAATACACAGAAATAATTTACAAGAGACTATTGCAATATAATTATAAATGTGATTATGTGAATCTGCCACAACACAGCACGAAAAAATGGGTCTTCTATAATTTCAGCTGAAATGTAAATGCATTTAAGCCATTCTAAATCCTGCTGGGTGTGCAGACT
This sequence comes from Protopterus annectens, assembly GCF_019279795.1. Lineage (NCBI taxonomy): Eukaryota > Metazoa > Chordata > Ceratodontiformes > Protopteridae > Protopterus > Protopterus annectens. Next base: position 1,859,888,311 of record NC_056741.1, read on the forward strand.
GTTACGGTCTTCTACTTAAGTAACTCTCTATCTTAATGTTGAACTACAAAAACAAAGTGACAAGGATCATTAGGAAACTTTGACAGCCTTTTCTTCCTCTCTTTCATGTGCACATGAGCATCTGACGAGAAGTGTAAAATATTTATAATCCTATTAAATAGAATCTTTAATTTGAAGACAGCTGTGATAAGAAGCAAAAAACCAAACACCAGTGTAACATACTCAAGAGATCCCTTCCTTTTAAAGGCTGAAATCATGAAAAGCTTTCAGGACAGTTGGGCAGCATCCACGTTTGTGTGATAATTTAAGGAAAAGTTTAGACAGTACAGTTGTGTACACTTACCATAAATGTAGATGTTCGAGTGTATTCACTGTTGCAGTCATCACACTTGGGTTATCCTGTCAGGGGTAGCCCTCAGCCGGTCCGAATACCAGAGGCTTAGTATTTCTGTGTCAGTTGCTACCACTTCAGTACTGACGTCAGGTCGTCAGAGGTATAAAAACATGCAGCCGACACCATTACATCAGTTTTTCTTTCCCCAAATGTCAGGAGCCCCCAAATAGGAAGCTAAGTTATGGTGGAAAAACACCACCAGTAAAAAGTAAATACCAATAGCCCTGTAAGGAGTAAAGAAGAGAGAGAAAAATACAAGGGGGCTGGAGGGTGGGAAAAGTACAGTTGTGTATACTTACCATAAATGTAGATGTTCGAGTGTATTCACGGTTGCAGTCATTACATTTGGGTAATCTGCTGGCAGGTTGCCCTCAGTCGGCCTGATTAACAAAGTCTTGGGTCCTGCGTCGGTTGCTGTCCCTTCTTCCATGACGTCAGGTCGTCAGGGGTATAAAACATGCAGCCGATGCCACTTTCTTTAGACTTTCTTGAAGCATGATGCCCGAAGCAGAAGCATTTTGCAAGTGCCGGTCGGTCGACTACTGAAATATTTGAGTTTGAGGTAATGCCATTACATCAGTTTTTCTTGCCCCAGATGTCAGGTGCCCCTCTAATGTGGAGCAAAATAAAATTAAAAACACACAAAAAATATACCTCCAACCAAAAGCAAATACACCAAAAAGGCTTTTAAGCATAGTAAAAGAAAACAGAGGTATAGTAAGCGAAAAACAGGGGGCTGGAAGGAGGGTAACCAGGACTGCAACAGTGAATACACTCGAACATCTACATTTATGGCAAGTGTACACAATTGTACTATGTTCTTCGTGTTTCACTGTTGCAGTCATTACATTTGGGTAGCTTCCCAAAGCTATGGTTGGGAGGATGGATAGCATTAGGACCAGCTATAAAGCCCTGCAAGACAGCAGTGGCAAAGCCAGGTCTGAATTTAGAGAAAATTGGTAAATGATAATGCTTGGTGAAAGTATGAACTGAACTCCAGGTAGAAGCTTCTAGAATATCCCTGGTAGGAACACCTCTGAGAAAGGCTGCAGAAGAAGATTCAGCCCTGGTGGAATGATAACAAAAGAATGTTTGTGGCAACTTCGTTTCAATGCTGGTACAATACCAGGACTGAATGGGCATATTAGCATTGCAAGTATTCTCAAACAGAAATCCATTTGTGTCTAATGTGAGTTTCACTACAATTTTACAATAATTTTACAAAATTACGTTTTGGGCATCACTATTGAGTTTATATAGTATGAATTAGTTTTAACTACTTAATTATTTAATCATTTAATTCACTATATTTACTCATTTCATTTTTAATTATAATTCATATATGATAGATTTTAACACACATATTAATTGACACCTTTGTTATTTATGTTTCTTATGTGTGTATATATATATTTACTAATATGAATATTTAAGAATGTTTTTTCTTAAAACAACAAATGATTATTTTACATAATATATTACAATTATTTATTTATTCATTCATATGTTTAACTAATATATATATTACACACATAGTCCTTGTTATTTTTACATTTATTACATTTTTTATATTTTCTACAAGTCAATATTATTTATTTATTTATTTATTCAACATCATCTTACTCATTTACTTATTTATTTAGTACACTTTTACATACATTATACATATTTGTTTTACAACGTATTTATAATGTATTTATAATGTATTTACAATGTTTTTATATAGAGATTAGGTATACAGATATTTATTGTAGGTTATGCCCTCACAAATGCTTATCAAATAACAAACTTTATAAATTTTAACAACAACATCAGTACCCTCACAGAATTTTTATAGCAAAACTATGTATGTACCATTTACAAATACTTTTAGTATGTGTATTTTTATTTTTATTCATTTTAGATTTTTATATAATACATAACACGATATACTAATAACAAAGTGTTCAATAAAGTATTTAGCACTGTGGACCCTAGGTCAGCTTGTAAAGGAAAGAACATTTTTATTGACAATTTGTTTCAAATGGCTGTTTAATTAATTTAATTAATCTACTAACAACTTACTAACAAGTCATTAAGTCAGTATATAAGGCTGGTGCAGAGAACTGTTTAATGTACTCTGAAGAAACCCGCAGGTAGTCGAGCGGGTGAGAGCGCTCAGTATTTTCGTTAAATTTGTGGATTTTAAACTGTTTCTCATTTTTATTTTTGCGTTGTTAACTGTGTGAGCAATAAACTTTTCTGGTTGTCCAGGATATCGCCTTGTCTTACTGGTATATATTTGAATTCCTTTTTGCCTGCAAAATGCAATTACTGGTGCCAGGCATTCTGTGAAGACCCTGGGCGCAGTAGATAAGCCAAAGGGCAGTGCAGAGAATTGGTAATGCACTGAGCCTGCTATGAATCTGAGGTATCTTCTGCAAGATTGTCTGATTGGGACATGCAGGTATGCCTCTTTGAGTTCCAAAGTAACTAGCCAAGCCTTTTTGCCCAGCATAGGCAGAAGTTGCTGTAGTGTTAACATTTTGAATTTTAGAATATCCAGGAAAGTATTTAGGATTGACAGGTCCAGTATTGGTCTCCAGGCTTTGTCCTTTCTGGGTACTAAGAAAAGTCTTGAGTAAAATCCTTGTCCCTGTTCTTGCTGTGGGACTTTTTGAATAGCTCCCATGTCCATAAGAGCAGCAATCTGTTTTTGTGCCTCTACCCATTGGTTTTGTGGCAGGTCTGGCATACCTTTTGGTTTTGGAAGCGTGTGGAAGTGGAACCTGTAACCCTGAGGAACAATATTCAGCACCCATTGGTCCTGGGTGATCATGTGCCAATTTTTTAAGAAAAGTGCTAGCTTCCCCCCTAAGGGTGCTGTCAAGAGGTAAGTGCTTGGCATTTGCAGAGGGAAGTCATTGGGACTGTTTCCTATAAGGTTGTGATTTGTCTTCCCCTCCTTTGGGGGCGGAAGCACCCCATTGCTTAGGTCTGTAGGAGCCTTGGGGCTGTGATCTGCCTCTTGGGCATCTGTATCTGCCTCTTTGTGGCCTGTCTGACACTGGAAAGGACCAATTTTTTGAAGGCCAGTTTCTGCTATATCTAGGTGGTTGAACCTGTAAGAAATCTTTCACTGTCTGCATTGACTTTGCTTTATCCTCCATTTTCCTTAACACCTCTTCTGCCTTAACACCAAACAAAGTATCATGGTGTAATGGCGCATCCAATAATTTTACTTTAACATGGTCAGGTAAATCTTGTTCTTTCAACCAAGCATGCCTTCGAATAACACAGCCTGTAACTGCGACTCTACAAGAAGCCTCTAATGAATCAAAACCACATTGCAGAGTATGCTTTCCCACTTGTTCAATTGCATGCAATAAATCCTGCATTTCTTTACTGTCAGAACCTTCTGTATTTGAAACCATTTTCTGCTTTAACAAAGACATGAGATACTGTTAGTATTTAAGCATGTGAAACTGACAGTTTAAAGCTCTTACAACTAAAGTAGCAGAAGTGTAAACTTTTTTCCCCCATCTGTCCAGAACTCTGGAATCCCTATCCGAGGGGACAGGATTTTTAGCAGCAGAGGCCTAAACCCCTTTAGGACCCTGGGAAATTGTTTCTGGGTCTGCAGTGGGGTTTTTGTAAAAAAATTTATGGGAGTCAGGGACTCTGTAGTACCTATCTGGCTTGACTGGTGCAGGGGGTAAAGAATCAGGAGACAGACTGGATTCAGAAAAAACATCATCAACAATATCAAGCACAGGGGGGATAGCCAGGGGCCTGTGCTGAGGCAATAAAAGGAAGTCTCTGAGCCTTTTCTTGGATTCAGAATAATCCTGGCTCTCCCAATGGAAATGCTCCCTCATGATGTGCAGGGTTCCCCAAAAGAATAATCCTCAGGCGGAGAGGCTGAAGGTATGGACTCTTGTGCATCAGAGTCCTCATAGGGAGGGAGAGAATATCCCTGATCAGAAGAGGAATCAGAGGAAATGGAAACCTGGTCAGAGGAGTCATAATCAGTATCCTGCCTAGGCCTTTTGTCGGGGGGGGGGGACCCCTGATTAAAGTAATTAGGTCTTCGGTCATTTTAAGCATCTGTTTCTTTGGCATGGATGACTGTTCTGGAGAATGCTGTACTTGTTTCCTTGCCTTTAATGGTGTTTTTGACTTTGCCTTTGCTGCTGCAGTGGGCTTAATTGTAAGCTGTGAAGGTCTGAAAACATCCTCAGAAGCCGATGCCTGCTCAGCGGCTCTGGACCCATCTGAGGGTATAGTTTCCGTAGGCCCAATACCTTGAGTTTCCACAGGCCTCGGTGTCTTCATGTGGCTGTCGGTTACGGCCTGTGGCTCTGAGGTAGCGGGTGTCAGGGGCTGTGAAAGCACTTCACTGAGAACCGGCGACTGGCCTAGAACAGGCTTCGTCGTCGGTTTTGGACCTCGGATGCTTGTCCTTTTCTTTGTCTTTGCGTTTTTTATAAATTGCGGTCATCGGTTGTTCCGACGGCATTATGTAATTAAACCTTCGGCCAAAATAATGTAGAGCAAAATCAAACCAACATTTAATAGTTCGTTTATTGAATCTAGCACAAAACCGACAACTAGTAACGTCGTGGTCAGGGCCTAGGTAAGGAATACAGTAAGAGTGAAAGTCCTTATGAGGTATTTGCTTCCCACAAGAAATACAATTATTAACTTTTACTGACATCGGTCTGGAGCAAGAAAAAGTTTCCCCAACGGAGTACTTAGCTTTACTGAAGACTTCGGTTCTGAAATTCAATTTTGAAAATCTCAGGAGTTGGCCGACCGGCACTTGCGAACTGCTTTTGCTTCGGGCACCGCGTGGAAAGAAAGACGGAAGAAAATGGCGTCGGTTGCAACTTTTATACCCCTAGCGCACTGATGTCAGGGAAGATGTGACAGCAACTGACGCCGGACCAAGACTTTGGAACTCGGGCTGACTGCGGGTCGCCTGCCAGCAGGACAACCCAAGTGTAATGACTGCAACAGTGAAACACGATGAACATCTGTACTATGTTCATCGTGTTTCACTGTTGCAGTCATTACAATTGGGTTGAATCCCAAAGCTAAGGTTGGGAGGCTGGAACTAAATCGAATTAGGAGCGGCTATGAGGCTCTGCAGGACTGCAGTGGCAAAGCCTGCCCTGGATTTGGAGTAGAGTGGTAAGTGGTACTGCTTTGTAAAAGTGTTCACTGAACTCCAGGTTGCAGCCTCTAAAATGTCTTTGGTTGGGACTCCCCTGAGGAAGGCTGCTGAAGTGGCTGCTGCTCTGGTTGAATGTGGCCTAATGCCCTTTGGCACTGACTTGCCATGTTGAGAATAGCATAAACGAATGCAGTGACTTATCCACTTTGAAATAGTCTGCTTTGTGATAGCCTTTCCTTGTGATCCTGCAGCATATGCTACCAGTAATTGCTCAGTCTTTCTGAAAGATTTGGTTCTGTCCAAGTAGAAGTGCAGTTGTCTGTGTATGTCCAAAGAATGCAGAAGTTTCTCTCCCTTATTCTGTGGGTTTGGATCAAACGTAGGCAAATGAATAGTTTGGTTGAGGGCCACACTGGACACTACCTTAGGCATAAACGTGGGGTTTGTCCTTAGAGAAACTCTACCTGGATGGAAACTGATAAAAGGTTCCACAGCCATGAGTGCCTGTAGCTCTGAGTCTAGTCTTGCAGAGGTTATAGCTAGGAGCAGAGCTGTTTTCCATGATAAAAATTTTATATCAGCTGTAGCTGCTGGCTCAAAAGGAGGCAGAGTGAGTTTTTCCAAGACATAACTGAGGTCCCATGCAGGTATTGGTGATCTCCTTGGAGGCCGTAAGTTTGTGGCTCCTCTGAGGTACTGCCTTAATAAAGAATGAGAAAAAATAGGTGGCTCTGTATTGTAATGAGCTGAAATGGCACAGGCATAAATCTTAATTGATGAAAAGGATAGTCCTTTGTCCAGCATCGCAGTATTGCAAAATCTGATATTTGGAACAGTCATGTCAATTCCTTGTGCCTGGTTCCAAGCACAGAATCTCTTCCATTTTTCTGCATAAGATTTTCTGGTACTGGGCCTCCTGGCCTCCAAGATAACATCCATCACCGCTTTAGAGAGAGGGGTGTTTTGAAAAGCTACATTATCCGCCATGCTGCCAGATTTAAGGTCCTGAGTTGGCTGTGCAGGATCTGATTGTTTTGCTGGGTCAGTAAGTGAGGCATTTGAGGTAATGTCCATGCTGGGCATTGAGTCAAGTTCCTTAGGATTGGGTACCAGTGCTGGCGGGGCCAGTCTGGGGCAATCAGTATCATTTTTGGCTTGTCTGACCTTTAGCAGTACCTTGGGGAGGAGAGGCAGTGGGGGAAAGGCATATACTGTTAAATTTTTCCATCTGAAAGATAGAGCATCCACTTTCCACGCTTGCTTGTGATAAGTCCTTGTGCAGCATCTCTGTCGTTGGCAGTTGTGAGGGGAGGCAAATAGATCTATGTATGGGCATCCCCAATTCCTTGTTATCATGTTGAAGACTTGAGGATCCAATTTCCACTTGTGGGGATCCATGAGGTTTCTGCTTAGTTCATCTGCCAGAGTATTTATCTTTCCTGGCAGGAATTGTGCTTGCGGATGTACTTGGTAGGTCAATGCTGTGTCCAACAAAGTCATGGCTAGTCTGCAAAGGGGGTAGGAATGTGTGCCTCCCTGCTTGTTTATGTACCACATGACTGTAGTACTGTCCGTCTTTATCAGTAGTTGTCCTGGATGAAGTAGGTCGTTGAAGGCTGTCAGGGCATTCTGAACAGCTAGCATCTCTTTTTGATTGATATGTACATGCATTTGGATTGCGGACCATGAGCCCTGAATCCATCTTCCTGCCATGTGGGCCCACTCAGGCATAATCCAATGCATCTGTTGTCAATGTCTGCCTGGATGGGGGTATGGTGAATGGCTGCTCCTTGTTGTGGTGACAGGCCTTTGCCCACCATCGAAACTCTGGCTGCAGGCATGGAATGAGTGTAATTATTGTTTCCAGGCTGTGGCAATATTGAGTCCAAACACCTTTTAGATACCATTGTAGTTTCCTCATATGCAGTCTTGCATATGGAATTAGCAGAATGCAGGATGCCATGAAGCCCAAAGCTTGCAGAATTTTTCTTGCAGTTAACTGGGTCTTTGTTGCCAACTTTTTGAAATAAGTAGTCAGTTGCCTTTGTTTATCTGGCGTGAGATAAGCCATCTGGGCAGTTGTATTTAAGCTTGGACCCAGGAATATTATCTCTTGAGAGGGTACAAATTTTGATTTCTTTTCGTTTACTGTGTACCCTACGCATGTTAATAATCTTTTTACAAACGCCAGATGCTGTAGAAGTATGTCCTTGTTCTCTGCTTGAATAAGGCAGTCGTCCAAGTAAGGATATATTTGTATTCCTCTTTGTCTGCAAAATGTAATTACTGGTGCCAGGCATTTTGTGAAGACCCTAGGCGCAGTAGATAAGCCAAAGGGCAGTGCAGAGAATTAGTAGTGCATTGAGCCAGTTATGAATCTGAGGTATCTTCTGCATGATTGTCTGATTGGGACATGCAGGTATGCCTCTTTTAGGTCTAAAGTTACAAGCCAAGTCTTCTTGCCCAGCATGGGCAGAAGCTGCTGCAGAGTCAACATTTTGAATTTTGGAATATCCAGGTATATGTTTAGAATTGATAGGTCCAGTACTGGCCTCCAGGCTTTGTCCTTTCCGTGCACCAATAAAAGTCTTGAGTAAAATCCTTGTCCCTGCTCTTGCTGTGGTACTTGCTGAATAGCCCTCATGTCCATAAGGGATGAAACTTGTTTTTGTGCCTCTGCCCACTGATTTTTTGGCAGTCTGGCATACCGTTTGCCCTTGGCAGGGTGTGAAAGTGGAACGTGTAACTTTGTGACACTATGTTCAAGACCCATTTGTCCTGGGTGATTAGGTGCCAGTTTTGAGAAAAAAGTGCTAGTTTTCCCCCTAAAGGAGTTGCCAGAAGATAAGTGCTTGGCGCTGGCAGGGAAGTCATTGGGACTGCTTTCTCTATGGCTGTGATTTGTCTTCTCCGCTTTTGGAGGTGGAAGCATCCCATTGTTTAGACCTGTATGAGCCTTGGGACTGGGATCTGCCTCTAGGGCATCTGTATCTGCCTCTTTGTGGCCTGTCTGACACTGGAAAGGACCAATTATTTGTAGGCCAGTGTCTGCTAAATCTTGGAGGCTGTACCTGTAAGAAATCCTTGACTGTTTGCATAGATTTGGTTTTGTCCTCCATTTTCTTCAACACCTCTTCTGCTTTAACACCAAACAAGGTATCATGCTGTAATGGAGCATCTAATAATTTTGCTTTAGCATGGTCAGGCAGATTCTGTTCCTTTAACCAAGCATGCCTCCTAATGACAGAACCCGTAACAGCGGCTCTGCAGGAGGCCTCCAAAGAATCAAAGCCACATTGTAAAATGCTTTCCAACTTGTTCAGCTGCATGCAATAAATCCTGCATTTCTTTATTTTCTGCACATTCAGAATTTGTCAACATTTTCTGTTTAAACAGTGACATAATGTATTGCTGATATTTAAGCATATGAAACTGACAATTTAAAGCCCTTATAGCCAAGGTAGCAGAAGTGTAGATCTTTTTTCCCCATCTGTCCAGTGCCCTGGAATCTCTGTCAGAGGGGGTATGTTTTTTTGCAGTGGAAGCCTTGACCCCCTTGGGACCCTGACAGATAATTTCTGGGTCAGCAGCAGGGTTTTTAAAAAGACATTTGTGGGAGTCTGGAACCCTGTAGTATCTGTCTGGCTTAACAGGAGCTGGAGGTAAGGAGTCAGGAGTCAGACTGGACTCTGAAAATACATCATCTACAATGTCTAGCACAGGTGGAATAGCCAGGGGCCTGTGCTGAGGCAGTAAAAGAAAGTCTCTGAGCCTTTTCTTAGATTCTGAATAATCATGGCTCTCCCAGTGGAAATGCTCCCTCATGGTATGCAGTGTTTCCCCAAAAGAATAATCCGCTGGAGGAGAAGCTGAGGGGATAGATTCTTCAGCATCAGAATCCTCATTAGGAGGAAGAGTGTATTCCTGACCAGAAGAGAAATCAGATGAAATGGAAACCTGATCTGAAGATTCATATTCTACCTCTTGCCTACGCTTCTTGTCAGGAGGGAGATGAGAACCCCTGATCAAAGTAATCAGGTCTTCGGCCATTTTGAGCATCTGTTTTTTAGGCATGGAGGCCTGTCCATGTGGCTGTTGTACTTGTTTCTTTGTCTTTAAAGCTGCTTTAGTTTTTGCCTTTGAAGCTGAAGTAGTTTTAACATATAACTGTGTGGGCCTGAAAACGCCCTCAAAAGCCGGTGCCTGCTCAGCGGCTCTGGACCCATCTGAGGGAAAGGTTTCCGAAGGTCCAATACCTTGAGTTTCTGTAGGCCTGGTTAACTCCACGTGGGAGTCGGTATCGGCCTGTGGCTCTACAGTAGCGGTCGTCAGGGGCTGCGAAACCGCCTCACTGAGAACCGGCGACTGGCCTAGAAGGAGCCTCATCGTCAGTTTTGGACCTCGGATGCCTGTCTTTCTCTTTTTCTTCACATTTCTTGTAAACTCCGGTAGTCGGCCTTTCCGACGGCATTATATATTTAAATCTTCTGCCAAAGTAATGAAATGCAAAATCGTACCGACTCTTAATAGTGCGTTGGTTAAATCTAGCACAAAACCGACAACTAGCAATGTCGTGGTCAGGGCCTAGGCAAGGAATGCAGTAAAGTACAGTTTTGTACCTACCATAAATGTAGATGTCCGATAGATATGCAACTGCAGTCATAACATATGGGTTGTCCTGCCTCAGGCAGCCCTCGGTCGGCCGGATTCCAAAGTCTGGGTCCGACGTCGGCTGATGTCGCATTTCTCTCCGACGTCAGAGCGGCTGGAGTATATAAGCATCAGCCGACGCCATCTTCTTCAGTGCTTCTTGCCCCAGATGCCAGGTGCCCTCCAAGGAAGGCTGTAATCAAATTGGAAGACAATAATAGGTTTCCAGACAAATAAATAAGCAATAAACAGATACACCATAACAGATATCCCCAGCTAAGGATAACAGGGAGAAGAGTGGACCCAAGGCATAGAGGGAAAGGAGGGAGGGAAAACCCGACGGCAGTTGCATATCTATCGGACATCTACATTTATGGTAGGTACAAAACTGTACTATGTCCTTCAAGAATGCAACTGCAGTCATAACATATGGGTTGAATACCATAGCTTAGCTGGGGGAGGTGGTATGCTCTAAGAAAAGGATGGTGTAGCTATCAATCCCTGCAGGACTGCCGAAGCAAAGCCTGCTCTGGATCTGGAATATAAAGGGAGGTTGTAGTGTTTGGACAATGTATGCACGGAGCTCCATGTAGCAGCTTCTAGAATGTCTTTTGTAGGCACCCCTCTTAAGAATGCTGTAGAGGTGGCTGTAGCTCTGGTGGAGTGTGGTCTGATATTGGCTGGCACACTCTTTCCATGAAAGGAATAACAGAATCTGATGCAATGTCCAATCCATTTTGAAATTGTCTGTTTGGAAATTGCTTTTCCTTGTACTCCAGGTAAGCTACAAAAGCTGATCAGACTTCCTACTGGTCTTGGTTCTGTCTAGGTAGTAGCGAAGTTGCCTGTGTATGTCCAAGGTATGTAACAGTCTTTCCCCTTTGTTCTCAGGATTGGGAAAGAAAGTAGGCAGGTGAATTGCTTGATTTAAAGAAACCCTAGATACCACTTTTGGCAGAAAGGTAGGGTTGGTTAAGGAGACCCTGTCTCTGTGAAAAGTTATGAACGGTGGTATTGCCATTAGGGCCTGTAATTCCGAAACCCTTCTTGCTGAGGTAATGGCCAGCAGGAAAGCTGTCTTCCAGGAAAGAAATTGTAAATCCACAGAAGCTGCTGGCTCGAAGGGAGGTAGAGTTAATTTTTCTAGGACAAAATTGAGGTCCCAAGCTGGTACTGGTGCCTTTCTTGGGGGCTTTATATTCTTGATTACTCTAAGAAATTGCCTTAACAAAGGATGTGAAAACACAGGTGGATCAGTGTTGTATCTAGCTGAGATAGCTGAAGCATGTATTTTTATGGAAGAGTATGAGAGTCCGTTATGTAGCATATCTGCCAAGTATTCCAGAATGAGTGGAATGCTCAAAAGTGATGCATCATGACCCTTGTTGGTATTCCAAATGCTGAATCACTTCCATTTGGCTGAGTAAGCCTTTCTGGTGGATGGTCTGCGGGCTTCTGTTAGTATCCGCTGAACTTCCTTGGAGAGGTAAATTGAGGTTATTTATGGGATCTCCCAAGCTGTTAGCTGTAGCGTCTGGATGTTGGGATGAACTGTCCTGAAGTTGTGTTGAGTCAAAAGTTGGGGCCATTGGGGAAGGGCCCACGTTTTGTTGTGACATATGCTCCGTAGTAGTGGGTACTAGTGTTGTCTTGGCCAGTCTGGAGTTATTAGGATCCCCTTCGGCTGCTCTGCTTTGATCTTTAGTAACACTGTGGTCATCAGTGGCAGGGGTGGAAATGCATAGATTATTAGGGAGCTCCATTGAATGAGAGAGCATCTATTTTCCATGCTTATGGATGATATGTCCTTGAGCAGAACTTTTGTAAGTGATGATTGAGGTGGGAGGCAAATAGGTCTACGTCCGGCCTGCCCCATGTCGAGGTGAGTCGTATAAAGATGTCTGGATGTAACCCCCATTCGTGGGGGTCTAGGAAATTCCTGCTTAGACTGTCCGCCAGAACATTGTCTTTGCCTGGAACAAACTGGGATTGTAACTGTATGTTTAGACTCAGTGATTTTTCCCAAAGATTCATTGTCAGTCTGCAAAGGGGGGGGGGTAAGAATGAATGCCCCCCTGCTTGTTTATGTACCACATCACAGTGGTGTTGTCTGTCCGTATTAGTAGGTGGCCTTGTTGAAGTTGTTGTCCAAAGGCCTCGATGGCATGCAGTACTGCCAGCATTTCTTTTTGGTTGATATGCAGATGTGTTTCCTTTGGAGACCATTGTCCTTGAATACATCTGCCCTCCATGTGCACCCCCCATCCAAGGTCTGAGGCGTCTGTGGTCATGGTCTGTGTTATCTGAGGTTTTTTGAACGACATACCTGTGTTTGACTGGCTTACTGTGGCCCACCATAGAAATTCCTTTTGAAGACATGGAATGGCGTATAGTTGCTTCTAGGTTGTTGCTGTGTTGAGACCATAAGCTTTTAGGTACCATTGAAGCTTTCTCATGTGTAGTCTTGCTAGTGGAACCAGGAGAATGCAGGATGCCATGTAACCCAGGGCCTGTAGGAATCTCCTTGCAGTCATCTGGGTGAGTTTTGCTAAACTTTGAAGTAATGAGTTAACTTCTTTTGCTTGTCTTCTGTCAGGTAAGCCATTTGAGAGGCTGTGTCTAGTTTGGCTCCTAAGAAGGTTATTTGCTGGGATGGCTGAAGTCTTGACTTTTGAAAGTTGACTGTGTATCCCAGAGCCTGTAGCAAGTGTATGACATAATTCAAGTTTTTTGTCAAGGTTAGTTTGTTGTCTGCTTGTATGAGGCAATCGTCCAGGTACGGGTAGATTTTAATCCCCTGGAGCCTGCAATGAGCAATTACTGATGCCAGGCATTTCGTGAATACTTTGGGCGCAGTAGATAAGCCAAATGGCAATGCTGAGAATTGATAATGCTCTGGCTCTGCAAGAAATCTGAGGTATCTTCTGCAGCTGTGTCTGATAGGGACATGCAGGTATGCCTCCTTGAGGTCCAGAGTAATCAGCCAAGACCCCTTGCCCAGCATGGGAAGGAGTTGCTGTAGAGTCAGCATTTTGAACTTTGGTACTATGAGAAAAGTGTTTAAAGCGGACAAGTCCAGTATTGGTCTCCATTGAGTTTCTTTTCTTGGAACAAGGAACAGTCTTGAATAAAACCCTGACCTTGTTCTTGTTGTGGAACTTTTTCTATTGCTTTGATCTGAGCAAGCAGAGAAATTTGCTTGATAGCCTCTGCCCTCTGATTTTGTGGAAGGTTTGGCATGCCTTGTTTTCTTGGCAAGGTATGAAAATGGAACCTGTAACCGTGGTCTATAATGTCCAAAATCCATTTGTCTTTTGTCAGTTTGTGCCAATTTTTGCCAACAAAGATAATTTTCCCCAAAGGAGCTTCTGTTTTCTCCTTGGTCAGCGGAAGTAGAGGAAAGTCATTGAGATTGTCCCTGCGGGGCAGGAGAAACCCCTGTGTCACTTCTTTGGTTTGCTGGTTGCCATTGTCGCCCCTGTAGGATCCTCTGTATTGCCCTCTTCCTCGGCACGCCTGTTTTGCCCCTTTGAAATCTTTCAGGATTAGGAAAGGACCAGTTTTAGAAGGCCAGTTCCTGCTGAATCTGGGTGGCTGAACCTGGAGGAAATCTTTGACTGTCTGAACTGACTTGGCTTTTTCCTCAATGGACTTTAACACATCTTTAGCATTAGCACCAAAAGCTTGTTCTTTTCCAAGGGTGCATCAAGAAGTTTTGCCTTAACATGATCTGGTAAAGGTTGTTCTTTTAACCATGCATGTCTCCGAATGACCGCCCCTGTCATAGCTGCCCTACATGAAGCTTCCAATGCATCATATCCACACTGGAGAAAGTGATTGCTAACCTGCTGAGAATTATGAACAGCCTCTTGCAAAGACTTCCTATCTAAAGGTTCAGGAGAGGCCAATTTTTTCTGTAAATCATCTAACAGGAAATCCTGATATTGAAACATGTGAAAGAGACAATTGAGAGCTCTCATAGATAAAGTAGTGGAGGTGTAAACCTTCTTCCCCCATCTCTCTAAGGACCTTGCTTCCCTATCGGAAGGCAAAGGATTTTTGGAGGTGGTAGCTGAAACCCCTTTAGGCCCCTGGGAAATTGTTTCTAAATCAACAGCATGGGCCCTAAAGAAATGAGAATAAGTTTCTGGGACCCTACAGTATCTGTCAGGCTTGACAGGAGCAGGAGGAAGAGTATCAGGGGTAACACTGGAGTCAGAGTATAGATCATCCAGAACATCAAGCACAGGAGGTATAGCTAAGGGTCTGTGTTGGGGGTTTTTAAGGAATGTTCGAAGGCGCTTTCTGGAATCTGAATATTCCTGGCCTTGCCACTGAAAATGCTCCCTCATGGAATGCAGAACTTCCCCAAAAGAAATATCTTCAGGAGGAGAGGCCAAGGGAATGGAGTCCTCTGCATCTGAATCCTCATAGGTCTGGAAGGGCTCTTCCTGGCTTTCGGAGTGAACAGAGTCCTCAGAATCTTCATCTGAAGAAAGAGGGTCAGAGGGTTCAACCCTGGGCCTCTTATCAGGAGGAGGCTGGGATCCTCTCAGGATGGGCCTGGGAACCTCTGATCAGGAAATTAAATCTCAAAGACATGATTTGAGTTTCAGGAGTAGGTTGAGGTAAGGTTTTAGCAGTAAGATGCTTGGCCTTGCTGGCTGCCTTAGCACGTGTGTAGGCCTTGATAGACATGGACATGGGAGGCCTAGCCGCTCCACGTGCAGGAGTGACCTTATCAACAGCAATGGTCTCGGGCATTTCCTCGGTTTCAGTATCCGGAGGAAAATCAATAACTGGCGTCGGAGTGGCCTCCGGTATCGGAGGTATCGGTAATGCGGTGTCTTCAGTTCGAAGCGGTGGAATAACCGCCTCAGAGGGAACCGGGGAACTCGTGGTAAGTTTTGGTGTGGTGTCGGTGGAAGTGGCGGGCCGAGGATGTCAGTCCCGGTCTTTTCGTTTCTTAGGAGTATGCGTTGCCGGTTGTTCCAACGGCATTATATAATCAAATTTTTCGCCGAAAGTCTTCAGCGAACTCCGCCCGGCACCTGAGAGTGCACTTATTGAAGCGATCACAGGCGGCACAGGCCGAGACGTCGTGGTCTGGGCCAAGGCAAGGGAGGCAGTAAGAATGGAAATCCTTATGAGGTATTTGTTTACCACAAGACAAACAATTATTTACTTTTTCAGTAATTTCTGACATCAGCTGAGGCAAGAAAAGGTCCCCAACAGGGTACTTAGCTTTTTTGATGACTTCGGTTTCGAAGAATGCAGGAGCTGACCGACCGGCACTTGCGAACTGCTTCTGCTTGAGCACCGCGGCAAGAAAGACTGAAGAAGATGGCGTCGGCTGATGCTTATATACTCCAGCCGCTCTGACGTCGGATGGAAATGCGACATCAGCCGACGTCGGACCCAGACTTTGGAATCCGGCCGACCGAGGGCTGCCTGAGGCAGGACAACCCATATGTTATGACTGCAGTTGCATTCTTGAAGGACATGAATGAAAATCCTTATGAGGTATTTGCTTCCCACAAGAAATACAATTATTAACTTTTTTTGACATCGGTCTGGAGCAAGAAAAAGGTTTCCCCAACGGGGTACTTAGCTTTTAATGAATACTTCGGATCTGAAATTTGAACTTGAAAATCTCAGGAGTTGGCCGACCGGCACTTGCGAACTGCTTTTGCCTCGGGCACCGCGCGTCAAGAAAGACTGAAGAAAATGGCGTCGGCTGCATCTTTAATACCTCTGGCACATTGATGTCAGGGAGGAGGTGACAGCAGCAGGCGCCGGACCTAGACTTTGGAATTCAGGCCGACTGCGGGTAGCCTGCCAGCAGAATAACCCAACTGTAATGACTGCAACAGTGAAACATGATGAACATCTGTTAATGCAAACAGCCTGCTTTGAAACGTAGGTATCTTCTGCAAGATTCCCCTGATTGGGATATGCAGGTAAGCTTCTTTTAAATCTAGAGTTGCCAACCAGGCATCTTTGCCTAGCATAGGAAGTAACTGGTGAAGAGTCAGCATCTTGAATTTTGGAATGTCCAGAAAGGTGTTTAGAGTAGACAGGTCCAGAATTGGACGCCAAGATTTGTCTTTTCTGGGTACCAGGAAAAGCCTGGAATAGAAACCTTGTCCCTTTTCCTCTTCTGGTACCAGATGAATAGCCCCCATGTTTAAGAGGGAAAGTACTTGTTTCTGAGCCTCTGCCCACTGATTTGGGGGCAGGTCGGGCCACCCGTTTGGTGTTGGCAATGTGTGGAAATGAAATCTGTATCCCTGGGACACTACATTTAAAACCTATTTGTCCTGGGTTATGAGTCAATCTTTCCCCCCAAAGGGGCGAGTGAAAGGTAAGTGCTTGGCAATTTTAAAGGAAAGTCATTGAGACTGTTTACCATAGGGGGGTGTCTTGTTATTTCCAGATTGGGAAGTGAATGTCCCTCTGAGAGTCCCTTGGGACTGAAACCTGGTGCTTTTGGTGTGTCTGGGTTTGGCTTGAGTGGATATGGAAGGAGCTGGAAAGGACCAATTCCTAGTAGGCCAATGCCTACTAAATCTTGGAGGATGCAGTTGTAAGAAATCTTTTACAGTTTGCATAGATTTAGCTTTATCTTCCATCTTTTTAAGAACTTCTTCAGGCTTATTGCCAAACAGGCGGTCCTGATTTAAAGCAGCATCCAACACTTTTGCTTTAACATGATCAGGCAGAGACTGCTCCTTAAGCCATGCATGCCTTCTAAGCACAGACCCAGTAACCACAGCCCTGCAAGAGGCCTCGAAAGAATTAAAACCACATTGCAAAGTTGTTTGTATTTCGGCTTTTTCCTGGTAAGGAGTCACCACAGAGGAACTCTGGTCCACTAATGACTGGCAGTAGATTTTTACGAAACGCCGAGGTGCCAGCTCGACACCCAACCTTCAACGAAGGCACGCCCATTTACGCACGCATGTCTTTCGAACGCTACCCAACTGCGGGGAGGACATGCAGACTCCACACAGAAGGCACTCCCATGCCAAGCCGAGAATCGAACGGGAGAACCTCTTGCTGTGAGGTAACAACGCTACCACCGTACCACCGTGGCATCCAATTTGTTCAGCAGAATGCAATAAATCCTGTAAATCTTTACTTTTCACACAGTCAGAAATCAACATCATTTTCTGTTTAAGCAGTCCCATAATATGCTGTTGATATTTTAATATTTTAGCATATGAAATTGACAGTTTAAAGCCCTGATTGCCAAGATTGCAGAAGTACAAACCTTTTTACCCGATCTATCCAGCGCCCTGGAGTCTCTATCAGAAGGGGTAGGAATTGTAGCAGTAGAAGCCTTAATGCCCTTGGCCACTGAGAAATGGTTTCTGGATCCGGAAAAGGATTTTTGAAAAGGAACTTTTGGGACTCAGGAACCTTGTAGTATCTGTCAGGTTTACTGGGAGCCAGAGGCAGGGAATCAGGAGCCATACTGGATTCTGAAAACGCATCATCAACAATGTCTAGTACAGGAGGTATAGCCAAAGGCCTATGCTGAGGTAGAAGAAGGAAATCCCTAAGCCTCTTTTTAGATTCAGAAAATTTCTGACTTTCCAAGTGGAAATGCTCCCTTAAGGTATGTAAAGTTTCCCCCCCAAAAAAAATCCTCAGGGGGGGAAGCAGAGGGAATGGAATCCTCTGCATCAGAATCCTCATAAGTAGGTATGGACAAATGCAGGTCATTGGAAGAATTAGAAGAAACAGAGTCTTGATCAGAAGATTCATAGTCAAGCTCAGTCCTAGGCCTCTTAGAAGGGGGGGGGGTTGACTACCCCTGATTAGAGTAATAAGATCTTCAGCCATTTTGATCATTTGTTTTTTAGGCATAGGGGCCTGAACATGTGGCGTGGGCATAGTTTTTTTAGACATAGATCGAGACTTAGGCCTTAGAATAGAAGGTGGAGTCAGTTTAGTATGCAAGTCTGCAGGCCTGAAAACACCCACAGAAGCCGGTGCCTGCACAGTGGCTCTCGACCCATCCAAGGTAGAGACATCTGCGGGTTCCATAGGTGAAGCATCTCGCGGCATACCGGACTCCGAATGGGTCTCAGTAGAGGCCAGCGAGTCAGAAGTAGCAGGTATCAGGGGCTGTGAAAGCGCCTCACTGAGTACCGGCGAACTGGCGACTGGCTTAGGAGAAATGTCGGCGGCGGTTTTGGACATCAACGGCCTGTCTCTGTCTTTTTCTTTGCATTTTTTCAGAATTCCGGTAGTCGGATGGCTAACCAACGTCATTTCTGGATAATTAAACTGAAAACCGAAATATTTAGACGCAAAAATGTACCGATGACGGATAGTGTGCTGACTAAATAAAGCACAAAACCGACAGCAAGGTACATCTTGGTCAGGGCCTAGGCAAGGACTAGAGCACAAATGAAAATCTTTATGAGGTACTTGCTTCCCACAAGTAATGCAGTTATTAACTTTTACTGACATCGGTAAGGAGCAGGAAAAAGTTTCCCTAACGGGGTACTTAGCTTTAAGTTGAAGACTTCGGTTCTGAAACTCGAAAATGAAAATTTCAGGAGTCGGCCGACCGCCACTTGCGAACTGCTTCTGCCTCGGGCACCGCACGGCAAGAAAGACAGACGTAATGGCGTCGGCTGCATGTTTTATACCCCTGACGACCTGACGTCATGTAAGAAGGGAAAGCAACCGACACAGGACCCAAGACTTTGTTAATCAGGCCGACTGAGGGCAACCTGCCAACAGATTACCCAAATGTAACGACTACAACAGGGAAACACGAAGAACATCCAGGACTGCAACAGTGAATACACTCGGACTGGAAAGGACCAGTTTTTAGAAGGCTAATGCCTACTGAATCTAGGTGGCTGTACCTGGAAGAAATCTTTAACAGTTTGCATAGATTTAGCTTTTTCCTCCATCATTTTAAGAACTTCTGCTTTTGTGCCAAACAAACATTCTTGGTTTAATGGAGCATCTAGTAGTTTTGCTTTGACATGGTCTGGCAGGAATTGTTCCGTCCACCAAGCATGCCTTCTCAGAACAGACCTTCTCAGAACAGACCCAGTGACAGCAGCCCTGCAAGATGCTTCTAAGGCATCAAAACCACATTGCAAAGTATGTTTACCAACTTGGTTTGCAGAATGCATTAACTCTTGTAAATCTTTATTTTTCACACAATCAGGAACCAACATTTTTTCTTTAATTAGCTCCATAATATGCTGCTGGTACTTCAACATGTGAAACTGGCAATTTAAAGCACTAATGGCAAGAGTTGCAGAGGTATATACCTTCTTACCCCATCTGTCTAAAGCCCTAGAATCCCTGTCCGAAGGGGTAGGGTTTTTGGCTGTATTTTATTTTACACCTTTAGGTCCCTGGTAAATGGTCTCTGATCTGCAGTGGGATTTTTGAAGAAATTTTTGTGAGAGTCAGGTACTGTAGTACCTGTCAGGCTTTTCTAAGAGCTGTTTGGTATCATCAGGGGGTAAGACTGATTCCACAAAGATCTACACAATATCCAGGAGGGGGTCTAGCTAGGGCCCTGTGCTGAGGCAAGTCCAAAAATTCTCTGGCCCTTTTTCAGCAGAGGCTCTCTTAGGGGATGAAAAGTTCCACAAAGAAAAATCCTCTGGAGGCAGACACATCTGAATCCTCATAGGTAGATAAGGGTATGTCCTGGTAATCAGAGGGGTCAGAGTCATCAGACTCATGGTCTGTAGAATCATAAGGGAAATCAATTCTTTGTCTTTTAGAGGGGGAGGCTGGCTTCCTTAATTAAAGTAATAAGGTCTTCAGCCATTCTAAGCATTTGTTTCTGTGGCATGGGAGCTTGAGAATGCGCTTTGGTCATCTGTTTTCTAGGCGTAGTATGAACTCTGGGCCTGAGAAACTCGGGAGTTTTAGTCAGAAATGAAGTAGTCGGTTTAATACGATCATCAGAAGGTTTGAATACACCCTCAGAAGCCGGTGCCTGCACAGTGGCTCCAGACCCATCTAAGGTAGAGACATCTGCAGGTTCCATAATCGAAGAAGCATCTAGCGGCATACTGGACTCCGAATGGATCTCAGTATTGGCCTGCGAATCTGCAGAGGCAGGTATCAGGGACTGCGATGGCGCCTCACTGAGTACCGGCGGACTGGTGACTAGCTTAATGGAAGAATCTTCAGCAGTTTTGGACCTATGCGGTCTGTTTCTGTCTTTATCCTTACGTTTTTTCAGAAGATCGGTAGTTGGATGGCTTATCAATGCCATTTCGGAATACGGAGAATGAATGCGAAAGAATTTAGTGACAAAGATAGCCTTACGACAAATAGTTCGGGCGTTGAACAAGGCACAAAACAGGCAGTGAAGAACATCGTGGTCTGGGCCTAAATAGGTGACGCAGTAAGAATGAAAATCTCTGTGACGTATTTGCTTTCCACAGGCAAGACAACTGTTAACTTTTTCTGACATTGGTTCGAGCAAGAAAAAAAGATTCCCAACGGAGTACTTAGCTTTAGAAGACTTCAGGTTTGAAACTCGGAAAATGGGCGGCAAGAAAAGTTGATCTATGGCGTGGCTGCAATGACCTGACATCATGGAAGAGGCAACAGCATCCAAATCCCAAGACACTGAGTTCAAAGTGAGGACACGTGCATATAAAGAGAGAGAAAGTACAGTTTTGTACCTACCATAAATGTAGATGTCCGATAGGCATGCATCTGCAGTCCTTACAAATGGGTTGTCCTGTCGTCAGGCAGCCCTTCGGTCGGCCGGATTCCAAAGTCTGGGTCTGGCCTCGGCTGGTGTCGCACTTCACCCGACGTCATAGCTGCAGTTCTTCGGGTATAAAGGCATCGCCATTTTCCTCAGTGTTTCTTGCCCCAGATGCCAGGTGCCCTCTAGGAAGGCTAAATTTGGATAAATGCAAATGGTTCCAAATAGTAGAGAGCAAACAAAAATAAGCATGTAGGTACATATATACAAACAAATCAGTCCTTACAAATGGGTAGAATACCATAGCCAAACTGGGGAGGAGGAGAAATAAGATTATGGTGTAGTTAAGATCCCTTGCAAAACAGCAGTGGCAAAACCTGCTCGGGATCTGGAGTATAAAGGTAAATTATAATGCTTGGCAAATGTATGCACGGAGCTCCAAGTAGCAGCCTCTAAAATGTCTTTGGTAGCCAAAAAGCTGTGGTAGTGGCTGTAGCCCTTGTAGAGTGAGGCCTGATGTTTTCTGGAGTTTTCTTCGCATGGTAGGAGTAACAAAATCTAATGCAATTTCCTATCCACTTAGAGATTGTCTGTTTTGAAATTGCTTTTCCTTCCATACCTGTTGCATATGCTACCAGTAGCTGGTCAGTTTTTCTATTGCTCTTGGTCCTGTCCAGGTAGTAGCGTAATTGTCTATGTACATCCAAGGTATGCAACAGTCTTTCTCCCTGTTCTGTGGGTTGGGGAAGAATGTAGGTAGGTGGATAGCTTGATTTAAGGATACCCTGGAGACCACCTTTGGCATAAAAGTAGGATTAGTTCTCATGGACACTCTATCTTGATGGAAGATCAGGAAGGGCTGTACTGCCATTAATGCCTGTAGCTCAGATACCCTTCTTGCTGAAGTGATTGCAAGCAGGAAAGCAGTTTTCCATGATAAGTACTGTAATTCTGCTGTTGCTGCTGGCTCGAAAGGAGGGAGTGTCAACTTTTCTAGCACAAAGTTCAAGTCCCATGCTTGCAATGGTGGCTTCCTAGGTGGTTTTACATTTTTAATTCCTCTCAGAAACTGTCTGAGCAGAGGATGTGAGAAGACTGGAGGATCCAAGTTGTATTCTGCTGAAATAGCTGATGCATGAATCTTAATGGAAGAATAGGACAGGCCGTTGTGGAAGAGCTCTGCCAAGTATTCCAGGATGTTAGCCATGTTTACCAGTGACACGTTCTCTCCTTTTGCAGTACTCCAAATGAGATATCTTTTCCATTTTGCTGAATAATTTTTTCTTGTTGAGGGTCTGCAAGCCTCCAGGATAATGTCTTTAACCCTTTGAGATAAATCTGGGTTATCTGGTCTTATGCAATGCTCCAGGCAGCCAGCTGCAGTGTTTTCAGGTTTGGATGCAGGGTTTTGAAGTTGTTCTGTGTTAACAGCAAGGGAAATAGGGGCAGAGGCCATATTTGTTCCCGAGACATACTCCTCAGTAATGGGTACCAATGTTGCCTTGGCCAATCTGGAGCTATCAGAATGATCCTCGGACGTTCCTCTTTGATCTTCAATAGCACCTTGTGCATCAAAGGAAGAGGTGGGAATGCATATGCTGTCAGGTTTTTCCAACTGAAAGATAGGGAGTCCACTTTCCAAGCAAGTGGGTGGTACGTCCTTGTGCAGAATTTTTTCAGTTGGTGATTGAGTGGGGATGCAAATAAGTCTATTTCTGGTAGTCCCCATTTCCCTGTAATGGTTTTGAAGATGTCCGGATGCAGCATCCATTCGTGGGCATCCGTGGTAGTTCTGCTTAGGATGTCTGCTAGTATATTTTCTTTTCCTGGCACAAAATTGCTTGTAACTGAATGTTGAGCTCAGGGCCACATTCCAGAGGTCCATTGCCATCCGCATAGAGGGTATGAATGTGTGCCTCCCTGTTTGTTGATGTACCACATAACTGTGGTGTTGTCCGTCCTTATCAGCAGTTGAGCCTGTCGAAGAAATGGTCTGAATGCCTGAATTACCAGTTTTACTGCCAGCATTTCCTTTTGATTTATGTGTAGGTGCAGCTGGTCTTGAGTCCATAAGCCTTGTATGCACTTGTCCAGCATGTGTGCCCCCAACCGAGGTCTGAGCGCCTGTTGTGATGGTCTGGCTTGGTTGAGTGCTGTGAAGGGCAGTCCATTGTTTGATTGACAAGCCTGAGCCCACCATTGGAATTTTCAGGCATGGAATTATTGGAATTTGGGTTTCTAGGCTGTGCTTGTGCTGAGACCATAAATTCCTTAGGTACCACTGTAACTTTCTCATATGTAGTCTGGCATGTGGAATCAATATTATGCAGGATGCCATGTAACCCAGGGCTTGCAGGACTTTTCTTGCTGTTAGCTGGTTCTGCTTTGTTAATGCCATGAAGTAGAGAGGAAGTTTTTTCTACTGTCAGGAATGCCATTTGCTTTGATGTGTCCAGATCTGCACCCAAGAAGGTTATCCTTTGGGATGGTATCAGCCTTGACTTTTTTATATTGACTGTGTATCCCAGGGCTTGTAGTACATGAATGACCTTTCCAAATCTTTTGTTAATTTGTTTTGTTGTCCGCTTGTAACAGGCAGTCGTCCAGGTAGGGTAAATTTGAATTCCCTGAAGCCTGCAATGAGCAATTACTGATGCCAGGCATTTCGTGAATACTCTGGGCGCAGTAGATAAGCCAAAGGGCAATGCTGAGAATTGATAATGCTCTGATCCTGCAAGAAATCTGAGGTATCTTCTGCAATCTGGTCGTATGGGGACGTGCAGGTATGCCTCCTTGAGATCTAGAGTTACCAGCCAAGACTCCTTGCCCAGCATGGGAAGAAGCTGCTGTAGGGTCAGCATTTTGAATTTTGGAACAATGAGGTATGTGCTTAAAGCGGACAGGTCGAGAATAGGTCTCCATTGGTTTTCTTTTCTTGGTACCAGGAAGAGTCTGGAGTAAAATCCTTGCCCTTGTTCCATAGATGGTACCCTTTCTACAGCTCTCATCCTTAGTAAGTGAGTTATTTGTTGTAGAGCTTCTGTCTTCTGATTTGGAGGTAGGTTTGGCATTCCTCTCTTCCTTGGTAGAGTATGGAAGTGAAACCTGTAACCTTGGTCTATTGTCTGTAAAATCCATTTGTCTTCTGTGATGTAATGTCAGTTTACTGAAAATAAGGCTAGCTTCCAGGGTGCTTCTAGTTGTTCCCTGGTAGGCGGTGCCAGAGCCAAGTCACTGTGATTGTCCTGTGGAAGTGGTGGCTGGATCTGTGGCTGTACCGCTGGTTGTTAGCCTGCCATTGGCGACCCCTGTAGGCACCTCTGGATTGACCCCTGCCTCTTGAGCCTATTTCTGCCTCTCGAGCTCTGGAGGTGTCTGGAAAGGACCAATTCTTGGAAGGCCAGTTCCTGCTAAACCTTGGAGGCTGGACCTGCAAGAAATCCTTAACTGTCTGGACAGATTTTGCTTTCTCTTCCACCTTCTTCAGCACTTGCTGTGCAGGAGCCAAACAAATTGAGCTTATCCATGGGAGCATCTAGGAGCTTTGATTTAACATGGTCTGGTAAGGACTGCTCTTTTAACCATGCATGTCTTCTGATCACTGTGCCAGTCATGGCTGATCTAAAGGAAGCCTCCAGTGCATCATAGCCGCATTTTAAGGAATGATTACTGACCTGCTGAATGTTATGTACCATTTCCTGTACAGATTTTGTCTAATGGTTCATCCGAGGACAGTTTTTTAGTTAACTGGCCTAACATAAATTCCTGATACTGAATCATGTGGAATTGACAGTTCAAGGCCCTAGCTGAAAGAGTAGTAGAAGTGTAAACTTTTTACCCCATCTCTCTAAAGCCCTAGATTCCCTTTCAGAGGGAGGGTTTTGGCAGAGGTAGCTGCTACAGCCTTGGGTCCCTGGGAGATAGTTTCGGATCTGCAAAAGGGGCCTTATACAAATGATAATGTGTGTCCGAACCCTGTAGTACCTATCGGGCTTGAGGAAGAGAATCAGGAGCAGTACAAGCATCATTAAATGCATCATCCACAACAGTAAGTACTGGAGGAATGGCTAAAGGCCTATGCTGTGGCAAATGCAAAAAGGTTCTAAGCCTTTTCCTAGAGTCTGAAAAATCCTGGCCCTGCCATTGAAATTGTTCCCTCATAGCAAAGAAAATTCCTCAGGCGGAGAGGCAGAAGGAATGGACTCTTCTGCATCAGAGTCCTCATAAGGAGAAAAAGGGCCCTCTGGAGGGTTTGAATTATCTGATTCATCAGAGGAGCCATCTGAAGAAACTGGCTCAGGGGGCTCTACTCTAGTCCTCTTCTCTGGAGGTGGGTGAGAGGCCCTGTCCGGATGTGGTTGGGATCCCCGGATCAAAGAAATGAGATCCTCTGCTAGACTAAGCATTTGTGAAGTAGAGCTAGGCCTGTGAGAGGGGGTCTTAGCAGGCACAGTTTTGGTAGTTTTTGCTGCTTTAGCCCTGGCAAAGGCCTTAATCGACATGGATGCAGGTGGCCTAGCAGCTCCACGTGCAGGGGTAGAAATATCCAAAGGGATAGTATCAGATAAATCCTGTGAACCTGCAAGAGCAGGTGGGATTTCAGTAGCAGATTCAGCCAAGCTGGATGAGGCCTCGGTAAGAGGCAAGCTTTCCGAAGGAAGAACCGTGGACTCGGTTTCAGCGAAACCGAGACACTCGTTTCAGTGTCGGTCCTTTTCCATCCGGCGGCATAATGTAAGCAAAAGCGAGCCAAAAACTCTTCAGCAAATTCACCAACGCCTAAGCGTCCGTCGGTTGAAAGAAGCACAGGCTAGACAAGCTGCTACGCCGTGGTCTGGGCCTAAGCAAGGTAAGCAGTAAGAGTGGAAATCTTTATGAGGTATTTGTTTCCCACAAGTTAAACAGTTATTCACTTTTTCTGACATCGGCTGAGGCAAGAAAGAGTCCCCAACGGGTACTTAGCTTTTAGAAGTCTTCGGTAGTAGTAATCTCTGGTTCTGACCGACCGGCACTTGCGAACAGCTTCTGCTTCAAGAAAGACTGAGGAAAATGGCGTCGGCTGATGCCACTGCAGCTATGGGTGAAGTGCGACGGCCAGACCCAGACTTTGGAAGGCTGCCTGACGACAGGACAACCCATTTGTAAGGACTGCAGATGCATCCTTGAAGGACAACATGCAGGCAGCAGTTCCATTTTGAGAGAAAACAGCCAGAGTGCTAACATGTATGGGTGCAGTAGTCAGTCTGTTTATAAGTTTAAGTTACTAAGCCTCAATCCTGATGTATTTGTATATAATAAAACTGCTTGAACTGAACCTACAACTGTTTGTCTGTTTTATCCTGACTGGATGAGCAACAGAAAGTAACCTAACACAATATTTACTCAAACTTCTTCACGGGAACCACCTAAATGGTAGGGATTCTTCAGAGCCTTCTGTTACATGGCTGCTTGCATCTATATGATCCCCCTTGCCAGAATCCACATGAAGAAGCTACAGTGGTACCTCAGAAATGTGTGGTGCCAGCACTACCAACCCTTCAACATCTGGGTGAAGCTTCTTCCCTACCTCAGGAAAGAGTCTGCCTAGTGGGCTGGAGCCTGCTCTCTCAGTCTGGGCCTTCCCTTCAGGGTATTTCCGCACAACCAAACACTTACCACAGATGCCTCGGACATAACCTTGGGAGCACACTACAACTTATGGACAAAGGGCAGACGGGACATCCAGTTCAAAAACAAATGCATCAATCAAAACACTGTCCGCAGTCCAAAAAGGCCTGATTGCATTCAAAGACCAATGGAAAAAAAAGTACAGTTTTGTACCTACCATAAATGTAGATGTCCGATAGGTATGCATCTGCAGTCATCACATATGGGTTGTCCTGCCTCAGGCAGCCCTTCGGTCGGCCGGATTCCAAAGTCTGGGTCCGGCGTCGGCTGATGTCGCATTTTCCCCAACGTCAGAGCGCCTGGGGTATAAAAGCATCCGCCGACGCCATCTTCCTCAGTTTTTCTTGCCCCAGATGCCAGGTGCCCTCTAAGGAAGGCTAAATTTGGAGAGATGCATTTAAAAATCCAAACATGCACAGTAATATAAAAACAAATACACCATAATAGATTACCCCAGCTAGCTATTAGAGTACCCAAGTAATACCACAGAGGGAAGGAGGGTAAAGGGGTCTGACTGCAGATGCATACCTATCGGACATCTACATTTATGGTAGGTACAAAACTGTACTATGTCCTTCAAGGATGCATCTGCAGTCATCACATATGGGTAGAATACCATAGCCAATCTGGGGGTGGAGGAACTATGTAAAGGATGGTGTAGCTAAAATGCCCTGCAGGACTGCCGTAGCAAAGCCTGCTCTGGATCTGGAATATAAAGGTAAATTGTAATGCTTGGCAAATGTGTGCACGGAGCTTCATGTCGCAGCTTCTAAAATGTCTTTGGTAGCCATCTCTCTTAAGAAGGCTGTGGAGGTGGCTGTGGCTCTCGTGGAATGAGGTCTAATGTTAGCTGGCACAGTATTTCCATGAAAGGAGTAACAAAAGCGAATGCAATTCCCTATCCATTTTGAAATTGTCTGTTTGGAAATTGCTTTTCCTTGTGTACCAGCAGCATATGCTACCAACAGCTGGTCAGTTTTTCTGTAACCTTTAGTTCTGTCCAAGTAGTAGCGCAACTGTCTGTGTATGTCCAGAGTGTGCAGAAGTTTCTCCCCTTTGTTTTGTGGATTTGGAAAGAAGGTAGGTAAATGAATAGCTTGATTTAATGAAACCCTGGATACCACCTTTGGCATAAATGTAGGATTGGTTCTTAGTGAAACTCTGTCCTGATGAAAAATAAGAAAAGGCTGCACTGCCATAAGAGCCTGTAACTCAGATACTCTTCTTGCTGAGGTTATGGCCAGAAGGAAAGCAGTCTTCCAAGACAGGAACTGTAGTTCTGCAGATGCTGCTGGTTCAAAGGGAGGCAGTGTTAGTTTTTCCAACACAAAGTTAAGGTCCCAAGTAGGTAGAGGTGGTTTCCTTGGAGGATTGATGTTTTTGATTCCTCTTAGAAACTGTCTTAGGAGAGGATGAGAGAAGACAGGCTGATCAGTATTGTACTCTGCTGAAATTGCTGAAGCATGAATTTTAATGGAAGAGTAAGACAGACCATTGTGGAACATTTCTGCCAAGTATTCCAGGATATGTGCCATGCTCATCACTGTCGCATCTAGGCCCTTTGTGGTGTTCCAAATGTGAAATCTTTTCCATTTTGCTGAATATGCCTTTCTTGTGGAAGGCCGGCGAGCTTCCATAATAATATCTTTCACTCTCTGGGATAGCTTGTCCTGAGGAGGAGTCAAGGTATTTTCCAGGCTGTTAGTTGCAAGGTTTTCAGGTTGGGATGCAGAGTTTTGTAATTGTGCTGTGTCAGTAGAAGTGGCCATAGAGGAAGAGGCCATGGTTTTGTACGTGACATGCTCTTTGATAGTGGGTACCAGTGCTGCCTTGGCCAGTCCGGAGCTATCAGAATCACCTTTGGCTGCTCTGTCCTGATCTTCAGTAAAACTTTGGTCATTAATGGGAGAGGTGGAAATGCATACACTGTTAGAGTTCTCCAGCTGAAAGAGAGGGCGTCCACTTTCCATGCTTGTGGGTGGTATGTCCTTGAGCAGAATTTCTTCAGTTGATGATTGTGGGGGGAAGCAAAAAGATCTAAGTCCGGTCTCCCCCATGATTGTGTTATCTGTAGAAAGATGTCTGGGTGCAGCATCCATTCGTGTGCATCCATGATGTTTCTGCTTAAGCTGTCTGCCAGTATATTGTCTTTCCCTGGCACAAACTGGGATTGTAGCTGTATATTGAGTTTCAAGGAAAGTTCCCATAGATTCATTGCCAGCCTGCAAAGAGGATAGGAATGGGTGCCTCCTTGCTTGTTTATGTACCACATAACCGTGGTGTTGTCTGTCCTTATTAACAGATGGCCATGATGCAGAAAGGGTTTGAAGGCTTCGACTGCATGTATCACTGCCAGCATTTCTTTTTGGTTTATGTGCATGTGTAGCTCTTTTTGTGACCATAGAGCTTGAATGCATCTTCCCTCCATGTGCGCTCCCCATCCGTGGTCTGAAGCGTCTGTTGTAATGGTTTGGCTGGCTATTGGTTTGCTGAAAGGCAGACCCCTTTTTGACTGGCTTGCTTGTGCCCACCACAGAAATTCCTTTTGAAGGCATGGAATGAGTGGTATCAAAGTTTCCAGGCTGTGACTGTGCTGAGTCCATAAACTCCTTAGGTACCATTGTAGTTTCCTCATATGTAGTCTTGCTTGCGGAATCAGAAGTATGCAAGAAGCCATGTAACCCAGGGCTTGCAGGATTTTCCTTGCAGTCAGCTGAGTTTGTCTTGTCAGATTTTTGAAGTAATCTGGTAGTTGACTTTGTTTTTCTTCTGTGAGGAAGGCCATTTGGGTGGTTGTATCTAGATCTGCACCCAGAAAGGTTATTCTTTGGGATGGAACAAGTCTTGATTTGTGAAAGTTGACTGTATATCCCAAGGCCTGAAGTAGGTGAATGGCATAATTCAAGTGTTTTACCAAAGTTTGTTGGCTGTCCGCTTGTATAAGGCAGTCGTCCAGATATGGGTATATTTGCATCCCCTGAAGTCTGCAGTGTGCAATTACTGATGCCAGGCATTTCGTGAATACTCTGGCTGCAGTAGATAAGCCAAAGGGCAATGCTGAGAATTGATAATGCTCTGACCCTGCAAGAAATTTGAGGTGTCTTCTGCAACTTTGTCTGATAGGGACATGCAGGTATGCCTCCTTGAGGTCTAGAGTTACCAGCCAAGACCCCTTGCCCAGCATGGGAAGGAGCTGCTGTAGAGTCAGCATTTTGAACTTTGGTACAATGAGATAAGTGTTCAGTGCGGACAAGTCGAGAATAGGCCTCCATTGTTTTTCTTTTCTTGGAACAAGGAATAGTCTGGAATAAAATCCTTGGCCTTGTTCTGAGAGAGGAACTTTTTCTATAGCTTTCATTTGTATTAAGCTGGAAATTTGTTTCAAAGCCTCTGCCCTTTGATTCGGTGGCAGGTCTGGCATGCCCTTTCTTTTTGGTAATGTGTGGAAATGAAACTGTATCCTTTGTCTATTATTTGTAGTGTCTATTTGTCCCTTGTAATACTGTGCCAATTTTCTGAAAATAAAGAAAGCTTTCCGCCCAAAGGTGCTTCCAACTGAGCCCTGGTTGGCGGTGTCAAAGTAAAGTCATTGAGCCTGTCCTTGTGCAGCAGTTGAAGGTCCTGCATTACCTCTCTGGTTGGGAGGCTGCCATTGACGTCCGCTGTAGGAGCCTCTAGCTTGCCCTCTACCTCTGGCACGCCTGTTCTTGCCTCTCTGAAACCTCTCTGTGTCTGGAAAGGACCAATTCTTGGAAGGCCAATTCCTGCTGAATCTTGGCGATTGTACTTGGAGAAAATCTTTGACTGTTTGTACTGATTTTGCTTTTTCTTCAAATTTCTTTAGGACCTCCTGAGCCGCGGAGCCAAATAACTTTTGCTTTTCCAGTGGAGCATCCAGCAGCTTTGCTTTAACATGGTCTGGCAGAGATTGTTCCTTCAGCCAAGCATGCCTACGTATGACTGCGCCAGTCATAGCTGACCTACATGAAGCTTCCAATGCATCATAACCACAGATCCTGAAGTGCCTTGCGGTCTAGGGGGTCAGGTGAAGACAGCTTTTTATGCAATTCATCTAACAAATACTCTTGGTACTGTATCATATGAAATTGACAATTTAATGCCCTCATAGAAAGAGTAGCAGAAGTATACACTTTTTTGCCCCATCTCTCTAAAGCTCTGGACTCCCTTTCAGAGGGGAGAGGATTTTTAGCAGTAGCAGCTGCAACCCCTTTAGGGCCCTGGAAAATAGTTTCTGGATCTGCAGAGTGGGCCTTGTAAAGGTAAAGATGCGAGTCCGGGACCCTGTAGTACCTATCGGGTTTGGCAGGAGCCGGAGGAAGAGAATCAGGGGTTGTGCTAGAGTCAGAGTACACATCATCAATGACATTCAAAACAGGAGAAATAGCTAAAGGCCTATGCTGAGGCAAATGTAGAAAGGTCCTTAATCTTTTCCTGGAATCAGAGAATTCCTGGCCCTGCCATTGGAAATGCTCTCTCATAGTGTGTAGTGTCTCCCCAAAGGAAAATTCTTCAGGAGCGGAGGCCGAGGGAATAGATTCCTCTGCATCAGAATCCTCGTAGGCCGAATAAGCCTCCTGGTGGTCCGAGAGAGTAGAGCCATCAGAGGCCTCATCTGAGGAGTGAGGATCAGAGGGCTCACCCTGGGCCTTTTGTCTGGAGGAGGTTGAGAGCCCCTGTCCAGATGAGGTTGAGAGCCCCTAATTAAGGAGATAAGATCCTCTGCTAAGCTTAGAATCTGTGATCCAGTAGAGGGTCCCTGAGGGATAACCTTGGGAGGCAAAGCTTTTGAAAGTTTAGCAGCTTTAGCCCTGGAGAATGCCTTAATGGACATGGATGCAGGAGGCCTGGCTGCACCACGTGCTCGTGTAGATTTGTCTAAAGGAATGGTGTCGGAAGGTTCCAGGACACCAGTTTCTGTTGGCAATTCAATAACCGACTCGGCCGGGGCCTCCGGGACCCGAGGTAGTCGGTTGAGCGGTTTCGATGGTGGAAGTACCAAGGACTCGGTTTCAGCCGAGACCGAGACACTTCGTGGTAGGCCTGGCCGTGGTTTCAGCGAAACCGCGGTCCGCTGCGGTGTCGGTCCTTGTCCTTCCGTTTCTTAACTAAATGAGAAGTTGGAGACTCCGACGGCATCTTATACGAAAAACTAGCCCCCAAAAATTCCTCTGCAAACTCCCGACGCCTAAGAGTGCCGGTTGAAGGAAGCAGGCTGAACAGGCCGAGACGTGGTCTGGGCCTAGGCAGGGAGGCAGTAAGAGTGGAAATCCTTATGAGGTATTTGTTTCCCACAAGTCAAACAATTATTAACTTTATCTGACATCGGCTGAGGCAAGAAAGAGTCCCCAACGGGGTACTTAGCTTTTTGAAGTCTTCGGTAGCTGAATTACAGGAGCTGACCGATCGGCACTTGCGAACTGCTTCTGCTTCGGGCACCACGCGGCAAGAAAGACTGAGGAAGATGGCGTCGGCGGATGCTTTTATACCCCAGGTGCTCTGACGTAGGGGAAAATGCGACATCAGCCGGTGCCGGACCCAGACTTTGGAATCCGGCCGACCGAAGGGCTGCCTGAGGCAGGACAACCCATATGTGATGACTGCAGATGCATCCTTGAAGGACATCAGGTGTACTTTTAGCAAAGACAGACTATACCATGGTTATGTGGCACATAAACAAGCAAAGGGGCAATTGCTTTTACTCGGTTGGTTGTCTTGTTATAGATCTTTGGGAAAAGTACAGTTTTGTACCTACCATAAATGTAGATGTCCGATAGGTATGCAACTGCAGTCCTGACATATGGGTTGTCCTGCCTCAGGCAGCCCTTCGGTCGGCCGGATTCCAAAGTCTGGGTCGGCCGGCTGATGTCGCCTTTCCTGACGCCAGAGCCTGGGGTATAAAAGCGCCAGCCGACGCCATCTTCTTCAGTGTTTCTTGCCCCAGATGCCAGGTGCCCTCTAAGGAAGGCTAAATTTTGAAAATAGAGAAAAAATTCCAGACAAGAACAACAACATAAAACAAATACACCATAAAAGATTACCCCAGGTAGCTAAAATGAGGGGTAGAAACCCAAAAGAATACCACAGAGGGTAGGTGGGAGGGAAACCTGACTGCAGTTGCATACCTATCGGACATCTACATTTATGGTAGGTACAAAACTGTACTATGTCCTTCAAGGATGCAACTGCAGTCCTGACATATGGGTTGAATACCATAGCCAACCTGGGGGTGGTAGGCACCAAGACAAAGATGGTGTAGCTAAAATGCGCTGCAGGACTGCAGAAGCAAACCCTGCTCTGGATCTGGAATATAAAGGCAGGTTGTAATGTTTGGAAAATGTATGCACGGAGCTTCATGTAGCAGCTTCTAAAATGTCCTTTGTTGCCACCCCTCTTAAAAAGGCTGTGGAGGTGGCTGTAGCTCTGGTGGAATGTGGCCTGATGTCAGCTGGCACAGTTTTTCCATGAAAAGAGTAGCAGAATCGAATGCAATTTCCAATCCATTTAGAAATTGTCTGTTTGGAAATTGCTTTTCCCTGCAATCCAGCAGCGCAAGCTACAAAAAGCTGGTCAGATTTTCTGAAAGACTTTGTTCTGTCCAAATAGTAGCGCAACTGTCTGTGTATGTCCAAGGTGTGCAGACGTCTTTCTCCTTTATTTTGAGGATTGGGAAAGAAGGTAGGCAGGTGAATAGCTTGATTCAGGGACACCCTGGATACCACCTTTGGCATGAATGACGGATTGGTTCTCAAAGAAACTCTGTCCTGATGAAAAATGAGAAATGGTTGTATTGCCATAAGGGCCTGTAGCTCAGAGACTCTTCTTGCTGAGGTTACTGCCAGAAGGAAAGCTGTCTTCCAAGACAGAAATTGCAAGTCTGAAGATGCTGCTGGTTCAAAGGGAGGAAGAGTTAATTTTTCCAGCATGAAGTTGAGGTCCCATGCAGGCACTGGTGGTTTCCTTGGAGGGTTGATGTTCTTTATACCTCTTAGAAACTGTCTTAGCAATGGGTGAGAAAATACAGGCGGATCAGTGTTATATTTGGCAGATATTGCTGAAGCATGTATTTTTATGGAAGAATATGAAAGGCTATTGTGGAGCATTTCAGCCAAATATTCTAGGATCTGTGGAATGCTCATCACTGATGGGTCTTGACCCTTTTTGCCGTTCCAGATAAGAAATCTCTTCCATTTTGCTGAGTATGTTTTTCTAGTGGAAGGTCTGCGCCTCCAGGATGATATCTTTTACCCTTTTGGAAAGTGTATCCTGAGGAATAGTCATGGAATCTTCCAAGCTGTCAGCTTCAATGTTTTCAAGCTGGGGTGTAGTGTCCTGTAATTGTGCTGTGTCAGAAGAAGTGGCCATTGAGGAAGGAGCCATGGATTGGTGTGTGTCAAGCTCCGTAGCAGTGGGTACCAGTGTTGTCTTGGCCAGTCTGGAGCTATCAGTATGACTTTCGGGTTGATCTGTCTTGATCTTTAGTAACACCTTGGACATCAAAGGAAGAGGTGGGAAGGCATATAGTGTTAGAGAGTTCCAACTGAAGGAGAGAGCGACCACCTTCCATGCTTGAGGATGGTATGTCCTTGTGCAAAACTTTTTCAGATGGTGATTGTGGTGGGAGGCAAAAAGATCTATGTCCGGCCTTCCCCATGCTTGAGTTATCTGTAAGAAAATGTCTGGATGCAACATCCATTCGTGTGGATCCATGATGTTTCTGCTTAGGCTGTCTGCCAGAACATTGTCCTTCCCTGGTACAAACTGGGATTGTAGCTCTATTTTCAATTGTAGGGAAATATCCCAGAGATTCATTGCCAGTCTGCAAAGAGGGTAGGAATGGGTACCTCCTTGCTTGTTTATGTACCACATAAAGTACAGTTTTGTACCTACCATAAATGTAGATGTCCGATAGGTATGCATCTGCAGTCATCACATATGGGTTGTCCTGCCTCAGGCAGCCCTTCGGTCGGCCGGATTCCAAAGTCTGGGTCCGGCGTCGGCTGATGTCGCCCTTTCCCCGACGTCACAATGCCTGGGGTATAAAAGCGTCAACCGACGCCATCTTCCTCAGTTTTTCTTGCCCCAGATGCCAGGTGCCCTCTAGGAAGGCTAAATTTGGAAAAATGCAATAAAAAATCCAAACATTTGCAAAAAAAAAAAAATATATATATATATATATATATATATATATATATATATAAATGTATAAAACAAATACACCATAATAGATCCCCCAGCTAGCTAATAGAGAGGTAAGCACCCTAGGAGTACCACAGAGGGGAAGGAGGGAGGGTAAACCTGACTGCAGATGCATACCTATCGGACATCTACATTTATGGTAGGTACAAAACTGTACTATGTCCTTCAAGGATGCATCTGCAGTCATCACATATGGGTAGAATACCATAGCCAATCTGGGAGTGGAGGTACTAGGAAAAGGATGGTGTAGCTAAGATACCCTGCAGGACAGCCGTAGCAAAGCCTGCTCTGGATCTGGAATATAGAGGTAAATTGTAATGCTTGGCAAATGTATGCACGGAGCTCCATGTGGCAGCTTCTAAAATGTCTTTGGTAGACACCCCTCTTAAGAAGGCTGTGGAGGTGGCTGTGGCTCGTGAATGAGGTCTAATGTTAGCTGGTACAGTCTTTCCATGAAATGAGTAACAAAAGTGGATGCAATTTCCTATCCATTTTGAAATTGTCTGTTTGGAAATTGCTTTTCCTTGAGTACCAGCAGCATATGCTACCAGCAGCTGGTCAGTTTTTCTGAAACGTTTAGTTCTGTCCAAGTAGTAGCGCAACTGTCTGTGAATGTCCAAGGTGTGCAGCAGTTTCTCCCCTTTGTTTTGTGGATTTGGGAAGAAGGTAGGCAAGTGAATGGCTTGATTCAATGAAACCCTGGATACCACATTTGGCATAAAGGTAGGATTAGTTCTTAATGAAACTCTATCCTGATGGAAAATAATAAATGGCTGAACTGCCATCAGGGCCTGCAATTCCAAAACTCTTCTTGCTGAGGTTATTGCCAGAAGGAAAGCAGTCTTCCATGAGAGGTACTGTAGATCTGCAGATGCTGCTGGTTCAAATGGAGGCAGTGTTAGTTTTTCCAACACGTAGTTAAGGTCCCAAGCAGGTAGAGGTGGTTTCCTAGGAGGTTTGATGTTTTTGATCCCTCTTAGAAACTGTCTTAGGAGAGGATGAGAAAAGACAGGAGGATCAGTATTGTACTCTGCTGAAATTGCTGAAGCATGAATCTTAATAGAAGAGTAAGACAGTCCATTGTGGAACATTTCTGCCAAATATTCCAGGATATGTGCCATGTTCATAATTGTCGCATCTAGGCCCTTTGTGGTGTTCCAGATGAGAAATCTTTTCCATTTTGCTGAGTATGTCTTCCTTGTGGAAGGGCGAGCTTCCAGAATAATATTCTTTACTCTCTGGGATAGCTTATCCTGAGGAGGACTCAAGGTATTCTCCACGCTTTTAGTTGCAATGTTTTCAGGTTGGAGTGAAGAGTTTTGTATCTGTGCTGTGTCAGTAGAAGTGGCCATAGAGGTGGGGGCCATGGCTTCGTACGTGACATGCTCCTTAGCAGTGGGTACCAGTGCTGTCTTGGCCAGTCCGGAGCTATCAGGATCACATTTGGCTGCTCTGCCCTGATCTTCAGTAGCACCTTGTTCATTAATGGAATAGGAGGAAATGCATACACTGTCAGATTTCTCCAGCTGAAAGAGAGGGCGTCCACTTTCCACGCTTGTGGGTGGTATGTCCTTGAGCAGAATTTCTTTAGTTGATGATTGTGGGGGGATGCAAACAGATCTATGTCCGGGCTCCCCCAAGATTGTGTTATCTGTTGGAAAATGTCTGGGTGCAGCATCTGTTCGTGTGCATCCATGATATTTCTGCTTAAGCTGTCCGCCAGTGTATTGTCCTTCCCTGGCACAAACTGAGCTTGTAGCTGTATATTGAGTTTCAAGGAAAGATCCCATAGATTCATTGCCAGTCTGCACAGAGGGTAAGAATGGGTATCTCCTTGCTTGTTTATGTACCACATAACTGTGGTGTTGTATGTCCTTATTAGTAGATGGCCTTGATGCAGAAAGAGTTTGAAGGCCTCGATTGCATGTATCACTGCTAGCATTTCTTTTTTGATTTATGTGCATGCGTAGCTCCTTTCGTGACCACTGTCCTTGGATACCTCTGCCCTCCATGTGTGCTCCCCAACCTAGGTCTGAAGCATCTGTTGTAATAGTTTGGGAGGTTTTTGGCTTTGTGAAGGGCAGCCCTCTGTTGGACTGGCTGGCCTGAGCCCACCACAGAAATTCCTTGTGAAGGCATGGAATGAGTGGGATTAAAGTTTCAAAACTGTGACTGTGCTGAGTCCATAAACTCCTTAGGTACCACTGTAGCTTTCTCATATGTAGCCTTGCTTGTGGAATCAGAAGAATACAGGATGCCATGTAACCCAGGGCCTGCAGGATTTTCCTTGCAGTCAGCTGAGTTTGTTTTGTCAGATTCTTGAAGTAATCCGGTAGTTGACTGTTTTTCTTCTGTGAGATAAGCCATTTGGGTGGTTGTATCTAGATCCGCACCCAGAAAGGTTATTCTTTGGGATGGAACAAGTCTTGATTTGTGCATGTTGACTGTATATCCCAAGGCCTGTAGAAGATTGATGGCATAATTTAAGTCCTTTATCAGAGTTTGTTGGTTGTTCGCTTGTATAAGGCAGTCGTCCAGATATGGGTAGATTTGAATCCCCTGGAGTCTGCAGTGTGCTATTACTGATGCCAGGCATTTCGTGAACACTCTGGCCGCAGTAGATAAGCCAAAGGGCAATGCTGAGAATTGATAATGCTCTGACCCTGCAAGAAATCTGAGGGATCTTCTGCAACTTTGTCTGATAGGGACATGCAGGTATGCCTCCTTGAGGTCTAGAGTAACCAGCCAAGACCCCTTGCCCAGCATGAGAAGGAGTTGCTGTAGAGTCAGCATTTTGAATTTTGGCACAATGAGATAAGTATTCAGTACGGACAAGTCGAGAATATGCCTCCATTGATGCTCTTTTCTTGGAACAAGGAATAGTCTGGAGTAAAATCCTTGGCCTTGTTCTGAAAGAAATAGGAACTTTTTCTATGGCTTTCCTTTGTAGTAAGTTTGAGATTTGTTTCAAAGCCTCTGTCCTTTGATTTGGTGGCAGACCTGGTATGCCTTTCCTTTTTGGCAATGTGTGGAAATGGAACCTGTATCCATTGTCTATTATTTGGAGTGTCCATTTGTCTCTTGTAATGTTGTGCCAATTTTTTGAGAATAAAGAAAGCTTTCCTCCCAAAGGTGCTTCTAATTGAGCCCTGGTTGGCGGAGTCAAAGCAGAGTCATTGAGTTTGTCCTTGTGCAGCAGTTGCAGATCCTGAACTGCCTGTCTGGATTGGAGGTTGCCATTGACGGCCTCTGTAGGAGCCCCTAGCTTGGCCTCTACCTCTGGCATACCTGCTTCTGCCCCTTTGAAATCTTTCTGTGTCCGGAAAGGACCAATTCTTGGAAGGCCAGTTTCTGCTGAATCTAGGCGGTTGGACTTGAAGAAAATCCTTAACTGTTTGTACAGATTTTGCCTTTTCCTCAAATTTCTTTAGGACGTCTTGAGCAGTGGAACCAAATAACTTTTGCTTTTCCAGTGGAGCATCCAAAAGCTTAGCTTTAACATGTTCTGGCAGAGATTGTTCCTTCAGCCAAGCATGCCTGCGATGACAACACCTGTCATTGCTGACCTACATGAAGCTTCCAATGCATCATAACCACACTGCAAGAAATGGTTGCTAACCTGCTGGGAATTATGTACCAGATCCTGAAGGGATTTACGGTCCAGGGTTCAGAAGAAGACAAATTCTTATGCATTTCTTCTAACAAATACTCTTGATACTGTATCATGTGAAATTGACAATTTAATGCCCTCATAGCAAGAGTGGCAGAAGTATACACTTTTTTACCCCATCTCTAATGCCCTGGACTCCTTTGCAGAGGGGAGTGGGTTCTTAGTAGTAACAGCTGCAACCCCTTTAGGGCCCTGTGAAATAGTTTCAGGGTCAGCAGAGTGGGCCTTATAAAGAAAATTATGTGTGTCCGGGACCCTGTAATACCTATCAGGCTTAACAGGGGCCGGAGGCAGAGTGTCAGGGGTCATGAGTCAGAATATACATCATCAATCACATTTAAAACAGGAGGAATAGCCAAAGGTCTATGCTGAGGTAAATGAAGAAAAGTTCTTAGTCTTTTCCTGGAATCAGAATATTCCTGGCCCTGCCATTTGAAATGCTCTCTCATAGTGTGAAGGGTCTCCCCAAAGGAAAGCTCTTCAGGAGGGGAGGCTGAGGGAATAGATTCCTCTGCATCCGAATCCTCGTAGGCC
Source organism: Protopterus annectens (assembly GCF_019279795.1). Taxonomy (NCBI): domain Eukaryota; kingdom Metazoa; phylum Chordata; order Ceratodontiformes; family Protopteridae; genus Protopterus; species Protopterus annectens. The sequence goes on from NC_056741.1 coordinate 1,859,927,309, forward strand.
GAATAAGCCTCCTCCTGGTAGTCTGAGTGATCCGAGCCAACAGAGGCCTCATCTGAAGAAAGGGGATCAGGGGGATCCATCCTGGGGTTTTTGTATAGAGGGGGTTGGGAGCCCCTGTCCGGATGAGGCTGAGAGCCCCTAATTAAGGAGATCAGGTCCTCTGCTAAAGTTAAAATCTGTGAAGTAGAAGAAGGTCCCTGAGGAATAACTCTGGGAGGCATGGCTTTAGTGTGTTTTGCAGTTTTAGCCCTGGTGAAGGCCTTAATAGACATGGATGCAGGTGGCCTGGCTGCACCACGTGCTGGTGTAGCTTTATCTAAAGGTATGGTGTCGGAAGATTCCAATACACCAGTTTCGGAAGGCAATTCTGTAACCGATTCGGTAGGAGCCTCCGGGACCGAGGCTGTCGGTTGTATTATTTCAGGGTTTGGAAGTTCCAAGGACTCAGTATCAGCCGAGACCGAGACACTCGCGGTAGGCCTAGCCGCGGTTTCAGCCGAAACCGCCGCTGCGGTGTCGGTCCTTGTCTTTCCGTTTTTTAATTAAATGAGATGTCGGGGTTTCCGACGGCATTTTGTAAGCAAAACTATCCCCAAAAAACTCTTCTGCGAACTCCGACCGACGTCTATGAGTGCATCGGTTGAAGGAAGCGCAGGCAGAGCAGGCCGAGATGTCGTGGTCTGGGCCTAAGCAAGGAAGACAATAAGAGTGGAAATCCTTATGAGGTATTTGTTTCCCACAAGTTAAACAATTATTAACTTTTTCTGACATCGGCTGAGGCAAGAAAGAGTCCCCAACGGGTACTTAGCTTTGAAGTCTTCGGATAGCGAATTACAGGAGCTGGCCGACCGGCACTTGCGAACTGCTTCTGCTTCGGCACCACGCTGCAAGAAAGACTGAGGAAGATGGCGTCGGCTGACGCTTTTATACCCCAGGCGCTGACGCCTGGGAAAGGCGACATCAGCTGACGGACCCAGACTTTGGAATCCGCCGATCAAGGGCTGCCTGAGGCAGGACAACCCATATGTGATGACTGCAGATGCATCCTCGAAGGACATCTGTGGTATTGTCTGTCTTTATTAGTAGATGGCCCTGATGCATGAACTTTTCGAAGGCCTTGATTGCATGTATCACTGCCAGCATTTCTTTTTGGTTGATATGCAGGTGCTTTTCTTTTTGTGTCTATTGTCCTTGAATGCATCTGCCCTCCATGTGCGCCCCCCATCCATGGTCTGAGCCACGTGCGTCCCCCATCCATGGTCTGAGGCATCTGTTGTTATGGTTTGACTTGTATGAGGCTTGCTGAAAGGCAGACCTTTGTTTATCTGGCTTGGTTGAGCCCACCACAGAAATTCCTTTTGAAGGCATGGAATCAGTGGGATCAATGCTTCCAGGCTGTGGCTGTGTTGAGACCATAGACTTTTTAGATACCATTGTAGTTTCCTCATATGCAGCCTTGCGAGTGGAATCAGAAGAATGCAGGATGCCATGAAACCCAGGGCTTGCAGGATTTTCCTTGCAGTCATCTGGGTGTGTGTTGCCAATTTTCTGAAGTATTCTGGTAATTGTTTTTGTTTTTCTTTTGTCAGAAACGCCATCTGGGTGTTTGTGTCCAGTGTGGCACCCAGGAAAGATATTTGTTGGGATGGTACGAGACTTGATTTCTGAATATTGACTGTGTATCCCAAGGCCTGCAGTAGGTAAATGACATAGTCCAAGTTTTTTAACAAGGCTTGTTGGCTGTCCGCTTGTATAAGGCAGTCGTCCAGGTAAGGGTATATTTGTATCCCCTGAAGTCTGTAATGTGCAATTACTGATGCCAGGCATTTCGTGAACACTCTGGGAGCAGTAGATAAGCCAAAGGGCAATGCTGAGAATTGATAATGCTCTGAGCCTGCAAGAAATCTGAGGTATCTTCTGCAACTTTGTCTGATTGGGACATGCAGGTATGCCTCCTTAAGGTCCAGAGTTACCAGCCAAGACCCCTTGCCCAGCATGGGAAGGAGTTGCTGTAAAGTCAGCATTTTGAATTTTGGCACAATAAGGTAAGTATTCAGTGCGGACAAGTCCAGAATGGGTCTCCATTGGTTTTTCTTGGAACAAGGAACAGTCTTGAATAAAATCCATGGCCTTGTTCTGCAGAAGGAACATTTTCTATTGCTCTTATTTGAAGTAGGTTTGTTATTTGTTTGAGTGCCTCTGCCCTTTGATTTGGTGGCAGGTTTGGCCTGCCATGTCTTGTTGGTAGTGTATGAAAATGGAATCTGTATCCTTTGTCTATTATGTCCAGTATCCATTTGTCCTTTGTAATATTGTGCCAATTTTGTGAGAATAAAGATAATTTTCCTCCAAAGGTGCTTCTAATTGAGCCCTGGATGGCGGAGTCAAAGTCAAGTCATTGAGATTGTCCCTGCGGAGCAGTGGAAGGTCCTGCCCCACCTCTCTGGTTCGGAGGCTGCCATTGACGCCCCTCTGTAGGAGCCTCGAGTTTGCCCTCTACCTCTGCCACATCTGTTTTTGCCTCTTTGAAATTTGTCTGTGTCTGGAAAGGACCAATGCTTAGAAGGCCAATTCCTGCTGAATCTTGGAGGCTGTACCTGGAGGAAATCTTTGACTGTTTGCACTGATTTTGCCTTTTCCTCTATTTTTTTTAAAACCTCTTGTGCAGTAGCACCAAATAGCTTATGCTTCTCTAGTGGTGCGTCCAAAAGCTTAATTTTCACATGGTCTGGCAATGTTTGTTCCTTTAACCAAGCATGTCTGCGTATGACCGCACCTGTCATTGCTGCTCTACATGAAGCTTCCAATGCATCATATCCACACTGAAGGAAATGGTTGCTAACCTGCTGAGTATTATGAACCAACTCCTGTAACCCCTTTCTATTTAATGGTTCAGGGCAGCCAATTTCTTTTGCAAGTCATCCAACATGTATTCCTGATACTGAATCATATGAAATTGACTTTAATGCTCGCATAGAAAGGGTGGAAGATGTATATACTTTCTTGCCCCACCTTTCTAAAGCCCTAGAATCTCTTTCCGAAGGAAGTGGATTCTTAGCAGTAGTGGGGGAAACCCCTTTAGGCCCCTGAGAAATAGTTTCAGGGTCAGCAGTATGGCCCTTGTACAGAAATTGATGTGTGTCTGGGACTCTATAGTACCTGTCTGGCTTGACAGGAGCAGGGGGGAGGGATTCAGGGGAAACACTAGATTCTAAGTACACATCATCTAAAACATTTAAAACTGGAGGAATAGATAAGGGTCTATGCTGAGGTAGCTTTAAAAATTCCCTTAACCTTTTCCTAGAATCTGAGTATTCTTGGCCTTGCCATTTGAAGTGTTCCCTCATGGAATGAAGCGTTTCCCTAAAGGAAAACTCCTCAGGAAGAGAAGCAGAGGGAATGGATTCCTCTGCATCAGAATCCTCGTAGGCCGGGAAGGCCTCCTGGTAGTCTGAATGTGCAGAATCACCTGAGGCCTCATCGGAGGACTGGGGATCTACCTGCTCAACCCTAGGCCTCTTGACAGAAGGCGGCTGAGAGCCTCTATCTGGATGTGGCTGAGAACCCCTAATTAAAGAAATAAGGTCCTCAGCTAAACTTAAAATTTGAGAACCAGAAGTGGATCCCAGAGAAACAGATCTTGGAGGGAGAGACTTAACCTGTTTGGCAGCCTTAGCACGTGTGTAGGCCTTAATGGACAAAGACACTGGAGGCCTGGCAGCCGCGTGCTGGAGTAGTCTTATCCACTGAAATGGTGTTAGAAATATCCTGGCTACGGTCTCAGAGGGAGAACAGAAACTGGCACCGAGCTGGCCTCCGCAGAGTAACCGGGGGCGGTGTCAGGTCTGTAGCGGTTGTGAAACCGCTCAGAAGAGACTGAGACACTGCGGTAGGCCTAAGCGTGGTGTCGGCGAGACATGGACCGCGGGTGTCGGTCCTTATCCTTCCGTTTTTTAGGTAAATGTGCTGTCGGAAGCTCCGACGGCATGATATAACAGAAATCTTCCCCAAAATAATCCTGTGCAAACTCTGTCCGACGCCTAAGAGTGCGTTTATTGAAAGAAGCACAAGCTGTACAGGCAGAGACGTTGTGTTCTGGGCCTAGGCAGGGTAAGCAGTAAGAGTGGAAATCCTTATGAGGTATTTGTTTCCCACAAGTTAAACAATTATTAACTTTTACAGTTTTATTTGACATCGGCTGAGGCAAGAAAAGGTTCCCAACGGGGTACTTAGCTTTTTTGAAGACTTCAGTAGCTGAAAACACAGGAGCTGGTCGACCGGCACTTACGAACTGCTTCTGCTTCGCCAGCGGCAAGAAAGACTGAAGAAGATGGCGTCGGCTGACGCTTTTATACCCCAGGCCTGACGCGGAAAGGCGACATCAGCCGACGCCGGACCCAGACTTTGGAATCCGGCCGACCGAAGGGCTGCCTGAGGCAGGACAACCCATATGTCAGGACTGCAGTTGCATCCTTGAGGGACATCTGCAAATTCCCCAGGTCTGCACCTCATGGCTCAGTACCTACAAAGAGAAAGAAATCAACAGGCAGATAACCTAAACATGAGCCTGTCAGACTCTCACAAGTGGCAACTGCATTGGGAGGTTTTTCTGAGCACAGTCAATGACTGGGGTGTGCTAGAGAGAGACCGTTCTGCCACGAAAAAAAAAAACTCTCAGTTGGAAAATTTGTGTCAAGGGCCAAAATCAGGACGACAAATACTGCCTTCTTCTCTTGGACAGCTCTATTCTCTTGTGCTTTCCCTTCAATAGCCTTACCTCCCAAAGTATTACTGTAAATAAACCAAATGTGAAAAGAATTCCACACTCACTAAAGACCGCAGTCTCAAAACAATAAAACAAAACTTAGTTAAAAGCTGCAGTTCCACCACAGAGAAGTAGGTTTTTAAAATCTCTAAAATCTGAAGAAGGTTTATCTGAAAGCGCTTATCCATTTTTTTGTTCTTCTATTTAATTTGTATTGAATAAAGATTTTAGAGATTTTTAAGGACCTACTTCTCTGTGGTGGAACTGCAGCTTTTAACTGAGTTTTATTATGAAAATAAGGGAGGAAGGGGCAAGGGTAATTCTAATTGCCCCAAACTGGCCAAGGCAGCACTGATACCCCTAATGCTCAGTCTCAGCAAGAAGGAAAGTACAGTTTTGTACCTACCATAAATGTAGATGTTCGAGTGTATACACTGCTGCAGTCATTACACTTGGGCTATCCTGCCGTCAGGCGGTTCCCCATTCGGCCTGAGTTCCAAATTCTTGGTCCGGCGTCGGTTGCTGTCGCCTCCTCCCTGACGTCAGTGCGACAGGGGTATATAAGATGCAGCCGATGCCATTTTCTTCAGTTTTTCTTGCCCCAGATGTCAGGTGCCTCCAAATAGGTAGACAATTCCAATTGCTAATAAAACATACATAAGAAAATCAAAAAACAACTTACAGCTACCAGCAAATACTCCCATAGGTAGTAAGGGTAGAAGACATAGGTACGTACCAGCCAGTAAGAGGGGAAGGAGGGAGGGTAACCTGGACTGCAGCAGTGTATACACTCAAACATCTACATTTATGGTAGGTACAAAACTGTACTATGTTCATCGTGTTACACTGCTGCAGTCATTACACTTGGGTAGAATCCCAAAGCTGAGGTAGGGTGGCTGGTTCTATAAGGCATTAGGGTGGTTATAAGGCCCTGCAGTACTGCAGTGGTGAAGGCAGCTCTGGATTTAGAGTATAGAAGCAGATTGTAATGCTTGGTGAAGGTATGTACAGAGCTCCAAGTTGCTGCTTCCAAAATATCCTTGGTAGGTACTCCCCTGAGGTAGGCAGTTGAGTGGCTGTTGCCCTGGTGGAGTGAGATCTAATGCTGCTAGGTACAGGTTTTCCATGGTATTTGTAGCAGAAACGTATACAATGTCCTATCCATTTTGAAATAGTCTGTTTTGAAATGGCTTTTCCCTGTGCTCCTGCAGCATATGCTACCAATAATTGCTCAGATTTTCTGAAAGCTTTGGTTTTGTCCAAGTAGAAGAGTAACTGCCTATGAATGTCCAAAGAGTGCAGTAGTCTCTCCCCTTTATTCTGTGGTTTAGGATAAAAAGTTGGCAGGTGAATAGTTTGGTTTAGAGCCACACTGGATACCACCTTTGGCATAAACATAGGGTTAGTTCTTAAAGACACCCTGTCCTGGTGGAAAATGAGGAAAGGTTCCACTGCCATTAGTGCCTGCAGTTCTGAAACTCTTCGTGCTGATGTTATTGCCAGGAGCAGAGCAGTTTTCCAAGAGATATATTTTAATTCTGCTGTGTTAGCTGGCTCAAAAGGAGGTAAAGTTAGTTTTTCCAAAACAAAGTTGAGGTCCCAAGTTGGAGTAGGTGCTCTACGGAGCGGTCTTATGTTTTTAGCCCCCCCTAAGGTACTGTTTTAACAGAGGATTAGAGAAAATTGGTGGATCCGTGTTGTAATGAGCAGAGATGACAGAGGCGTGGATCTTGATGGATGAGATGGAGAGGCCTTTGTCCAGCATCTCAGTTAAGTATTGTAGTATCTGAGGAATGTTTGGGACAAGAGGGTCAAGGCTGTGAGCTTGCTTCCAGGCACAGAATCTCTTCCATTTATCCGAATAGGCTTTCCTGGTACTTGGCCTTCTGGCCTCCAGAATGACATCCATAACAGCTTTGGAGAGAGGCATTGCTTGTTTGACTAAGGAATCTTCCATGCAGCTAGGTTTAAGGTCTTTAGCTGGCTGTGCAGTATTTGATTGTTGTGCTGAGTCAGCAGATGTGGGATTTGAGGCAAAATCCAGGGTGGTTCTTGTGCTAAGCTCCTTAAGATTGAGTACCAGTGCTGGCGTGGCCAGTCTGGTGCAATCAGGATCATCTTTGGCTCTTCTTGCCTGGCTTTTATGAGTACCTTTGGCAGGCGAGGTAGTGGTGGGAAAGCGCATACTTGTAGGTTCTCCCAGCTGAATGAAAGGGCATCCACTTTCCATGCTTGTGGATGGTAACTCCTTGTGCAGAATTTTTGTAGCTGGCAGTTTATTGGGGATGCAAACAGATCTATGTCCGGGCTCCACCATTTCTGTGTTATCATTTTGAATATTTGTGGATTTAATTCCCATTCGTGGGGATCCATGATGTTTCTGCTTAAGTCATCTGCCAGTGTGTTTTTCTCTCCTGGCAGGAATTGTGCTTGCAGATGAACTTGAAGGTTTATAGCTGTGTTCCACAAGGTCATGGCTTGTCTGCATAGAGGGTAGGAGTGAGTGCCCCCTTGCTACAGCTAGCATCTCTTTTTGATTGATGTGAAGATGCCTTTGTTCTGCTGGCCACGTGCCCTACACACATTTGCCTGCCATGTGTGCCCCCCAAGCGTAATGCGATGCATCTGTTGTCAGTGTTTGCCTGGCTGTGGGTTGTGTAAAAGGCTGTCCCTTGTTGAGGTGACAAGCTTGAGCCCACCATTGAAACTCCTGTTGAAGGCATGGGATTACTGGTATAACTGTTTCCAAACTTTGACAGTGTTGAGACCATACATTCTTTAGGTACCATTGCAGTTTCCTCAAATGCAGTTTGGCATATGGAATTAGTAGTATGCAGGATGCCATGTAACCCAAGGCCTGCAGAATTTTTCTTGCAGGGAGTTGGGTCTTTGTTGCCATCGATTGAAAGTATTGAGTCAGTTGTCTTTGCTTGTCTGGCGTGAAATAAGCCATCTGGGCCGTTGTGTTCAAGCTGGCACCCAGGAATATAATCTCTTGTGAGGGCACTAGTTTTGATTTATTTTTGTTTACTGTGTACCCCAGGCAACTTAGTAACTTTTTTACAAACGTCAGATGCTTTAGAAGAATGTCCTTGCTCTCTGCTTGAATCAGGCAGTCGTCCAGGTACGGATAAATTTGAATTCCTTTCTGTCTGCAAAATGCAATTACTGGTGCCAGACACTTTGTGAAGACCCTGGGCGCAGTAGATAAGCCAAAGGGCAGTGCAGAGAATTGGTAGTGCATTGAACCAGCTATGAATCTGAGGTATCTTCTGTAGTTTTGTCTGACAGAGACATGCAGGTATGCCTCTTTGAGGTCCAAAGTCACGAGCCAAGCTTTCTTGCCCAGCATGGGAAGAAACCGCTGTAATGTCAACATTTTGAATTTCAGAACATCCAGGTAAGTGTTTAAAGATGAAAGATCCAGAATGGGCCTCTAGGCTTTGTCCTTTCTGGGTACCAGAAAAAGTTGAGTAAAATCCTTGTCCTTGCTCCTGTGATGGCACCTTTTGAATAGCTCTCATATCCATGAGTGCTGTAATTTGTTTTGAGCCTCTGCCTGTTGATTTGGTGGCAGAATTGGCCTTTCCTTTTAACCTTGGCAGAGTGTGAAAGTGGAACCTGTAACCTTGAAATACAATGTTGAGAACCCATTTGTCTTTGGTGATCATTTGCCAGTTGTGGTAGAAGAGTGCCAGTTTTCCTCCCAAGGGGGCTGCTAAGAGGGATTTGTTTGGCAGCTGTAGTGGGAAGTCATTGGAGCTGCTTTTTATATGGTTGGGGCCTATCTTCCCCTTCTTTCTGGCCTGATGCAAAACCCATTGTCGAGGCCTATAAGGACCTTGTGTTTGACCTCTACCTCTTGGATGTCTGTATCTTCCCCTTTGAGGTCTGTCTGTAATTGGAAAGGACCAATTCTTAGTAGGCCAGTTTTTGCTAAATCTAGGAGGCTGAACCTGTAAGAAATCCTATGCCGTTTGCATAGATTTTGCCTTATCCTCCATTTTCTTTAATACCTCTTCTGCCTTAACTCCAAATAACATGTCCTGCTGCAAAGGTGCATCCAATAATTTTGCTTTAACATGATCTGGTAACGTATGTTCTTTTAACCAAGCATGTCTTCTAATGACAGTGCCTGTAACCGCTGCTCTGCAGGAGGCCTCTAGAGAATCAAAACCACATTGCAAAGTATGCTTTCCCACTTGTTCAGCTAAATGCAATAAATCCTGCATTTCTTTAAAATTAGAAGGATCTGATTCTGGAAGCATTTTCTGTTTTAACTGAGACAGTAAAAATTGCTGATATTGTAGCATGTGAAACTGGCAATTTAAGGCTCTCATTGCTAAAGTTGCAGACGTATATACTTTCTTTCCCCATCTGTCTAGTACTCTGGAATCTCTGTCCGAGGGGACTGGATTCTTGGCTGATGAGGCCTTAACTCCTTTGGGTCCCTGAGAAATAGTTTCAGGGTCAGCTGCAGGGCTTTTATACAGAAATTTATGTGAGTCAGGGATTCTGTAGTATCTGTCAGGTTTAACAGGGGCTGGAGGTAAGAAATCAGGATTTAAGCTGGATTCAGTGTACACATCATCCACAATATCTAACACTGGCGGAATAGCAAGGGGTCTGTTGAGGTAATAAAAGGAAGTCTCTGAGCCTTTTCTTGGATTCTGAGTAATCCTGGCCTTCCCAGTGGAAATGCTCCCTCGTGGTATGTAAGGATTCCCCAAAGGAGTAGTCCTCAGGCGGTGAGGCTGATGGAATTAATTCCTTGGCATCAGAATCCTCATAAGGGGCTAAAGAGTATCCTAGGTCTGAGGATGACTCAGAAGAGATGGACACCTGGTCGGATGAGTCATAGTCTGCATCCTGTCTAGGCCTTTTATCAGGAGGGGGATGGGACCTCCTGATCAGACTGATTAGGTCTTCGGCCATTTTGAGCAATTGTTTCTTAGGCATGGAGGCCTGTCCTGGAGAATGCTGTATTTGTTTCTTTGTTTTTAAAGGAGGCTTAGACTTAGCTGAGGGTTTAATGCTTAACTGAGTAGGTCTGAAGACACCCTCTGAAGAGTACAGTTTTGTACCTACCATAAATGTAGATGTTCGAGTGCTCATACAGCTGCAGTCATCACACTCGGGTTATCCTGCTGTCAGGCAGGTCCTCGGTCGGCCGAATTCTAAAGTCTATGTCCGGCGTCGGTTGTCGTCGCTTCCTCCCTGACGTCAGTGCGGCAGGGGTATAAAAGAGGCAGCCGACGCCATTTTCTTCAGTTTTTCTTGCCCCAGATGTCAGGTGCCCCCAGAAAGGAAGGCAATATATGAAGTTATGCAAACATACATAGGTAAATAAATCAAAACATTAGTTGCAAGCAAATACACCATGAAGGAATACCCCAAATAGGTTGTATGTTAAAGGTGTTTGTCATAAGCCCTGTCCTAAGAGGGGATGGAGGGAGGGTAACCTGGACTGCAGCTGTATGAGCACTCGAACATCTACATTTATGGTAGGTACAAAACTGTACTATGTTCATCGTGCATACAGCTGCAGTCATCACACTTGGGTAGAATCCCAAAGCTAAGTAAGGGTGGCTGGTACTAAGTGGAATTAGGAGGGGCTAGAATGCCCTGCAGGACTGCTGTGGCAAAGCCCGCTCTAGATTTTGAGTATAGTGGAAGGTGGTAGTGCTTGGTGAAAGTGTGCACTGCACTCCCAAGTAGCTGCTTCCAAAATGTCCTTGGTAGGGACCCCCCTGAGGAAAGCTGCTGAGGTAGCTGTAGCCCTGGTGGAGTGGGATCTGATGTATGCAGGCACTGATTTTCCATGAAATGAATAACAAAAGCGTATGCAGTGGGCTATCCATTTTGAAATAGTCTGTTTGGAAATAGCCTTTCCTTGAGCACCTGTAGCATAGGACACAAAGAGCTGCTCAGATTTCCTGAATGACTTTGTTCTGTCCAAGTAATAACGAAGTTGCCTGTGAATGTCCAAGGAGTGTAGTAGCCTCTCCCCTTTGTTCTGTGGATTTGGATAAAAGGTGGGTAAATGAATAGTCTGATTCAAAGCCACACTGGATACTACCTTTGGTATGAAGGTAGGGTTGGTTCGTAAGGAAACCCTGTCCTGATGGAAAATAATGAATGGTTGCACAGCCATGAGGGCCTGTAGCTCCGAAACCCTGCGTGCTGAGGTAATAGCCAGAAGCAAGGCTGTTTTCCACGACAAGTATTGTAGCTCTGCTGAAGAAGCCGGCTCCAAAGGAGGCAGTGTCAGTTTCTCCAATACGAAGTTGAGGTTCCAAGCTGGAGCTGGTGGTTTCCGTGGGGGTTTTATATTTTTTGCCCCTCTGAGGAACTGCCTTAATAGAGGATGGAGAATAAAGGAGGATCCGTATTGTATTGTGCTGAAATGGCTGAAGTGTGGATCTTGATGGAAGGGAAGGAAAGGCCACTGTTTAACATCTCAGCTAGGTACTGTAAAATCTGAGGTATATTTATTACCCAAGGATTCTGGCCCTTTGCTTGATTCCAGGAACAAAATCGTTTCCATTTGGTGGAGTAGGTTTTTCTAGTAGAGGGTCTCCTGGCCTCCAAGATGACATCCTGTACCTCTTTGGAGAGGGGAGTCTGTTGGCAAATTAAGGTATTTTCCATGCAGCTAGATTCAGAGTTCTGAGCTGGCTGTGAAGGGTCTTGTAGTTGTGCTGGGACAACAGAAGAGGAACTTGAGGTAGGATCCATGGTGGTGAGTGTGACAGGCTCTTTAGGAGAGGATACCAGTGCTGTCGTGGCCAGTCTGGAGCAATGAGAATCATTTGTGGCCTCTCTGCTCTGGTTTTTAATAGGACTTTGGTCAGTAGAGGTAGAGGAGGGAAGGCATAGACTGTCACTGCTGTCCAATTGAAGGAGAGTGCGTCCACTTTCCAGGCCTGTGGATGATAGGTCCTTGAGCAGAATTTTTCCAACTGGTAATTTCTGTGGGTAGCAAATAGATCTATGTCTGGCTGTCCCCATACTTGAGTTATCTTTGAGAAGACTTGAGGATGCAACTTCCATTCGTGTGGGTCTGTCATAATTTGCTTAAGTTGTCTGCCAGTGTGTTTTCCTTCCCTGGCAGGAATTGTGCCTGCAGTTGAACTTGTAATTCCAATGCTGTGTTCCACAGGGTCATAGCTTGTCTGCACAGGGGCTATGAATGCGTCCCTCCCTGTTTGTTTATGTACCACATGACTGTGGTGTTGTCTGTCCTTATTAATAGCTGGCCCGGATGCAGTAGGTCCTTGAAGGTCATAAGAGCATTTTGCACAGCTAGCATCTCCTTTTGGTTGATGTGTAGGTGCATCTGTTTTTGGGACCATTTTCCCTGGATGCACTGATCTGCCATGTGTGCTCCTCAGGCGTAGTCTGAGGCGTCTGTTGTGATGATTTGACTTGCTTGTGGTATACAGAAAGGGAGACCCGTGTTTCTTTGGCATGCTTGAGCCCACCACAAAAATTCCTTTTGAAGGCATGGAATGAGTGGTAAAATTGTTTCCAAGCTGTGGCTATGTTGAGACCATAAGTTTTTTAGGTACCATTGTAGTTTCCTCATATGCAGCTTTGCAAATGGTATTAGTAGGATGCAAGATGCCATGAACCCCAGAGCCTGCAGGATTTTCCTTGCAGTTAGCCTGGTTAAAGTTGCCATTTTGTTGAAGTATTGAGACAGTTGCCCTTGTTTGTCTGGCGTGAGGTAAGCCATCTGGGCCATTGTATTTAAGCTGGCACCCAGGAAAATTATCTGTTGAGAGGGTATTAGTTTTGATTTCTTTTTGTTCACTGTGTACCCCAGGCAGTTTAACAGTTTTATTACAAACGCCAGATGCTGCAATAGAATGTTCTTGCTGTCCGCTTGGATCAGGCAGTCGTCCAGATATAGGTAGGTTTGTATTCCTCGTTGTCTGCAGAAAGCAATTACTGATGCCAGGCATTTCGTAAACACTCTGTGTGCAGTAGATAAGCCAAAGGGCAATGCAGAGAATTGATAATGGGTTGAACCTGCAAGAAATCTGAGGCATCTTCTGCAATCTTGTCTGATAGGGACATGCAGGTATGTTTCCTTGAGGTCCAACGTTACCAGCCAAGACTCCTTGCCCAGCATGGGAAGAAGCTGCTGTAATGTGAGCATCTTGAATTTTGGTACCTCTAGATATGTGTTTAGAATAGATAGGTCTAAGATGGGTCTCCAATCTTTGTCCTTCCTTGGTACCAGAAATAGTCTTGAATAAAAACCTTGACTGTGTTCTTTTGCAGGTACCTCTTGAATTGCTTTCATATCCACGAGAGCGGAAATTTGTTTTTGTGCCTCTGCCCATTGATTTTGTGGCAGGTTTGGCATGCCTCTCATTTTTGGAAGGGTGTGAAAGTGGAACCTGTAGCCTCTGTCTATAATATCCAGAATTCATTTGTCCTTTGTAACAATGTGCCAGTTTTTTGAAAATAAGGCTAGTTTTCCGCCCAAAGGAGCTGCCATTATTGCTTTGTTTGGCAGGCATAGGGGAAAGTCATTGTGTCTGTTTTCTAAATGACTGTGGTCTATCTTCTCCACCTCTTGGGGCTGGTGCTTGCCACTGCCTAGCTCTGTAAGATCCTTGAGGTTGTCCTCTACCCCTGGCTGTATCTACCCCTTTGGGGTCTGTCTGTGGCTGGAAAGGACCAATTTTTTGAAGGCCAGTTTCTGCTGAAGCGTGGAGGCTGCACTTGCAAGAAATCTTTAACTGTTTGCATATATTTCGCTTTTTCCTCCATTTTCTTTAGTACCTCCTCCGATTTAACGCCAAACAATACATCTTTTTGTAGTGGTGCATCTAATAACTTTGCTTTGACATGATCTGGTAAGGTTTGCTCTTTGTGCCAAGCGTGTCTACGTATGACAGACCACATGACAGCAGCTCTACATGAGGCCTCTAAAGCATCAAAACCACACTGTAAGTTATGTTTCCCCACTTGTTCTGCTCCATGCAACAAATCCTGCAACTCTTTCAAATCTGGTTGTTCTGTTGGTGTCATTTTGCTTTTCAGCTGAGATAGCAAGAACTGCTGGTACTTTAACATATGAAATTGATAGTTTAATGCCCTCATGGTTAAGTGGCTGATGTGTACACCTTTTTCCCCCCACCTTTCTAATGCTCTTGGAATCTCTCTCTGAAGGTAAAGGGTTTTTAGCAGTAGAGGCCTTAACCCCCTTGGGACCCTGAGAAATAGTTTCTGGGTCAGCAGAGGGGATTTTATAAAGGAACTGGTGAGAATCAGGAACCCGGTAATATCTGTCTGGTTTAACAGGGGCAAGAGGTAAAAAGTCTGGATTAATTCTGGCTTCTGCGTACACATCATCCAAAATATCTAAGACAGGAGGAATAGCCAGGGGCCTATGCTGGGGAAGCAGCAGAAATTCCCTGAGCCTTTTCTTGGAATCTGAGTAATCTTGGCCTTCCCAGTGGAAGTGCTCTCTCAATGTATGAAGGGTTTTTCCCCAAAAGAGTAGTCCTCAGGGGGGGGGGGGCGAGGGAATAGACTCCTCAGCATCAGAGTCTTCAAATGGGGAATAGACATAATCCTGGTCCTCAGAAAGGTCTGAGGTAATAGAAGCCTGGTCTGAGGAAGGGATGTCTTCCTCCAACCTGGGTCTTTTGTCTGAGGGGGATTGAGAACCCCTGATGAGTGTAATCAAATCCTCAGCCATTTTAAGCATCTGTTTTTTAGGCATGGGGCCTTGAGAGGGGGTCTGAGGACCCTGTTTTTTTAATTTTCATTAGAGCTTTAGATTTAGAGAATGATTTAATAGAGAAGGTGGTAGGCCTGAAAACGCCTTCAGAACTGGCAGGCCTCGCTAAATTTTCCGTTTCTCCGCCAAGAGTGGCGTCGGTATCTGCAGTGGGAATGGAGACCGGGGAAGCTGGGACCACGGGTACTGAAGTCGCCAGTAAAATAGTTTCATCGGTAGTCAGGGGCTGCGTAGGCGCCTCGCTGAGAACTAGAGAACTGGTAGTTGGCCTTAGCGTGATCTCAGTACTTGGTGCAGGCCTCGGACGTCTGTCCTTATCCTTGCGTTTTTTGTCTGTAACTGGCATCGGTAAATCCGACGACATGATATAATTAAATTTTTTGCCAAAATAATGAAGGGCGAACTCCGCCCGGCACTTAATAGTGCGCTTGTTAAATCTAGCACAAAAACGGCAGGCCGAGACGTCGTGGTCTGGACCTAAGCAAGGTATACAGTAAGAGTGAAAATCCTTATGCGGTATTTGCTTCCCACAAGAAATGCAATTAACTTTGTCTGACATCGGTCTGAGGCAAGAAAAGTTTCCCCAACGGGGTACTTAGCTTTAAAGAAGACTTCGGCTGAAATACTTTTCGTAAATCTCAGGAGCTGGCCGACCGGCACTTGCAAACTGCTTCTGCTTCGGGCACCGCGCGGCAAGAAAGACTGGAGAAAATGGCGTCGGCTGCCTCTTTTATACCCCTGCCGCACTGACGTCAGGGAGGAAGCGACGACAACGGATGCCGGACCTAGACTTTGGAATTCGGCTGACCGAGGATCCGCCTGACGGCAGGATAACCCGAGTGTGACGACTGCAGCTATATGCACGATGAACATCTGTGGGTTGCTCAGCTACTCCGGATCCCTCTGAAAGGTTAGTCTCGGTAGGCTGAATAACTTGTGCGTCCGAGGGCCCAGCCATCTCCACGTGGGAGTCAGAGGCGGCCTGTGGTTCTACAGAAGCGGTCGTCAGGGACTGCGAAGGCGCCTTGCAGAAAATCGGAGAACCGGCAACTGGCCTAGAAGAGGCTTCATCAGTTTTAGGCCTCGGATGCATATCCTTGTCTTTGCGCTTTTTGTGTATTCCGGTCGTCAGAAGTTCCAACGGCATGGTATAATTGAATTTTCTACCAAAATAATGTCGGGCAAAATCAAACCGACGTTTAATAGTGCGCTCGTTAAACCTAGCACAAAACCGACAACCAGTGACGTCGTGGTCTGGGCCTAGGCACGGGATACAATAGGAATGGAAATCCTTATGAGGTATTTGCTTCCCACAAGAAATACAGTTATTAACTTTTACTGACATCGGTCTGAGGCAAGAAAAAGTTTCCCCAATGGGGTACTTAGCTATGTAGAAGACTTCGGTTCTGGATTCAGAATGAAAATCTCAGGAGACGCCCGACCGGAACTTGCGAACTGCTTTTGCTTCGGGCACCGCGCGGCAAGAAAGACTGAAGAAAATGGCGTCAGCTCCATCTTATATACCCCTGTCGCACTGACGTCAGGGAGGAGGCGACAGCAACCGAAGCCGGACCAAGACTTTGGAACTCAGGTCGACTGGGGAACCGCCTGACGGCAGGATAACCCAAGTGTAATGACTGCAGCAGTGTAACACGATGAACATCCATAGCTGCTGCTTCAATGAGACCTGTTGATACACAACAAGGGCACCATCATACATCCAATCTGAACACACTCAGACTGATAACTTGGATGATATTTTGACCCCTTGGATTGGGACATCCCTTGAGAAATAGGTCCGGGACATTCTAAAAGAAGCCAGCAGACCTAGTACCAGAAAGTCTTACTCTGCCAAATGGAAGTAATTTATTATATGTTGCAAACAAAATGGACAGAACCCTCTTCACACTCTGTTTCCTCTGGTCCTTGTATACTAATCAGAACTTTTTGGCAAAGGTCTTTCTCATTCATCGGTTAAGATTCATATATGTGAGTTTGGCATAATGGTTAAGGTATTGACCTTACAAACAAGTTACAGGGCTTGATTCTCACATAGGATAAGTGGCTAGGCTTAAAATGGCCCACAAGTGCAGTTAGTCTAGTACTAGTCTTTGACTGGGGTATGGTATAATGGTTAAAGTGTTTGACTTGCAGACACAAGGTACAGTGTAGGGAAGGAAACTGGATAGGCTTAGAATGGCCAATTAAGAGAGCTAGCCTAGTAATTAGCTATGACCTTATGAAACCATGAATTTAAAGAAGAGAGAATACCCATTTTGGGTGGGAGGTTGGTATAACGATTAAGATGTTTACCTTACAGACACAAGGTGCAAAGTTTGATTCTCACATGGGGTAATTGGCTAGGCTGAAAATAGCCCACAAAATCAGTTAGCTTAGTACAAACTTATGAACCCACTCAACCCCACCCCTTTTCCCACTCACTCACGAAACATACGGATATTTCACATTAGACCCCTGAGATGTGTTTCTGCTCCTCCGTGAGATCTCAGTTTCACTCTGGAGAAGCTCACCCTCCTCCCTTTTAAGCCAGCTGCCTCTGCAGACATCAAATGCATGACATGGAAGACAGACTTTTTGCTAAGCATTACTTCAGCTAGAAGAGTATCAGAGCTTCAGGCCCTTATGTGTGTAGAATCTTTCCTCACATTCCAACTAGAAGGAGTCTCTCTTAAGACCAACTCCTGCTTTATGCCTAAAATGGTTACAGAAATCTCTTTGAACCTGGTCATCCACCTATATACCTTCTTTCCTAACCCTCAAAATAAGGGGGAAAAATCCTCCGGTCTCTGGATGTGCACACACAAAGTACAGTTTTGTACCTACCATAAATGTAGATGTTCGAGTGTTCACACTGCTGCAGCCATCACACTTGGGGTTATCTGTCGTCAGGCGGTCCCGCAGTCAGCCCGAGTTCCAAAGTCTTGGTCCGGCATCGGTTGCTGTTGCTTCTTCCCTGACATCAGTGCGACAGGGGTATAAAAGAGGCAGCCGACACCATTTTCTTCAGTTTTTCTTGCCCTAGATGTCAGGTGCCCCAAAATAGGAAGGCAGTACATAATCCTAAGTAAATTACATAAGTAGAAAACAATAGCTACAGCTGTAAGCAAATACACCATATAGAAATACATCTTAGAGATTGTATAAACAGGGAGCTATAGATAAAACCCAGGTAAGAAGACGGGAAGGTGGGAGGGTAACCTGGACTGCAGCAGTGTGAACACTCGAACATCTACATTTATGGTAGGTACAAAACTGTACTATGTTCATTGTGTTACACTGCTGCAGTCATCACACTTGGGTTGAATCCCAAAGCTAAGGCTGGGCGGTTGGTACTAAACAGGGTTTGGAGAAGCTAGTAGGCCCTGCAAAACTGCAGTGGCAAAGCCAGCTCTGGTTTTTGAGTATAGAGGTAAGTGGTAGTGCTTGGTGAAGGTGTGCACTGAACTCCAAGTTGCAGCTTCCAAAATATCCTTGGTTGGTACCCCTCTGAGGAAGGCTGCTGATGTTGCTGTAGCCCTGGTGGAATGAGGCCTAATGTTACCAGGTACAGGTTTCCCATGGTGTGTGTAGCAGAAACGGATACAATGTCCTATCTATTTTGATATGGTCTGTTTTGATAAAGGCTTTCCTTGAGATCCCGCAGCATAGGATACAAAGAGCTGATCAGATTTTCTGAAAACCTTTGTTTTATCCAAGTAGAAACGTAATTGCCTGTGAATGTCCAAAGAGTGTAGGAGCCTTTCCCCTTTATTCTGGGGGTTTGGATCAAAGGTGGGTAAATGAATTGTTTGGTTTAGAGCCACACCGGATACTACCTTAGGCATAAAGGAAGGGTTAGTTTGTAAAGAGACTCTTGTCTTGAAAAATGATGAAAGGCTCCACTCCATTAGGGCCTGTAGCTCTGAGACTCTTCGTGCTGAAGTTATTGCTAGCAGCAGGGCAGTTTTCCATGATTGTGTCTTTCAGCTTTTCCCGGTTAGGGGTCGCCACAGCAGAACTCAGGTCCGCTAATGATTGGCAGTAGAGTTTTACGTGCTGGCTTGCATGGCCTAACACACAACCTTCAACGAAGGAACACCCATTCATGTATGTCGCCACACAGAAGACACTCTAACTGAGAATCGAACGGGCAACGTCTAACTGCGAAGCGACAACACTACTGCAGCACCACCACCACAGGGCAGTTTTCCATGATAAAAATTGTAAATCAGCTGAAAAAGCTGGCTCGAAGGGTGGTAGTGTAAGTTTTTCCAAAACAAAATTGAAGTCCCAAGTTGGTGTTGGTGCTCTTCGGGGCGGTCTTATGTTCTTAGCCCCTCTGAGGTACTGTCTTAGTAATGGATGTGAAAAAACAGGAGGATCCATGTTGTAATGAGCTGAAATAGCTGAAGCGTGGATCTTTACAGATGAAAAGGAAAGGCCTTTGAGCAACATCTCAGTTAAATATTGCAGAATCTGAGGAATATTTGGGATAAGAGGATTTTGGCCTTTAGCCTGGTTCCAGGCGCAGAATCTTTTCCATTTGTCTGAGTAGGTTTTCCTGGTGCTGGGTCTCCTGGCCTCCAGAATGACATCCATAACAGCTGTAGAGAGAAGTGTTGACTGGTTGTTTAGATAATCTGCCATGCAGCCAGATTTAAAGTCTTGAGCTGGCTGTGTATAATTTGATTGTTTTGCTGAGTCAGCAGGTGAGGAATTTGCGGTAAAATCCATGGTGGGCCTTGAGCCATGTTCCTTAATATTGGATACCAGTGTTGGCGTGGCCAGTCTGAAGCAATGAGTATCATTTGTGGCCTCTCTAATCTGGCTTTTAGCAGCACCTATGCCAGAAGAGGCAGCGGAAGAAAGGCATACACTGTTAGTGTTTTCCAAATGAATGAGAGGGCGTCCACTTTCCAAGCTAGTGTGTGGTATGTCCTTGTGCAAAACTTTCGCAGTTGGTAGTTTTGGGGGGAGGCAAACAGATCTATGTCTGGGCTCCCCCATTTTTGAGTTATCATTGTGAATACTTGTGGGTCTAGTTTCCCCTCTTGAGGATCCATGATATTTCTGCTTAGTTTGTCTACCAATGTATTTTTCTTTCCTGGCAGGAATTGTGCTTGTAGTTGAACTTGGTAGGTCAGTGCTGTGTTCCACAAGGTCATTGCTTGCCTGCATAGGGGGTAGGAACGTGTGCCCCCTTGTATGTTTATGTACCACATCACTGTGGTGTTGTCCGTCTTTGTTAGAAGTTGTCCTGGATGAAGGAGGTCCTTGAAAGCTGTTAGGGCATTTTGTACAGCTAGCATCTCTTTTTGATTGATGTGGAGATGCATTTGATCTGCAGACCATTTTCCCTGAATACACTGTCCTGTCATGTGTGCTCCCCAGGCGTAATCCGATGCATCTGTTGTCATTGTTTGCCTGGCTGTGGGCAAGGTGAAAAGCTGACCCTTGGTGAGGTGACATGCCTGAGCCCACCATAGAAACTCCTGTTGAAGGCAGGGAATTAGTGGTATTATTGTTTCCAAGCTGTGGCTGTGTTGAGTCCATATGCTTTTCAGGTACCATTGTAATTTCCTCATATGCAGTTTGGCGTATGGTATTAGTAGTATGCAATATGCCACGAATCCCAAGGCCTGCAGAACTTTTCTTGCAGGGAGTTGGGTCTTTGTTGCCATCATTTTGAAGTATTGAGTCAGTTGTCCTTGCTCGCCTGGCGTGAGGTAAGCTATCTGGGCCATTGTATTTAAACTGGCACCCAGGAATATTATGTCTTGTGAGGGCACTAGTTCTGACTTATTTTCGTTTACTGTGTACCCTAGGCAACTTAGTAGGTTTTTTACAAACGCCAGATGTTTTAAAAGAATGTCCTTGCTGTCTGATTGAATAAGGCAGTCGTCCAGGTATGGATATATTTGGATTTCTCTTTGTCTGCAGTATGCAATTACTGGTGCCAGGCATTTTGTGAAGACCCTGGGCGCAGTAGATAAGCCAAAGGGCAGTGCAGAGAATTGGTAATGAGTTGTACCTGCTATAAATCGGAGGTATCTTCTGCAATTTTGTCTGATAGGGACATGCAGGTAAGCCTTCTTGAGGTCCAATGTTACTAGCCAAGCCTTCTTGCCCAGCATGGGAAGAAGTTGCTGTAGTGTGAGCATCTTGAATTTGGGTACTTCCATGTATGTGTTTAGAATTGAAAGGTCCAGAATGGGTCTCCAGGCTTTGTCCTTTCGGGGAACCAGAAAGAGTATAGAATAAAATCCTTGTCCTTGTTCCTGTGTAGGAACCTGTTGAATGGCTCTCATGTCCATGAGTGCTGTAATTTGTCTTTGAGCCTCTGCCCGTTGATCTGATGGCAAGTTTGGCATTCCTTTTATCCTTGGTAAAGTGTGAAAGTGGAACCTGTATCCTTGAGTTACAATATTTAGGACCCATTTGTCTTTTGTGATGATGTGGCAATTGTCTGCAAAAAGTGCAAGTTTTTCTCCCAAGGGAGCTGCCAAGAGTGATTTGCTTGGCAGTCTGAGGGGTAAGTCATTGTGCTTGTCTTCTGATAGTTTGAGACCTGTCTTCTCCTCCTTTCTGGGTTGTGGCACCCCATTGTCATGGCTTGTAAGAGCCTTGTGGCTGACTTCTGCCCCTTGGGCGTCTGTATTTGCCCCTCTGAGGTCTGTCAAAAGTTGGAAAGGACCAGTTTTTGGTTGGCCAATTTCTGCTGAAACGAGGGGGTTGGACCTGTAAAAAAATCCTTGACCATCTGCATAGATTTTGCCTTATCCTCCATTTTCTTTAAAACCTCTTCTGCTTTCACACCAAATAAAACATCCTGCTGTAAGGGTGCATCCAATAACTTTGCTTTAACATCATCAGGTAAAGTTTGTTCTTTTAACCAAGCATGCCTACGAATGACAGACCCTGTTACAGCTGCTCTGCAAGAAGCTTCCAATGAATCAAATCCACATTGCAAAGTATGCTTTTTCCCACTTGTTCTGCTGCGTGCAACAAATCTTGCATTTCCTTGTAATCAGGCTGCTCTGTATGTGTGCTCATTTTTTGTTTTAATTGAGACATCAAATATTGTTGATATTTCAGCATGTGAAACTGGCAATTTAAGGCCCTCATAGCTAGAGTAGCTGAGGTATATACTTTCTTTCCCCATCTGTCTAGTGCTCTAGAATCCCTTTCAGACGGTACAGGATTTTTAGCAATAGAGGCATTAACCCCTTTGGGACCCTGGGAAATGGTTTCTGGGTCAGCAACAGGGCTTTTATATAGGAATTTATGTGAATCAGGGACTCTGTAGTATCTGTCTGGTTTGGCTGGTGCAGGAGGTAATGAATCTGGGTTAAGGCTAGATTCTGAATAAACATCATTCACAATGTCTAACACAGGTGGAATAGCAAGGGGTCTGTGCTGGGGTAGTAAGACGAACTCTCGGAGCCTTTTCTTAGAATCAGAGTAATCCTGGCCTTCCCAGTGGAAATGTTCCCTCATGGTATGTAAAGTTTCCCCAAAAGAGTAGTCTTCTGGGGGAGATGCTGAAGGAATAGACTCTTCAGCATCAGAGTCTTCATAAGGGGGAAAAGAGTACTCCTGTTCCTCAGAAGAATCTGAGGTAATGGAAACCTGGTCAGAGGAAGCGTTGTCCTCCTCCTGTCTAGGCCTTTTGTCAGGTGGGGGATGGGAACCTCTGATTAGGGTAATTAAGTCTTCGACCATCTTAAGCATCTGTTTCTTAGGCATGGGGCCTTGCACTGGAGACTGCTGTACAGGCTTCCTTACTTTTAATGGAGTTTTCAGTTTTGCAAAGGATTTAATAGTAAGTGTAGTTGGTCTGAAGACACCTTCAGCAACTGACGGCCTTTCAACTGCACCGGAATCCCCATCAGCCATGGAGTCGGAAGGGCCTAAAGATAAAGGTTCTGGAGGCCCTGCAATCTCCTCTTGGGAGTCGGATGCAGGCTGGGGTTCTAAATCAGCGGTCGTCAGGGGCTGCGTAGGCGCCTCACTGGAAACCGGAGAACTGGCGACTGGCCTAGCAGAGGCCTCGGTGTCTGGTTTGGGTCTCGGCTGCCTGTCCTTATCTTTGCGCTTTTTATGCATCCCGGTCATCGGTTGATCTGACGGCATTGTATAATTAAGTTTTCTACCAAAATAATGTTGGGCGAAATCAAACTGACGTTTAATAGTTTGTTTGTTAAACCTAGCACAAAACCGACAACCTGTGACGTCATGGTCTGGGCCTAGGCAAGGGATACAATAAGAATGAAAATCCTTATGAGGTATTTGCTTCCCACAAGAAATGCAATTATTAACTTTTTCTGACATCGGACTGAGGCAAGAAAAGGTTCCCCAACGGGGTACTTAACTTTATTGAAGACTTCGGTCTGAAATTCGATTTGAAAATCTCAGGAGTCGGCCGACCGGCTCTTGCAAACTGCTTCTGCTTCGGGCACCACGCGGCAAGAAAGACGAAGAAAATGGCGTCGGCTGCCTCTTTTATAACCCTGTCGCACTGACGTCAGGGAAGAAGTGACAGCAACTGACGCCGGACCAAAACTTTGGAACTCGGGCCGACTGCGGGACCGCCTAACGGCAGATAGCCCCAAGTGTGATGATTGCAGCAGTGTAACACGATGAATATCTGCATTTCTACCTGGACAGAACAAAAAATGTCAGAAAATCTAACCAGCTTTTTATGGCCTTTGCTTGTAACTCTGAATGAAGACCAGTTTCTAAACAATCAATTTCCAAATGGATCACCTGCTGCATTCTGTTTTGCTATAACCACTATGGGATAAAAGCCCCCAGACTCTGTTAGATCATACCCCACCAGGGCTACTGCTATGTCTATTGCCTTTCTAAAAGGAGTTGCCACTAAGGACATCTTTAGAAGAAGCTACTTGCTCCTCTGTGTATACTATCACCAAACTCTCACCTACCAACCATTACCAAGTGCAGAGCTGGGTTGGCCACTGCAGTTTTGCAGGGCATTCAACCCTCTCCATAAAATTCTCCATCCAGCCTCTTATCAGATTTGGGATTCATTCCATCAGTTAGGACTGCAAAACTGAAACATAAAGAAGATAGTACAGTTGCATAAACTTACCATAAATGTAGATATTCGAGTGTATTCACCGTTACATTATTTTTTTCCTCCCTCCCCTCTTATCCTTAAGATTGGGCTGGACATTTCCCTCTCTAGATCCAGGTTGGTCCCCCTCTTCTGTTTGGATTACACTCAAGGTTATACAATGTAGTATCCTGGGGCTAAGGCCCTTAACCTTAGGGACCATCTAGGGGCTCATTTCTGTTGGTGGCAAGAAAGGACTGAAGTTTTGGCGCTGACTGTCTCCCTTTATAGCCAGAAGTATTGCCATTGGTCAGACTGTCCTCTGGATCCTGGATGGGGAGGAAATTCTTTGGTAGTCAGGCAGGCCTAGGCTTTCATGTCAGGAAATCCCATCAGTTAGGGCTTCAATACTGAACGGACTAAAAAATCTACACTTTTGCTAAGTTTACACAACTGAACTTTTTCTGTTCTTTTGGAAATGGCCAGGGGCAGTTACCACAAGCTTCCTCAGAGACTGGATTTACTCACACAAACAGGGATGTTTGATACATTGAGAATTTAAATCATTTTCAAATAACTGCCTGGATGATAAGAAAGAAAAAAGGGTGGAGAGGAGGGCATAACCAGCAGACTGGAGGGACCAAGTACTCACTGGAATAAAGTACTTGTGAGTACTGTGAATCCACAGAATAGGCCATCAGAAGGTGTGGTCGAAAGGGGACCTGTGGAGGTACTGAAGAGGGAATAATGGAGAAGGATGCCAAGTGGACTTAAAGAAAGCTGATGGCTTTTCCCATTCTGCAATCAAACAATGTAACAAAGTACAGTTGTGCACACTTACCATAAATGTAGATATTCGAGTGTATTCACTGTTGCAGTCATCACATTTGGGTTATCTGCTTGCAGTAGCCCTCAGTCAGCCTGTTTAACAAAGTTTTGGGTGCTGCATCGGTTGCTGTCTCTTCTTCCGTGATGTCAGGTCTTCAGGGGTATAAAACATGCAGCCGACGCCATTACATCAGTTTTTCTTGCCCCAAATGTCAGGTGCCCCCCTAATGGGAAGCAATTAAATCTATAAATATGTAAGGTTATACCGCCAACAAAAAAAGCAAATACACCAAAAAGCTTTTAAGCATAGTAAAGGAGAGTAGAGGTATAACCAAAAGAAGTAAGAGGGCTGGAGGGAGGGTAACCAGGACTGCAACAGAGAATACACTCGAACATCTACATTTATGGTAAGTGTACACAACTGTACTATGTTCTTCGTGTTTCAGTGTTGCAGTCATCACACTTGGGTGGATCCCCAAACCTAAGGATGGGAGGAGGATTTTAGATTGCATTAGGACCAGCAATAATGCCCTGCAAGACTGCAGTGGCGAAGCCAGCTCTAGATTTACAGAAAAATTGGCAGATGGCAATGCTTGGTGAAAGTATGTACAGAACTCCAGGTAGCAGCTTCTAGGATGTCCTTGGTAGGGATGCCTCTGAGAAATGCTGTAGAGGTAGATGCAGCCCTGGTAGAGTGGGGTCTGATCCCCTGTGGAATAGGTTTTCCATGGTGCTTATAGCAGAAATGAATGCAATGGCCTATCCATTTAGAAATAGTTTGCTTTGAGACAGCCTTCCCCTCTGCCCCTGAAGCAAATGCCACCAGCAGTTGTTCAGAATTCCTTTGAGGTTTAGTCCTGTCCAAGTAGAATCTAAGTTGTCTGTGCACATCTAAGGAGTGCAGTATCCGTTCCCCTTTGTTCTGTGGATTAGGAAAGAAGGTTGGCAGATGAATGGACTGATTAAGGGCCACACTGGATACCACCTTGGGCATGAAAGAGGGATTGGTCCTGAGGGACACCCTGTCCACATGAAAGATGATGAAAGGCTCCACTGCCATAAGGGCCTGTAATTCAGATACCCTTCTTGCTGAAGTGATTGCTAAAAGGAAAGCTGTTTTCCAAGAAAGGAATTTTAAATCTGCAGTAGCACCTGGCTCAAAAGGAGGAAGAGTGAGTTTCTCCAATACAAAGTTAAGGTCCCAGCCTGGAGTTGGAGCTGTCCTGGGTGGTCTTAAATTTTTGGCCCCTCTGAGGAACTGCTTGAGCAGTGGATGAGGGAAGAGGGGTGGTTCTGTTTTATAATGAGCTGAAATGGCTGAGGCGTGAATTTTGATATAGGAAAAAGACAGGTCCTTGTGAAGCATCTCAGTTAAGTACTGTAAAATCTGAGGTAAATTGGGCACTGCTGTGCTCATCCCTTGAGATTGGTTCAAGGCACAGAATCTTTTCCATTTTCCAGCATAAGATTTCCTAGTACTAGGCCTCCTTGCCTCTAAGATGATATCCATCACTGGTTTACTGAGGGATGGTAAAGGAGAGATTAGGTAATTAGCCAGGCTGCTAGGTTCAGTGTTTGAAGCTGAAGGTGCAGAATCTGGTTCTCCTGCTGAGACAACAGGGTAGGTGTCTGAGGCAGGTGCCATGGGGCCAAAAGTGACAAACTGTGCAAGAGGGGGTACCAGTGTTGGCGTGGCCAGTCTGGTGCAATCAAAACCGTCCTTGGTTTGCTTGTTTGATCTTCAGCAGTACTTTGGAGAGCAGAGGCAGAGGAAGAAAGGCATAAACTGATGGGTTTTTCCAGATGAAGGACAGAGCATCCACTTTCCAGGCTCATTTGTGGGGAGTCCTTGTGCAAAATTTGTCCAATTGATAGTTCTGGGGGGAGGCAAACAGGTCTATATCTGGGCTCCCCCATTTGTTTGTCAACATGTTGAAAATCCTTGGTTCCAGTTTCCACTCGTGTGGGTCCATGAGGTTTCTGCTTAGTCCGTCTGCCAGTGTATTTAGTTTTCCTGGCAGGAATTGAGCTTGTAGATGCACTTGGTAGCTCAAGGCTGTGTTCCACAATGCCATGGCTAGTCTGCAGAGGTGGAAAGAATGTGTACCCCCCTGCTTGCTTATGTACCACATAACTGTGGTGTTGTCCATCTTTACCATTAATTGTCTTGGAAGAATGTGGCCCTTGAAGGCTGTCAGAGCTTTCGGTACAGCTAACATTTCTTTTTGATTGATATGCAGGTGCATTTGACTTGGGTTCCATTTGCCCTGAATGCACTTCCCTGCCAGGTGAGCCCCCCATGCATAGTCTGATGCGTCTGTTGTTAGGGTTTTGGCGGCAGGGGGTAGTGTGAATGGTAATCCCTTGTTTTGGTGGCAGCCTCTGCCCACCAAAGGAACTCTAGGCGTAGGCAAGGTATGATATGAATCACTGCTTCTAGAGCCTGAGAATGTTGACAC
Organism: Protopterus annectens; assembly: GCF_019279795.1. NCBI lineage: Eukaryota > Metazoa > Chordata > Ceratodontiformes > Protopteridae > Protopterus > Protopterus annectens. The sequence goes on from NC_056741.1 coordinate 1,859,954,197, forward strand.
CATAGGCTTTTTAGATACCACTGTAGTTTCCTCACATGCAGTCTTGCATATGGAATTAGAAGAATGCAGGAGGCCATGAACCCGAAGGCTTGTAGTATTTGCCTTGTAGATAGAGGGGTTTTTGTGGCCACTTGTTTGAAGTAGGTAGTCAAATGAATTTGTTTCTCTGGCGTGAGGAAAGCCATCTGGGAAGTTGTATTCAAGCTTGCTCCCAGGAATGTAATTTGTTGACAGGGTACCAGGTGTGACTTATTTTCGTTTATGGTGTACCCCAGACAAGTTAGCACCCTTTGTACAAAGGCCAGATGACTCAAAAGTATCTCCCGGCTTTCTGCTTGAATTAGACAATCGTCCAGGTATGGGTATATCTGAATATTTTTTTGCCTGCAAAAATGCAATGACTGGAGCTAGGCACTATGTAAATACCCTGGAAGCAGTAGCTAAGCCAAAGGGCAGTGCAGAGAACTGATATTGCTTGTAGCCTGCTTTGAAGAGTAGGTATCTTCTGCAAGATTCCCTGATTGGGATGTGCAGGTATGCTTCCTTTAAATCTAGTGTTGCCAGCCAGGCATCTTTGCCTAGCATTGGAAGAAGAACCCCCCCACCGACTGCTTAGTCCTGTGCTTACCCTGGGACTGAAGCCTGGGTGCTCTGCTGGATCTGGGTTTGGACTGAGAAGGTCTGGAAGAGGCAGGAAATGACTAATTCTTGGAAGGACAATGCCTACTAAACCTTGGAGTTTGTACTTGTAAGAAATCTTTAACAGTTTGCATAGATTTAGCTTTTTCCTGCATCTTTTTAAGAACTTCTTCTGCCTTGTTGCCAAACAGGCGGTCCTGATTTAAGGGAGAATCCAGTAATTTTGCTTTAACATGATCTGGCAAGGATTGCTCCTTAAGCCAAGCATGCCTTCTATGTACAGACCCAGTTACAGCAGCCCTGCAAGATGCCTCTAGTGAATCAAAACCACATTGCAAAGTGTGCTTTCCAACTTGTTCAGGTGAATGCAGTAAATCCTGTAAATCCTTATTTTCAGCACAATCCGGAATCAACATAATTTTCTGTTTAAGCAATCCAATAATATGCAGTTGATACTTTAACATATGAAACTGGCAGTTTAAGGCCCTAATGGCCAAAGTTGCAGAAGTGTATACCTTCTTACCCCATCTGTCCAGCGCCCTGGAATCTCTATCAGAGGGGGGTAGGATTTTTGGCAGTAGTAGCTTTAATGCCCTTGGGTCCCTGTGAAATGGTCTCAGGATCCGCAGTAGGATTTTTAAAAAGGAAAGTACAGTTTTGTACCTACCATAAATGTAGATGTCCGATAGGTATGCATCTGCAGTCATCACATATGGGTTGTCCTGCCTCAGGCAGCCCTTGTATAAAAGCATCAGCCGACGCCATCTTCCTCAGTTTTTCTTGCCCCAGATGCCAGGTGCCCTCTAAGGAAGGCTAAATTTGGAAAAATGCAATAAAATCCAAACATTTGAAATAATATATATATATATATATATATGTATGTATATATATATATATATATATATATATATATATATATATATATAAACAAATACACCACAATAGATCCCCCAGCTAGCTAATAGAGGATAAGTACCCAAGAAATACCACAGAGGGAAGGAGGGACTGACTGCAGATGCATACCTATCGGACATCTACATTTATGGTAGGTACAAAACTGTACTATGTCCTTCAAGGATGCCTCTGCAGTCATCACATATGGGTAGAATACCATAGCCAATCTGCGGGTGGAGGAACTAAGAAAAGGATGGTGTAGCTAAGATACCCTGCAGGACAGCCGTAGGAAAGCCTGCTCTGGATCTGGAATATAAAGGTAAATTGTAATGCTTGGCGAATGTATGCACGGAGCTCCATGTGGCAGCTTCTAAAATGTCCTTGGTAGCCACCCCTCTTAAGAAGGCTGTGGAGGTGGCTGTGGCTCTCGTAGAATGAGGTCTAATGTTAGCTGGTACAGTCTTTCCATGAAAGGAGTAACAAAAGCGAATGTAATTTCCTATCCATTTTTAAATAGTCTGTTTGGAAATTGCTTTTCCTTGAGTACCAGCAGCATATGCAACCAACAGCTGGTCAGCTTTTCTGAAACCTTTACTTCTGTCCAAGTAGTAGCGCAACTGTCTGTGAATGTCCAGGGTGTGCAGCAGTTTCTCCCCTTTGTTTTGTGCATTTGGGAAGAAGGGAGGCAGGTGAATGGCTTGATTTAATGAAACCCTGGATACCACCTTTGGCATAAATGTGGGATTAGTTCTCAATGAAACTCTGCCCTGATGAAAAATAATAAATGGCTGTACTGCCATCGGGGCCTGCAACTCCGAAACTCTTCTTGCTGAGGTTATGGCCATTAGGAAGGCAGTCTTCCATGAAAGGTACTGTAGATCTGCAGATGCTACTGGTTCAAATGGAGGCAGTGTTAGTTTTTCCAACACGAAGTTAAGGTCCCAAGCAGGCAGAGGTGGTTTCCGAGGGGGTTTGATGTTTTTGATTCCTCTTAGAAACTGTCTTAGGAGAGGATGAGAGAAGACAGGTGGATCAGTATTGTACTCTACTGAAATTGCTGAAGCATGAATTTTAATAGAAGAGTAAGACAGACCATTGTGGAACATTTCTGCCAAATATTCCAGGATATGTGCCATGCTCATCACTGTCGCATCTAGGCCCTTTGTGGTGTTCCAAATGAGAAATCTTTTCTATTTTGCTGAATATGTCTTTCTTGTGGAAGGGTGGCAAGCTTCCATAATAATATCCTTCACTCTCTGGGATAGCTTATCCTGAGGAGGAGTCAAGGTATTCTCCAGGCTGTTAGTTGCAAGGTTTTCAGGTTGGAATGTAGAGTTTTGTATCTGTGCTGTGTCAGTAGAAGTGGCCATAGAGGCAGAGGCCATGGTTTCGAACGTGACATGCTCCTTAGCAGTGGGTACCAGTGCTGTCTTGCTATCAGAATCACTTTTGGCTGCTCTGTCCTGATCTTCAGTAGCACCTTGGTCATTAATGGAATAGGTGGAAATGCATACACTGTTAGATTTCTCCAGTGGAAAGAGAGGGCGTCCACTTTCCACGCTTGTGGGTGGTATGTCCTTGAGCAGAATTTGTTCAGTTGATGATTGTGGGGGGATGCAAATAGATCTATGTCCGGCCTCCCCCAAGATTGTGTTATCTGTAGGAAGATGTCTGGGTGCAGCATCCATGATATTTCTGCTTAAGCTGTCCGCCAGTATATTGTCTTTCCCTGGCACAAACTGAGCTTGTAGCTGTATATTGAGTTTCAAGGAAATTTCCCATAGATTCATTGCCAGTCTGCAAAGAGGATAGGAATGGGTACCTCCTTGCTTGTTTATGTACCACATAACTGCGGTGTTGTCTGTCCTTATTAGTAGGTGGCCTTGATGCAGAAAGAGTTTGAAGGCCTCGAATGCATGTATCACTGCTAGCATTTCTTTTTGATTTATGTGCATGCGTAGCTCCTTTCGTGACCACTGTCCTTGGATACCTCTGCCCTCCATGTGTGCTCCCCAACCTAGGTCTGAAGCGTCCGTTGTTATAGTTTGGGAGGTTTTTGGCTTTGTGAAGGGCAATCCCCTGTTGGACTGGCTGGCCTGAGCCCACCACAGAAATTCCTTTTGAAGGCATGGAATGAGTGGGATTAAAGTTTCTAAACTGTGACTGTGCTGAGTCCATAAACTCCTTAGGTACCACTGTAGCTTTCTCATATGTAGCCTTGCTTGTGGAATCAAAAGAATACAGGATGCCATGTAACCCAGGGCCTGCAGGATTTTCCTTGCAGTCAGCTGAGTTTGTCTTGTCAGATTTTTGAAGTAATCCGGTAGTTGTCTTTGTTTTTCTTCTGTGAGATAAGCCATTTGGGTGGTTGTATCTAGATCCGCACCCAGAAAGGTTATTCTTTGAGATGGAACAAGTCTTGATTTGTGCATGTTGACTGTATATCCCAAGACCTGCAGAAGATTGATGGCATAATTTAAGTCCTTTACCAAAGTTTGTTGGCTGTCCGCTTGTATAAGGCAGTCGTCCAGATACGGGTATATTTGAATCCCCTGAAGTCTGCAGTGTGCTATTACTGATGCCAGGCATTTCGTGAATACTCAAAGGCAATGCTGAGAATTGATAATGCTCTGACCCTGCAAGAAATCTGAGGTGTCTTCTGCAACTTTGTCTGATAGGGACATGCAGGTATGCCTCCTTGAGGTCTAGAGTCACCAGCCAAGACCCCTTGCCCAGCATGGGAAGGAGTTGCTGTAGAGTCAGCATTTTGAATTTTGGCACAATGAGGTAAGTATTCATGGTCTAAAATTGATGTTCTTTTCTTGGAACAAGGAATAGTCTGGAGTAAAATCCTTGGCCTTGTTCTGAAAGAGGAACTTTTTCTATGGCTTTCATTTGTAGTAAGTTTGAGATTTGTTTCAAAGCCTCTGCCCTTTGATTTGGTGGCAGACCTGGCATGCCTTTTCTTTTTGGCAATGTGTGGAAATGGAACCTGCATCCGTTGTCTATTATTTGGAATGTCCATTTGTCTCTTGTAATGTTGTGCCAATTTCTTGAGAATAAAGGTGCTTCTAATTGAGCCCTGGTTGGCGGAATCAAAGCAAAGTCATTGAGTTTGTCCTTGTACAGCAGTTGAAGGTCCTGAACTGCCTGTCTGGATTGGAGGTTGCCATTGACGGCCTCTGTAGGAGCCTTTGAAACCTTTCTGTGTGTTGAACTTGAAGAAAATTCTTAACTGTTTGTACAGATTTTGCCTTTTCCTCAAATTTCTTTACGACTTCTTGAGCAGTGGTACCAAATAACTTTTGCTTTTCCAATGGAGCATCCAAAAGCTTAGCTTTAACATGGTCTGGCAGAGATTGTTCCTTCAGCCAAGCATGCCTACGTATGACAACACCTGTCATTGCTGACCTACATGAAGCTTCCAATGCATCATAACCACACTGCAAAAAATGGTTGCTAACCTGCTGGGAGTTATGTACCAGATCCTGAAGGTCAAGGGGTTCAGTAGAAGACAGTTTCTTATGCATTTCTTCTAACAAATACTCTTGGTACTGTATCATATGAAATTGACAATTTAATGCCCTCATAGCAAGAGTGGCAGAAGTATACACTTTTTTACCCCATCTTTCTAATGCCCTGGACTCCTTTGCAGAGGGGAGTGGTAACAGCTGCAACCCCTTTATGGCCCTGTGAAATACTTTCAGGATCAGCAGAGTGGGCCTTGTATAGAAAATTATGAGTATCAGGGACCCTGTAATACCTTAACAGGGGCCGGAGGCAGAGTATCAGGGGTCATACTAGAATCAGAATACACATCATCAATGACATTTAAAACAGGAGGAACAGCCAAAGGTCTATGCTGAGGTAAATGAAGAAAAGTTCTTAGTCTTTTCCTGGAGTCAGAATATTCCTGGCCCTGCCATTTGAAATGCTCTCTCATAGAATGAAGGGTCTCCCCAAAGGAAAGCTCTTCAGGAGGGGAGGCTGAGGGGATAGATTCCTCTGCATCCATAAGCCTCCTCCTGGTAGTCCGAGTGATCCGAGCCATCAGAGGCCTCCTCAGAGGATCGGGGATCTACCCTGGGCCTTTGTCTGGGCTGAGAGCCCCTGATTAAAGAGATAAAGTCCACTGCTAAGGTTAGAATCTGTTAACTAGAAGAGGGTCCCTGAGGAATAACCCTGGGAGGCATGGCTTTAGTGTGTTTAGCAGCTTTAGCCCTGGTGAAGGCCTTAATGGACATGGATGCAGGAGGCCTGGCTGCACCACGTTCTGGTGTAGCTTTGTCTAAAGGAATGGTGTCGGAAGATTCCAATACATTCTGAAGGCAATTCTGTAACCGACTCGGTAGAAGCCTCCGCAGAGGCTGTCGGTTGTACTGTTTCAGGGTTCGGAAGATCGTGTCTGTCCTTGTCTTTCCGTTTCTTAGTTAAATGTGAAGTCGGGGTTTCTGGCGGCATTTTATATGAAAAACTAGCCCCAAAAACTCTTCTGGTTGAAGAGTGGTCTGGGCCTAAGCAGGGAAGACAGTAAGAGTGGAAATCCTTATGAGGTATTTGTTTCCCACAAGTTAAACAATTATTAACTTTATCTGACATCGGCTGAGGCAAGAAAGAGTGTACTTAGCTTTGAAGTCTTCGGATAGCTGAATTACAGGAAGCTGGACTGCTTCTGCTTGCAAGAAAGACTGGGAAGATGGAGTCATACCCCAGGACCCAGACTTTGGAAGGGCTGCCTGAGGCAGGACAACCCATATGTGATGACTGCAGATGCATCCTTGAAGGACATCTTGTAAGAGTCAGGGACCCTTCAATATCTATCATGTTTTCTGGGAGCAGGAGGTAAAGAGTCAATGGCTAAGCTAGATTCCGAAAAGGCATCATCAACAATGTATGGCTAAAGGCCTGTGCTGGGGCAGGAGTAAGAAATCCCTAAGCCTCTTTTTAGAATCAGAGAAATCCTGACTTTCCCAGCGAAAATGCTCCCTAGGGGTATGCAAGGTTTCACCAAAAGAAAAATATTCTGGGGGGGATGCAGAGGGAATAGAGTCCACAGCATGAGAATCCTCATAGGTAGACAAGGATAAATCCTGGTCATCACAGGAAACAGAAAATTCAGAATCCTGGTCAGAAGGTTCATAAGGAAACTCAGTCCTAGGTCTCTTAGAGGGGGAAGGTTGGCTTCCCCTGATTAAAGTAATAAGGTCTTCAGCCATTCTTATCATTTGCTTTTTAGGCATAGAGGCCTGGCCATGCGGTCTGGGCGTCAGTTTTCTAGGCATGGTTCGAGTTTTAGGCCTTGAAGAAGAAGATGGCGTCGGTTTAATAAGCAAGTCAGTAGGCCTGAATACACCCTCAGAAGCCAGTGCCTGCACAGCGGCTCCGGACCCATCCAAGATAGAGACATCCGCAGGTTCCACAGTTGAAGCATCTCGCAGCATACCGGACTTCGAATGGGTCTCAGTAGAGGCCTGCAAATCTGAAGTAGCGGGTATCAGGGACTGCGAAAGCGCCTCATTGAGTACCGGGGAACTGGCGACTGGCTTAGGAGAAGCGTCGTCGGCAGCTTGGACCTCAGCGGCCTGTCTCTATCTTTGGGTTTTTTTGGAATGTTGGTAGTCGGATGGCTTACCGAAGACATATCGGGATAATTGAACTGAGCACCAAAATATTTAGAAGTGTAAATATACCAATGACGGATAGTTTGTGGTTTAAATAAGGCACAAAACCGACAGTGAGGTACGTCTTGGTCAGGGCCTAGGCAAGGAATACAGTACGAATGAAAATCTTTATGAGGTATTTGCTTTCCACAAGTAATGCAATTATTTACTTTTACTGACATCGGTTAAGAGCAAGAAAAAGTTTCCCCAATGGGGTACTTAGCTTTTAGTTGAAGACTTTGATTCTAAAACTTGAAAATGAAAATTTCAGGAGTCGGCCGACCAACACTTGCGAACTGCTTATGCTTCGGGCACCGCATGGCAAGAAAGACTGATGTAATGGCATCGGCTGCATGTTTTATACCACTGACGACCTGACATCACGGAAGAAAAGACAGCAACCGATGCAGGAACCAAGACTTTGTTAATCAGGCCGACTGACGGCTACTGCAAGCAGATAACCCAAATATGATGACTGCAAACAGTGAAATACGAAGAACATCTTCACTATTTTACATAATGACTCTTCTATCAGACCACCTTACAAAAGTGGCACAGACATCAGCGTCAATTCTTCCCACACTGGGGAGGGATGGAAGTTGTAAGTACAGCTTCACTTGCTGTCTAAAACTAATACAAACCTTTAGTCAGGTGGCATACATTCAGCTTCATTATAGGTAAATGACCATGCTCTTCTAAAAGCTGAAATTGTGAGTTAGAAAACATTGTTCTGCTGGGTGAGAAACAGAAGTCTGCAAAAACAATTTCCAGCTTTTTTTGGTATCAGTACACTTCACTTTCATCCTAAGGGCTTGACATATAGATTACAAAGTTTATTAAGTTAGTCACATGAAGAAAAAAATATTTTAACTGCTCTACTCTGCTTACAGAGCTACCAGGCTCTTGGGCAAGTTAAATCATCAACATCTCTTCCATTACCCCATCAAATCAAACACCACTGCCTACAGACAACAGCAAAACATATAAAAGAACTGAGTTCACTTTGATAGGTAGAGATTGAGCCTACAAAATTCTTCTGGAAACAGACTGAAAAAATGGTCTTTTCTATGCAGCTGGAATGCAGGCTGCTACTGCTTAACCAGCTCAGGAAAGTACAGAACTTCCCAAAACACAACTGCTGCCCAGCTGCACTGCTCAGAGTGCTGACTAACATAAGCTCGCATTGTACACTAATGTAGTTAATTTGTACTGTTTTAATTGCTGGATGTAATTAAATACTGTAAAATTCAGATATAAGTGTTAAAATACACAGAAATAATTTACAAGAGACTATTACAATATAATTATAAATGTGATTATGTCTGCCACAACACAGCACGAAGACAATGGGTCTTCTATAATTTCAGCTGAAATGTAAATGCATTTAAGCCATTCTAAATCCTGCTGGGTGTGCAGACTGTTACGGTCTCCTACTTAAGTAACTCTCTATCTTAGTGTTGAACTACAAAAACAAAGTGACAAGGATCATTAGAGAACTTTGACAGCCTTTTCTTCCTCTCTTTCATGTGCACATGAGCATCTGATGAGAAGTATTTTTTGTAAGATAAAAGTGTAAAAGATTTATAATCCTATTAAATACAATCTTTAATTTGAAGATAGCTGTGATAAGAAGCAAAAACCAAACACCAATGTAACATACTCAAGAGATCCCTTCCTTTTAAAGGCTGAAATCTTGAAAAGCTTTCAGGACAGTTGGGCAGCATCCACGTTTGTGTGATAATTTAAGGAAAAGTTTTAGACAGTACAGTTGTGTACACTTACCATAAATGTAGATATTCGAGTGTATTCACTGTTGCACTCATCACACTTGGGTTATCCTGCCAGGGGTAGCCCTCAGCCGGCCCGAATACCAGAGGCTTAGTATTTCTGTGTCAGTTGCTATCGCTTCAGTACTGACGTCAGGTCGTCAGAGGTATAAAAACATGCAGCCGACACCATTACATCAGTTTTTCTTTACCCAAATGTCAGGAGCCCCCAAATAGGGAGCTAAGTTATGGTGGAAAAACACCACCAGTAAAAAGTAAATACCAGCAGCCCTGTAAGGAGTACGGAAGAGAGAGAGAAATACAAGGGGGCTGGAGGGTGGGAAAAGTACAGTTGTGTACACTTACCATAAATGTAGATGTTCGAGTGTATTCACTTTAGCAGTCATTACATTTGGGTAATCTGCTGGCAGGTTGCCCTCAGTCGGCCTGATTAACAAAGTCTTGGGTCCTGCGTCGGTTGTTGTCCATTCTTCCATGACGTCAGGTCATCAGGGGTATAAAACATGCAGCCGATGCCATTACATCACTTTTTCTAGCCCCAGATGTCAGGTGCCCCCCTGATAGGGAGGGAAATAAAATTAAAAACACAAAAAAATATATACCTCCAACCAAAAGCAAATACACCAAAAAGGCTTTTAAGCATAGTAAAAGAAAGTAGAGGTATAGTAAGAGAAAAACAGGGTGCTGAAAGGAGGGTAACCAGGACTGCAACAGTGAATACACTTGAACATCAACATTTATGGTAAGTGTACACAACTGTATTATGCTCTTTGTGTTTCACTGTTGCAGTCATTACATTTGGGTAGCTTCCCAAAGCTATGGTTGGGAGGGCGGATTTATACAGCATAAGGACCAGCTATAAGGCCCTGCAACACAGCAGTGGCAAAGCCAGCTTTGGATTTAGAGAAAAATTGGTAAATGATAATGCTTGGTGAAAGTATGAACTGAACTCCAGGTAGCAGCTTCTAGAATATCCCTGGTAGAAACACCTCTGAGAAAGGCTGCAGAAGTAGATGCAGCCCTGGTGGAATGAGATCTGATCCCCTGAGTAATAGGTTTTCCATGGTGCTTATAGCATAAATGAATGCAATGGCTCATCCATTTAGAAATGGTTTGTTCTGAAATAGTCTTTCCCTCTGCCCCTGCAGCAAATGCTACCAGTAGCTGTTCAGATTTTCTTCGAGGTTTAGTCCTGTCCAAGTAGTATCTAAGTTGTCTGTGCACATCCAATGAATGCAGAATCCGTTCCCCTTTGTTCTGCAGATTGGTAAAGAAAGTTGGCAAATGAATGGACTGATTAAGAGCCGCACAGGATACCACTTTGGGCATGAAGGATGGATTGGTCCTGAGTGACGCCATGTCCGTATGAAAGATGATGAAAGGCTCCACTGCCATAAGGGCCTGTAACTCAGATATCCTTCTAGCTGAAGTGACTGCTAGAAGGAAGGCTGTTTTCCAAGAAAGAAATTTTAAGTCTGCAGTAGCAGCTGGCTCGAAAGGAGGTAGAGTGAGTTTCTCCAATACAAAGTTAAGGTCCCAAGCAGGGGTTGGAGCTCTCCTGGGTGCTCTCAAGTTTTGGCCCCTCTGAGGAACTGCTTGAGCACAGGATGAGAGAAGAGGGGATGTTCTGTGTTATAATGAGCTGAAATGGCTGAGACATGGACTTTAATGGAGGAAAAAGACAGGCCCTTGTGAAGCATCTCAGTTAAGTATTGTAAAATCTGAGGTAAATTGGGCGCTGCTGTGATCATCTCTTGAGACTGATTCCAAGCACAGAATCTTTTCCGTTTGTCAGCATAAGATCTTCTAGTACTAGGTCTTCTCGCCTCCCAAGATGACATCCTTCACAGGTTTGCTGAGGGATGCTAAGGGTGAATTTAAGTGATTAGCCAAGCTGCAAGGTTCAATGTTGGGAGCTGAGGGTGCAGAATTTGGTTCTCCTGCTGAGACAGTAAGGAAGGTGTCTGAGGCAGGTGCCATGGAAAAATTTGTGACACACTGCGCAGGAGTGGGTACCAGTGTTGGCGTGGCCAGTCTGGAGCAATCAAAATCATTGTTGGTTTGTCCTGTTTGACTTTTAGCAGAACTTTGGAGAGCAGAGGCAGAGGGGGAAAGACGTAGACTGACAGGTTTTTCCAGCTGAATGACAGAGCATCCACTTTCCAGGCTTTTTTTGAGGAGTCCTTGTGCAAAATTTGTCGAACTGGAAGTTGTGGGGGTAGGCAAATAGATCTATGTCTGGGCTCCCCCATTTGCTTGTCAACATGTTGAAAATCCGTGGTTCCAGTTTCCACTCGTGTGGGTCCATGAGATTTCTGCTTAGTCCGTCTGCCAGTGTATTCAGTTTTCCTGGCAGGAATTGAGCTTGTAGTTGCACTTGGTAGCTCAAGGCCATGTTCCACAATGCCATGGCTAGTCTGCACAGGAGGTAGGAATGTGTACTCCCCTGCTTGTTTATGTACTACATAACCGTGGTGTTGTCCGTCTTTACCATTAGTTGTCCTGGATGAATACAGTCATTGAAGGCTGTCAGAGCATTCTGTACAGCTAACATTTCTTTTTGATTGATATGTAGGTGCATTTTACTTGGGTTCCATTTGCGCCGAATGCACTTCCCTGCCAGGTGAGCCAACCATACATAGTCTGATGCGTCTGTAGTTAGGGTTTGGGTGGCAGGGGGTAGTGTGAATGGCAGTCCCTTGTTTGGTGGCAGGCCTCTGCCCACCACAGGAACTCCAGGCGTAGGCAAGGTATGATAGGAATCATTGTTTTCAGGCTGTGACAATGTTGACTCCATAGACTTTTTAAGTACCACTGAAGTTTCCTCATATGCAGTCTTGCATATGGAATTAGAAGAATGCAGAAGGCCATGAACCCCAAGGCTTACAGTATTTATCTTGCAGACAGCAGGGTTTTTGTGGCAACTTGTTTGAAGTAAGTCACCAAATGAATTTGCATTTCTGGCGTGAGGAAAGCCATCTGGGCAGTTGTATTCAAGCTTGCACCCAGGAATGTAATCTGTTGAGAGGGTACCAGTTGTGATTTATTTTCGTTTATGGTGTACCCTAGACAAGTTAGAACCCTTTCTACAAATGCCAGATGATTTATAAGTATGGCCTGGTTTTCTGCCTGAATTAGACAATCGTCCAGGTATGGATATATTTGAATATTTTTTTGCCTGCAAAATACAATTACTGGAGCCAGGCACTTTGTGAATACCCTGGGCGCAGTAGGCAAGCCAAAGAGCAGTGTAGAGGACTGATAATGTAAACAGCTTGCTTTGAAGCGTAGGTATCTTCTGCAAGATTCCCTGATTGGGATATGCAGGTAAGCTTCTTTTAAATCTAGAGTTGCCAACCACGCATCTTTGCCTAGCATAGGAAGTAACTGGTGAAGAGTCAGCATCTTGAATTTTGGAAAGTCCAGAAAGGTGTTTAGAGTAGACAGGTCCAGAACTGGATGCCAAGATTTGTCTTTTCTGGGTACCAGGAAAAGCCTGGAATAGAAACCTTGTCCCTTTTCCTCTTCTGGTACCGGTTGAATATCCCCCATGTTTAAGAGGAAACTACTTGTTTCTGAGCCTCTACCCACTGATTTGGGGGCAGGTCTGGCCACCCGTTTGGTGTTGGCAACGTGTGGAAATGAAACCTGTATCCCTGGGACACTAGATTTAAAACCCATCTGTCCTGGGTTATGAGTTCCCAGTTTTTTGCATGAAGAGCAATCTTTTCCCCCAAAGGGGCGACTGAAAGGTAAGTGCTTGGCAATTTTAAAGGAAAGTCATTGAGACTGTTTACCATAGGGGGGTGTCTTGTTATTTCCAGATTTGTAAGTGGATGTCCCCCACTGCTTAGTTCTGAGAGTCCCTTGGGACTGAAACCTGGTGTTTTTGGTGTGTCTGGGTTTGGCTTGAGTGGATCTGGAAGGAGCTGGAAAGGACCAATTCTTAGTAGGACAGTGCCTACTAAATCTTGGAGGCTGCACGTGTAAGAAATCTTTTACAGTTTGCATAGACTTAGCTTTATCTTCCATCTTTTTAAGAACTTCTTCAGCCTTATTGCCAAACAGGCGGTCCTGATTTAAAGGAGCATCCAATAGTTTTGCTTTAACATGATCAGGCAGAGATTGCTCCTTAAGCCAAGCATGCATTCTAAGCACAGACCCAGTAACCGCAGCCTTGCGAAAGGCCTCTAAAGAATCAAAGCCACATTGCAAAGTATGTTTTCCAACTTGTTCAGCAGAATGCAATAAATCCTGTAAATCTTTATTTTCCACACAGTCAGAAATCAACATAATTTTCTGTTTAAGCAGTCCCATAATATGCTGTTGATATTTTAGCATATGAAATTGGCAGTTTAAAGCCCTGATTGCCAAGGTTGCAGAAGTATAAACCTTTTTACCCCATCTATCCAGCTCCCTGGAGTCTCTATCAGAAGGGGTAGGATTTTTAGCAGTAGAAGCCTTAATGCCCTTGGCCCCTGAGAAATGGTTTCTGGATCCGCAACAGGATTTTTAAAAAGGAACTTGTGGGACTCAGGAACCCTGTAGTATCTGTCAAGTTTAATGGGAGCCAGAGGCACGGAATCAGCACCCATACTGGATTCTGAAAACACATCATCAACAATGTCTAGCACAGGAGGTATAGCCAAAGGCCTATGCTGAGGTAGAAGAAGGAAATCCCTAAGCCTCTTTTTAGATTCAGAAAATTCCTGTCTTTCCCAGTGGAAATGCTCCCTTAAGGTATGTAAAATTTCGCCAAAAGAAAAATCCTCAGGGGGAAGCAGGGGAAATGGAATCCTCTGCATCAGAATCCTCATACGTAGGCATGGACAAATCCAGGTCATTGGAAGAATTAGAAGAAACAGAGTCTTGATCAAAAGATTCATAGTCAAGCTCTGTCCTAGGCCTCTTAGAAAGGGGGGGGGGGTTGACTACCCCCGATTAGAGTAATAAGATCTTCAGCCATTTTGATCATTTGTTTTTTAGGCATAGGGGCCTGAACATGTGGCCTGAGTGTCAGGTTTTTTAGACATAGATAGAGATTTAGGCCTTAGAATAGAAGGTGGAGTCGATTTAATATGCAAGTCTGTAGGCCTGAAAGCACCCTCATAAGCCGGTGCCTGCACAGTGGCTCCGGACCCATCCAAGGTAGAGAGATCTGCGGGTTCCATAGGTGAAGCATCTCGCGGCATACCGGACTCCGAATGGGTCTCAGTAGAGGCCTGCGAGTCAGAAATAGCGGGTATTAGGGGCTGCAAAAGCGCCTGAGTACCAGCGAACTGGCGACTGGCTTAGGAAAAGCGTTGTCAGCAGTTTTGGACCTCAACTGCCTGTCTCTGTCTTTTTCTTTGCGTTTTTTCGGAATTCCGGTAGTCGGATGGCTAACCGATGTCATTTCTGTATAATTAAACCGAGAACAGAAATATTTACAGGCAATAATGTACCGATGACAGACAGTGCGCTGATTAAATAAAGCACAAAACCAACAGCAAGGTTCGTCATGGTCAGGGCCTAGGCAAGGAATACAGTACAAATGAAAATCTTTATGAGGTATTTGCTTCCCACAAGTAATGCAGTTATTAACTTTTACTGACATCGGTAAGGAGCAAGAAAAAGTTCCCCCAATGGGGTACTTAGCTTTAAGTTGAAGACTTTGGTTTTGAAACTCGAAAACGAAAATTTCAGGAGTCGGCTGACCAGCACTTGAGAACTGCTTCTGCTTTGGGTACCGTACGGCAAGAAAGACGGATGTAATGGTGTCGGCTGCATGTTTTATACCCCCGACGACCTGACGTCATGGAAGAAGGGACAGTAACTGATGCAGGACCCAAGACTTTGTTAATCAGGCCGACTGAGAGCAACCTACCAGCAGATTACCCAAATGTAATGACTGCAACAGTGAAACACGAAGAGCATCCAGGACTGCAACAGTGAATACACTCGAACATCTACATTTATGGTAAGTATACACAAGTGTACTACGTTCTTCATGTTTCGCTGTTGCAGTAGTCACACACGGGTTGATTCCCAAAGCTGAAGGATGGGTGGAGGCAGTCAAGAAGAATTGCGGCTGGCTAGTATGCCCTGCAGGACTGCTGTTGCAAAGCCCTTCCTGGATTTGTAAAAGATAGGCAGGTGGTAATGCTTGGTGAAGATATGAACAGAACTACAAGTAGCAGCTTCCAGAATGTCCCTGGTAGGGACTCCTCTGAGAAAGGCAGTAGAGGTTGAAGTTGCCCTAGTGGAATGAGTTCTGACTCCCTGAGGAGTTGGTTTCCCATGGTGTTTGCAACAGAAATAAATACAGTGTGCTATCCATTTGGAGATGGTTTGTTTTGATATGGGCTTGCCCTCTGGCCCTGGTGCAAAGCAGACTAGTAACTGGTCAGATTTCCTAAAGGGCTTAGTCCTATCAAGGTAGAATCTGAGCAGTCTGTGCACATCTAAAGCATGCAGGATCCTTTCCCCCTTATTTTGTGGATTAGGGAAGAAGTAGGCAAATGGATAGATTGGTTGAGAGCTACACTGGACACCACTTTAGGCATGAAGTTTGGGTTAGTCCAGAGGGAGACCCTGTCAGCATGAAAAATGAAGGTTTCCACAGCCATAAGTGCTTGTACCTCAGACACTCTTCTAGCTGAAGTGATGGCCAGAAGCAAGGCTGTTTTCCAAGAGAGGAATTTTAACTCTGCAGGCTTAAGGGGGGGGGGGGGTAGTGTGAGCTTTTCCAACAGAAAGTTAAGGTCCCAAGCAGGGGTGAGGGCTTTTCTTGGTGGCCTTAAGTTGTTAGCCCCTTTCAGGAATTGCTTGATGAGAGGGTGAGGGAAGAGAGGTGGCTCAGTGCTGTAATGAGCAGAGATGGCAGAGGCATGGACCTTAATGGAGGAGAAGGAGAGGCGTCTGTGGAGTAGGTCTGCTTGGTAATCCAAGATGAGAGGCAAGGAGGGCTGTGCTGTATCTGCTCCTTTAGTGTGAATCCAGGAACAATACCTTTTCCAATTGTCAGCATAGGATTTCCTTGTACTGGGTCGTCTGGCTTCATCTATGACATCCAATACCTGCTTGCTTAGGCTGGCCACTGGAGGAGAAGTCAAGGGATAAGCCAGGCTGCAAGGTTCAGGGTCTGCAACTGTGGATGCAAGAAGTGTCCCTCCTGCTGAGTCAGGAGAGTAGGGATTTGGGGTAGGTGTCATGGAGGCAATGGTGACATCCTGAGCAGTAGTGGGTACCAGTGTTGGTGTGGCCAGTCTGGGGGAATCAGGATTGCCCTTGGTCTTTCCTCCCTTATTTTGAGTAATACTCTTGTAAGAAGAGGTAGAGGGGGAAATGCACAGATTGACAGGTTTGCCCACTGGAAGGATAGGGCATCCACTTTCCAGACCTTGCTGTGAAGTACCCCGGTGCACAATTTGCTGAGCTGGTATATGTAGGGGGATGCAAATAGGTCCACCTTCGGAGTACCCCATTTCTGGGTCACAAGGCTGAAGGTGTTGTGGTTTAATTGCCACTCATGCGGGTCTAAGGGATTTCTGCTTAAGCTGTCTGCCAGAGAGTTTTGGTTGCCGGGCAGGAATTGAGGTTGCAGGTGAATGTGCATGGCTGAGGCCGTGTTCCACAGGGTCATGGCTAGCCTGCAGAGTGGGTAAGAGTGGGTTCCCCCTTGCTAGTTTATGTACCACATCACTGTGGTGTTGTCGGTTTTGATTAGTAAGGGCCCTGGTGAGAGTAGTGATCTGAAAGCTGTCAGAGCGTGCTTAACATCTAGCATCTCTTTTTGTTTGATGTGCAGATTAATTTGATTTGGGCTCCAGTGGCCCTGAATGCACCTGCAGTCCAGCTGTGCAGCCCAGGCATAATCTGATGCATCTGTGGTTAGGGTCTGGGCAGCATGGGGTTGTGTAAAGGGAAGCCCTTTGTTGTGGTTGCATGCTGCTGCCCACCAAAGGAACTCTTTCCTTAGACAAGTTATCATAGGTATGATTGTTTCCAGGTCCTGAGAATGTTGGCACAAAGACTTTTTAAGTACCACTGAAGTTTCTTCATATGCAGTCTGGCATATGGAATTAGTAGAATGCAGGAGGCCATGAACCCTACCGCCTGCAGGATTTTCCTTGCTGATAGCTGGGTTCTGGTGGCCATTTCAGCGAAGTAGCATGTCAGATTTTTCTGGAGTAAGGAATGCCATCTGGGATGCTGTGTCCAAGCTTGCTCCCAGGAATACATTTTTTGACTGGGGACTAGTTTGGAATTCTTTATGTCGATAGTGTACCCCAGGGAGGTTAGAAGGTCCTTTACATATGTCAGATGCTGCAACAGCTTTTCCTGACTGTCTGCCTGAATTAGGCAACCGTCCAAGTAGGGATAAATTTGAATATTTCTCTGTCTGCAACAGGCAATGGCTGGAGCCAGGCATTTTGTGAAAACTCTGGGAGCAGTGGATAAGCCAAAGGGAAGTGCAGAGAACTGATAATGCATAGATCCTGCCCTGAAACGTAGATATTTCCTGCAGGAGTCCTTTACTGGGATGTGCAGATCGGTCTCCTTTAGATCTAGGGTGGCTAACCAGGCATCTTTGGACAGCATAGGGAGAAGCTTCTGTAGGGCGAGCATTTTGAATTTTGGTATCACCAGGAAGATATTTAGAATGGATAGATCTAAGATTGGGTGCCAGGTGCCCTCTTTTCTGGGTACCAGGAAACGTCTGGAATAAAAACCTTGGCCTATCTGTTCTGCAGGGTGAATTGCCCTTATGGAAAGCAGGGACTGAACTTGGTTTTGTGCCTCTGCCCACTAGTTTGGAGGAAGATCTGGGAACCCTTTTGGGGTTGGCAGCGTGTGGAAATAAAATTTGTACCCCTGGGATACTATTTTGAGGACCCATCAATCGTTAGTAATGGAGGTCCAGTTTTTTTGAATGGTGGGCAAGTTTTCCTCCTAGGGGCATGAGCAATTTGGCAGAGGTGAGGGGTGGAGTTGAGAAGTCATTGTGAATTATTTCCGTAATGGGGTGGCTTAGCACCTCCCTGCTTTAGAAATGGAGGTACTCTATTGCTTAGATCCCTGCATACTCTGAGACTGTATTCTGAGGGAGGAGGTCTGTTTCCCCTGGGGCCAGTTTAAGATGTCCTTGAGGGTGCTGGAAAGGACCAATGTTTTGAGGGACAATGCCTATTAAATCTTGGAGGCTGCACTTGCAAAGAATCTTTGACTGTCTGCATAGACTTAGCCTTTTCTTTCATCTTTTTTTATAGCCCCTTCTGCTTTGGTGCCAAGCAGATTGTCCTTGTTCAGACGAGCGTCCAATAATTTTGATTTGACATGGTATGGCAAGGTCTGCTCCTTAAGCCAGGCATGCTTTCTAAGTACAAAACCTGTGACTGCTGCCCTGCAAGATGCTTCCAGGGCATCAAACCCACATTACAGGGTATGCTTGCTGACTTGGCTTGCAGAATGCATAAGCTTCTGTAATTCTTTATTTTCTGCACAGTCAGGAAAGGTAGATAACTTTTGCTTAATAATTTCCATAGTATGTTGCTGGTATTTCAGCATGCGGAACTGACAATTTAATACTCTAATGGCGAGAGTTGCAGAGGTTTATACCTTTTTTACTCCATCTGTCTAAAGCTTGGGAATCCCCATCTGAGGGGATGGGATTCTTGGCTGTAGTTGTTTTTATTCCTTTAGGTCCTTGGGAGATGACCTTTGGGTCAGCAGTAGGATTTTTGAAGAGGCATTTAAAGTGGAACCTGTGTGTCGAGAGACAGCCTTACAAGACTATCTGCAAATATATAGAGCTGAGTATATTTTTCTGTATTATTCTGTATTATAGAGCTAAATTGTTGCTTAGATATCTGTTGTCTTACTGTTCTGCAAATATACAGAGATCAGTATATATATTTTTTTGGTTTTATAATTTGCACACTGATTCCTCACATCTCTGTTGAAACTTTTCCCCACTTCTTGGTTGTAGTTTAAATTTGGTGGCTTTTGCAGTGCCCGCCCTACTGCAGATTTGATCTAGGACACTCCCCCAGTCCCATCTGTTTACCGCATTCTACCTAATAAACCCTTTCTGCACTTGCTTTTAGTCCTTTTTAATTTAATTAAATTTTTTTCAAACTGTGTGTGTGGACTAATATTGCTACATACTCAAGTGTGCCAGCTTGCACTGCATGTGAATTGTTTTTACTACTGTTTTTGCTACTTTTCTGAAAAAAAAAACCATTGTAAGCCTGTTTCCTACCTTTCCTGTAATTAGTGTTCCCGATACAGATTTGCTGTATCCAGGACTATTTGTAAGCTTCTGAGCCCCCAAGCCTTTCTGTGTTGAAGGGAAGCCTTCTAGCTTATCTGTGGCAGTGGTAAGCACTAGGTAACCTGTCCACCACATAAGGAGTGGTTCTGGCCCACAATTTGTAGTTATTGGCCATTTGGGCAGTCTTCCATCTCTCTCAACTTTCTGATTTGAAGGCCTGCATTTGCACTTGTTTCTGTCCTGTAACTCCTGGGCCCATCTAATTTGCTCACTCAAAAAAAAAAAAAAAAAAGTATCTGCTTTTACTGTATTTGTGTTTCTTCCTACTTTATTTTGCTTTTGCGTCATCTTAAAAGTACTCAATTGTATTTATTACTGCTTGGTGTAACTCATTCTAAGCCTTTTAGTTTAAGCACTTGGGCTTCAGACCAGTTGTTTTACATTAGGAAGGTTTGTGGTCTGCACTGTAGTGGCAGGACAGGTAGCTTACATCCTTCTAAGTTGGGAACTGCTGATGGAGGGCTCCGTGTCTGTTATTCTAAAAGTGCATTAATTCTGTTTTAAGCACTTGGGCTTCAGGCCAGTTATTTTACATTAAAAGGGTTCGTGGTCTGCACTCTTGTGGGAGGAGAGGCTGGACTCTGCCCTTCTAGCTGGGAATTTCTGGTTAAAGGCTTATAGTGCCTGCATATTTAAACTGCTTCTTACTGAAATTGGTACACCTTGTTTGCTGTAGCATAGACTAGATCCAGGCCTGCTGAATCTAGCTTTGTTTGTATAACTTGAGCACTAATCCAGGCATTCTTTAAAGTATTCAGTTGTATTTACTACTGCTTGGTAGTAACTTGATTAAAGTGTAGCTATCATTCTAAGTCTTTTGGATTAAGCACTTGGGTTTCAGACCAGTTGTTTTACATTAGGAAGGTTTGTGGCCTGCACTGTGGTGGCAGGACAGGTAGCTTACATCCTTCTAAGTTGGGAAATGCTGATTGAGGGCTCAGTGTCTGTTATTCTAAAAGTGTATTAATTCTGGTTTAAGCACTTGGGTTTCAGGCCAGTTGTTTTACATTAAGAAGGTTTGTGGTCTGCACTGTAGTGGCAGAACAGGTAGCTTACATCCTTCTAAGTTGGGAACTGCTGATTGAGGGCTCAGTGTCTGTTATTCTAAAAGTGTATTAATTCTGGTTTAAGCACTTGGGCTTCCGGCCAGTTATTTTACATTAAAAGGGTTCATGGTCTGCACTCTTGTGGGAGGAGAGGCTGAACTCTGCCCTTCTGAGCTGGGAATTTCTGGTTAAAGGCTTATAGTGCCTGCATATTTGAACTGCTTCTTACTGAAATTGGTACACCTTGTTTGCTGTAGCATAGATTAGATCCAGGCCTGCTGAATCAAGCTTTGTTTGTATAACTCGAGCACTAATCCAGGCATTCTTTAAAGTATTCAACTGTATTTATTACAGCTTGGTAGTAACTTGATTAAAGTGTAGCTATCATTCTAAGTCTTTTGGATTAAGCACTTGGGCTTCAGACCAGTTGTTTTACATTAGGAAGGTGTGTGGCCTTCAGTGTGGTGGCAGGACAGGTAGCTTACATCCTTCTAAGTTGTGAACTGCTGATTGAGGGCTCAGTGTCTGTTATTCTAAAAGTGTATTAGTTCTGGTTTAAGCACTTGGGCTTCAGGCCAGTTATTTTACATTAAGAAGGTTCGTGGTCTGCACTCTTGTGGGAGGAGAGGCTGGACTCTGCCCTTCTGAGCTGGGAATTTCTGGTTAAAGGCTTATAGTGCCTGCATATTTGAACTGTTTCTTACTGAAATTGGTACACCTTGTTTGCTGTAGCATAGACTAGATCCAGGCCTGCTGAATCTAGCTTTGTTTGTATGCTTGTTGTTTGTTTGCTTGTTATTTCCCTGAAACGCTAATTCCACCTAAAACGCGGCTTTTCAGAGCTTCTGTGGATCCCTAGTGATATCTGCATTGCTTACTGTACTTATTTCCTTGTTTCACTTGAAAGAAAGTTACTGTTTGTCGTTTTTGCATTTAAGTTACATGTAACACATTGCATTTAAGTTACCTGGCACTTGCTCACTAAAGCAATTATATAGGTCAGCACTAAAATATTAAAAGCACTACACCCTCACAAACTCCTCTTGAGTACCTCATTCCCCACTGGCCCTTTTTTTTCAATTATAAAGGAATTCCCAGTACTATTCTAGAATGTCCAAAGGTCAGTTGTCAATCTCCTCTCCGGTCCAGCTGGTGAACCTGGGAATCTTGAGGCAATGTTACAACTGCCTCATGTACACAGACAACCCTCTCCTCCTCCCAACAAATTCCAACACATGTGAGAGATGCAACCATATAGCCATACTGGAGGCTAAGCTCTCTCAACTCAGTACTGGCGAAACCAGTCAGGAGGAGAAGGAAACCACACTCACTACAATTCCAGTCTCACATAGACCTACCATGACAGCAAACCAAACACATAAACACGCAAAAACATACTTGGAGGCTCTAAATAAAAATCTGCCTAAGCAGCGGAGACCTCCAAAGCAGACACCTAAGCAACCGCTACACCAAAACAAAACACGTGCAACACATAGCTCACAAAGCCAGTGTGCCGAACAGTCACAGCCCTTAAGGCTAAACAACACACCTGATACACTTGTAATAGATGACTCTATCGTCAGGCACACTGACGTCCCGCTCACCAGGCTGAACAAGGAGAAGGTCACGGTGAGCTGCCTGTCGGGCGCTAGGATCCGCCACATAACACAAGCACTCAGGTCACTCCAAGGCAAGTACAAATATGACTCAGTCATTGTCCATGCTGGTGTGAATGACCTGAGACGTACCTCCCTGGACTACATGAAAAGAGACATAGAGGAGCTCTCTGAGCATGTAGCCCAGGCCGGTATGACCCTGACCTTGAGTAGTATCTTACCCTCACCAAGAATGATGCCACAGTATGAAGACAAGATGATCAATTTCAACAAATGGCTTAAGTATTGGTGTCATTCAAAGGGAATCCAATGCCTGTCAGCCTGGGATGACATGCTCGACAAGCCACGATGCTTCGCTAGGGACGGCTTGCACCTGTCACCCTGGGCTTTGGATATTGGCAAAGGCTCTTGCTACCCCATAGTGCCTTTTTTAGGCAAGGCTCAAAAGACAAACCCACCTCCATAGGTATCACAAGGGATAAGAAACTAAGAGTAATGCTACTCAACGCCAGAAGTCTAAACCTCAAGATGCACACACTCAAAACTCTCCTTAGCATGGTGAACATCGATATCTGTGCAGTAACAGAAACCTGGTTCAAGGCTCCCGAGAGCACCCCAGCACTACCAGGTTATACCTCATACCATGCTTTTCGGCCCCAAAACTTGAACCGAACCACAAAAGGAGGGGGGAGTATCAATATTCATCAAAGATACCTACATCTCCAGGTTGGTGGCACAGCATGAAGCATCAGAGACTATCCATGTGCAACTAACAGTGGGTAAAACTGCCTTCCAGTTTATAGCCTGCTACAGACCACCCTCCCAAACCCAGGAACCCCACTCGGCCTTCCTGAGAACACTGGAAAATATGAAGGTCTCTCCAAACACCATTATATTGGGCGACTTCAACTACCCAAACATAGACTGGGAGCATTACTCTAGCTCCAACACCCTAGCCCAAAGGTTCCTAGAATTTATAAACTCAAATGCTATGGAACAACTTGTTACCACTCCCACAAGAGGGAAAACATACTGGACCTGATCATCACCAACATGGGGGCTCTGTGCTCCAGACCAGAAGTGTATCCCTCACTGGTAAGATCAGACCATAAACTAATCTCACTGGATATTCACATCCCGACTCCACCCCTGCCCTGAAAACCACAGTGAAAAACTTCTCTAAAGCAAATTTCACACTCCTTAAAACCAAGGTGGAATCCTTCAAAGCCCCCAGGCCTGTGGAAAATACGGCCCAGACCGCAGAATCCTTTATAAACGCATTCTATGAACACCTTCAGGAATGCATGGATCATGCAATCCCAAATAAAACCAAGACCCAATCCTCCAAAGGCAGACGTCCTGTCTGGTGGACCCCAGCCATAAACAAACTATACAATAGAAGGAGGAAGCTACTACATGATAGAGCAAAATTCCAAAAAGGGAAGGCATCTCTGATCAGTATTAGCAAAAACTACGGGCACTCATAAAATCGTCTAAGGCCAGCTTCGAGAGAAAAATTGCACAGGACACTAAGGATAATCACAAGGCTTTTTTAGTTATGTTAGGAACCTGGGTGGGAATTCCCAGATATGCTCAGAATTAGTCCAAAATGACAAAAAATACACCGAACCCACAGACATTGCCAACATCCTAGCTGACAGGTTCAGTGCAAACTCCCCCTCCCCACCAAAAGGGCAAATATCTATCCCAGCAGAGTGCTGCCCCCCTGACATCTCAGATGCTCAGGTAAGAGCTTCCCTCTCCAAAGCAAAAAACACAGCATCAATAGGACCAGGCGGTGTCCCGGGCTGCGTCCTACATGAACTCCAAGAAGAGTTAAACCCAAATATAAAACTACTGTTCAATCTCAGCCTTACTACAGGATATGTACCCAAAGAGTGGTGTACAGCAACAGTGGTCCCTCTCCACAAAGGTGGTGCCTCAAAGGATCCTGGAAACTATCGCCCCATAAGCCTGATTAGCTTGGTCTGCAAAGCTATGGAAAGGATCATCATGGACCTCATAAATAAAGATATTGGGGACCTACAGACACTGGATCCTACCCAGTTCGGCTTTGTTAAGGGCAGATCCTGCCTCTTAAACATGGTTGATTTCTTTGAGACAGTCACCAAGGCCATTGACGAGGGGAAGGTGGTCCACACAGCCTACCTGGACCTCGCAAAAGCCTTCGATACAATACCCCACTCGGGCATTATAGATAAGCTCACCAGCTTAAATATAAACCCCTATGTCACTAGACGGGTTGCAAACTGGCTCAAGGACAGAACCCACATGGTTAGAATTGCTGGAGCCATGTCAGACTCCAAACCAGTTACAAGTGGCGTCCCACAAGGCTCAGTCCTGGGACCTTTCTTGTTCAGTATATATTTCTCGGAGGTACAGGCCAACACGGAAGGACTATGGCTGACCAAGTTCGCAGATGACTGCAAACTGGGCGCCATAATCGACTCTCCAGCCGACACAAGCATCCTCCAAAAGGGCCTCATAGAAACAGACAACTGGTGCCAGAGCCATGATCTCAAGCTAAACGCCAAAAAGTGTATAGTCATCCCCTTTGGCAAAAACAAATTGCCCACAAATTACCACATAGGTGGTAATCCATTAAGTACAGAAGAAGTAATTAGGGACCTGGGGACCCAAGATGATAGCAATCTCTCATTTGACAACCACATGGCCAAAGTGGTTAGAAAAACATTTTATATAGCCCACCTAATCATGAAGGGATTCACATCTAGATCAGGGGAGGTTATCGTGCCTCTTACTCATCCCTCATCAGGCCCATAATTGAGTACAATGCCCCTTTTGGGATGTACCTCACCAGACACCTGCAGCAACTGGAAAGACCCCAAAAGTACCTCACCAAGAGGATCAAAGGGCTCAAACAGATGCCATACGCTGTCCGGTTAAAGAAACTTCAGCTCTACTCAGTGGCATACCGCCTCCTCAGAGGCGATCTGTGCCTGACGTATAAAGCCATGTCCAACCCGGAATTAATGGACATGCTGCACCTCAGAAAATCCAAATCCCATCGAGCTACGCGCTCAAGAGACTTGAACCTCAGCACTGAAATAAATAGGACATGCTGGAGGGACAGATTCATAACCCAGAGGCTCCCTTCACTCTGGAATAAAATCCCAGTCCAGGTTAGGCAGAGTCCCTCAATGACTCGCTTCAAGAGGAATCTTGATGAGTGGATGGGAGATCGTAGGTTTACCCCGGGTATCACTTCTGTGTCACTGTTAGACAGAGGCACAGTATACTAACCTCCAAAAAGGGCATAGCAAAATTAATTTAAAATGGGTGGCGAAAGCCAAACACACTCTGGCTAGGCTTATACATGCCCTAGGGCAGATAGTCTAGTATGAACCTATGAAATTTGTGTGAGTCAGGAACTCTGTAGTAACTGTCAGGTTTCTTTGGAGCAGGGGGTAAAGTATAAGGAGTTAGACTGGATTCCATAAAGAATTCATCTACAACATCCAGAACAGGAGGGATAGCTAAGGGTCTGTGCTGTGGTAGAGCTAAAAATTCCGAGTCGCTTTTTGGACTGAGGATAATCCTGGCATTCCCAATGGAAATGCTCTCTCAAAGTAAGTAGGGTTTCACCAAAAGAAAAATCCTCTGGAGGGGAGGCAGAAGAAATGGATTCCTCTGCATCTGAATTCTCAAAGGCAGATAAGGGCATGTCTTCATAATCAGAAACCTCAGAGTCATCGGACTCTTGGTTAGATAAAGTTGCTGGGGACAAGTCTGTTTTTCTTTTAGCAGGGAAAGGCTGGCTTCCCCTAATCAGCATGATCAAGACTTCTGCCATTTTAAGCATCTGAGATTGTGGAAAGGAAGCAGGTGCTTGAGATGGGACTGTCAGTTTTTTAGGTGTAGCTCGGACTCTTGGCCTTCGAAACTTGGTAGCTTTAGAAAGAACTGAAGACGCGAAAGAAGTTGGTTTGTGTCGAATATTGGTAGTACGAAGAGCCTCCTCAGAAGCCGGTACCTGCACCGTGACTCCAGACCCATCCATGGCAGAGACATCTACAGGTTCCATAGTTAAAGAAGAGTCTGAGTCTTGTGGCATATTGGACTCAGAACGGGTCTCGGTAGCGGCCTGCGAACCCACCGAAGCGGGCATCAGGGGCTGCAAAAGTGCTTCATTGAGTAACGGCAAAATGGCAACTAGCTTAACGGAAGCATTGTCGGCAGTTTTGGACCTGTGTAGTCTGTCTCTGTCTTTATCCTCACATTTTTTCGGAAGATCGGTAGTTGAATGGCTTACCGAAGCCATTCCGGAATACGGAGATCGAGAACTAACGTATTTAGCTACAATAAGGGCCTGACAACTAATAGTTTGGGCGTTGAACAAAGCACAAAACCGAAAGCGAGGTACATCGTGGTCTGGGCCTAAAAACAGGTGACGCAGTAAGAATGGAAATCTTGGTGTGGTATTTGCTTTGCACAGGCGAGACAATTGTTAACTTTTTCTGACATCGGTTAGAGCAAGAAAAAAGGATCCCCAACTAGGTACATAGCTTTAGAAGATTTCAAGATGATTCAATTTCAGAAACGAAAACAGGTAGCGGCCGACCTGCACTCGTGCGAACTGAACTGCTTGTGCTTCGGGCTCCTCAGCAAGAAAGACTGATGTAATGGCATCGGCTGCCTGTTTTTATACCTTTGACAACCTGACGTCAGTACTGAAGCAACAGCAACTGACACAGAAATGCTAAGCCTCTGGTATTCGGATCGACTGAGGGCTACCCCTGGCAGGATAACCCAAGTATGATGACTGCAACAGTGAAACACGAAGAAAAAGAAGTTATGTACTCACCATAATGTTCCATCTGAGTAGTTGCACTTCATTTGTCTTCAACCTGTGGAATCCATATCCATATCGGATCCGAGCCGGCAACTTTTGCTAGCATCAGCTCCGAGCTCCAGACTCCTCCCCTTACCCATAATACACCTCCACTGCCTTCCGTCCCCAGATCGAGTTTGCTGAACTTATACAAAAAACCCTACCTAACAAAAATACTTGACACCTATACTGCATACTTGAGACCTACACTGCAGCATGTAGGCTGATCATGCGCCAAGATCCAGGGGAAGGAGGGAGGGAAGGTTGAAGACAAATGATGTACAACTACTCAGATGGAATGTTATGCTGAATACATAACTTCTTCATCTGAAGTAGTTTACTTCATTTGGTCTTTAACCTGTGGGACAGAGTCCCCAGCTACTAAACTCCATTGAGGCCCTCATGGAAGGATATTCCGGAGCACCAAGGAACCAACGGATGCTCTCCTTCTGGAAGTCAAATCCAATTTATAATGAGAAATAAATGTACGAAATGAGGACCAAGTAGCTGCAGAACAAATGTAATCCAAAGACACTCTAGACCAAAAAGCCGCAGAAGTAGCCATGGACCTAGTGGAATGAACTTTCACCTGATCTGGAGGAGACATACCTCTGTAGTTACAGACCTGCAGGATACATGAAGAAATCCATCTAGCTATAGTGACCTTGGAGATTGTTTCCTGTTATAAACCCTTTTTGGGGGAAACCTAACAACTGATCAGATTTACAGAAATGTTTTGTCCTGTGTAAATAGCCAATAAACATCCAACATGTGGAGTTTGCATTCCATCTTGTTCGTAAAATTGGGAAAAAACACAGGCAAATTTATAGTCTGATTGACAGTGGCTGTGATGCCACCTTAGGAAGAAAGGAAGGATTGGTTCTAAGGGAAACTCTGTCTTTATAAAAAATCATGTACGGAAGGCCGATGGACAAGGCCTGTAATTCTGAAGTCCTTCTAGCAGAAGTAATAGCCACCAAAAAGGCTGTTTTCCACGATAAAAAATTTTAGATCTGCAGTTGCGGCAGGCTCGAAAAGCGGAGCGACCAAAGCTTGAAGAACCAGAGTAAGGTCCCGGGGGGAACGGGATCTTTGACCGGGGGGGGGGGGCGTAACAAAAAGGTGCCCTTGATAAAGGCTTTACATAGTCTGGAAGATGTTAAAGAGGCAGAATTCTCGCCCACAAGAAAATGAGAAATAACAGCCAACTGAACTTTGACAGTAAAAGAACTAGCTCTTTGCTGGAAAATTTCAGCTAGAAAATAAAGAATAGTAGAAATAGTGTCCGTGAAAGGGTCTAAACTCCTTTGAGAGGCCCATAAAGAAAAACGTTTCCACTTGCTGCTATAAACCTTTCTGGTTGAAGACTCATGAGCAGCTGCCAAAATAGATCTAACTGAGGAGGACAGTCCAGGAGTCCTAGCAATTACGGGAACTGGAGCAGCCAAGCCGTGAGCTTCAGGCTGTCCAGACTAGGATGAGGTATGCCCGAAGGGTGTGAAATTAAATCCTGAATGGGATCTAGGATCCAGGGTGGAGCCAGAAGATGAGACTAAAGGAAGGGAAACCATACCTGGCGAGGCCAGAATGGGGCAATGAAGATCACCTTGCTCCCCAGTCGACAAGCTTTCTGCAGAAACCTCGTAATGAGAGGTACTGGCGGGTAAGCATACAGAAGACCGGGAGGTCAAGCATGAACTAGAGCGTCTTTGGGGGTCTCCCCTGGCAAGGGGTTCAGAGCAAAAAACTCACTGCACTTCGCATTGGAAGGAAATGCAGAGAGATCTCAGCAAGGTTGACCCCACTCGCTGAAGATCTGTTCCGCTACTGACGGATTCAGAGACCACTCGTAGGGCATCAAAATGGTCCGACTTAGCCTGCCCACTAGAATGTTGGACTGTCCCGGAATGTGCGTCACGATGAGAAAGCGACCGGTGGAGATCGCCCATTCCCACACTCTCATGGCCTCGTGACAAAGGGGGTAAGATCTGGTCCCTCCCTGTTTGTTGACATACCAGACTACCGACATGTTGTCTGACTGAATGGCAATCATCCCCAGAGGAAGAAAGGCATGAAGGGCCTGCAACGCTAGAAGGACCGTCCTCATCTCTAGAACAGTGATATGCAAGCTAGTTCTATGGGGGACCACAGACCTTGGACTGACCTGCCCGAACAATGCCACAATGCCCCTCCCCACCCGAGTTGGGAGGCATCCATGGTCACTGTGGTTTGGACCAGGGCTGGAACAAAGGGTCGTCCCTCCAAAATGTCTGGAGAGCTCATCCACCATATGAGGGATGACCGACAAACTCGACTTAGTTGGATAGGATAAGTCAATGGCAGTTCCAACAGGGACCATTGAACTGCTAGAGTCCACTGAAGAATCCACATGTGTAACCGAGCACACGGAAGAAGAGTTATGGTCACTGCCATCGAGCCCAGGGCCCTCAACACCGATTCTGCTGTTGGAAGATAACGGTAGAGCAGGGAGCTGACTTCCTCAGGCTTTGCACTCTCTCCGAGGTCAGGGATATTTTGCAGTGAAGAGTATCTATCCTGGCACCAATGTAGTCTATCACCTGTACATGATCTAGAAGAGATTTGGATGTGTTGATTGTGATGCCCAAATGCGGTGCAAGTGTCAAGAAGTAATCCCTGGTTTGGGAAAGTAGACACCTGGTGGGAGCAGTGAAGAGCCAATCGTCCAGGTACAGATAGACCTGAATCCCCTGAAGACTCAGGTGAGCCATTACAACCGCTATCACTTTAGTAAACACCCTGGGGGCTGTGGTGAGACCAAAGGGTAGGGCTCGAAATTGGTAGTGACTGACTCCTAGCTGGAAGTGGAGGAACCTCCTGGAGCTTCTGTGCATTTTTATGTGATAGTAATCATCTTGGAGGTCTAACGAGCACATCCAGTAGCTCTCTTGCGGGTACAGCATGATGGACTGTAGTGTGACCATCCGGAACTTCTCTTTGGCAATGGACAGGTTCAGGGTAGAGAGGCCCAGAATTAGCCTTAAGTCCCTGTTTTCTTTGGCAACAAAAAGAACCTGGGGTAGAAGCCTGATCCGGACTTGATCTGGGGGGACAGTTATGATGGCTCGTTTTACTAGCAGCTTGGAAATTTCCTGTGCTGCTGTCTCCCTTTGCGTGGGTGGTACATCCGGGAGGTGTCTGGGAGATATGGGGAAACCCACGAAGGGGATAGTGTATCTTCTGGATATGATTTGAAGCACCCAGCGGTCCATTATTATTGACTCCCATGCTGCTGGGTGCAAGGACAATTGTCCCCCGACTGCCTCCAGAGTAGAGAAGTCGGGCAACCGCTCGAGAAAGGTTCTCGAGACCCGAAGTTCTGCAGGCCCCCTCTGCCTCTGGGCCGGCGTCCATTCTTTCCCCCTCTGCCTCTGGGGGAACAAGAACCCTGAGTGTCCCGAGAATACTGAGACTTCTGGAACCACATCTTCTTTTGCCCTCTCTGGTTCCGAGAAAAAGGACCTTTGAGGGGTAGAGAAGCGGATCCCGATGGCAAGATAGTCTTCCCGTTCTTCTCACTCTGCACTAATGTCTCCTTGACGGTCTTACCGAAGAGTGTAGAACCGTCATAACGGGCATTGACAAACAACGCCTTGAAGGGTTCGGAGAACTGACATAACCTGAGCCAGGCGTCACGCCTCATGGACACGTCAGACCCAGCTGCCCTAGCCACTCCTTCCGTAGCATGGGAGAGGAGTTGCATGGACATATTAGATATCGTTTTTAGAGTGGACATCCTCGCAGAGAACGGAGCCTTGTCCTCCTCCGACATGGACTTGAGAGGAGACTCCTCCATCTCCTTTACCAGGTCGTGTTGGAGACTAGTGATGTGGGCCAAGTAATTCGGTGCCCTGATAGAAAAGGTAGCTGAAGTGTACACCCACTTCCCTAGGCGGTCCATCATCTGTGACTCCCGGTCAGGAGGGTGGACTGAGGAACTCTTCTGGGCAAGTTCCTTCTTAGTGGCCGCTGCTACCACCATGGCGCAATAGGGGAGCCCTTATTCCAGGATGGGGGATAGGCTCCATGGTGTCCGGTTCCTTCCATGCCCGCGAGGTGATCAAATCCACCAAAAGATCTGCAGGAGGGGACACCCAAGAAGTAGACGAGCCCATGCCGAAAGCCTCCAGGAAATGCAGTCTCATCAGAACAGGTTTTGGGGACAGACCAACCTTCCTGCTGGCGCAGGATCTCCATGATGTCTCCAAAGGAGACATCCTTGGGAGGTGATCTTGGGGAACCCTCTCCATCATCTAAATCAGTGTCCTTGGTGAGGGACTAGGGGGAGTCCAAGTGCCTCCTCTTGCACTTATGCTTGCGAGGCACATCCCTGGTGGGTCTCTCCGGGGGTGCTCGCAAGCCATTTGTTCCTCGGGGGGAACTGTCTGGGACTCATCGAGCATGGGTTGTCCCTCTGGAAAGACAATGGGGACTGTAGACAGAGCCGACAGAGTCTCGGAGGAGTCCGAAGAAGTGGTCAGGGGTCTCGATCCAACGGAGAGGACCCGTTTTACCACACTGAATGCTGAATGAGAGCAAACCTCCTGGGAAACTAATACAAAGGCTGGTCTCCCCAGGTTCAACGTGAGAATCTGAGCCGGGCCCGAGGTGGATGGAGCTTCAAGGGGGGAACCTGGCCCGACAAAGTCAGAGCCGATGGAAAATGTTCCACTCCCTCGGATCCGACACCCAAGCTCCGGGTCTAAGAGAGGCTCGGACACGAGCTAGCCGGGTCCGAAATGCTCCAGTCTGCTGTCGGCATAGAGGAAACGAGTACTGTCAGTGCCGACCCCCTGACCACAGCCAACCTCGAAGCCAAAGATCGGATTGAAGAAGGAGAAATGGGTTGAAAGAAAGGAAGCAAGCTCCCCCCACCAGAGGGAGGGGGCCTGGCAAGACCCACGTCTGGATATGTGTACGAATAAAGTGCCTCATCATCTTATCCAGATCCATATCCGACAAGGAGCAGGTCGACCATGACGAGGCCATGGACTCCGACCTGGTGGGTCGGGGGACTGAGGCCCGGGAGACTGGACGTGCCTCCTCCGGCTCCGGGGAGAACCTCGGAGATTGGAGCTAAGAGGAGTCACGGGTCCGTGGAGTTTTGCTGGGTGAAGTGAGGTCCGGGGACCTCTTCCGCTTTTCCCTCATCTTTGACTCTCTCTCCGTTTCTCTACCTCTCCTCTGCTCCACTGCCACAGGCTTGGATACAGGAGTTTAAGTCCCAGCCTGGAAGGGAGAAGAAGCTAGAGGAAGAGAGGGGGGAGAGGCAGTCACAGCAGCCACTGTGACTGAAGCCGAAGATGAGGAAAGAGAGTCAGTAGAAGGAAGAAGACCTTTGAGGGCAAACTTGGCCTTCCTATCCTTTAAGGCATGGGGGTTGAACCCCGCAAAAATGTTGCAATCCACACTAAGGTGAGCCACACCCAAGCACAACATACACACAGTGTGGCCATCCGCTGGGGGATAGCTTATGGCCACACGCTGTGCAGTGCTTGAAGACAAGCTTTTCTGTCACTCTAGGTAGAAAGAAGCCTTGAAAAAGACAGGCAGAAACTTTCTAAGAAAGTATACTCACACACACACACCCACCCACTCACCACACTAGTCTACAGAACAACACTGAGGGGGGGAGGGGTACCACGGAACAAACCACTCTAACAAGCTATCAACACTAACACTCAAAGCCAAAGTGATGGGAGGGGAGAAAGGAAACCTATACTAACCTAAACTGATGAAAGAAAATACATTTTTTACTCACAGAAAGGTAAATAACGCACTGTTAGCTGGAGCTCAGAAGACACGATGTGATAAGCAAATCGCGGCAGGCGAGATCTGGGGATGGAAGGCAGTAGAGGTGCATTATGGGTAAGGGGAGGAGTCTGGAGCTCGGAGGTGATGCTAGCAATAGTTGCCGGCTAAGATCCGATACGGATCCGTATCCCACAGGTTGAAGACCAAATGAAGTAAACTACTTCAGATCATCTGTTTTTACTCTTCTCAATGACTTCAGCTGCATTAGTTACAGCCCATATTAAATCATATAAGCTGTTCACCTGTGTGAACTTCAGGAAACATACCAGCCAAAACAACGGCTAAAACATTATCCATGTATATATTTAGCAAATTTACAAATGCATCTGAATATTCCATTGTTATGCAAGCTACTTTAACCGTTCTGTTTACTCTTGTTCCTTGCTTTTTACTAAATATTTTGCAGCAAAAATGTATATTGGGTGAAACACACTGCTAAGTCTGTGGCAAATAAAAAGTGAACAAAAACAGTACACTGCTTGCTGATGTACTCTAAAAAAATTAAAATATTTCATCCAAGACCTGATAGCTTTAGCACCTGAAGTTCTTGCACTGAAAGCCACTGGGTATATTTTAAGCAATGCCAGAATAATACAACAGGAATAAATGCAACTTTAAGTAGTTAAGACCTGCACTGCTTTTAAGATCAACAATTCTGGATTAGAGAAACAAAAAAAAAGGGAAAATGCTTTAAAAAAACATTCCTCAGTTGAGAAGGTCGCACTTGGTAAATTCTATTTCCTTTCAGTATTACAGGAAAATAACTTGGGTAAATCCACAAATGTAACCGTGATTACTTACATTTGTCACCAGCAGTATATCTAAATGGCATATAGGTCTATCAGTGTGACAACACTGAACTCTCTTCTATACAGTTCCTTCAAATCTAACAAGAGTTCTTCAATATAGAATTCTTTCAGAAGCTGTCATACCCAAAATACTATTACCTGATGGTTAGTCTAGGTATACTCTGATGTTCATTTTAACAACAAATCCTGTGAGTAGTTGCCCAAGTCCAAGAAGTCTGAATGCTAATGTTTACCAACTTATTAAACCCAAGTCACTTACACTCCTTCTCCCATAAGTGATTAAGCTGATGGTTTGTAAGAGATGCTTGCTGAGCAAAACTCTTACCACATTCTGTACATTTGTAAGTCTTTTCTGTTTTGTGAATCTGCTGGTGGTTGGCTAAAGTTGTTTGATGTCTAAATGCTATTCCACACTCCATGCAAGCAAATGGTTTTTCACCTGTGTGAATTCGCTGGTGAACCAGGAGATTTGCTAGGCAAGTAAACGTCTTCCCACAGTCATGACATGTATAAGGCTTCTCCCCTGTGTGAGTACGTTTGTGATTGTTAAGAATAAATTTTCTTGCAAAGCTTTTTCCACACTGGTCACATGTAAACGGTTTCTCTCCAGTGTGAATCCGTCGATGTTCAGACAGCCTTACCTGATGTGTAAAGCTTTTTCCACAATCAACACACAAGAAGAGATTCTTTCCTGTATGAATCCGCTGGTGATTAATCAGCGTAGACTGCTGAGTAAAACTTTTTCCACATTCATTACATTTAAAGGGTTTTTCTACTGTCTGATTACGCTGCTGAGTTACAAGTTTTGACTGCTGTGAAAAGTTTTTCTCACAAGTTTTGGATTCTGGTACTGTGTTGTCCTTGTTATGATGAATCTTTTCATGTTCAACAAGTATTGACAACTCCGCATAACTGACATTACACATGTTACATTTAAAAGGTTTGTTTACGTGAAGCATCTGGTTACTAGAATCAACAGGTTTTTCTATCAAACTCTGATCAGAGTCTGCAGGTTTAGGAGATTTAACTCCTTCATGCTGTATCTTTTGGTGTTCAGACAGTTCTGATAGTTGAGCATAACTTTGATCACAAAGTGTACATTTAAAGGCTTTCCCTTTCTGACTTTGGTCATCATTAGCTGAAATTAACTGTTCTGTGGAACTTGAAAATACAGAATGAGGCAATCCCCCAATTCCATGTTGTGTCTTACGATGTTCTAAGAGCCTGGATGACTGTGCATAACACTTGTCACATTCTGTGCACTTAAAAGGCCTTTCTACAGGACTCCTTTGGTTATTTATAGAACCGGATGGTTCTATGAATCTTTTCCTACGAGCTCGAGTTGTGGCTTTCTGTTTTCCATGATGCTTCCTTTCATGATCTGAGAGTCGTGACAATTGAGCATAACACTTATCACATTGTGCGCATTTAAAAGGTTTCTCTATGGCTATTCTCTGGCTTCCACCAGCGCTTTGAATCTGGAAGCAATTAGCAACACACATATAAGTATCAATATCTGGATCACCTGCATGATAAATCCGGTGATGTTCCGAGAGAGTACACAGCTTAGCGAACCCCTTCCCACACACCAAACATAAAAAAGGTCTTTTTCCTTCACGTATCTCACCCTTGTTAAATTCAAAAGTCAGGTCATTACAATTAGCGTCACCAACAGCTTTGGTTGCATCTTCTCCACACTGAACCCACTGGTGGTTGTTAGAACCAGACAGTGGTTTGAATGTCTTTTCACACCCTACAGCCGAGAATAAATTATGCTCTTTATGAGTCTGTTCATGTTCTGAGAATGCAGCAAGTCCTGTAAAACAGTTTCCACAGTAGCTGCAAATATATTCTTCCTCAGTAATACGAGTTTCCTGACGTTCCGCCAACATACCTGCCAGATTGGAGGTGTGCTTAGCTACTGTGCATGCCAAAGGCTTCTCTCCAACAGGACACTTCTGGTGCTCTGGAGGTTCTGACTTGAGTTCCTTTTCACTCTTGGATGTTGTGGTTACTGAAACATACAAGAGATATTTTCACAACATAACTGTTTTGAAACAAATGTGTTGCACAAATATTAAAAACTATAAATTAATCAACACACACTTACCATGACTAAAGTGAGGCTCAAAAGCTAGTCAGAGAACTTACCACACTCTAGTCTGCAAAAATCAGTTTTATTTTTACAATAATGTGCAGTTAAAATATAGTATCTGCAGTAAATAATGCATTCAGAGAGTCATCACATACTGGCTGTTCCTTCTCCAATACCAGGACCAAAGGGCAGAGGTGTAGCCCTCATCCTTTTGCTCATATTAAAAAGCAAAACAAAAAAGCAGCTCCAATTCTGTACTTTGTCTGAGCCTGGCAAAATTCTCTAGAGACTCCAGTTGAAGGAGTCCTTCATAATGTGAAGGACATCTCGAAATGAAAGGCCTTCACAAGTCAAAGCTAAGGAAGTCTGTGAGTGGCTGCAACCTTTGACCAGTCTCTAAATACCTCTGCTCTTAATATATCCAGGGAGATTCTGACATTTTCCTTCATAACAATGACCCATGGATTGGAAGCCAGAGAAACTCTGGACCCAACCAATGCCAAGCTTGTTTTGGTTTGTACCCAGAGGGTTCATGCCAGAGGACTTTGGCCCACTTGTTGTTGGGATGGTGGTTGGGGGCTGCACATGCACCTCATCTGTGCTGATGACCTTGAGCCAGGACAGAATCGGACAGATTGTGAATGTTGTAAGTCTCTCCTATTTTGTGCTCCTTCAAATGCTTCTTATATTTCTTTGGGAAGTTGGCATGGGAACTGCAGGATGTCATAGTATACATAAGCCTACAACAACTTTCCCTAAGAAATCTATTCCAGCCCACAATTAATAGTCTTATCATTGAAATAAGCACAACATTGACAACTAGGCAAAATGTGTTCTGGGCCCAGGCAGAGCAGACAATAGGAATGGCTGTCTTTGTGCAGAATTTATTTTTCACACCAAGGGCAGTATTTAATTGAACTCTTCTTCTTAGGTCTGACAATGTAGTTTGGGCACTTGCACTGACATAAGAAAAAAATGAATGTGGCACAGGCTGATGACTTCTTTATGCCACTGACATCTGGCAGGGAAAGTGTCCTTTGGCTGGGTAATGGTGACATTCTCCAGTATTTGCTCCAACCATGGGCTCCTG
Organism: Protopterus annectens; assembly: GCF_019279795.1. Taxonomy (NCBI): domain Eukaryota; kingdom Metazoa; phylum Chordata; order Ceratodontiformes; family Protopteridae; genus Protopterus; species Protopterus annectens. Next base: position 1,859,990,874 of record NC_056741.1, read on the forward strand.
TAGACAAGAATGCCCAGGATTCAGTACTACCATTTAAAAGTGTTCCCTCATTACTACCAAGATATCCTAAAAGTTGAAGTTTTCAAGTGGAAAGTCTGGGGCTGATGTTTCCACCCTATAATTCTTGTAACCCAGTGAAAATATCTTTTAAGCTCAAGAGATCATATAAGGCAGACAAGCCCAGACTGATAGCACAGAGGATAAGACACAGGATTACCAACTGGTAGAACTGGGTTTGAAACCTGGTTAAGACACAACTGGGCAGCAGCAGTATCTGCATGAAAGAAAGGTCTGGCAATCTACTTTTGTAATGTACCATGTGTTAAGGAAATTAAAAAAAATTAATTAAACAAACAGTCTTGATCGAGTTTCAACATCTATTAGAAATCACACGTGTAGGAGATAAGAGCCACAGTCAGTAATGTCTCCTCGAACAAACATATTCAAGTATTTTTATAAGAAAAAATACAAGTGAAAATAATAAGTGTTCTCTAGTAGACCACTGCTAGTATCCAATAAAAAGTTTAGCACCAAGATCTGTAAATATAGTTATTCATTAGAACAGTATTAAATATCTAAAATGAAATATGTCAATGTCCTAAAAATACGTTAGTTAAAACATCCTTTTCCCAACGAATTAGTAATGCTACAACACAATGAAATGTTCTAATGAGAGGCCACAGGAATGCAGTCTTAAATAGACTAGCTGATACATTTTAATCTTTTCACATATTCCAGCTATCTAGCAGTTTCAGCAAAATACCTAAACATGCCCAGGCCATAATATATATTGTTTACTGCTTAAAATAATCTGCTGACATGGTTAAAGCTATTGACCATATACTCTTTCTTCTGACATGCTCAGTTCGTTCTACATAGCTCAACTTTCTTATTTATTTATTCCTCCACACATGAGAACCTTACAGGGCCCATCAATAGAGTCAATTTCAACTTGAGTGCATCTTACTTAAGTTAGACAAGTTTACTCTTCCAGAAATCATAAACATACTTTTGTAATTTATGGTGCAAACGTCCAATTTCACATTCTCATTCTTTTCATGACAGAGGAAATAAAGGAGGTATGGCAGTTTCCATAGAAAAATGACTGACTTTGGGCAATTTGGAGTACATGTTTAACACAGATGTTCAAGGCTGCAAGCTGTTAACAAGCTTTAACCTACAGTTATGAAATGCAATTCAACAGTACAAAGATACATAAACATAATCATGTTGGAAAAAAAAACAAGCTGCTTATGTCTATGGGAAGTAACAAGGCATAACAAAACTAATTTTGCAGATGACTACAAACTGGGGGTTCTAAACTGCCTTCTGATCCAAGCCTTCCATGATGAACTCTCCATAGTAAACCCTTGGTGTATTTAGAAAGGGACACAGATTAAATGCTATAAAGTCTAGTAGCATCAAGACTGGTAGAAAACCTCTTCCCCTCATCATACTACATAGATAATATTATATAAAATATGTACCACTACAAAATAAAAATGTAGTTGGGTACCTATTAACTTGGGCCTGATAACTCTCTCTACACCATCCTGTACCACCAGTTATTGGTAAATCCTTTTATTTGGCACAGCCAACTGCCAGCCTGATAACTCTCTCTACACCATCCTGTACCACCAGTTATTGGTAAATCCTTTTATTTGGCACAGCCAACTGCCAGAAAAATATCAAGCTCTAAACAAGTAATCTCTCCCTTACACTCTTGATCTGGCCAGTTACTGAGTATGGTGCCTCCTTTGGGATGTATCTCAATATGTGTATCAAATTATTAGAAAGACCCTAAATGGGTCCTACGCAGAAAGATTACATGCCTAAAGTCTCTGAGGTATCAAGAGAAGCTTAAAGCTCTATCCATTTATTCATCATCTTAGGGTCCTACTCAGAAAGATCACATGCCTAAAGTCTCTGAGATATCAAGAGAGGCTTGAAGCTCTATCCCTTTATTCAGCGTCTTAAAGACTTTTGAGGGGAGAAGTCTGTCTTACTTACCACAACATTACAGACTCGGTTCTGGAACTTCTTTATCCTAAATTCCAATATTTCTACCAATACGAGAACCAGGGACCTAAACCTTCTCTAACAGATAAATAAAATATTGTGGCAGTACAGCTTTGTAGCCCAGTGCCTCTAAAACCTTTGGCATAAACTTCACCTGCATGCTTAGCATTGTGACTCACTATCTTCCCATACACATAACCTAGATGATTGAATTGGTATCTGCAAATTTACTCTTGGATTGACTGGCATGGCTGTCCTGGCTGAAAGGCATTGTGGCCTAAGAGAGGGTTCTCCATCATCATCATCATCATCATCATCACCCCCTTTCCCAATTTCAACATGGGGTCAGGATATTGTGTCAACTGTTTCCATCTCTCTCGATTCAAATACATTCAGTTATCTTCGACAGTCATGCCCGACTGTCACAGGTCTTCTCTCACACAATCCTCCCACCTCTTTGCTGGATGCGCTTATTTCATTTTGCCTTCTTCCAGTCTGTCCCAAATCTTCTACACCAATTTGCTTTCTGCTTCTTCACCACATGTCTGACTCACTTGATCTCCATAACCTCTAGCTTCTTCAGCTGCAGTGCCTTTACTGTCCAGGTTTCTGTACTATATAGTAATACTGGGCTCCACTGTTTTGTACACCTTACTTTTCATCTTCTTTGGCATTTTTCTGTCATACACTTCTCCGACACTCTGTGCCAACTGTCTGCAGCTCCTCTGACTCTAGCTTTGACTTCATTGTTCAGACTTCTCTTCTCCTCAACCACCCCTCCCAGAAACTTGAACCTTTTAACTTGTTCCACTACTTTTCCTTCTATCTTTCCCATTTGTTGCCATTATAACTGTTTTACCTATACCCAGCTTAATCCTACATGCTTTCAATTTTGCATTCCATTTTTCTATCCTCTGCCCAGAGTCTGTCTGTAATGCTACAACGTTTGCATTCAGGAACTTTGTTGATCTGTCCCCTCTAACCTGTTTGCTAATGTAGTCCATCACCAGTATGAACAGCAGTGGGCTCAAAGCTGAACCGTGATGCAAACCTATTCCTACTGGGAGCCCTCTGTGAGGATGGAATACTGTTTGTGCTTGTGTCCCTGGGTCCTTGTACATTGCCTGCACTAATTCTCTCAGTGCTTCTGGGACTTTGAACCACCCTAGAACTGCCTTATTCAGCTTTCTTCAGTCCCTGATATATGCTTTTTCCAAATCAAGGAATGCCCAGTTGGATTCTTTCCTCGTCTCTATCTTTTTTGCAACAATCTGTCTCTCTGCAGATATTAGGCTGCTTGTGCTGCATCCTGATCTAAATCCGAACTGCTCATCTTCCAACTTACTTTCTACTACTCTGTGTATTCGTCTATCAATCACCAGCTTCAGAATGCAGTGTGTCAGGAGTTTGATATCTCTGTACTGCCGACAGCTGTGAATGTGTCCTTTGTTTTTGAACACTGGCAATAGATTGCTTATCCTCCAGACAACTGGGGTATGCCTTTCTCTCCGTACTGTACTGAGTACCCTCGGAGCCATTTTTCCCCTATCTCACTCAACATCTTGATCATATACGCAGAGACCTCCGCTGGGCCTAAAGCTTTCCCTGACTTCATTTTCTTCAGTGCTGTTCTTACTTCTTATAGTGTTGGCTCCTCCTCTTCTTTCATCATTGGCTTTATCTGGGGCAGTACAGCTTTTATAGGTTATCTGCCCGAAGGTATTTATAAGCCTAGCCGGAATGTGTTGGATTTTCTAACCACTTTGGCAATGTGATTATCAAAGGAGAGATTACTATCTACTTGGGTCCCCAGATCCCTTATTACATCTTCCATATTTAGGGGGCTACCTCCTATGTGGTAGTTTGTGGGTACTTTGTTTTTTTCAAAAGGGATGACTATGCACTTTTTGGCATTCAACTTGAGGCCATGGTTTTGACACCAGGTGTCTGTCTCAGTGAGACCCTTTTGGAGGATGTCTTGTGTCAGCCAGAGAGTCATTTACAATCCCTAGTTTGCAGCCGTCTGCAAACTTGGTCAGCCATAGACCTCCTGTGCTTGCCTGTACCTCTGAGAAGTATATGCCGAACAGGAGGGGTCCTAGGACTGAGCCCTGGGAAACGCCACTTGTAACCGGTTTAGAGTCAGACCTACCTCCCGCAACTCTTACCATACGGGTTCTGTCTGTGAGCCAGTTGGCAACCCATCTTGTGACGTAGGGGTTTATATTCAGGCTGGTGAACCTGTCTAAGATATCAGAATGGGGAATGGTGTTGAAGGCCTTTGCTAGGTCTAGGTAGGCTGTGTGGACCACCTTTCCCTCGTCTATAGCCTTGGTAACTGTCTCAAAGAAGTCCACCAGGTTTAGGAGGCATGATCTGCCCTTAACAAAGACGAACTGGGTAGGGTCCAGTGTTTGGAGGTTCCCAATGTCTCTGTTAATGAGATCCATGATGATGCACTCCAAAGCCTTGCAGACCAAGCTAGTCAGGCTTATAAAGAGATAGTTCCTGGGGTCTGTTGTGGCTCCACCTTTCTGGAGCGGAATAACAGCTGCTGTGTGCCACTCTATGGGCACACAGCCTGTGGAGAGGCTGAGTTTAAACAGTGTGTTTAGGTGTGGGGTTAGTTCATCTTTGAGCTCGTGTAGGACGCAGCCTGGAACACCGTCCGGTCCCACTGATGCTGAGTTTTTGACTTTGGAGAGGGCTGTTTTAACCTGAGTGTCTGTGATTTCAGGGGCACTACATTCTTCTGGTATGGTTATGGGCACTTTTGGGGGTGAAGTTTGCACTGAACCTGTCTGCCAGAATGTTGGTGATATCGGTCGGTTCAGTGTATTTTGTGCCATTCTGCACTAACTCCGAGCGGATCTGAGAATTGCCACTTAGATTCTTGACATAGCTAAAGAATGCCTTGTGGTTATCTTTGGAGTCCTTGGTAATTTTTCTTTCGAAACTAGCCTTGGATGATTTTATGGGGGATCGTATTTTCTTGCTGATACTGATCAGGGATGTCTTCCCTTCTTGGGATTTTACTCTTTTCTGTACTAGTTTCCTCCTTGTATTGTATAGCTTGTTTATGGCAGGGGTCCACCAGACTGGTTTCCTTTTCTTGGAGGAGTGAGTCTTGGTTTTGCTTGGAATAGCATGATCCATGCATTCTTGTAGGTGCCCGTAGGGTGCATTAGTAAAGGATTTTGCAACTTGGGCAGCGTTATCTTTTAGCATGGGGGATTTGAAATTTTCCACCTTGGTCTTAAGTAACGTGAAGTTTGCTTTTGAAAAGTTTTTCACGGTGGTTTCTTTGACCGGGGGTGGAGGGCGGAATGTGGCTATCCAGAGTGATTATTTTATGGTCATCAGATCTAACCAGCGAGGGGGTTGACCTCCGGTGTGGAACACCGGTCACCCATGTTGGTGATGACCAGGTCCAATATGTTGTCACCTCTGGTGGGGGTGATGACCAGTTGATCTAGGGAGTTTTGATTTTATAAATTCTAGGAAATGTAGGGCAAGGGAGTTAGTACTTGAGTAGTTCTCCCGGTTAATGTTTGGGTAATTCAAATCACCCAATATCAGGGTGTTTGGTAGGACCTTTGTTTCCCAGTGTTTCCAGAAATGCGGAATGGGGGTCCTGGGACATAGTGGGTGATCTGTAGCAAGCTACAATTTGAATTGCAGTTTTGCCCATTGTTAGTTGCACGTGGATGATCTCTGAAGCATCGTGCTGTGTCACTAACCTGGAGGTGTGGGTATCCTTGATGAATATGGATACACCCCTGCCTTTTGTATTTTGGTCCGGGTTTTGTGGCCGAAATGTATGGTGTGAGTTGTAGCCTGGAAGTGCTGGGGTGCTCTCTGGAGCCCTAAACCAGGTTTCTGTTACTACACATATATCGATTTTTTTCATACTGAGGAGTGCCTCGAGTGCGTGCATTTTGAGGTTTAGACTTCTGGCACTGACTAGCATTACAAAGAAGTTATGTACTCACCATAACGTTCCATCTGAGTAGATACTTCATTTGTTTACAACCTGTGGGTAGTCGGATCCGACCTCGGATCCAAACCGGCAGCTTTCCAAGCTTCAAGATCCGAGCTCCTAGCTCCTCCCCCCTACCCATAATCCCTTACTACCAACCACATTACCTCAGATCAGTTATTTTGCCCTATAGGCTAAAGACGGAGAAGAAATTCTCCAAAGGACAATACCTTACCGAGGTTCGGGGGATGGCAGGGGGGGTCGGTTGCAGACAAATGAAGTATCTACTCAGATGGAACGTTATGGTGAGTACATAACTTCTTTATCTGAAGTAGTTACTTCATTTGATCTGCAACCTGTGGGACAGAGTCCCCAGCTTACCTAAAGGCCCTGGGTGGTCCCTACGGAAGGATATTCCGAAGCACCGCCGAGCCAAAGGAAGCCCTGCTTCTGGAGATCATGTCCAGCTTGTAATGAGAAATGAACGTATGGGAAGAAGACCAGGTAGCTGCTGAACAGATATCGTCTACTGGAACTCTAGACCAAAACGCTGTTGAGGTAGCCACAGATCTAGTAGAATGCGCCCGAACGGCAACCGGAGCTGGCTTCCCAGCTGAAATGTATGCTTGTCTAATACATTGAGAGATCCAGTTTGCCACTGTCACCTTAGAAATTGGTTTGCCCATGGCTGACTTAGCATAAGAAACAAACAACTGGTCTGACTTGCGAAAATCTTTAGTCCTATGAAAGTAAAAACGTAGTTGTCTGTGGACATCCAATTTGTGCAATATGTATTCACCTTTGTTTTGGAAACTCGGGAAGAAAACAGGGAGGTTAATAGATTGATTAATGTTAGCCAATGTGGCTACCTTAGGTAGAAAAGAAGGATTAGTCCTGAGGGCCACCCTACCTTTGTGAAAAATAAGGTATGGATACTTAACGCACAAGGCTTGCAACTCTGATATCCGCTTGGCTGAGGTGATAGCAACCAAGAAGGCTGTTTTCCAAGATAAGAATTTTAAAGGCACTGAAGCCGCCGGTTTGAAAGGTGGTCCTGTTAATGCTTGTAGCACCAAAGTAAGATCCCAAGGAGGCATAGCCGGCTTAATGGGAGGCTTTAAGAGAAACACGCCTTTTAAAAAGGCTTTGCATATCTTTGCTGATGCCAAAGAATTTACGCCATCCCCCACATGATAATGAGAGATGGCTGCAAGTTGGACTTTAATGGTGGACGCACTAGCTCCCTGCCTAAAAAGGAGGGATAGGAAGTCCAGGATAGTGGGAAAAGGAACCGTAAAGGGATCTAACTCCTTATCCTTTGCCCAGATGGAAAAGCGTTTCCATTTTCTGTTGTAGAGCTTTGTGGTGGATGGCTTATGAGCTGCCACCAGAATGGCCTTAACCGGGGACGAGATACCGGGAGTCCTTGCCATTAACGGAACTGGATCAACCAGGCCGTGAGCCTGAGGTTGACCAGGTTCGGAGTGTGGCATCTCGTCGGATGCGAGATTAGGTCTGGTCTGGGATCCAGAATCCATGGGGGGGCCACACTGTGAGACTGCAGAAAGGGGAACCAGAATTGTCGAGGCCAGAATGGGGCAATGAGAATCACTCTGCTCCCCAACCGACAGGCTTTCTGGATGAATTTCGTCATCAGAGGAAGAGGAGGATACGCATAAAGGAGACCGGGTGGCCAAGCATGAACCAGAGCGTCCCTGGGGGATTCCCCTCTGGGGGGAACTATTGCAAAGTAATCGCTGCATTTTGAGTTTAGGGGAGAGCAAAAAGGTTGCAGCGAGGTTGACCCCATTTGAGGAATATCTGCTTCGCGACAGAGGGATTCAGAGACCACTCGTAAGGGCTGAGAAAAACCCGACTTAAGTTGTCCGCTAATATGTTGGACCGCCCCGGAATGTGCGTTGCTATCAGAAAGCGGTTGGTGGAAATAGCCCATTCCCACACTCTCATGGCTTCTCGACACAGGGGGTAAGACCTGGATCCTCCCTGTTTGTTTATATACCAGACAACGGACATGTTGTCCGTCTGGATTGCAACAGTCCCCAGATGTAGAAGGTGATGGAGAGCTTGCAACGCCAACAGCACTGCCCTCATCTCTAGGACGTTGATATGCAATGCAGTCTCTAGAGAAGTCCACGTGCCTTGGACGGACTTGCCTGCATAATGCCCGCCCCACCTGAGGCAGGAAGCGTCCGTGGTCAACGTGGCTTTGACTGGGGGAATTATAAAGGGTCTCCCTTCTTTGAGTTCCTGAGCCTGTAACCACCAAAGTAGGGAGTCCCTGCATGCCCTGCTCAGAGGAATCGGCATGTCCAAGGGATGGACTGATAGTGACCATTGGACCTGGAGAGTCCATTGTACCACTCGCATTCACAGACGGGCATGTAGAGAAAGGCCGATCGCTGCTGACATAGACCCTAACGCCCTCAGGACTAATTCTGCTGGAGGAGCGGGGCTCCGAAGAATGTCCAAAACTTGGCGAGACAAACTGTTTAGCCTGACCGATGTCAGAACCACTCTGGAGATTCGAGTATCCAACCTGGCCCCTATGAATTCTAGGGCTTGAGTGGGGCCCAGGCAGGATTTCTTTAGATTCACTGAAATGCCCAAATGACCAAACAGAGAGAGGGCGTAATTTCTCGCCGTAACCAGTAGATGCTTGTTGGGGGCGGGGCTTGAGCGGGGCCCAGGCAGGATTTCTTTAGATTCACTGAAATGCCCAAATGACCAAACAGAGAGAGGGCGTAATTTCTCGCCGTAACCAGTAGATGCTTGTTGGGGGCGGGGCTTGAGCGGGGCTCAGGCAGGATTTCTTTAGATTCACTGAAATGCCCAAATGACCAAACAGAGATAGGGCGTAATTTCTCGCCGTAACCAGTAGATGCTTGTTGGGGGCGGTGAGGAGCCAGTCGTCCAGGTAAGGGAACACCTGAATGCCCTGGAGTCTCAGGTGGGCTGCAACCACTGCCATGACTTTGGTAAACACTCTGGGGGCTGAGGTTAGGCCAAATGGAAGAACCCTGAACTGATAATGACTGGCTCCTAGCCGGAAGCGGAGGAACCTCCTGGATCGTCTGTCCATTAGTATATGGTAGTACGCATCTTTGAGGTCCAACGAGCGCATCCAGTCGCTCTCCTGCAGAAGGGGGAGAATAGATTGGAGCGTGACCATCTGGAACTTTTCCTTGGGTATGAACAGGTTCAGGGACGAAAGGTCTAGAATGGGTCTGAGGTCCCCCGTTTTCTTTGGCACCAAGAAGAACCTGGAGTAATAACCCAATCCGGACTGCTCTGGGGGGACGGGCTGGATGGCTCTTTTTCTTAGCAACTCCGAAATTTCCAGAGCTGCAGACTCCCTTTGATGGGGTGGAACATCAGGGAGCTGTTTGGGTTTGGGGGGGGGGGTGCAAGAACGGTATCGTGTAACCTCTGGATATTATCCGGAGCACCCATCGATCGTTTGTGATGGACTCCCACTTTGACAGGTGCTCCGATAATCGCCCCCAGACTGCCTCCAGAAAGGGACAGTCGGGCAAGCCCTCAGGGCTGTTGCGCGGGTCCCTCCGAGAAAGGTTCTCTAGACCCGAAGTTACGCGGGCCCCCTCTGCCTTTGGGCCGGTGTCCACCTTGTCCTCCTCTGCCTCTAGAGGATGAGTTGTGCAAAGCAGGAAGGAATTGCTGAGATTTACGGAACCACAGCTTCTTTTGCCCCCTCTGATTCCTGGAGAAGGATCTTTGGGGGTTAGAGAAGCGGACTCCGATGGCCGACAGTGTCTTCCCATCCTTTTCGCTTTGGACTAGCGTGTTGCGAACTGATGAGCCAAATAAGGCCGAACCATCGTAAGGGGAGTTCGCGAAAGATGCCTTAAAGGGATCCGTGAAGTCGCAAAGGCGGAGCCAGGAGTGTCGTCGCAAGACTACTCCAGCTCCGCTAGCTCTAGCGGCTCCTTCCGTGGCATGGGAAAGAAGCCGCATAGATGTATTTGATATGGACTTTAGAGTGGACATTCGAGTCTCAAAAACCCTTTTGTCTGGGACCGACATGGACTGCGGAGGGGCTGCAGCGTATTCTTTAATTAAGTCACGCTGTAGCCTGACAGTATGTGCCATGTAGTTCAGCGACCTTATGGCAAAGGTCGCTGAAGCAAACATCCGCTTCCCAATACGGTCCAAAGCCCGGGACTCCTTGTCCGACGGATGGACCGAAGAACTTTCTTGGGCAAGTTCTTTCTTAGTGGCCGCCGCCACCAACATAGCATCAACCGGCGCGCCTTTGGACCAAGAAGGTCTATCAGAGGGAGGGCTGAGGACCTTATCTGGGCGTCTAGGGATAGGCTCCACGGTGTCGGGCTCCTTCCAAGCCCTGGTGGTAATTAGGTCCACCAAGGGGTCGGCTGGGGGGGACACCCAGGAGGTAGATGGGCCTGCCTCAAAAGCCTCCAGAAATACGGACTCGTACAGGGAAGGTATTTGGGCAGACCACCCCCCTCTTATACGCAACATTTCCATGATGTCTCCAAATGAGACATCTTCAAGGGGTGACCTTGGGGAACCCTCCGTATCATCCAAATCCGTATCCGTGGTAATGGACTCGGTGGAGTCCAGGTGCCTCCTTTTACACTGGTGCTTCCGAAGCGCCTCTTCGGCGGGGCTGTCAGAAGAGGGCTTGTCCACCGGGTGGTGTTCCTCCCTAGGAACTAACTGGAGGCTTTGGGCAGGCTGTCCAGATGGACGGATGATCGAAGACAGACCCTGATACAGTGGGGGCACAGGTGGATCCGAAGGCTCGGTCGGGGACCTGGATGACCTCGACAGTACCCTCTCCACTACCTCAAAAGCCGAGGGAGATACACTGTCACCAGCCTGAGAAAGCAACCTCCTCGGCTCCGAGGATAGGATCGGGGTCAGAGCTGAAGCAATCGGACCCGAGATAGTGGTGTGCTCTGCCCCAATCGGCGCCGAAGACACAACCACCCCCTCGGATCCGGTGCTCAACCCTCGGCCCCAAGAGCTTGGATGCGACAAGCTCGAAGGTATAGTCGGCATCGAAGACACTATCCCTGTCGGCGCCGACGTATCCCCGGATCCGAAAGGGCCTGGATCCGACAACTCCAAGATTCGATAACGGGTCGGAGAAGGAGCGATCGGGGCAAAGATGGGGGATGCACTCCCTCCCAAAGGGGGGGAAGGCAAGAGCATCCCCATCTGCATCTGGGTCTGTAAAAATCTTCGCATCATCCGATCCATGTCTGCTTCGGAGATGCTTCTAGTAGATCGCGAGGAGGTAGTCGAGGCAGGCCGTGAAGGCCGCCTCGAAGACCTCGAGGGAGCCCTATCCTCCTCCTCCGGCTCCGGAGAAAAGGAAGGTGAACGGAGCCGAGAAGACAAGGATCCGGAGACCCTCTCAGAGGACTTCAAAATCTTTTCAGGCGGAGCCAAGGGATGAGACTCGGCCCGCCTCTTGAAGAATGGCCCTTTCTTCTTCTCCCTGTGGGAAGAAGAACCAGACTCCACAGAGCTAGTACCCGATAAGGGAGGCTGAGTCCCGGGTACAGCTAAGGGAGTAGCCGGCGCCAAAGCTACAGGAGTAGCCTGACCCCGGCTGGGAGAGGAAGAAGAAGCCGATTCCTGAGGGAGTTTTCCCACAAGGATCAGCTTGTTCTTCTTGTCCCTAAGTGCCCGAGGGTTGAAGGCCGCACAAATTTGGCAGGCCTCCGACAAATGTGCTGCCCCCAGACATAAAACGCACTGAGTGTGGCCATCAGCTGGGGAAAGCTTGTGGCCACACTCAGTACATTTTGTAAATATAGCCTTAGACTCAGCCATAAATTCTCTCTCACACACACACCCAAACACTAGGAGGGGAGAGACAAATTTAAACTAAGGAAAAAGATTTTTTTTTTTTTTTTTTGTTAAGTGGGTTTTGAAGGATTCGACGCTAAACACACACACGCACAATTTAACCTAGAAAATAGCTATAGAAAAAGGAACAATCTCACCAGGCCAGGAGCTCTTCACTAAGAAGCAAAAAGAAGTTATGTACTCACCATAACGTTCCATCTGAGTAGATACTTCATTTGTCTGCAACCTGTGGGTAGTCGGATCCGACCTCGGATCCGAACCGGCAGCTTTCCAAGCTTCAAGATCCGAGCTCCTAGCTCCTCCCCCCTACCCATAATCCCTTACTACCAACCACATTACCTCAGATCGGTTATTTTGCCCTATAGGCTAAAGATGGAGAAGAAATTCTCCAAAGGACAATACATTACCGAGGTTCGGGGGATGGCAGGGGGGGTCGGTTGCAGACAAATGAAGTATCTACTCAGATGGAACGTTATGGTGAGTACATAACTTCTTTATCTGAAGTAGTTACTTCATTTGATCTGCAACCTGTGGGACAGAGTCCCCAGCTTACCTAAAGGCCCTGGGTGGTCCCTACGGAAGGATATTCCGAAGCACCGCGGAGCCAAAGGAAGCCCTGATTCTGGAGATCATGTCCAGCTTGTAATGAGAAATGAACGTATGGGAAGAAGACCAGGTAGCTGCTGAACAGATATCGTCTACTGGAACTCTAGACCAAAACGCTGTTGAGGTAGCCACAGATCTAGTAGAATGCACCCGAATGGCAACCGGAGCTGGCTTCCCAGCTGAAATGTATGCTTGTCTAATACATTGAGACATCCAGTTTGCCTCCGTCACCTTAGAAATTGGTTTGCCCATGGCTGACTTAGCATAAGAAACAAACAACTGGTCTGACTGGCGAAAATCTTTAGTCCTATGCAAGTAAAAACGTAGTTGTCTGTGGACATCCAATTTGTGCAATATGTATTCACCTTTGTTTTGGAAACTCGGGAAGAAAACAGGGAGGTTAATAGATTGATTAATGTTAGCCTCTGTGGCTACCTTAGGTAGAAAAGAAGGATTAGCCCTGAGGGCCACCCTATCTTTGTGAAAAATAAGGTATGGATACTTAACGCACAAGGCTTGCAACTCTGATACCCGCTTGGCTGAGATGATAGCAACCAAGAAGGCTGTTTTCCAAGATAAAAATTTTAAAGGCACTGAAGCCGCCGGTTTGAAAGGTGGTCCTGTTAATGCTTGTAGCACCAAAGTAAGATCCCATGGAGGCATAGCCGACTTAATGGGAGGCTTTAAGAGAAACACGCCTTTTAAAAAGGCTTTGCATATATTTGCTGACGCCAAGGAATTTACGTCATCCCCCACATGATAATGAGAGATGGCTGCAAGTTGGACTTTAATGGTGGACGCACTAGCTCCCTGCCTAAAAAGGAGGGATAGGAAGTCCAGGATAGTGGGAATAGGAACCGTAAAGGATCTAATTCCTTATCCTTTGCTCAGATGGAAAAGCGTTTCCATTTACTGTTGTAGAGCTTTCTGGTGGATGGCTTATGAGCTGCCACCAGAATGGCCTTAACCGGGGACGAGATACCGGGAGTCCTTGCCATTAACGGAACTGGATCAACCAGGCCGTGAGCCTGAGGTTGACCAGGTTCGGAGTGTGGCATCTCGTCGGATGCGAGATTAGGTCTGGTCTGGGATCCAGAATCCATGGGGGGGCCACACTGTGAGACTGCAGGAAGGGGAACCAGACTTGTCTATGCCAGAATGGGGCAATGAGAATCACTCTGCTCCCCAACCGACAGGCTTTCTGGATGAATTTCGTCATCAGAGGAAGAGGAGGATACGCATAAAGGAGACCGGGTGGCCAAGCATGAACCAGAGCGTCCCTGGGGGATTCCCCTCTGGGGGGAACTATCACGAAGTAATCGCTGCATTTTGAGTTTAGGGGAGAGGCAAAAAGGTCGCAGCGAGATTGACCCCATTTGAGGAATATCTGCTTCGTGACAGAGGGATTCAGAGACCACTCGTAAGGGCTGAGAAAAACCCGACTTAAGTTGTCCGCTAATATGTTGGACCGCCCCGGAATGTGCGTTGCTATCAGAAAGCGGTTGGTGGAAATAGCCCATTCCCACACTCTCATGGCTTCTCGACACAGGGGGTAAGACCTGGTCCCTCCCTGTTTGTTTATATACCAGACAACGGACATGTTGTCCATCTGGATTGCAATAGTCCCCAGAGGTAGAAGGTGATGGAGAACTTGCAACGCCAACAGCACTGCCCTCATCTCTAGGATGTTGATATGCAATGCAGTCTCTAGAGAAGTCCACGTGCCTTGGATGGACTTGCCTGCATAATGCCCGCCCCACCCGAGGCAGGAAGCGTCCGTGGTCAACGTGGCTTTGACTGGGGGAATTACAAAGGGTCTCCCTTCTTTGAGTTCCTGAGCCTGTAACCAGCAAAGTAGGGAGTCCCTGCATGACCTGCTCAGAGGAATCGGCATGTCCAAGGGATGGATCGATAGTGACCATTGGACCTGGAGAGTCCATTGTAACACTCGCATTCGCAGACGGGCATGTAGAGAAAGGCCGATCGCTGCTGACATAGACCCTAACGCCCTCAGGACTAATTCTGCTGGAGGAGCGGGGCTCCGAAGAATGTCCAAAACTTGGCGAGACAAACTGTTTAGCCTGACCGATGTCAGAACCACTCTGGGGATTCGAGTATCCAACCTGGCCCCTATGAATTCTACGGCTTGAGTGGGGCCCAGGCAGGATTTCTTTAGATTCAATGAAATGCCCAAATGACCAAACAGAGATAGGGCGTAATTTCTCGCCGTAACCAGTAGATGCTTGTTGGGGGCGGTGAGGAGCCAGTCGTCCAGGTAAGGGAACACCTGAATGCCCTGGAGTCTCAGGTGGGCTGCAACCACTGCCATGACTTTGGTAAACACTCTGGGGGCTGAGGTTAGGCCAAATGGAAGAACCCTGAACTGATAATGACTGGCTCCTAGCTGGAAGCGGAGGAACCTCCTGGATCGTCTGTCCATTAGTATATGGTAGTACGCATCTTTGAGGTCCAACGAGCACATCCAGTCGCTCTCCTGCAGAAGGGGGAGAATAGATTGAAGGGTGACCATCCGGAACTTTTCCTTGGGTATGAACAGGTTCCGGGACGAAAGGTCTAGAATGGGTCTGAGGTCCCCCGTTTTCTTTGGCACCAAGAAGAACCTGGAGTAATAACCCAATCCGGACTGCTCTGGGGGGATGGGCTGGATGGCTCTTTTTCTTAACAACTCCGAAATTTCTAGAGCTGCAGACTCCCTTTGATGGGGTGGAACATCGGGGAGCTGTTTGGGTTTGGGGGGGGGGTACAAGAATGGTATCGTGTAACCTCTGGATATTATCCGGAGCACCCAACGATCATTTGTGATGGACTCCCACTTTGACAGGTGCTCCGATAATCGCCCCCCCGACTGCCTCCAGAGAGGGACAGTCGGGCAAGCCCTCAGGGCTGTTGCGCGGGTCCCTCCGAGAAAGGTTCTCTAGACCCGAAGTTACGCGGGCCCCCTCTGCCTCTGGGCCGGCGTCCACCTTGTCCTCCTCTGCCTCTAGAGGACGAGTTGTCCGCAGCAGGACGGGATTGCTGAGATTTACGGAACCACAGCTTCTTTTGCCCCCTCTGATTCCTGGAGAAGGATCTTTGGGGGTTAGAGAAGCGGACTTCGACGGCCAACAGCGTCTTCCCATCCTTTTCGCTTTGGACTAGCGTGTCGCGAACTGATGAGCCAAATAAGGCCGAACCATCGTAAGGGGCATTCGCGAAGGACGCCTTAAAGGGATCCGTGAAGTCGCAAAGGCGGAGCCAGGAGTGCCGTCGCAAGACTACTCCCGCTCCGCTAGCTCTAGCGGCTAATTCCGTGGCATGGGAAAGAAGCCGCATAGATGTATTTGATATGGACTTTAGAGTGGCCATTCGAGTCTCAAAAACCTTTTTGTCTGGGACCGACATGGGCTGCAGCGTATTCTTTAATTATGTCACGCTGTAGCCTGATATTATGTGCCATGTAGTTCAGCGACCTTATGGCAAAGGTCGCTGAAGCAAACATCCGCTTCCCAATACGGTCCAAAGCCCGGGACTCCTTGTCCAGCGGATGGACCGAAGAACTTTCTTGGGCAAGTTCTTTCTTAGTGGCCGCCGCCACCAACATAGCATCAACCGGCACGCCTTTGGACCAAGAAGGTCTATCAGAGGGAGGGCTGAGGACCTTATCTGGGCGTCTAGGGATAGGCTCCATGGTGTCGGGCTCCTTCCAAGCCCTGCTGGTAATTAGGTCCACCAAGGGGTCGGCTGGGGGGGACACCCAGGAGGTAGATGGGCCTGCCTCAAAAGCCTCCAGAAATACGGTCTCGTCCAAGGAGGGTTTTTGAGCAGACCACCCCCCTCTTATACGCAACATTTCCATGATGTCTCCAAATGAGACATCTTCAGGGGGTGACCTTGGGGAACCCACCGTATCATCCAAATCCGTATCCGTGGTAATGGACTCGGGGGAGTCCAGGTGCCTCCTTTTACACTGGTGCTTCCGAGGCGCCTCTTCGGCGGGGCTGTCCGAAGAGGGCTCGTCCACCGGGTGATGTTCCTCCCTAGGAACTAACTGGCGGCTTTGGGCAGGCTGTCCAGATGGTCGGATGATCGAAGACAGACCCTGATACAGTGGGGGCACGGGTGGATCCAAGGCCCGGTCGGGGACCTGGATGACCTCGACAGTACCCTCTCCACTACCTCAAAAGCCGAGGGAGATTCACTGTCACCAGCCTGAGAAAGCAACCTCCTTGGCTCCGAGGATAGGATCGGGGTCGGAGCCGAGCAATCGACCGAGGTAGTGGTGTGCTCCGCCCCAATCGGCACCAAGACACAACCACCCCTCAGATCCGATGCTCAACCCTCGGCCCAGAGAGCTTGGATCCGACAAGCTCGAAGGTATAGTTGGCGTCGAAGACACTATCCCTGTCGGCGCCGAAGTATCCCTGGATCCGAAAGGGCCTGGATCCGACAACTCCGAGACCCGATAACGGGTCGGAGAAGGAGCGATCGGGGCAAAGATGGAGGCTGCACTCCCTCCCAAAGGGGGGGGGGAGGGAAGAGCATCCCCATCTGCATCTGGGTCTGTAAAAATCTTCGCATCATCCAATCCATGTCTGCTTCAGAGATGCTTCTAGTAGACCGCGAGGAGGTAGTCGAGGCAGGCCGTGAGGGCCGCCTCGAAGACCTCGAGGGAGACCTATCCTCCTCCTCCGGCTCCGGAGAAAAGGAAGGTGAACGGAGCCGAGAGGACAAGGATCCGGAGACCCTCTCAGGGGACTTCAAAATCTTTTCAGGCGGAGCCGAGGGATGAGACTCGGCCCGCCTCTTCAAAGAATGGCCCTCTCTCTCTCTATGTTTCTTCTTCTCCCTGTGGGAAGAAGAACCAGACTCCACAGAGCTAGTACCCGATAAGGGAGGTTGAGTCCCGGGTACAGCTAAGGGAGTAGCCGGCACCGAAGCTACAGGAGTAGCCTGTCCCCGGCTGGGAGAGGAAGAAGAAGCCGATTCCTGAGGGAGTTTTCCCGCCAGGATCAGCTTGTTCTTCCTGTCCCTAAGTGCCCGAGGGTTGAAGGCCACACAAATTTGGCAGGCCTCCGACAAATGTGCTGCCCCCAGACATAAAACGCACTGAGTGTGGCCATCAGCTGGGGAAAGCTTGTGGCCACACTCAGTACATTTTGAAAATATAGCCTTAGACTCAGCCATAAATTCTCTCACACACACACACCCAAACACTAGGGGGAGAGGGGGAGAGACAAATTTAAACTAAGGAAAAAGATTTTTTTTTTTTTAAGTGGGTTTTGAAGGATTCGACGCTAAACACACACACACAATTTAAACTAGAAAATAGCTATAGAAAAAGGAACAATCTCACCAGGCCAGGAGCTCTTCACTAAGAAGCAACTGTCTTTAGCCGCGGCAAAAAACGATCTGAGGTAATGTGATTGGTAGTAAGGGATTATGGGTAGGGGGAAGGAGCTAGGAGCTCGGATCTTGAAGCTTGGAAAGCTGCCGGTTCGGATCCGAGGTCGGATCCGACTACCCACAGGTTGCAGATTAAATGAAGTAACTACTTCAGATCCTCAGTTTTTTGTTACTTGTGCTATTTACAGCAGTGGGTTTGTCTTTTGAGCCTTGCCTAAAAAAAGGCACTATGGGGGAGGCAAGAGCCTTGGCCAGTATTCAAAAGCCTAAGGGTGACAGGTGCAAGATGTCTTTAGCGAAGCTGCGTGGCTTGTCGAGCATGCCATCCCAGGCTGACAGACACTGGATCCCCTTTGAATGACACCAGAAGCTTAGCCAATTGTTGAAACTGGTAATTTTTTCTTTATACCGTGGTATCATTCTTGGTGATGGTAGGATGCTACTCAATGTCAGGGTCATACCGGCCTGGGCTACATGATCAGAGAGCTCTTCCATGTCTCTTTTCATGTAGTCCAGGGAGGTACGGCTCAGGTCATTCACATCAACATGGACAATGACACAGTCGTATTTGTACTTGTTCTGGAGTGACCTGAGTGCTTGTGTTATGTGGCGGATCCTGGCACATGACAGGCAGCTAACAGTAACCTTCTCCTTGTTCAGCCTAGTGAGTGGGACGTCAGTGTACTAACTATAGAGTCACCTATTATTAGTGTGTTGGGTATGTTATTTTGCCTTAAGGGCTGTGATTGCGTGGCACACTGGTTTTGTGAAGTAAATGTTTCATGGTTTCTGTTGGGGGGGGGTGGAGGTTGCTTGATGTCTGCTTTGGAGGTCTCTGTTGCTTTTCCAGAGTTTTATTTAGAGCCTCCGAGTATGTTTTCGTGTATTTATGTGTGTTTTTTTGCCGGTGCTGGTTTCATAGGTCTATGTGAGACTGGTGGTGTGACACAAGTAATTCTCTCTCCCCTTGACTGTCTGGTCCAGTCTTGGGTTGAGAGAGCTTAGCCTCCAGTTTGGCTGTATAATTGCATCTCTTGCATCTATTAGTGTTTGGTGGTAGGAGGAGAGGGCTGTCTGTGCACATGAGGCAGTTGTAACATTGCCTCAAAATGCCCAGATTCACCAGTTGGACCGATGAGTACACCTGAAACTGCCCTTTGGACATGCCTGGATAGGTACAGTGAACTGTTTTACTGATTGGCTGGTAAGGTTAAATAGAGAGCCTTGTCCTTCTCTACAGTATAAGGGGCGTCTAGTGCTAAGGTTTATTAGTGCTTACGATGAGTTTTGAGCAAGTGCCGGGCTGAGAAGTGAATGGCTTGAGTGCTTAAGTTGAAAGTTTGTCTAGTTTCAAGGGAAAAATTGAAGAGTAGACTTTGTGGAGCCAGGAATAGTTATACCCTAGCTGCCCGGCCGGGAATAGTTATACCCTAGCTGCCTGGCACACAAAACCGCAAAAATGCGGGTTTTACAGCAGGGAAATGAAAGATATAGAAATTAGCTCAAAATGACCAATAAACTACTAATTTCTCGGCTAAAACTACTCCTCCAGGGACATAAAGGGTGCTCAAAGCTCCCCTCTCTCACAGGTGAACAGAGAAACCTTCCTTCTATCCAAGTAAGGTATGGGCAAACACAGAAACTAGGAACACCGCCCTGAATTCAGCACTAACCTGAAAACTGGACTATACTAGTTTATAGGTTCATAGGTTCATACTAGGCTATCTGCCCAAGGGCATTTATAAGCCTAGCCCATAGTTATGTGGCTTTCGCCACCCCTTTAGTTTGAATAAAAACTATGCCTATCATTTTGCTGTGCCTCTGTCAAGCAGTGACGCTGAAGTAATCCCTGGGGTATATCTGCAATCTCCCATCCATTGGTCAAGATTCCTCTTGAACAAGACCAGAGAGGTGCTCTGCCTCACATGTACCGGGATTTTGTTCCACAGCATAGGGAGTCTCTGGGTGATGAATCTGTCCCTCCAGCACGTTCTATTTATAACCGTGTCAAGGTTTAAGTCTCCCGCCCTTGTGGTTCTGAGGGATCTAGATTTTTTGAGGTGATGCATATTCATCAAATCTGGGTTTGACATGGCCTTATATGTCAGGCACAGGTCACCTCTGAGCAAGCGGTATGAGACTGAATAGAGCTGGAGTTCTTTCAGTCGGCAGCATAAGACATATTTTTGAGACCCTTTATCCTTTTGGTGAGGAACTTTTGGGGCCTTTCAAGCTGCAGCAGGTGTCTGGTCAGATACATTCCGAACGGGGCATTGTACTCAATCATAGGTCGAATAAGTGATGCGTACAGGGGCACGATGACCTCCCTTGATCTAGATGTGAATCCCTTCATAATCAGGTGGGTGATATAGAAGGTTTTCCTAACTACTTTAGCAACATGAGTGTCAAAGCGAAGGCTACTGTCAACCTGGGTCCCCAGATCTCTGATGACTTTTTCTGTGCTCAGTGGATTGCCACCTATATGGTAGCTAGGGATAGCCTTGTTTTTCCCAAAGGGTATGACTATGCATTTTTTGGCGTTTAACTTCAGGCCATGGCTCTGGCACCAGTTATCCATTTCTGTGAGGCCCTTCTGGAGGATATCTGTGTCAGATGTGTTTTCGACTATGGCGCCCAGTTTGCAGTCATCTGCAAACTTTGTCAGCCATAACCCTCCTGTGTTTGCTTGTACTTCAGAAAAGTAGATGCCGAACAAGAGTGGACCCAGGACTGAGCCCTGTGGGACACCACTTGTGACAGGCTTTGAGTCTGACATGGCTCCAGCAACTCTGACCCTGTGGGTTCTGTCACTTAGCCAGTTTGCAACCCATCTTGTGATGTATGGGTTTACATTCAAGCTGATGAGTTTTTCGATGATACCTGAGTGGGGTATTGTGTCGAAGGCCTTTGCCAGGTCGAGGTAGGCTGTATGGACTGCCTTTCCTCATCAATGGCCTTGGTGACTGTCTCAAAAAGTCAACCAAGTTTAAGAGGCAGGATCTGCCTTTGACAAAGCCAAACTGAGTTGGATCCAAAGTCTGCAAGTTCCCTATGTCTTTATTTATGAGTTCCATTATGATCCTCTCCATGGCTTTGCAGATAAGGCTTGTCAAGCTAATGGGGCGGTAATTTCCAGGGTCTGTGGAGGCACCGCCCTTATGAAGTGGGACCACAGTAGCCGTGCGCCACTCCTTGGGTACGTATCCTGAGGTGAGGCTAAGATTAAACAGCTGTCCTAACTGTGGGTTTAATTCCTCATTGAGTTCATGAAGCACACAGCCGGGGACACCATCCGGTCCCATGGATGCTGTGTTTTTGCCTTAGTGAGGGCAGTTCTCACCTGGGCGTTGGAGATGTTTGGGGGGCTACAATCCTCTGGAATAGATATCTCTCCTTTTGGGGGGGGGGAGAAGTTTGCACTGAACCTGTCAGCCAGTATGTTGGCAATGTGTGTAGGTTCAGTAATTTTCACATCATTTTGAACTAATTCTGAGCATATCTGGGAGTTTCCTCCTAGGTTTCTAACATAGCTAAAGAAGGCCTTATGATTCTCTTTAGAGTCCTTGGCAATTTTTCTCTCAAAATTTGCCTTGGATGATTTTATGAGAGCTCTTAGTTTTTTTACTTATAATGATCAAAGGTGTCTTACCTTTCAAGGATTTTGCTCTATCTTGTAGTAGCTTCCTCCTTTTGTTGTAGAGCTTGTTTATGGCTGGGGTCCACCAGACTGGACGCTTGCCTTTGGTACAGAGAGTCTTAGTTTTGTTTGGGATTGCCTGATCCATGCAGTCCTGTAGGTGCTGGTAGAAGGCATTTGTAAGTGATTCAGCGGTTTGAGTAATGTTTACCACTGGCTCAGGGGCCTTAAAGGAGACCACACTAGTTTTTAGAAGTGTGAAATCGGCTTTGAGAAGTTTTTCACTGTGGTCTTTTTGTTTCAGGTGGGGCGGGATGAGGACCTCCAGCGAGATTAGTTTATGATCTGATCTCACCAGTGAGGGGTATACTTCGGTGTTGAACATTTTGATCCCATGTTCGTGATGATGAGATCAAGTATGTTTTCTCCTCTTGTGGGGATGGTGACTAGTTGTTCCATGGCATTTGAGTTTATGAACTCCAGGAATCTTTGGGTTAGAGTGTTCGGGCTTGAGTAGTGTTCCCAGTCTATATTAGGGTAGTTAAAGTCACCTAGTATGATGGTGTTTGGAGATACATTTATCCCCTCCAATGTTTTCAGGAAGGCCATGTGAGGTTCCTGAGTTTGAGAGTGTGGCCTGTAACATGCTACAAATTGCAGAGCAGTCTTGCCTATGGTTAATTGCACCTGGATGGTCTCCGATGCATCATGCGTTGCCACCAACCTAGAGGTGTGGGGGTCCTTTATGAATATGGACACCCCCCCTCCTTTCTTGGTGTTGTCCGGATTTTGGGGCGGAGCATGATATGAGGTGAAACCTGTTAGTGCTGGGGTGCTCTCAGGAGCCTTGAACCAGGTTTCTGTCACAGCACAGACATCGATGTTCTCCATATTGAGAAGGGCCTCGAAAGTGCATCTTGAGATTGAGACTTCTGGCATTGAGCAGCATTACCCTTAGTTTTTTCCTTTTGGTGTTCTAGGGTGGTAGGTTTAGAATTTGAGCCTTGCCTAAAAAGGCACTATGGGGTGGCAAGAGCCTTTGCCAATATCCGAAGCCCAGGGTGACAGGTGCAAGCCGTCCCTTGCAGCAGCGTGGCTTGTCCAGCATGTCATCCCAGGCAGACAGACATTGGATCCCCTTTGAATGACACCAGAATTTAAGCCAATTATTAAAGCTGATCATCTTATCACTGTATTGTGGCATCATTCTAGGTGAAGGTAGGATACTGCTCAAGGTCAAGGTCATACCTGCCTGGGCTACATAATCAGAGAGCTCCTCGATGTCCCTTTTCATGTAGTCCAAGGAGGTGCGTCTCAGGTCGTTGACACCAGCGTGGACAATGTCTGAGTCGGACTTGTACCTGCTGTTGAGAGACCTGAGTGCTTGCGTTATGTGGCGGATTCTAGCGCCTGACAGGCAGCTTACTGTGACCTTCTCTTTACTCAGTCTGGTGAGCGGGACGTCAGTGTGTCTGACTATGGAATCACCAATGACAAGTGTGTCTGGCATTTTGTTTGGCCTTAAGGGCTGTGACTGTTTGACACTCTGACTGTGTGGTCTATGTGTTGCATGTGTTGGGTCGTGAGGTGGTAGTTGTTTGGGTGTCTGCTTTGGTGGCCTCTGCTGTTTTGGTAAATTTTTGATCAGAGCCTCCGAGTATGTCTTTGTGTGAGTATGTGTATGATTTGAAGTTGTGATGGTACCATGTGTGACTGGGTATGTATTGTGTGTGGTTACCTTCTCCTCCTGTCTGGTCTTGCCAGTCCTATGTTGAGAGAGCTCAGCCTCCAGTTTGGCCGTATAGTTGCATCTCTGCATGTATTTGTGTTTTGTGGGAGAAGGAGAGGATTGTCTGTGTACATGAGGCAGTTGTAACATTGCCTCAATATTCCCAGGTTCACCAGTTGAGCTGGAGAGGACACTAGCAACTGATCCCTCGACATACTAGAAGTAGTAGATAAAGAGACTTTCAAAGGACTCGGGAAGTGGGTTTTAGGCTGGTGGGGTACTATCTATAATAAGAGTGCTTTATCAAGGTGCAAGTACTGTAGGAGTAAGTGCTAGGCTTTACAGATAGAGAATAGTCTACTTGGGAATCAAGTAGAGATGAACTTTTCAGTTATAGGATATGCTGGTTAGATCAGCAGTACAGCTCGAGGAAGGTAGTTTTAAGGGAAAATTGGAAGAGTGGAATTTAGATGGCCCAAATAGTTTAACCTTGTTTAACCGCCGCTGCTCTTGTGTGCAACAGTGGTAACTCAGGAAAACAAGTATTGTTTTTTTTTTCAGAAAATAAAGCAGATACAATACAAAAACACTTTAAATGCACAGAAATGGCTATCACACTGGTGTTTTCATCATTCAGAAGCTGCTGGAAGTACTCCTTCCATCTGCCTTAGATTTTCTGTGGATTGATGAGCATAACTCTCAACCTGTTAGCAAAACAAATCTGCACAAAGCCAAAAATAATGGGGGGATGGACACAGCTCCAAAAAGAGGGACATTTTTTTAAATACTGCTCTTATAAACTTAGAAAGTTGCTAGAATAAAAGGTCTTGTCTTACAAAGCATTTTCTGAAGGATATGAAGTCTGAAACTCAAGCGCCTAATTATTTAATTAATTCAGTCCCTACTGATTTAACACAAAAATCCAAAAAAACACACATTTTATGTGGAACAGAACAAAAACATAAGGCAAAAATTTGGACATTCTATGAAAATCTGGACAGTTGAGGGGTATGCTGGTGAGCAGTTTGTTACTGGCATCCTGTGTCTGACTGTCTTCTTTTAATTTTATATTAAATTTATTATTAGATTTGGGAAAACAGGATGAGATTTGCCTATATTATGTTTATACTATTATATAAGCATTGTCTACTTCAGTTTTTGACAAACATGCAAGTATTTACTTGAATTATTGATAACTTATTATATATTGCTTTGGAAGGTGTTATTGTGAGTAGAAGAATTAATTGGTTTTAATATAATTAAATAGGGGCAAAGATACTTAATGAGAAAGTATCACTGATTGGTTAACGTAGTAAGAAAAGTGTATTTAAGTTTGGAAGAACTTTTTATGTATGACTCTGATGATGCCTGTGATATACTTGGGTGAAAGCGTTAAGTCGTATTTTATTTCATATTAAAGTGGAACATTCCGTGATTACCACTACTTCTTCTTTTTTCAGTTTTTCCTGGTTAGGGGTCGCCACAGAGGATCACCTGTCCGCTCAAGATCGGCAGTGGAGTTTTATGGTGTTGAGTTGCCAGCCCAGCGCCCAAGCTTCCACAGAAGGCACACATACACATGCACTCACACCTAGGGCCAATTTAGAGTGTCCAATCCACCTACAGCATGTCTTTGGGATGTGGGAGGAAACCGGAGCACCTGGACGAAACCCACGCGACCAGAGGGAGGACATGCAGACTCAGCACAGAAGGCACCCCAGCCAAGGATCAAACCGGAGAACCTCTTGCTGTGAGGTGATTCTGTGATTACCACTGGCTGTGGTTTTTATTTGTTTTTACTGTGATGTGTTTTCTCGGCTTTTGGCTTTGTTTCCGTGAGTATATTCATATATTTTTCTCTCTTTGTCTTGCAACACACACACACACACACACACACACACACACACACACACACACACACACAGATGTAATTCATGAAACAGCACAGTTAAATCTAGAAAAACAGCTAACTGCAGTATCATTACATGCATGAAATACCAGAGAAACTAACTAGAAAACACAAAAAACATAAACTTGATGTTAAGTCAATGTTGCAGTCATAACATCGAGTATCTCTGCCGCAGTTGTCCAACATCCAGTTGGGGTTTGAATCCCCCCCAACCATGCCAACCTCAAGTCTCCTGCTTGTATTGTCTCTATGTCTTGGTGTGAAGATGGATGTATGTTTGTTCATCTTCTGTTCTTCCCTGCAACATATTTCACTGAATGAGATTTTGACAACAATCTGTCGAGTCAGGCTATGAGTGTAGATAAGTACTCACTGTGTAATTTAGTGTATGTGTGTATGTATTTTACATATATACATATACATTTATATATATACATTTATATATATATATATATATATATATATATATATATATATATATATATTTATATATATATATATATATATGTGTGTGTGTGTGTGTTTATATATACATATATATATATATATATATATATATATATATATATATATATATATATATATGATATTTATATTTAGAGTTAACCAGCTCTTTAGCAGTTACTTTCTGTACAGGATTTTGGTCTAGAATGCCACTGATATATATATATATATATATATATATATATATATGTATATATATAAAACTACTAGAGGGTCCAAGTGTTCCCAAGAGTTGGTCAGAGATATACCACCCAAACATAACAAATGTGCTTGCAAGACGTTGAACAACATTTAAAGACAGGCGCAAGTGTGTGCATTGTTTAGGCCTCAACCACAACATCACTTCACACCAAACCTGTGGCGAATTTAAATCAAAGACAATAAGAGTGAAAAGAGACTCCCAAAATCAAAATGCTAACCCTCCTAAGTCCCAAAGCATGCATGACTACTATGGATTTTAAGGATGCATAACCATGTCCCATTTACAAATGGGGATGAGTGCTTCTTAAGATTCTTGGAAGGGAAAGGCCATTTCTAACTCACATCCGTTCCCATTTTGATGTGTATACTGCTGCAAGAGTTTTCAGCAACTGTCTGACTCCAGTAATTGTTCATTGTGAAAAAAAGGCGTACATATTTATCCATACTTGGCCAACAGGGTAACCATATGAAATGCTGGAACCCAGTACAGCAAGTCCCAAAAATGCAAAGACTAATGGCCAAAAAAGGGACTTACGTATACCAACTCTGAGATGCCATTTCTCAGAATATTAAACTTCTCTCCAAGGTATAACAGTTTGGAGGTCTGGGGTGCAGGAGGGGCTTGCCCACCTGCAAAAAGTACTTTTAAGGAGAAGAGCAATTTTAGAGATTTGCTCTTCGCTTTAGTTTTCGATCTTTATTTTTTTTCAGCTTGTCAACACTCAGCATTTTGAGTGCCAACATTTCAATAGGAAGTCATTTGACAGTCTCCTTCAATGACAACACCAAGAGGCCAAAAAATATATCACCTCACGACATTACCTACAGAAGGTAGGTTTCATGCTGTACCTGTAGAAATTGAACATGAAGAAGTCAAACCATATTCTGTCTCCAAGAATAGTGCTCCCGGGGTCTCTACTAAGACACCAACCTTTTCATCCATTGAAAATACTGTCACTCATCCCCCCATCAAATAGCAGAGAAATCATTGTGGATGGCCAGCCAAGTATCCAATAAATTAGGACATGTAACTGTTGTGATGATGGGAGGTATTGCCAGCTATGCCAGCAGACGTAGGGCAGTAGATGTGTAACATATGCCAGCATAGCTAGCTGGAGTTTTGTTAAGAATTATACGTCATTTGTATAACAAACTGATTTGTACAGGTGCTTGTGTGTAAAATGTATTTGTAAAGATGCTTGTGTTAAAGGTGTACCAAAAGTGAGTCCTGCTGAACAGAAACAATATATACCTGTATGTAAGACGCTACTGTAACTGTTGAAATGAATATACTGTAACAGGGGATACTGCAAGAGAAGAAGTTAATCTCAGTCCAGCTAACTTGAAAAATAGTCTGAAATTAAACTGTATCTTACAGTTCTGATTGCAGCCAGAGATAAATGTCTGTAAAAACCACAACTAGGAATCCTACTGTACTGTCCTTGGGGGTGAACCAATTGCTACCCTGAAAGGGTGAAAGTTTTTGAAATGGTTTTATATCTTCCAGATGCTATAACACACCTTAGCAAAACTCTTTGTTTATGAATAATGACCCGTATGTGCTAGATTCTGGTTCAGTTTCTAGTAAAAGGGGTAGTGTGGGAACCATAAGTAAGATGACCAGAGTTTTGTGATGTCATTCTGTAATCCAGCACTGAAATGATGCTTTACTACTAGACGAGACAGAAGTCTCAGGGCAGTCTCTTTGTGAAACTTGACAAAAGAAGGGCCATTCACCTACATCATCTTGCCTTGCTATAGTAAGTGAACTAGGGAACAGTAATTATTTAGTCAGTCAGGAAAATATAGTGAGATTAATTAAGTATTGTTTTTCTGTATTTCTGTGAACCTTTCCATCTGAGTTATTTTTAATATTTCCTGTGATTGAAACTCTGGTGTTTACTGTAAATAGATATTTAGTATTTTTCATATTC
Source organism: Protopterus annectens (assembly GCF_019279795.1). NCBI lineage: Eukaryota > Metazoa > Chordata > Ceratodontiformes > Protopteridae > Protopterus > Protopterus annectens. The sequence continues at coordinate 1,860,018,675 of NC_056741.1, forward strand.
TTTTTATTATTTATTATTACATATATCTAAACTTTGCCATTGTGGCTGGTCTTTTTGGAGAATATTTTAACCTTTGAGAGCGCTTCTATTTACATGGTGACACTGTGGCCACTACTGAAAGCTTTGCATTTGGTCAAAATACTACCATTTGTGCAGTGTAAGTGTTAATTGTACTGAGTATAACTGGATACCCTGGTAAGAGCCATAGAGTAGCTGACTTTGGAGTGTTCTGGTGGCAGTATCTACCTTATAGTCTGTGTGTGTGTGTGTGTGTGTGTGTGTGTGTGTGTGTGTGTGTGTGTGTGTGAAAATCAAATCTCAAAGAATATGTGGCAGCTACATGGAGCAGGGTCACACTGCACTGGTTTCACAGAGGAGGACTTGGCATGGAATAATAAGCTGAGGACTCAAATCTACAGCTGTGTCAGTGGGGAGTCTTATTTGGGGCCTGGAGAGAGAGAGGGAAACCCAGCCCCAGGATGGGTGTGTGTTCCCTGTGTGCTCTTAAGGGAAACTGTGTTTGGTGCAGAGAGCTGCATATGAAAATACTGTGTGTATCTATCTTTGTTCCACATGGACATCCCTCACTGGTGTCAGTGATGAATATTGAGATTCTCTATTACTGGCCCAGAGCAGGACCATCACAGCTGTCATCGTCTTTATAGCCCCACTGGCTCACATTAATACGGAAATGAAATTAAGTCAAAAGAATGTGGGATCTTTGGTCCTATTCACTACAGCACCTTCTCATAGCCTTACCTTACCTGAAGAAATAAGAAAGGAACTGAGCTGGTGGATGTCCCTAGTTAAAGAAAACAAGGGCATGCCCTCCACCATCTCCAGTTCATAACCAGACTGACTACAGATGCAACAGGGGTTGCACTCTAAGCACCTAACAGTGCAGATGACACTTAAAGTTGAAGGGAATGTTAGCTGCACAGTAAGCCCTTTAAGTGCTAACAGGTAAGTACATCAGCAGGGAGGCATACTCGCTTATAAATTGTGCAGAATTGCACTGAAGACCTGGGAGATGGTAATAAGCTAACGCATGACATTAATGACAGTATACATCAAACAGAACACAACTTGCTGATGCTCAGACCCTCCATGACTGGATAATGTATAGCAAGCATTCTTAAAGCAAAACATGGGGTTCTCAGAGACGGATCTGGTTTTATTTCAGAAGAGGAACCAACTCAAAGTTCTGCTCCAGGTTCCCACACTAGAAATCCTGGGTGACAGATGGCTCCTTCAATGAGGAGTAAGTTCCTTATACCCCTCTGCCCCTGCCCCTAATTCCAACAATCCAGAAAACCAGTTGAGAACTACTGATGCCCTGGCCAAGACAGTGCAAGTCAGGATAATTTTTATCTGTCCTCATCTATGATTAATAACCAGGGACAATGCCACTACCTTGCTCAAATGGACCTACTGACGGAAAAATAAGATGCTCCGGTTCACCTAAGACGTATACTCTTCAATTTAGTAGCATGAAAGACATTTAATAAATCCTTTATTGGAAAGCCACCACACTTAAAAACAAGCGCTTTCGCTCGGTACAATACCGAGCTTTTTCAAGTTCAAGAACTCGGTATTGTACCGAGTGAAAGCGCTTGTTTTGAAGTGTAGTGGCTTTCCAATAAAGGATTTATTAACTGCTCTGGTTGGCGTTTCGTCCTTGGGTCGTGAAGTCTTCTTTTTTTGGTCTTGATCACATTTTGCTTCTTTAGCATGAAAGACATAACACTGTTAACCCTATGGGCAGCTTTTATCAGAAGATGTGTATCATAATGAAGGAAGCAAGAAAAAGCACTATGAAATATTTGGCAAAATTGAAAAGGATTTTTCCTATGTTGTCAAAGTATCCAATACTCACAGATTCAAGGGTGCCAATGGTCCTGCAATATTTGACAAATTGTTTTGCACATAAGTCTATATCTCCATTAAAGGTCTACCTGCCTGCTGTAGTATTGTCTTTATCACTAAATCTAGCATTCACCTCAAGGAGAGTAATAAAGCACTTCCTAAAGGAGGTCTTGGACTTCAGGCCTTCAAAGAGGGCAACTGTCCCACCCTACAACCCAAAGTTTATGTTGGGGGGAGAATTATTTTACCACCAACATAAACTTCATGTTGTAGGGTGGGATAGTTGCCCTACAACCTGAAGTTTATGTTAGGGGGAGAATTACTTTACCACCCTTTCAGTCAAAGGATCAGTCCATGTAAAATACCCTTTGTGGAAGACAAGTTATCTTGGTGGAAGAGATTTTGGCCAAGACAGTTTCTAAAGTACAGACACTTTTGTTTAAGAGACCCTTTCTTGTCTTACATACAAATAGGGTCCACCTGCACACCAACCCCTCTCATGACAGTTGCGACAGAGGTCACACTAAACCAAGCCATTCCAACTCCCAGTCCCCTCCTCCAACAAACTACAAAATAAAGGGGAAGGAACCCAGCACTCCCTGAATGTGCACAGACAACTATGATGCTATGTAGCTGGAACAAAAGCATACAAAAGAAGTGATCCACTACTTGTAACCTCTGGAGAAAACAAAAATGGGCTGCCTCTCTCATTATAGACCAGCTTCAAATGCATCTCTCAATGTATTATTTTCTGCTGCTAACATCCTGGGAAACAATTCCCATGTGAGGTAAGAACTCGATTTACTAGTGACACATCCAGCACCATAACCTTTCTGAAAGAAGTCTCTGCAAGTGATATCTTGGAAGCTGCAATGTTGTACATACCTGTTCTAAGCACTACATATTAGATATTGTGTATATGGTTAAAGTTGGGTTCAACTCAGAAGTCTTGACAGGCCGCTTAACCTTCTCATCCAACGTCATAAAACCACCCAAAGGGCAGGTGCTGAAAGCTTAGGGACTCTTCAATTAAGTTTTGTCTGCAGCAGTGAGTTACATGAAGGACACAGAACAGTTTTGTTATCAACATAATGTGGTCACTGCTGCTGACCGGATTCCCTTCTTCCATCCCCTATTTGCAATCTAGGAGTTCCAAATGGGGTAAGGCACCCTCTTATTTCCCTTTTTCCTTACTTATAAACTATAGCTTTTCCTTCATCAGTAGTTTAGTGTACTTTAGAAAGGTTAAGAGGATTGACCATATTGCATACATTATACTAGATATGCATCCTATTATATACTCTGGGTAATCTTTATTTGGGGGCGAGACAGAAAAGAAGACCATACATCTGCCTTAATACCAAGACATGGACATGTCTGAGAGTGGGGGTGTTGGAGACGTAAAGTCTACATGGGGGAAGGGAATGGGCTCTGATACTCTGACAATACAACTGCACCAGTAACCACACGACAAGTTGACAAAATTCCTAATTCAAGTGTAACCTGGACAACTGGATGTGGAACAGGAAATTCATCCCTGGTTTAGCACCCAAGCCTGTAAGTGACACAGGCAACCTGTAAATGTTTCATCTCCCAGGCCACTGCTTCTAAATGTCTTACTCCCAAGCCCCAGTTTCCACTTATCAAGGGTACTAAAACTTGTCAGAGATTTGGGATGTTAGGCTTTAAAAGGCCCTAGTGGTCATTAGCCTAGTAAGCACCTACAAAACTATGAAATAACTGTACTTTGTCTTCACTGAATGCTTTCATCCATGGAATCACGACCACAATGAACAAAGACACAAACAAGCACAAACTTCAACCTTAGTGGAATTACGCTTCCAATGCTGCGAGTAACAAAAAGCAATACAGTCGGCCATCCATTTGGAAATGGTCGGTTTCCCACTGCTTTTCTGTTTACCCTCTGCAAAAGCCACTAACAACTGGTCAGATCTGTTTGGTAATTTTGCTCATGGAGCTAGAATATTAACTGCATATGCACATCTAAGAAATCTAGGAACCTTTCCCTCCTGTTCTGTGGATTGGGAAAGAAAATAGAGAGATGAATAAGCTGGTTCGAGGTGAACTCAAATACCACCGTGGACAGGAGGGATAGATTAGTTCTCAATGTTACTCTGTCCTTCAGAAAAAGGAGGAAAGTCTCTTTGCACATTAGCATTTGTAGTACAGATATTATATTTATGTCTGGCTGAGTTGATTGCCAGCAACAGGGCTGTTTTCCATATAAGCAATATGAAGGCTGTTAGCTCGAATGGCGGCAGTGTTAGTTTCTCCAATATAAAATTTTAAGTCCCAGGAGCATTTAGGCTCTTGTCTGGATGGCCAAGACCCACATGATTTTCTGAAATTCTGTTTTCGAGCCTCCTTTACCAGTAGTATGTCCTCTGAAAAAAGACTGTCTAGATCCAGTCATCCAAGCTACCAATTGGAGTATCTTCAGGTTGGGGTGAATGACAAACCCCTTGTTCTGAGTTAGGAGATCCATGAAGAGATGGAGTGACAGAAATTTCCCTTCACCAAGGGAGAAGGGCAAACCAAAACCAGTGTTGCCTGGACTAGTAAGGAGCCATCAGTATGATTTGTTGATCCTTTGTGTCTTCACTTTCTGTAATACCCAGGGGATAAGGGATACTAGAGGAATTATAGAGAAAGCAATCTGTTCAGATGAAGGAAAAATGCATCTGTTCTCCACACCCCTCTCTGCGAGGTCCTTGAATGGAACTTGATCTGTCTATTCTTCTGGGAAGCAAAAAGGTCTATGTCTGGCACACCCCATTATTGTCTTAAGTCCAAGAAACTTCCCTTTTTAGCATCCGTTCATTTGGGTCTAGGATGCATCTGCTCAGACTGCAGCAGGCAAGTTGTCCTGAACCAAGATGTATGCATCTATGGCAGTGAGACCTCCAGAGCCAGCAGCCATAGTTCCATTGCTAATCCACATGGGTGGGAAGAATGAGTTCCTCCCTGTTTGTATATAGATATGTGTGCGTATGTTTACGTCTGTTTGGTGTGTATATACATACACACACACATATTTTGTTCATCCAGTTACTGGCAAATGTCATAAATTACACACATATGCTTACTGTAAAATGAAGGACATGGTTTATATTGCTTGCTGTCAATGTTTTTATGTAGGCAAAACAGACAGTTCAAAGAAAGGATTTCTAAACAGGTTAGTGATATTTGTCTACAAGATAAAAAAAAAAGTCTGTTGGTGAAGCATATTCATTGTAATGCCAGGCATTCTTTCTCTTTTTTGGTTCTTCAGGTGATATGGGAGAATGAAAGGGGGTGGAGATATCACTTTACAGACTGAACTTGCTGATATGCACTGGACAGGCAATCTGCAAGCTGACACCCCCCACCAGGATTTAATGCCTGCCTTCCTTTGAGGCCCGCCCTGAGAAGGCATAGGCTGAATCACTCATTATGATTGGCTGTGAATTTCTTTTAAAAAAACTCCAATAACGAGAGAGAATTAGATCTGATAAAGGATATTGTATATACCTGAAAGCACTCATCTCTTTTTTTATTGTGACGGATTTTTATTTTTTTATTATAGGTTCATAGGTTTATACTAGGCTATCTGCCCCAAGGCATTTATAAGCCTAGCCCGAATTTTTGTGGCTTACGCCACCCCTTATATGAAAAAATACTGTACCCATTAGTTTGTTGTGCTTCTGTCCAGCAGTGACATAGAGATGATTCCTGGGGTAAACCTACGATCTCCCATCCACAGGTCAAGATTTCTCTTGAACAGAGCCAGTGAGGTGCTTTGCCTCACATGGACCGGGACTCTATTCCACAGCATAGGGAGTCTCTGAGTGATAAATCTATCCCTCCAGCACGTCCTATTTATATCCGTGCTAAGGTTTAAGTCGCTTGCTCTAGTGGTTTTGGTGTATTTGGATTTTTTGAGGTGGAGCATGTCCATTAATTCCGGGTTGGACATGGCCTTGTATGTCAGGCACATGTCACCTCTGAGCAGACGGTATGCGACTGAATAGAGCTGGAGTTTCTTCAATTTGGCAGCATATGACAGATTTTGGAGTCCCTTTATCCTTTTGGTGAGAAACTTTGGGGTCTCTCCAATTGCTGCAGATGTCGGCGAGATACATCCCGAATGGGGCATTGTACTCGATCATTGGTCTGATAAGTGAAGAGTACAGGGGAACAATGACCTCACTAGATCTGGATGTGAATCCCTTCATGATCAGGTGGGCAATGTAGAAGGTCTTTCTAACCACTTTAGCAACGTGAGTGTCAAAAGAAAGGCCACTGTCAACCTGGGTCCCCAGGTCCCTGATAACCCTTCTGTGCTTAGTGGATTGCCACCTATATGGTAGCTTGGGGTTACCTTGTTTTTCCCGAAGGGTATGACTATACATTTTTGGCTGCTTAACTTCAGGCCATGGCTCTGGCACCTGCTATCTGTTTCCGTGAGTCCCTTCTGAAGGATATCCGTGTCCGATGCATCTTTCCACTATGGCGCCCAGTTTGCAGTCGCCTGCAAACTTTGTCAGCCAAAGTCCTCCCATGCTGGCCTGTACTTGAGAAGTAGATGCCGAACAATAGGGGCCAAGGACCGAGCCCTGTGGGACACCACTAGACCGGGCTTGGAGTCTGACATAGCGCCAGCAACTCTAACCCTGTGGGTTCTGTCCTTAAGCCAGTTTGCAACCCATCTTGTGACATATGGGTTTACATTTAAGCTGGTAGTTTTTTTCTACAATACCCGAGTGGGTATTGCGTCGAAAGCCTTTGCAAGGTCAAGGTAGGCTGTATGGACTGCCTTTCCCTCATCAATGGCCTTGGTGACTGTTTCAAGAAGTCGACCAAGTTCAAAAGGCATGACCTTCCCTTGACAAAGCCAAACTGGGTCGGGTCCAATGTCTGCAAGTCCCCTATATCTTTGTTTATGAGCTCCATTATGATCCTCTCTCCATAGCTTTGCAGACTAGACTTGTTAAGCTTATGGGGCGGTAATTACCAGGGTCCGTAGAGGCACCGCCTTTGGGAGTGCGACCACAGCTGCCGTCGCCACTGGGCACGTATCCTGTGGTAAGGCTGAGATTAAACAGCTGCCTTGTGCGGGTTTAATTCCTCATTTAGCTCGTGTAGCACACAGCCGGGGACACCATCCGGTCCCATTGATGCTGTGTTTTTAGCTTTAGAGAGAGCAGCTTTCACCTGCGCATTTGAGATGTCTGGGAGGCTACACTCCACTGGGTTAGTTATCTCTCCTTTGGGGAGGGGTGAAGTTTGCACTGAACCTGCCTGCCAGTATGTTGGCAACGTCTGTGGGTTCAGTGATTTTTGTATCATTTTGGACTAATTCTGAGCATATTTGGGAGTTTCCACCCAGGTTCCTAACATAGCTGAAAAAGGCCTTATGATTGTCCTTGAATCCATGGCAATTTTTCTCTCAAAATTGGCCTTAGTTGATTTTATGAGTGCTCGATTTTTTTTACTAATAATGATCAGGGGTGACTTCCCTTTATGGATTTTGTTCTATCATGTAATAGCTTTCTCCTCTTATTGTAAAGTTTGTTAATGGCTGGGGTCCACCAGACTGGACGTTTGCCCTTTGTGGAAAGAGTCTTGGTTTTATTTGGGATTGCCTGATCCATTCAGTCCTGGAGGTGTTCATAGAAGGCATTTGTAAGGTCAAGAGCTTGGGTTGTGGTTTCCACTGTCTCAGGGGCCTTGAAGGATACCACACCAGTCTTGAGTAGTGTGAAGTTTGCTTTAGAGAAGTTCTTCACTGTGGCCTTTTTTGTTTGGGGTGGGGGCGGGATGTGGATTTCAGTGAGATTAGTTTATGATCAGATCTCACCAATGAGGGATATACTCGTGTGGAGCATTTTGTCCCCATGTTTGTGATAATGAGATCTAGTATATTTTCTCCTCTCGTGGGAACAGTGACTAGCTGTTCCATGGCATTTGAATTTATGAACTCCAGGAACCGGGCTAGAAAGTTAGGGCTTGAGTAATGTTCCCAGTCTATATTCGGTAGTTGAAGTCACCCAATATGATGGTGTTTGGAGATACATTTATACCCTCCAGTGTCTTCAGGAAGGCTGTGGGGTTCCTGAGTTTGAGAGGGTGGCCTGTAGCATGCTACAATTTGTAGAGCAGTTTTGCTATGGTTAGTTGCACCTGGATGGTTTCAAGTCATGCGTTGTTACCAACCTGGAGGTGTGGGTATCCTTTATGAATATGGATACACCCTCCTTTGTGGTGTGGTCCGGGTTTTGGGGCCGGAACGCATGATATGAGGTAAAACCTAATAGTGCCGGGTGCTTTCAGGAGCCTTGAACCAGGTTTCAGTTACAGCACAGACATCGATGTTCTCCATACTGAGAAGGGCCTCGAAAGGCGGCATTTTGAGATTTGGCATTGAGCAGCATTACCTCAGTTTCTTCCCATTTTGTTTTCTAGGGTGGTAGGTTTAGAATTTGAGCCTTGCCTAAAAAGGCACTATGGGGTGGCAAGAGCCTTAGCCAATATCCGAATCCTAGGGTGACAGGTGCAAGCCGCCCCTGGCGCGCAGCATGGCTTGTCAAGCATGTCATCCCAGGCAGACAGACACTGATCCCTTTGAATGACACCAGACATTAAGCCAATTGTTAAAGCTGATCATCTTGTCTCTATATTGTGGCATCATTCTTGGTGAAGGAAGGATACTTCTCAGGGTTAGGGTTATACCTGCCTGGGCTACATAATCAGAGAGCTCCTCTATGTCTCTTTTCATGTAGTCCAGGGAGGTACGCCTCAGGTCGCTCACACCAGCATGGACAATGACTGTGTCATATTTGTACTTGCCGTGGAGTGACCCGAAAGTGCTTGTGTTATGTGGCGGATTCTAGCGCCCGATAGGCAGCTTACTGTGACCCTCTCCTTGTTCAGCCTGGTGAGTGGGACGCCAGTGTGTCTGACTATGGAGTCACCTATGACAAGTATGTTTGGTGTTGTATTTGGCTTTAAGGGCTGTGACTGCTTTGCACACTGCTTTTGTGGTTTATGTGTTGCTTGTGGGGTGTCTTGAGGTAGCAGTTGTTTGGTGTCTGCTTTGGAGGCCTCTGCTGTTTAGGGTAAATTTTACCAGAGCCCGAGTATGTCTTTGTGTGTTTATGTGTTTGATTCAGTGGTGTGGTAGCATTATGTGAGGCTGGTTTTGTGGTGTGTGTAGTTGCCTTCTCCTCCTGTCTGGTCTTGCCAGTCCTGAGTTGAGAGAGCTCAGCCTCCAGTTTGGCTAAATAGCTGCATCTCTCGCAAGTATTTGTGTTATGTGGGAGGAGGAGAGGGTTGTCTGTGTACATGAGGCAGTTATAACATTGCCTCAAGATTCCCAGATTCACCAGCTGACCCAGAGGAGATTGACAACTGACCTTTGGACATGCTAGAATAATATTGGGAATTCCTTAATAATTGAAAAGTGGGGAGTGAGGGTGTAGTGCTTTTAATTTTTAGTGCTGACTTATATAATTGCTTTAGTGAGCAAGTGCCAGGTAACTTGAGTGCAATGTGTTACAAGTAACTAAATGCAAAACGACAAACAATAACTTTCTTCAAGTGAAACAAGGAAATAAGTACAGTAAGCAATGCAGATATCACTAGTGATCCACAGAAGCTGAGAAGCCGATATTAGGTAGAATTAGCTTCCAGGAAATAACAAGCAAACAAACAACAAGATATAAACAAAGCTAGATTCAGCAGGCCTGGATCTAGTCTATGCTAGAGCAAACAAGGTGTACCAATTTCAGTAAGATACAGTTCAAATATTCAGGCACTATAAACCTTTAACCAGAAATTCCCAGCTCAGAAGGGCAGAGTCCAGCCTCTTCTCCCACAAGAGTGCAGACCACGAACCTTCTTAATGTAAAATAACTGGCCTGAGGCCCAAGTGCCTAAACCAGAACTAATACACTTGGACACTGGGCTCTCAATCAGCAGTTCCCAACTTAAAAGGATGAAAGCTACCTGTCCTGCCACCACAGTGCTTGCCACACACCTTCCTAATGTAAAACACAACTGGTCTGAAGCCCAAGTGCTTAATCCAAAAGACTTAGAATGATAGCTACACTTTAATCAAGTTACAACCAAGCAGTAATAAATACAACTGAATACTTTAGAGAATGTCTGGATTAGTGCTCAAGTTACACAAACAACGCTAGATCCAGCAGGCCCGAATCCAGTCTATGCCACTGTAAACAAGACGCACCAACTTCAGTAAGAAGCAGTTCAGATATGCATGCACTATAAGCCTTTAACCAGAAATTCCCAGCTCAGAAGGGCAGAGTCCAGCCTCTCCTCCCACAAGAGTGCAGACCACGAACCCTCTTAATGTAAAATAACTGGCCTGAAAGCCCAAGTGCTTAAACCAGAATTAATACACTTTTAGAATAACAGACACTGAGTTTTTTTAAAAGAACTATGTTTTATGCTTCATGCTGTGGTGGTTGTGCTACTTTGTACTTGTTGCTATGTGTGTGTGTGTGTGTGTGTGTGTGTGTGTGTGTGTGTGTGTGTGTGTGTGTGTGTGTGTGTGTGTGTGTGTGTGTGTGTGTATATATATATATATATATATATATATATGTGTGTGTGTATATATATATATATATATATATATATATATATATATATATATATATATATATATATATGTGTGTGTGTGTGTGTGTGTGTGTGCGCATATAAATATAGAAGTTTACTATCAAAAGGTCGAGATGGCTTTCCTAGACCATTTACAACCCCGACCCGGAACAAAGAAATAAAATCGCAACACTTGTTTAGAATGTCGATTCTTTCAAAGGAAAGAATCGGCATGCGACCACTTATCATCCTAAAAAACATCCGCTGCGAGGTGGAACATTTCTTTCAATTTTGCAGGGGGGGAAGCCTACATGCACCCCCCTCACCCTCTGTTACTTATATATAGGTTCATAGGTTGGTATGAGGCTATCGGCTCTAGGGCCTATACAAGCCTAGCCATAACAATGCCCTGGCTATTTCTTCCCACACTATTCACTTCCCTGGACACCTGTCCAGTAGGGCGACTGATGTGATCGCCAGGGTGAATTTCCTTTCTCCCATCCAATCGTCAAGGTTCTTTTAACTCCCAAGATCGCACTACAGTGATGAAAAGGATAATTTTCCCAATCCCCACTGTAGTGCGATGCCCTTCAAAATACAGACGCTCCAAACTATGGACACAATCTCCCTTTGACACTTCACAGTCGACAGGAATTGTGTTTGTAGTTCTGCCTCCTTAAGGTTCCATATTCATGCTTCCAGCTGTTGTTGAAAGCCACCTCCACATTTTGACTGTAAGCCATATGTATATATATATATATATATATATATATATATATATATATATATATGTGTATATATATATATATATATATATATATATATATATATATATTTACTGAACTCATGGCCCTCCAGGACCCCTAAGTTCAACTGGTAAAATGTAGGAATTTATATCTGTTGAAACTGTTATGTCACACGTTAATTAATGTTGAATGTTATTAATATACTGTGATGCATGTATACAAAATGTTGATTAACACTGTTCTTTGAATTACTATTCTGTTAAAATTATTTGTCGAGCTTTTCTCTACCGGCCACAGCTGAAAAAAAATGTCCAGATGGACTTTCCTAGTAAACAAACATAATATATATATATATATATATATATATATATATATATATATATATATATATATATATATGGATCTACCTGAGTAGATCGACAGTTTTAAAACAGCGAAACGACTTCACCGCCAGAAGATCGACAGTTCTGGCGACACACCTCATACACTCACGACACATACCACAAACAAACAAAACCCTCCCCATCCAAAACCCACACACACACAACACAAGCACACCACAATCTTACGAACCAACACTAACCCATACATACACAACTATCTACACCCTAACCCAAACCCTTACCCTAAGGTCACACTTCCACACTCACCCAACCGCAACCCTTCTAACTATCCCACTCCTACCCTACTACACACCGTCAACTTACACTTGCCACTCGCCTCTCGCACCCAACCCGCGCCTAATCCTAACTCACTTACCCCTACCCCTACACACCATCAACATCGCGCACACTTACCTTACTACACCACACCCAACCCAGCTACCCACTTATCCCACCCCTACCCCTACACACCGCACACTTCTTACTCACACCTTCCATCACTATCACATACTTACACATCCCTTTCCCCATTGTTCTCAGCGTCGGTATCTTCCTCCGTCGGTCTTCTGCCTTGTCGATCTTCTGGCGTCGGTGAAGTCGTTTTCGCTGTTTTAAACTGTCGATCTACTCAGGTAGATCCATATAGATATATATATATATATATATATATATATATATATATAAAATGTATATACACACACATATACATATATACTTGTGTGTGTGCCAAACACTGTATTGAAAGTACAGTATCCCAGCACACAGAAAGTCGATGCTAAATGTTTGACACAGGCAGGGGGTCAAAAGCTGTCTGCGAGAGCAATAATCTCTAGGTACGGCAAGATTTCTTTTCCCAAAGGATTGCGCGATCTTGGACTTAGTATATATAATTAGCAGGGAGTGGGGGTGGGGGGCTTGCCCCCCTGAGAAAACACTTGCCATTGGTTTACCCTACTCTGGGGTAATCCCAGGATCATGTGCAGAACATGTCGCTCTAAGTGCTTTCAACGTTCAGACATCAAACTGTATGGTGTTAGGTCACTGTATGTCTGAAAGTGTATATATTTAGAGTGGATATGCAAAGTTCACAGACCCCTGTTAAAAGGCCAGGTTTTTCTGATATAAAAAAATGAGACCACAATAATTCATTTCAAAACATTTCCCACCTTTAATGTGACCTATAACCTGTACAATTCAATTGAAAAAGAAACAAATCTGTTAGGGGAAAAATAAAAAAAAAAAAAAAAAAAATGTACAATAAGCTGGTTGCATACCCTTAAACTAATACTTTGTTGAAGCACCTTTGGATTTAATTACAGCATTCAGACTTCTTGGGTAGGAGTCTATCAGCATGGCACATCTTGATTTGGCAATATTTGCCCACTCTTCCTTGCAAAAGCGCTTCATATCTGTCAGATTGCAAGGGCATCTCTTGTGCACAGCCCTCTTCAGGTCAACCAACAGATTTTCTAATGGATTTAGGTCTGGGCTCTGGTTGGGCCATTCCAAAACTTTAATTTTCTTCTGGTGAAGCCCTTCTTTTGTTGATTTGGATGTATGCTTGGGGTCACTGTCGTGTTGAAAGGTGAAATTCCTCTTCATCTTTCTAGCAGACGCCTGAAGGTTTTGGGCCAAAAGTGACTAGTATTTGGAACTGTTCATAATTACCTACCACCTTGACCAAAGCCCCCAGTTCCAGCTGAAGAAAAGCAACCCCAAAACATGACACAGCCACCACCATGCTTCACCGTGGGAATGGTGTTCCTTTGGTGATGCGAAGTGTTGTTTTTGTGCCATAGATTCATAGGATGGTACCAGGCTATCGGCCCTAGTGCCTATACAAGCCTAGCCATAACAATTCCCTGGCTATTTCTTCCCATACTATTTACTTCCTGGACCCCTGTCTAACTTCCTGGACCCCAACGTACCTTTTGGAATTGTGGCCAAAAAGTTCAACCTTGGTCTCATCAGACCATAACGCATTTTCCCACATGCTTTTGGGAGACTTGATGCATTGTTTTTCAAATTTTAGCCAGGCCTGGATGTTTTTTCCGTGTAAGAAAAGGCTTCCATCTTGCAACCCTTCCCCATAGCCCAGACATATGGAGAATATGAGAGACTGTCACATATAGTACACAACCAGTACTTACCATAATTTCCTGCAGCTCCTTCAGTGTTGCTGTAGGTTTCTTGGCAGCCTCCCTGACCAGTTTTTGTCTGGTCTTTTCATCAATTTTGGAGGGACGTCCAGTTCTTTGCAACATCACTGCTGTCCCATATTCTCTCCACTTTTTGATGACTGTCTTCACTGTGTTCCATGCTATATCCAATGCTGTGAAAATGTTTTTGTACCCTTTTCCTGACTGATACCTTTCAAGAATAAGATCCCTTTGATGCTTAGTAAGCTCTCTGTGAACCATGGCTTTTGCTGTAGCAGGCAACTGAGTAAATGTCAGCAAAATCCTACCAGGACATCTGAACTTTATTTGGGGTTAATTAAGAGCCTCTTTAACTGATGGCAGGTGTGTATCCAAGAAGAGTGAATGTTGTAATTAAATCAAAAGGTGCTTCAAGAAAGTATTAGTTTAAGGGTGTGCACACTTATGGAACCAGCTTATTGTACGTTTTTTATTTTTTTATAATTTCCCCCTAACAGATTTGTTTATTTTTCAATTGAATTGTACAGGTTATAGGTCACATTAAAAGGTGGGGAACATTTTTGAAATGATATATCACAAAAACATGGCATTTTAACAACAGGTGTGTAAACATTTTATATCCACTGTGTGTGTGTGTGTGTGTGTGTGTGTGGGGGGCAATGTTTTAGCTAATATTTGTAAGCCTAGAGGGAAGAGGTGCAGACCATCCCTGGCAAACCAGTGTGGTCTGTTGGCCATCTCCTTCCATGGGGACAAATATTGCACCCCCTTAGAATGATACCAGAAACTAGCCCAATTATTAAAGTCAATCATCTTTTGTTCTTATTGAGGCATCATCCTTGGAGAAGGTAAAATGCTGCTCAATGCTAGGCTCATACCAGCCTGAGACACACACTCTGAGAGCTCCATGATGTCTCTCTTCATATAGTCTAGGAAGGTATGCCTCAGGTCATTTACTCAAACATGGACTATGACTGAGTCATATTGGTAACTGTGGTCCAATGACCTGAGTGCATGCGTAATGTGGCGGATCCTAGCCTCTGATAAGCAACTGACTAACTTTCTCCTTACTCAGGCTGGTAAGAGGGACATCAGTGTGTTTCATGATGGAGTCTCCAATGACTGGAATGTTGGACTGTGTGGTGACTTGCCTTATGGGGTTAGAGGTACAGGCTCCATGAGACATAGCTCCATGTGTTGATGTCGGTGTTGCTTTGAAAGAGCACATTCGGGGCTGTTGAGTGTATTTGTTATGTGCACTTCATCTAGGAGGTCTTTGTGGTTTAGGAAGGTTACATGTACATGCTTCAGCAAATGTGGGTCTGTATGTCTGCTTTGAATTGTGCATGATGGGTGCAGTGTGTGTACTACTGACAACCTTATTGACATTAGGAGTACTTCTATGTGCTCTGTGTGAGAGCTTTGCCTCCAGTGAAGTGTAAATACATCTCTCACATACCATATGAGTTTGTTTGAGAATTAACTGGTTGTCAGTAAACATTAGCCAATTTCTACATTGGCTCAGGATGCCCATATCCACCAAGCTGGTAACGGAAATAGTAGTAAAGTTCATATCCATGGCAACAGACCTTTTTTATTGATTATACAGCTGGAGTGAGTATATCAATCACTGTCAGGAGTATCCAGTTTGCAACTATGTAGACATTGCTTGTCACTGCAAACTAGTTGTCCTGTGTGCGGAATTGGAGAAATTTCAATTGTGCTTTTAAGGAAAAATGTCACTCAAGGTGTTTGATTCTGTACTTGGTTTACGGCGAGGGGGGAGGCCAGAACAACAAAAGGTCCCAAAGTTGTTGACTCTGAGGGTCTTGAAATTTTGGTGGAAGGTTACTCCGAATGGCGTGGTCTCCTGGAGGATCTTTTCTGTTCTTTATGCTTCTTAGAAGGGTTTCAACCCCTGAAGTGGATGGGGTGGCTGAAGAAGAGGAACTAGGGAGAAGTCCCTTTAAAATAAGCTTATTGTGACGATCAATCAGTGCCCACTAATTAAATCCGGCACAAATAAAACAAGCAGAATCCAGACGAGCTGCTACCAGACACACCACATACACTGAGTGCACATCAGAAAGTGGGATTTTGTGCCCAGATGTGCTACACTTCTTAAACCCAGCGGGTTTTGACTCAGCCATGCTGACTGGAACAAGACGGCGAAAGCGGCAAAACATACACAAACACTGAGATAAAAGCAAATCAACTCCAAGAATAACGAAAAACAAACTTAAAAACAAAAAAACTGTTCAAGGTGTAAAATATGACTAAATCACTAAAGCCAATAACTCTGCTGGTGAAGCACTACTCTCTTGCGCCATAGCCAAATTATGGAACTCACTCCCACCCACAATTACCTCCGTACCATCATGCACCCACTTCAAAACTTTACTAAAAGCGCACCTAAAAACATGTTGGCTATGCTCTTGCAACTCCCACTCTAATATCATCCACCCCATCCAACCACTACCTTTCTTTCCACTCCACTAACTACCTTGATTATAGCAAGCTCAGATGCTCATAAGCCTAGTACTTATTATACAGCAGGAACTTCTCATTGTTACATTTGTTAATGCCTGTTATGTACTTCACAGATAAAGATTCTAGTTGTCTACTGATGTACTTTGTTCTTCATCTGTAAATATGTTGTAAGTAATTGCTATGTTAAATTGTTAATCACTATGTAATCCAATGTAACTACTGTCTGTTTATTTTACTGTGGAGCTTTTCTCCCCGGGCCTCCGCTGAAAATGGACCTACGTCCAGTCGGACACTCCCGGTCAACAAACTTACATAAATAAAATAAAATAAATAAATAAAATGGAAACTCCAAATGTAAATGCAAACGTAGAAAACGTTTAATAACAAGTAATAAAAGTAAGCGCTTTTCGTCCAGTAATGTTACACAAACGTCTTCAGATAAAATCACAAGTACATTACTCCCTTTTTAAATACCTTCCTTTTCTCCTATGTGGTTACCATTAACAGTCTCTTAAAGAAACATAGTTTCAAATGACATTCTGACAGTATAAGTTGTCAGTGTTTAATCATCTTGAAAAATAAAATATGTGCACATTACTTTATAAAGCAATTGTTCTTTACATTTACCTTTTCAGTTTTTTTTTAATTTTAACATACAATAAATTGAGCACATATCATTAAGGCCTGTGGTCATATATACATTCAGGCGTATTTGCCACAATAATTCTAACTGCTCAAGAATTACTGTTAATGGCCTGCCCCTTGGATCTGCATACACTTGGTCTATTACCCGGAATTTAAAGGTGTGACTGGGATTTATATTCACATGTTTAGCTAATGCACTGTCTGTTCTATTTTTTGAAATGCTATACATGTATTCTCTCCCTTAATTTACGTTCTGTTTTTCCAACATAGAAGGAAGGACATATTTGGCATTTGGCAAGATATACTACCATTTTTGATTGACAATTATGTTTATTATTGTTTTTTTAAAATTCTGCCATTAACTTCAACACTTAGTCCTTCCTCTTTGTATTTGCAGTATGAACAACTACCGCATTTAAATATTTTAGGATTTCTACTTATAGTTGTTTTCTCCTATTTTCTAATACGTTTTTCAAGTTTGAACCTCCTCTAAAAATTATTTGGGGATTTGTACTTAATTTCCCCATTATTTCCCAGTTGTCCATCAATAAATTCCAACTATAAGTTTTATATGTATATATATATATATATATATATATATATATATATATATATATATATATATATATCTAAGAACGTAAATTACACATGTATATAGCATTTAAAAAAATACAACATATAGCAACACTAAATCCACATATGCAGAGGCCCTTAACTGTAACCTGCCCAGCAACAAAGACCTCTGAAGCTGAAACGCAAACAAACACCAATCACAACCAATGTGTCACATAGTTCACAACACCAGTGTGCCACCCAGCAACAGCCCCTAAGGCAAGACAATGTACCTAACACTTTAGTCAGCTGACTCTATAGTCCGGCACACTGATGTCCCTCTCACCAGGTTGAATAAGGAGAAAATTACAGTCAGCTGCCTGTCGGGTGCCAGGATCCCACATAACGCATGCACTCAAGTCACTCCACAACAAGTACAAATATGACTCTGTCATTGTCCATGTTGGAGTGAATGACTTGAGACGTACCTCCCTGGACTACATGAAAAGAGACATGGAAGAGCTCTCTGATCATGTGGCCCAGGCAGGTATGACCCTAGCCCTGAGTAGCATCCTGCCTTCGCCCAGAATGATACCACAATATAAGGATAAAATGACTGACTTCAACAATTGGCTAAGCTTATGGTGTCATTCAAAGGGGATCCAGTATCTGTCTGCCTGGGATGACATGATTGACAGACCACGATGCTTTGCCAGAGATGGTCCGCACCTGTCGCCCCTGGGATTCAGGTTACTGGCTAAGGCTCTTGCCACCCCTATAGTGCCTTTTTTAGGCAAACTTCAAAGGACAAAACCCCCACCATAACAGGTACAAGCATGCAAAATCTGAAGGTAATGCTGCTTAATGCTAGAAGTCTAAACCTCAAAATGCACTCTCTCAAGGCACTCCTAAAAATGGAGAACATCGATATCTGTGCAGTAACTGAGACCTGGTTCAAGGCTCCAGAGAGCACCCCTGGAATACCAGGCTACGACTCTTACCACACTTTTCGGCCACCAAACCAGGACCGAAACACTAAAGGTGGAGGAGTGTCAATATTCACCAAGGATATTCACACCACCAGGCTAGTTGGCCAACACAATGTGTTTGAAATTCTCCAAGTGCAACTAACACTAGGTAAGACTGCAATCCAAATTGTAGCTTGCTACAGATCCCCCACCGTACCCCAGGATTCTCACTACACATTTCTAAACATACTGGAAAATATTAAGATAGAACCAAACACCCTAATACTGGGTGATTTTAACTACCCTGCCATTAACTGGGAAAACTATTCATGTCCCAACACCTTTGTGCAACGGTTCTTGGAATTCATAAATTCCAACGCCCTGAATTAACTAATCCATAGTCCCACCAGGGGCTCCAATATCCTAGACCTGGTCATTACCAACAAGGGAAATCAATTCTCCATACCTATGGTCACCCCCTCGTTAGTCAGGTCTGACCATAAGCTAATCACCCTTAACATCCACATCCCACCCCACCCCCAGTAAAGAAACCACCATAAAAAACTTCTCCAAAGCCAACTTCATGCTACTCAAGTCAAGTGACAAACTTCATGACACCCAAGCAGACGAGAACTGAAAGTTCAACTGCTGAATCCTACACTAAGGCACTGTAAGCACATCCACTCATGCATGAATCGTGCCATCCCAAATAGAACCAAAATGCTCTCATCCAAAAAGGAAGCCAATCTGGTGGTCCCCTGCCATAAACAAACTTTACAACAAAAGGAAGAAACTTTTGCAGAAAAGAGGAAAATCCCAGGATGCAAAAAACTCCCTTATTAGCCTCAGTAAGAAACTGAGATGCCTCATAAAATCCTCCAAAGCTAGTTACAAAAATAAAATTGCCAAAGATTCCAAAGACAACCACAAAGCATTCTATAACTATGTCAAGAATCTAAATGGCAATGCTCAGATCTGCTCTGAGCTAAAATAGAATGGCATTAAATATACTGATCCGAAGGATATTGCCAATATCCTGGCAGATCGATTCAGTGCCAACTTCACCCCCCTCTCACCCCCTAAATGGCCCATCTCAAAACCAGAAGATTGCCAAATTCCAGTAATAACGGCCACACAGGTACAAAACGCACTCTCTAAAGCTAAGAATACAGCATCCATGGGACCAGATGACATCCCGGGCTGTGTACTACATGAACTACAATATGAACTGGCACCTCACCTAAGTGTCATGTTTAATCATAGCCTCACCTCAGGTTTCGTGCCCACTGAGTGGCGCAGAGCTACAGTTATCCTAATCCACAAGGATCCACCTTGGATCCCGAAACTATCCCATCAGTCTGACAAGCCTTATCTGCAAGGCCATGGGCGTATTATCATGGAACTTATAAACAAAGACATTGGCAACCTTCAAACACTGGACCCCACCCAGTCTGGGTTTGTGAAGCGCAATCTGGTCTCCTGTACCTGATTGACTTTTTTGAATCAGTCTCCAGAGCCATGGAAAAGGGTGGTCCCACACAGCCTATCTAGACCTTGCCAAGGCCTTTGACATATCCCCACTCTGGAATCATAGATAAACTTACTAAGTTGGGCATTAATCCCTATGTCACCCAATGAGTTGCTAAATGGCACTGATAGAACCCACACTGTAAAAGTAGCCGACTCAATCCAGCTCCAGACAAGTGACAAGTGGGTACCTCAGGGTTCAGTCCTGGGGCGCTCTTGTTTAGCATCTACTTCTCTGAAGTACAGGTCAACACTAAGGGACTCTGGCTAACAAAGTTTGCAGATGAATGCAAACTGGGAGCCATTACTGAATCCCAAATGATGTGGATACTCTATAAAAGGGCCTTACAGAAACAGATGCTTGTTGCCAGAGCCATGGGCTCCAAGCTCAATGCCAAGAAATGTATTGTTATCCCTTTGGGAAAAAACATGTATCCATGTTATTACCATAGGTGGCAGTACACTAAACACAGAAAGTGTGATAAGAGACTTAGGACACAGGCATGGTTCCTGACTATGGTGAGGAGGAGCCAAGCTGCTAACCTCAATGAGTGAAGGGACTGATGATGTTGTCCCGACTGGTGGATCAAGAGGTCTGGAACCTGGTCCAGGAACCATGGCCGTCCAGTGCATATTTCCGAAGAAAGGGCAACCAGACTTGACGAGGCCAGTATGGGGCAACTAAAATCATCTTGCTCTGCAAGTGAATTGCCTTCTGGATCACCCTGGGAAGGGGAACCGGTGGAAAGGTGTACAGCAGGCCGGTGGGCCAAGTTTGGACTAGGGCGTCCTTGGGACTCTCCCCCGGAACTGGGGTGAGAGAGAAGAACTGTTGGCATTTCGTGTTGAGGGGAGTTGCAAAGAGATCGCAACAAGGAGTACCCCATCTTCTGAAGATCTGAGCTGCCACTCTGTCGTTCAGAGACCACTCGTGAGGGGAGAGAATAGTTCTGCTCAGTATGTCGGCTATCGATCTATCCCATACTTTCATGGCCTCTCTGCAAAGGGGTAGGATCTGGTCCCTCCTGCTTGTTCAGGTACCAGACTACTGACATGTTGCCGGACTGAGCGGCAATCATGCCCTGGGGAGGTAACTGTGTAGTGCTTGCCTCATTTCCAGTATGTTGATGTGGAGGAGACTCTCAGTGGTGCCACTTGCCTTGACCTGCCCAGGTAATGTCCTGTCTGGGAGGCGCCCGTAGTCAAAGTGGCCACTGGAGGAGGTGGACAGGTTGGAGTCCGTGATCAGAATGAGGTGACTGAGGGGGAGATCCTGATAAGACCACTGAACTGACAGGAGCCACTGGAGAATCCTCATGTGCAATCTTGCCAAGGGGACTAGGAGGACGGTGGCCAACATAGAACCTAACAGTTGTAGGACCATCCTGGCTGGGGCTCGACGTTTGAGGATCAAGGCTCGAACTTGAGACTGTAATATTTCTATCCTCTCTGTAGGAAGATAGACCCGCATTTGCCTTGAATCTATCTCTACTCCGATAAACCGTATGCGCTGAGATGGCAGCAACACAGACTTTGCCCAATTGAAGGTGATTCCTAGGGAGTTGCCTAGAGATATAGTGGCTGCTAGGTTCTGTAAGAGTAGACACCTGGAGGTGGCAGTTAGAGCCAGTCGTCTAGATATGGAAACACCTGGAATCCTAGACTTCTCAGGTGAGCAGTCACCACCGCCAAACACTTGGTGAACACCCTGGGGCTGTGGTGAGACCAAAAGGGCAGTGCACTGGAAATAACTGTCTCCCCTGGCTGAAGCGCAAATGTCTCCTGGGCGTCTGATCTATCAGGATGTGATAATAAGTCCTTGAGATCTATGGAGCACATCCAAACACCTTTCTGCAGCAATGGGAGAATGGATTGCAAGGTGACCATCCGGAATTTGGACTTCATGACTGATCGGTTTAGGATGCTGAGATCCAAAATGGGCCTCAGGTCCCCTGTCTTTTTTGGCACTAAAAAGAATCTTGAGTAAGTCCCTAATCCGATCTGGTCTCGGGGACCAGTTGGATGACTCCTTTTGAAGCAGCTTTGAGATTTCGATGGCTGCAAGATCCCGTTGACTGGGTGGTGGGTCCGGGATTTTTCTGGACGGTGTGGGGGGATGTGAAAAGGGAATGACGTAACCTCCGGCGATGATTCGAAGCACCCATCGATCCTGAGTGATATTCTCCCAGGCCTTTAGGTGCCTCAACGACCCCTGACTGGCTCGGAGCTGCGCAGTCGGGCAATCCTTCAGGGATGCTGGAAGGTTGAGGAGCCACGAAAGGACTCGCGGTCTCCAGTGTTGTGGGGGCCTCTGCTGCCTCTGGGACGGCGTCTTCCTGAAAAATGTCCCCCTCCTCTGCCTCTAGAAGGGGGATCGTCCTGCTGTGAGGGGTAAGTCTTCTGAGATTTGTGGAACCACATTTTCCCCCTCTTCTAGCCTTGGGACAAGGCCGAAAGGGAGTGGAAAACCGTGCCCCTACGGCAGTCAAAGTCTTACCCTCTTGTTTACAGCGGGTCAAGGTGTCCTTTACCCTGGGTCCAAACAAGGAGGACCCATCAAAGGGAGCATCGGCAAAGGAAGACTTGAAGGCCTCCGCAAAATGACACAGGCGGAGCCAGGCTTGTCTCCGTAGAGCAACACCTGTATGAAATGAGCCTCATGGACGAGTTCGATATTAATGATAGAGTAGCCAACTGAGAGCTAACCATCTGGGCCAACTGCTCAGGTAGGTTACCAGAGAGGGTATCTGAAAGTTCCTTGACCAGATCCCTCTGAAGTCTGGTGAAGTGCGTTAGATAATTCAGAGACCTTAAAGTAAAGGCTGCTGAAGTGCGCTTCCCGTACCGATCCATGCTCCTGGACTCTTTATTAGGAGGATGGACGGACGTCGAAGCCTCTGCCACATCTTGCTGGGTAGCAGATGCCACCACCAGGGCATCTACGGCCACACCTTTAGAGAGGAAGTCCTTTTCAGGGGGGGCTGACAGAAACTTATTCGGGCGAGCTGGCACCGGTTCCGCAGAAGAGATCAAATCCAGGAGCTCAGCAAGGCGGAGACACCCAGGAGGCAGAAGGCTGAGCCCCGAAGGCCTTGAGGAATACCGACTCCTCAGCGGAAGGGGGTTTGGACTGCCAGTCGCCTCGTTGCTTCAGGATTTCCAAGATGTCCACAAAGGAGACATCATCCGAGGACGACAGGGGACCCCTCCGCATCATCGAGGTCGGTGTCCGAGGTGAGAGACTCATCAGGAGAGTCGACGTGCTTCCTCTTGCACTGTCTCTTCCTGGGAGGTTCTTCCGAAGAAGCCTCGGAAGGACCTCCAGGTAGGGGGGAACCCCCAATGGGGGTGACCTCAGGCCCCAGGGCTCCGCTGTCTTGAGACAGGGGGACAACAAAGGAACCAGTCTCCATGCCAAGGGAAGGTGCCGGAGAGATGGTGGAGGTAGCCAAGGAAGATTTGGCCAAAGCCCTGAAGGCCGGACCCCCCGAGTCCTGGGAAGGTCTGACCCCCGAGGCCACAACAGTAGATGGCTCTCCCGCAGCCGATGCACCGAGAGGGAGGCTCGGAACTAAACCATCGGACCCGAAGCGTCACCCCCGGGGCCGACCGAGGAGGTCCGTGTACCGAACTCCGACCCGAAGGTCGGGGTTGGAGTAAGGGTCGGAGCCGACCCGAAAACCTCCACCGGCTCCACCAGCACCGACTCCAACAGTGCCGAGGCTGTTGGAGGAGGAACCAAGACAACAGGGTGGACAATCGGCTCCGGAGCCGACTGGGCTGGAGCCGAGACTAACTTTTGGAAGACTGGAGACTGAAACAACCTTTGAAGTACCCTGTCTATATCCGAATCGGACATCCTCGAAGACCGAGAAGAGACCGATCGGGCCCGAGTTGACTTCTCCGCCGGTTCTGAAAGACGGGGGACCGGCTCCGAATAGTCTCAAGTAGTATTGGCGCCGAGGGAGATTCCACCAGCACAGCAATTTCCCTCGGAGCCGGCGGGACAGGTAGAAGAGTCTGAGTGAGCGACCTTTCTCGGCTCCGAAACCAATGGAGCCGGAGAAGGTGACCCGCCTCTTGATGCTTGAGCGCTCGGCTCCGAAGACAGAGGAGTCGAGGCTGGAGGCATAGAGGCAGACTGTTCCGACCTCGGCTCTGAAGTCCGGGGAGCCGACGGAGAAGCCTGCCTTGATTTTTTTGCTGTCGGCTCCGACGGACTAGTCGGAGCCGAAGACTTCTTCTTCCTGGAAGGAGAGGGGGAAGAAGATAATGCCTCCTCAAAAGAAGGGGTGATAAGCCCTTTCAATATCAATTTGTTTTTCCTCTCTTGGAGGACACGAGAAGAAAAGACGTGGCATACACTGCAAGACTCTTGAAGGTGCTTAGGGCCTAGGCAATAAACACATAGAGAGTGGTCATCCGTAATTGACATCTTGTACCCACACTTGGTACACTTTTTAAAACCCGAAGGCCTATGTTCCTTCGACATCACCACAAAGGCACACACCAAAACCAGGAAGAAAAACTAATCACACAGAGATGCCAAATCCCTCTAATTTAAACGGGATAGGCCAGGCACAGACACACAGGCAGAAACTAAAGCACAGCTCTAGAAGAGCGCGAGGGCAAGGCCCCTCTAACTAAAACGGGACCTTGACGTTAGAGGAACAAATACCACACCAAAAATTAAACAACAAAAAGGGGCTGTAACACGGCCCAAAGCACAGCGCGAGGAAATCCCTAGTAATTAAGCGGGAACCTAACGCTAAAAATAAGTTCACACAAACTTTCAATAAACCACACAAAACGATAAGTAGCTGTTAAAACAGCTTTTTGGGTGAAAATTTAGAAAAATTCTGACAGAAAATTAAGTCAGTAAAGAGTACTTAGCTCAGCCAAGTCGAGACCACGTCTATTGCTGTCAAGCGGCAAACGAGATCTGGGGAAGCAGTAGTGGTGCATCCTGGGATGTAGAATAGCTCAGCCAATAAGAGAATTTGCTCTATAGTATAGTGTGCCGAGTGGCTCCGAACCCATCAGTACAGAATGTAGGCGAGATAGGATCACATAACATTTTCTCCAAAGCCAACTTCATGCTACTCAAGTCAGAAGTGACAAACTTCATGACACCCATGCAGACGGAAACTGAAAGTTCAACTGCTGAATCCTACACTAAGGCACTGTACGAGCACATCCACTCATGCATGAATCGTGCCATCCCAAATAGAACCAAAATGCTCTCATCCAAAAAAAGGAAGCCAATCTGGTGGTCCCCTGCCATAAACAAACTTTACAACAAAAGGAAGAAACTTTTGCAGAAAAGAGGAAAATCCCAGGATGCAAAAAACTCCCTTACTAGCCTCAGTAAGAAACTGAGATGCCTCATTAAATCCTCCAAAGCTAGTTATGAAAATAAAATTGCCAAAGATTCCAAAGACAACCACAAAGCATTCTATAACTATGTCAACATTCTATAACTATGTCAAGAATCTAAATGGCAATGCTCAGATCTGCTCTGAGCTAAAACAGAATGGCATTAAATATACTGATCCGAAGGATATTGCCAATATCCTGGCAGATCGATTCAGTGCCAACTTCACCCCCCTCTCACCCCCTAAATGGCCCATCTCAAAACCGGAAGATTGCCAAATTCCAGTAATAACGGCCACACAGGTACAAAACGCACTCTCTAAAGCTAAGAATACAGCATCCATGGGACCAGATGACATCCCGGGCTGTGTACTACATGAACTACAATATGAACTGACACCTCACCTAAGTGTCATGTTTAATCATAGCCTCACCTCAGGTTTCGTGCCCACTGAGTGGCGCAGAGCTACAGTTATCCCAATCCACAAGGGGGATCCACCTTGGATCCCGGAAACTACCGTCCCATCAGTCTGACAAGCCTTATCTGCAAGGCCATGGAGCGTATTATCATGGAACTTATAAACAAAGATATTGGCATCCTTCAAACACTGGACCCCACCCAGTTTGGGTTTGTGAAGGGCCGATCTTGTCTCCTGAACCTGACTGACTTCTTTGACTCAGTCTCCAGAGCCATGGACAAGGGTAAGGTGGTTCACACAGCCTATCTAGACCTTGCCAAGGCCTTTGACACCATCCCCCACTCTGGAATCATAGATAAACTTACTAAGTTGGGCATTAATCCCTATGTCACCCAATGGGTTGCTAAATGGCTTACTGATAGAACCCACACTGTAAAAGTAGCCGACTCCAAATCCAGCTCCAGACAAGTGACAAGTGGAGTACCTCAGGGTTCAGTCCTGGGGCAGCTCTTGTTTGGCATCTACTTCTCTGAAGTACAGGTCAACACTAAGGGACTCTGGCTAACAAAGTTTGCAGATGATTGCAAACTGGGAGCCATTATTGAATCCCCAAATGATGTGGATACTCTACAAAAGGGCCTTACAGAAACAGATGCTTGTTGCCAGAGCCATGGGCTCAAGCTCAATGCCAAGAAATGTATTGTTATCCCTTTGGGAAAAAACATGTATCCATGAATTACCATATAGGTGGCAGTACACTAAACACAGAAAGTGTGATAAGAGACTTAGGGACACAGGTGGACAGTGGTCTCACCTTCGATAACCACATCGCCACAACAATCAGGAAATACTTCTATGTGGCACACCTCATCATGAAGGGCTTTTCATCCAGAAAAAAGGAGGTCATTGTCCCACTGTACTCATCCCTCATTAGACCCATTATAGAATACAACATCCCATTTGGTATGTACCTCTCAAGACATCTGCAACAACTGGAAAGGCCTCAGAAATACCTCACTAAAAGAATCACAGGCCTAAAGCAGATGCCCTATGCTGACCACCTTAAAAAACTCCAGCTATACTCTGTCGCATATCGTCTACTCAGAGGCGATCTCTGCTTAACATACAAGGCCATGTCAAACCCAGAGCTGTTGGACATGCTACACTTAAAGAAATCCCAATCCCTCAGAGCTACAAGCTCCAGGGATCTAAACCTTGTCATCACAATAAACAAAACATGCTGGAGGGATAGGTTCCTGACCCAGAAACTCCCCAGACTCTGGAAAAGATTGCCCATACATGTCAAGCAGAGTGCCTCTTTGGACCTCTTCAAGAGGAAACTTGACGATTGGATGGGAGAAAGGAAATTCACCCCAGGGATCACGTCAGTCACCCTGCTAGACAGGGGTCCAGGAAAGTAAATAATGTGGGAAGAAATAGCCAGGGAATTGTTATGGCTAGGCTTGTATAGGCCCTAGGGCTGATAGCCTAGTACCAACCTATGAACCTATGAACAGAAAATGCATTAGCTAAACATGTGAATATAAATCCCAATCACACCATTAAATTCTGGGTAGTAGGCCAAGTGTATGTGGATCCAAGGGCCGGGCCATTAACAGTAATTCTTGAACAGTTAGAATTACTGTGGCAAATACGCCTGAGTGCATATACCACCCCAGGCCTTAATGATATGTGCTCAATTTATTGCATGCTGAAATTAAAAAAACTGAAAAGGCGAATGTAAAGAACAATTTTTTTTAGAAAGGTGACCAAACACTTATAGTATCAGAATGTCATTTGAAACAATGTTTATTTAAGACACTGTTAATGGTAACCACATGGGAGAAAAGAAGGGTATTTAAAAAGGGAGTAATGTACTTGTGATTTGATCTGAAGAATTTCAGGTAACATTACTGGATGAAAAGCGCTTAATTTTTTTACTTGTTATTAAAAGTTTTTTACGTTTACATTTGGAGTTTCCATTTTTTTATGCCTTGAACAGTTTTTTTGTTTTTAAGTTTTTTTGTTTATAAAAGCAAAGCAGCTAGAGCAGGAAAAATATCTAAAATTGTACAGAACTAGAAACTTTTTTTTTAAAATATATCTAAAACCTGGAAGGGAAGGGATAAGGAAGGGTGTGAAAGAAAGAGAGAAAAAAACTCTTTTTAGAAAACTGCTGTAAGGCCGAAAGAAAGATAGGGGATAGAGAAGACAGCTATAAAAATTAAAATCCAAATACCAACAGTAGCAGCACGAATAAATGGTTCACAGGAAACAAAAATGAATGTTTGGCTCACTGGGTGTATGTGTGGACAGCTATAAAAATTAGCTTAGATATACAGCAAAAAATGTACTCACTGACCAGAAAACAGCACTGAGGCGCTCAGATTGCGAGAACCCGATGCTTAGCGAAGCACAGCAAATGAGATATGAGGGATTTGCAGGAGAGCTCAGATGTTGGAGTCTACACCTTTGGTATATGGCTGAGTCGGATCCAATGCTCAGATCCGAAACCCACAGTTTGAAAAACAAATAAAGGCAACATCAGATCATTACCTTAACAGTATTTTGATGGTGCTTGTTTAAAGTTCCCCAAAAGGGTACTGAGCTGAATCCTTTGGTACATCAAACTGACTAGAAAGGCAGGAACAACCGTCCCAACAGGTACGAAGGTAAGGGATATTATCATCTGTATAGTGTGGGCAAATATGTCATCTGTCCTATACAGGGTTCCCAGATGATGACACTGTGTCTGTCGTGAGATAATCTGCAAAAAGTGGCAAAAGCAGCTCTTCAACACCGCCTTGGGGAATGCCTTCCATGCCGCTCTAATCATTGCCTTTTCAAATTCAGAAATTGTGTACAATGGATCGAGCACATGGCCACTCTTCAATCTAGATGTCCTCTCATAGCTCCATATGCAGCCTGAGTTGATCATGTCATGAGGCAATACATTAGGGGGATTAGGGGGATGATGCATGTAAGGGGCTGTACACTAGGTGTGCCATGCCGTGAATACTATTTCATTCACTCCTTCCTCAGCACTATGGCAGACATGCATAGGTCCTCCACAGTCAGCCCTGTGGTCAATACCAAAATAACACTCTCCCAGTCTGTGGACTGTAGAGTATCTACTAGGTGTGCCATGCTGTGAATACTATTTCATTCACTCCTCAGCACTATGGCAGACATGCATAGGTCCTCCACATTCAGCCCTGTGGTCAGTACCAAAATAACACTCTCCCAGTCTGTGGACTGTAGAATATCTTCAGACAGGACACATGCCAAAAGTACCCTCCTGGGGGTGGTAGGTTGCTGGACCTGCCTTGATCTGGGGCTGTATCATGGCCATGTTATGGTACTGCATAGAAATGACATGGCAGGATAGATTACTTCTGCACTGGCCCTGTCCATGTTCACAACATGATTTACTGGGTGGTCCACAGTTCACACTGCCTTGATGGCCAATTCTCTATGTAACTCAGATACCTGATGGGTCAGTGGTACATGCTATTGTGGTTTTGCCCTTCAGCAGCTTCTGGCCATTTTCCACTGCTGATAACAGCCCTGCCTTTGCACATCTGCTGACATTTAAGGAAGCATTCTCATTTGTTGCATGTAGCAGTGCTCCTTTCCAGAAGATGTACGCAGCCCACTAGCACTCATTTTATCTTCCCCTGCTTCTACTTGGTGTACTGTAGCGATGTTCTAAAATGCCAGGTGCAAAATTCCCCTGGAAGCCAGCTGCCAGTGGATCCACTACAGCTTGTTTGTATGCTGGTCATGTTTCTCCTGTGTTATGGACTTTAATTGTTGCCTGGGAAAACATGCAGTTATGAAACACACAAACACTGCAGGAATGTGGTGAAAAATATTCTCTTTGGGTATGCTGAATGGCACCTTTGGAGGTATTGGTCTTTTTTCCAAATGGGATCAGCATCCTTTACAACTTGCTACCTTGACAATGAGACCGCCTGTCTGTCAGCCACCCATATGGAATCTAGTTCAACCCTAGTAAACAAAGACAACCCTGGAAATGTTAGGATGAATCCACAAATCCAGAATTAGGTCTGGAAATTGATTCAGAAAATTTGCAAAACACTTTTCTTCCCCAGAAATTTAAAAACCTAATCTCAGACTGCAAGTGCTCTGGTGTTGCAACACCCACTTTCAGATTACAAATTCACTCACTCCTGCACAGATTAGAACCTTGGCTTACCTCTCAGCTTATATACCCACTACAGGTCAGTTGTCCAATTAGAAGACATTGTGGATAAACCTGTACAGCCAAGAGGATGTGTAAAATTTCCCCCATCTCCAACAACAGAAAAAAAAAAGCCAAATAGCATCCTTCTCTCCATATACTCCATAGTCATGGCTGTGTACTATCGCAGATAAGCTCATCAGCTCTCTGAGAGTTTCTGTCTTGGTCACAAAAGAAGAAATGGACTACCCACCTTATGGTGGTGTTTAAAGGTCCACCAGACCAAGGGAAGATGGCATTAATCCAATGCCTATACCTCACCCTAAGTACTCTCACATGAAGCTGGATGTTCAGCAAAGGAAAGCTGCATGCTGTCATCATTCATAAAAGAGACGGAAGCACATAAATGGACTGTGATCTGCCAGGAGAGTTAATCTACCACATGGCAGATAAAAAGATTATCTGAAATAGGACGAGAGGTGACTTCTTTAAGGTGAGACAGATTCCTAAAGGTTGGAGCCAGGGAAGGACCTACAAGAGGAAGAAGGATAGAGAACACTGTGTGGGGGCTGCCTGCCATTATGAAAAATTATGTTACAGCAGTAGGCATGCATCATTTTTAGCAAGTACATCCAACAATATCAAAAGTCAAGGGGATGCACCTTCAAAGCCTAAAACACCTGAACATAAGTTACACAAGATTAAGAACCAAACAGGCAATTGAATAAATACTGTCAGATTTGTCTATTTTAACATAATAAGTTCAGGAACATCAGATGCAGAGGTATCTTACATTTGTGATGTACAGCAGAAATGTCAAGTCATCTCCTTTTGGACCTGATCTACAGAGGTGTGAAATTAAGAAACAGTCTTTTCCAGGTGTCTCATGTTCTTACATTTGGAGTCAGAATGCTAACAGTTTGCACCAATTACATTCTTCAGGTCCACACTGAAAAAAGGAGTGACCACAAAGTCTATATTCTATTTCTCGAAATGCACACGTGTGCTTTTTGAAGGGCATGATAAGAATGCACTAAGCCCAGTCTGAGGCGGCCATCTTGGAAAAGATTTGCCACAGAAAAGGCCCTCCGAAGAAGGACTGGCAAATGAAGAGTACAGTATACAACACCCATGTTGGTTTCTGACACAAGAAAGTGACTCAGTCTTAATGAATATAAATGACTGACACAGACAGGGAAGAAAGCTTTTTCTTCTACAGAAAGTAAGATGAACGATTCAGGCACAGTAAAACACCAGCGAGAAACATACAGATGTGAAATTTTCTCATCTTTGTATTACATGTTAACACTCAACTCCTGTCTTTCAAAAATTCATAACCTGGAGCACTAAGCTAGCTTCAAGATTTTTAGCAAAGAATAGGAGACTGACCAGCATGCAACAAATAAGAAAACCTGGGGTTCTGTATCAATCATCCAGACTGCACGGACAGATCAGACAACACTGGCTGGGATTCACAGACAAAAGCACAGCAGTGTAACCCGTTCTGCATTAATGAAACATTTTGCACTCTTCTATCATTCAGTAATTCACAGTCATACTCATTTCAACTAGTGCAATATCTCATTAAAAGGGAATTTGTAGGACTATAACTTAATCAGCTGGAGCAGTCTACAACCTATCAGCTGGTGCTAGTACGAAGCCCAGAAAACTAAAACACACACAGTTACACACTTTCTATATGCAGTCATATAACATCCAGTGTTTGCATACTCCTTCCACATACACTCACATACCCATCCAGTGCCTGCACACTTTGCATTCACCATGCATGTGTGCATGCTCTTGACATTCAAACACTGTCCCTGGATCCAGATACACAAACTCAGACAAGGACGTACAAACTGCATGTGCATATACAAAATAAGCATTCATGCACAGTCCCAGTCACACACTGTCCCTGAACCCACACAGACATGCAGAGAAAGACACACACACACACACACACACACACACACACACACACACACACACACACACACACACACACACACACACACACCATTCATGCATAGACACTTACAGATCCATTTACGCACCATCCCTAGACCCACTCACGCATACACAAACAGACACACAACTGCACACACATGGACATTCACTCAACTATATACATGGATCAGCAGTCTGTACAGGGTGAAGATACTCAACTTCATTATGCAGAGATTCCCTCCACTGAAATGCAGAGGGGCACACCATTAATTAGCCTGCACTTACATCTAATGCATTGCTCTGGAGGTTAACATGAGTAGTACGGATATCTATGACATCTGTGCTATGTACTTTTCCTAAACAGGCAGTGAACCAATCATTTTATGGGCCTCATTAGCATAGACTCCCGAATGCTGCATGTGGTACTACAACTCTTGCTGCATAGTAGCACAGACCTGAGCTACAGGGCAGAAACGTATCTATAAATCCAAGACAGGCCTGTCTAGTATGCAAGACCCCTTGTGTAGTTTTGTGCATTAGGTAACCTGTCTAATAATCTCTGCCGTCACTTTTACAGCAAAGTCCCAAAACACAAACTTCAATTTTCCAGTGTCACAATTAGAATTAGAACCCCCTGGTCCAAATTAGCTGAGGTTTACACAGGTCAGTATCTGCTATTACCCCAGTTTCTAACAACGAGAAAAAAATGCCTCTCGGTAGTATCATTACCAGACATTGCTGTACATTTATGGTATGATTTGCAATACAGCCATGTCCTGTACAACTTCAACCACTTCCTTCTCACCTCATAAGTGCAGACCCTAAAAGACTGACTATTCAACTGTATGTCCAAATTTTATTTCAAAGAGTTAAACACTTTCATTCACCTATGATCAAGGCCTTCATCAGAACTAAAAGACAAAAACTGCAAATTTTTTAAACTTTAGGTCATATGTTCAGTACTTTGCCAATCATAAAAACTAGCATTAGATAGAGGTATGTTTTAAAGAAACATTAAAACTACAAAAAATCCCATTTATTTATTTATTTGACATTTGTTAACCGGGTTAGTCCAACTGAGCATAACGCCCTTTTCCAGCAGAGACCCGAGTCGAAAATCTCCAAAGGTAGATAATGAACAGTTTAAGTATAACAAATCATCAAATACAGTATACAGAAATCATATGTTTTCATCGAGAACACAGAGAGACATAAGTAACATACAGTATATCACTGACAATAGTAACATATGGTATTTCAATACGAAGACAATACAATTTTGTAATACAAAATAAAAATCATACTTGTAGCACTCTGTAAAAATATTTAAAATACATTTCAAACATTCTGCTAGCATTATGATTTACTTTAAGTTTCAGCAGCTATTAAATACTATTTATACTGACCCTATTGCTCCACCCCAGGGTCTAGGTGGCATTTAACAATACTTGCCTGTATAAGTGAATTCAGCTTGTCACTCAATTGTATCTTACCCCAGCATGGTAAGGGGCAATGGTAAACTGGACTGCAGTACCTCTGCAGTGGTTAACATTGCCCTTTACCAATCGGTAAGACTGAATGTCCCCTAAAAATAGGATTTATGAGCATATTTCTGCTATTCATAGGATCACAGGAAGTTAATAGGCTATTGGCCCTGAGGCCCTTATAAGCCTAGCCAGGAGTTTAGCCCATGTTCAGACAAATCAACACCCAATGTTACTGTACAGCAGGGACATGAGTGGAATCCCAGGGGTATATTTTCTGTTTCCCATCCAGTTATCTGGGTTGCTTGATATGGAGAGGTAGTCTATTCCATAGATGAGAGAGTCTCTGTGACAAAAATCTGTCCCACCAACAAGTCTTGTTGATGTCACAGACCAGGCTGAGGCCACGCATGAGAGTTACTCGAGTGGAGTTTGACTTACGGATATGCAACAGTCCCATCAAGGTGGGGTCCATGATCGCCTTGTATGCCAGACAGAGGTCACCTCTGAGGAGTCTGTATAAAACTGAGTAGAAGGATAGGGCAGTGGTTCCCAAACTTTTTAGATTCTTGGCTCCCTTGCTGAATCCAGGTTTTCTCAAAGCGCCTCCCACCACCGCTGCGTGCATAAAGTGCATATTTCAGTTATTTATTTGACATTTGTTTAATGAGGCTGCCCGAATGGACTAGGAGGCATAGGGAGAAAAGGTCAAAAGTACAATAAAAAGATAACTACCAAAAAAACGTGTACATTCTGCATAACACTGATCTACTACGGTTGAGAGGTAGCAAACCTAATGGCAACCTTATTAACTTTAGGTTTATAAGAGCAATATTTAAAATCTGTCACTATTATTTTGCTCTGTCCACTGTCAACTGCATAGATTTTTGCAGAATGTACAGATTTTTACCTCATATTTTTGGCCTTTTTCTCATAAAATTGTTGTTTTCTGGCAAATCACTGGCAGATCACTGAGGTTGAAGTCAGAAAATAATGACAGGCAGTTGAGTTTCATACTTCATACCCTTCAGAAAATTCAGGCTAATGCAAAACCTGCATTTCTATCAACTTTCTAAGTTTGTGAGAGCAGTACTTAAAAGTGTCCCTATTTTGTGCCTTTGTACCCCCACCATTTTTGGCTTTGTCCAGATTTCTTGACCTAAGAGGGTGAGAGGTATGTGTCCAGTGGTATGATTCAGACTTTCACAGACCTCATTGCTGCTGCTGCCAGGGATCACTCTCATTCTTCACCCCCCCATGACACACACATACACACACACGCGCGCGCACAGTCTCTTTTGCATTTATGCACGCATTGTCTCACAAACATCACTCTCACTATTTTCTGATCTCACTCACAGTCATAGTCACTCCCTCATTCATACCTGCATTCACTCACACATCACTCTTACTCTCCCAATCACACACACACACACACACACACACACACACACACACAGTCAATTTCTCATTCATTCCTGCATTCACTCACACATCGCTCTCTCTCTCCCGATCAAACACACACACAGTCACTTTCTCATTCATACCTGCATTCACTCACACCTCACTCTCTCCCAATCAAACACACACACAGTCACTTCCTCATTCATACCTGCATTCATTCACACATCGCTCTCACTGTCTGTCACACCCACACACCCACTTAAGCATTCATTCATACATTGCTCTCACTCTCCCGATCTCACACACACATGCCACACACCCACTTATGCATTCATTCATACATCCTTCTTACTCTTCCGATCTCACACATACACACACAGCCACTTCCTCATTCATACCTGCATTCAATCACACACACACACACACACACACACACACACACACACACACACACACACACACACACACACACACACACACACTTCTTCATTAATTCCTGCATTCATTCACACAGCGCTCTCACTCTCCCGATCTCACACACACACACACACACACACACACAGCCACTTCTTCATTCATTCCTGCATTCACTCACACATTGCTCTCAAGCTCTCTCTCACACATACACACAGACTCTTTTGCTTTCATGCATGCATTCACTCACACACGCAGACAGACACAAGCACACACTCATACAGGCATTCACTTACCTGACGGCCCGGTTCCAAGTGCTCCATGACCCGGTACTGGTCCACGGCCTGGTGGTTGGGGACCGCTGCTATACTTGATGCCAGTTCTGCTAAAAAGCTACAGTGTAGGTCTAGACTTAGTTTGCCGCAAACTAATAAGCTTAGCTGCAAAATAAACCGCAAACTGTTCGCAGTTTATTTTTCAGCTAAGCTTATTAGTTTGCGATGCCCCTGTGAGGAAGCCTCGGCTCTGCAGGGCGCAGCGGCGCACACTTTGGGAACCCCTGGGATAGGGCTTTTAGCCTGTGTATGGTAGATATTTGAGGCCCTGGATTCTCCTGGTGAGAAACCTCTGTGGTCTCTCCAGCTGCTGCATGTGCTTTGCGAGGTAAATGCTGAAAGGTGAATTGTATTTAATAACGGGCCTTATATGGGAAGAATACAGGGATGTTATGACCTCCTTGTCTCTGGATGAGATACCCTTACTTATGAGGTGGGCCATGTAGAAGGCTTGGCGCACCATGGAAGCAACATGCTGGTCAAAAGTTTCCGGCTGCTATCAACCTGGGTGCCCAAATCCCCCACAACTACTTGAGTGCTTAGGATGTTATTATTAATGTGATAATTTGTGGGGACATCACTCTCCCCAAAGGGGATGATGATGCATTTTTTGGTATTCAGCTTGCGGCCATGTTTCTTGCACCAGTCATTTGTCTGAGTGAGACCCTCTTGGAGGATTTCCACATCACTAGGGGAATTGATGACAGCACCCAGCTTGCAGTCATCTGCAAACTTGGTCAGCCAAAGCCCACTGGTTTTGGCCTGCACCTCAGAAAAGTATATTCCATATAATAGAGGCCCCAGACCGAACCCTGGGGTATGCCACTTGTTATGGGTTTACTGCTAGAGGTGGCGTCCCTAATTTTGACTACATGGGTTCTTTCAGTGAGCCAGTTTGCTACCCATCCGGTAACATATGGATTGATACCTAGTTGAGCGAGTTTATCTGTTATGCCCGAGTGAGGATTAGTGTCAAAGGCTTTGGCCAGGTCAAGGTAAGCGGTGTGCACCGTTTTCCCCTCGTCCATGGCTTTGGTGACTGTCTCAAAGAAGTCGACCAAATTTAGCAGACATGACCTCCAGCTGACAAAGCCAAACTGTGTGGGATCAAGTGTTTGGAGATGCCAATGTCCTTGTAAATGAGATCCATGATAATCTGTCCCATGGCCTTGCAGATCAGGCTAGGTAGGCTGAAGGGTCTATAATTTCCTGGGTTGGTGGACTCTCCCTTTGTGCAAAGGGATGACAATGGCTGTCCTCCACTCAGCTGGGACGAAGCCAGTACTGAGACTTTGGTTGAATAGGGTGCCTAATGGTGCTGCAAGTTCCTACCTGAGTTCATTTAAGATGCAGCCTGGGATGTTATCAGGTCCCACTGAGGCTGCAATTATTTGCCTTTGAGAGAGCAGTGATTACCTCTTCCCTAGATATAAGGGGAAGGGGGTAAGTACTGGGGATGTCCAGATTTATTATTGGGGGGGACAGAGGGGTAAAGTTTTCGCTGAATCTGTCAGCCAGCAAGTTTGCTACATCTATGGCATTTGTATATGTGGTGTTTTTGACCACCATTTCTGAACAGATATGGGTGCTTCCTTTGAAGTTGTGGACATATGTGAAGAAGGCCTTATGATTGTCTCTAGTAGATGTGGCCAATTTGGACTCGAAATATGCTTTGGAGGATTTCACTAGTGCTCTTATTTGCTTGTTCAGGCTAAGGAGACATTCTTTCCAATTTGGCACCTGCGCCTTCTTGGTCTTGGACAGCTATTTTTTCTTTTGTTATAGAGTTTATTTATTGCAGATGTCCACCAGACAGGTTTACCCCTCCTTGCAAAGGATGACTTAGTCCTGTCAGGTATTCCTGATTCCATGCTATATAAATCCTTGTATAGTGCTCTGGTGTAGTTTTGGATATTGGTGCCAGTTCCTACAGAGGGGGAGGGAGCTGTTAAGCTGTTTATACTATCCCTCAGTAGGCCGTAATCAGCTTTGGAGAAGTTTTTATGTCTGATCCTAGCTACAGGGGGGTTGGGGAGATGGTCACATCGAAAGAGACCGCTTTGTGGTCAGATTTTACCAGGGAGGATAATACTATAGGGATGCTGCAGTGGTTACTCATGTTGGTTAATACCAAGTCCAAGATATTATCACCCCTTGTGGGGGTATCAACTAGCTGTTCCAAGGCATTTGCATTGACAAAAATCAAGGAATCTCTGGGCATTTGTGTTCTGGCATGAGTAGTTCTTCTAGTCTATGTTTGAGAAGTTAAAGTCACCCAGGATCAGGGTAAAGGGTTGAGTACGGATAGATTCGAACAGGTCCAAATAAATGGATTGGGCATCTTGAGTCAGATCTGGGGGCCGGTAGCTAACTATGATTTGAATAGGGGTC
This sequence comes from Protopterus annectens, assembly GCF_019279795.1. Lineage (NCBI taxonomy): Eukaryota > Metazoa > Chordata > Ceratodontiformes > Protopteridae > Protopterus > Protopterus annectens. The sequence goes on from NC_056741.1 coordinate 1,860,056,604, forward strand.
TTGTCAATGGTTAACTACACCTAGAGTTTCTTCTGTGTGTCATACTGTTTGACCAGCCTGAAGGTGTGTATGTCTTTAATGTATATTGAAACTCCACCTCCTTTGGCTTTACTGCCCACAGTTTGGGGTCTGAATGTATGATAGGATGAGTAACCAGGTAAGGCTGGGGTGCTCTCAGCAGCCTTGAACCAGGTCTCCATGACTGCACAGATGTCAGCATCATCCAGGGTTAAGGAATGCTTGCAATGAGTGCAGTTTCATGTTTAGACTCCTAGTGTTTAGCAGCATGATCTTTAATTTGTGTTTTGTTAAAATTTTTATGTTGGTAGTTTTAACCTCATCACTTTTCCTAAAAAAGGAACTATAGGGGAGCCAAGAGACTTTGCCAGAAGCCTAAAGCCCAGGTGAGACAGATGCAGGCCATCTCTGGCAAAGCATCATGGTCTGCTGATCATATCTTCCCAGGCTGTCAAGTACTGGATCTCCCTGGAATGACACCAGAAACTAAGCCAATTGTTGAAGTCAATCATTTTCTGTTTGTATCAGGGCATCATTCTGGGTGATGGCAGAATGCTGCAAGGCTAGGGACATACCTGCCTGGGACACAAAATCAGCGAGCTCAATCATGTCTCTCTTCATACAGTGCAGAGAGGTACATCTCAAGTCATTCACGTCAGCATGGACTATGACAGTCATAACACTACCTGTTGTTGAGATACTTGAGTGCGTGTGTGATATGGCATATTCTGGCACCTGACAGACAACTAACTGTGACTTTCTCCTTATCCAGCCTGGTGAGAGGCACATCTGTGTGTTTCACAATGGAGTCTCCTATGAATAATATGTTGGGTTTACGGTGAATCCTTAGTGGTTGTGAGGCACAGGTGTGTGGACTATGCGTGATATGTGGTGTGGAGGGCTGTGGAGATCACGTGTGTTTTTTCCTCGGAGTTCTCCTTTCTTTGGGTATGTTTATATGGAGGACCTCCGCATATGTATGTGTGTGTTGTGGTTGTGTAGGTGTGGGTGGTGTTTAAGGTGTAGTAATTGTGTTGACAACCTTTCAGTGCCAGATATACAGGCTTGAGGGGGAGAAAGCTTGGACTCTAGGTTCCTAATGTAATTGCATCTCTCACAGATTGTGTTTCTAGGTGGTGGTAGTAGATGGTTGTCCGTATACATGAGGCAGTAGCTACACAGTCTCAGGATGACCACATCAACCAGACTGGCAAGAGAATCTGTAGGAAATTGTCCATCCATATTTGTCAGAATCTGAGGGAGAAAGGCCAGGGAGAGCTAAGGTGTGGGCCTAAAGCCCAAGTGCTTAAACTAAAACTAAGAGCTTAGAATAACACTTAAGAATAACATTTAGCAATTTAGACAGGCTATAAATAAGCAGTAATAAATGCAACAGGAAAGATGCAGTTGAACACTTTAGAAAATAAGCAGAAAGTAGCAGGAAAAAGCAAAGCAAGATGAAGTAACAGAATAGTAGGAAGAAACAAATTAGAAAAATATAAGCAGCTGAATAAAGTGTTTATATATATATATATATATATATATATATATATATATATATATATATATATATATATATATATATATATACATATATACATATATACACATACATAACATACATACATATATAAGGGAGAGAGCAGGAACAGAAGATAATTCAAAGTTAAGGGACTAAGGGGTTTGACCTTCCCAAATGATCTCTGTATTAGGTAGAATGAGCTAAAGAGATGGGACAGTGTCCCAGATCAAATTTACAGTAGGGGGTGGGAAACTGCAAAAGCCACCAACTTTAACAACACAACAGGAAGAGCGTGGGGGGGGGGGGAGTTTCAGAACAGATCAGAAAACAAAGCCAGTAAATATATAAATAATTCAGTCAAGCAAAAATTAAGATAGTGCAGAACTCTGAACAGTTAAAAAGTGCCAAAAAATATACTTATCAGCGTTATATTTCCAGATTGAGAAGCATTCTTCAGTCAGAAAACAAGGTGATTCTAGCAATGGTATGCTGGAATTTCAAACAGGGACTATTTTTATATCGGCAAGCCTTGAAACAATCAGATAACACAAAAGCGGTTAGACCAGTTTTACCAACATTAAGAACACCATAAAGGGGATATGACAAATATGCTCTACACAGACATTTAAACACAATGTGTTCATTAAAAAAATAAATTTTATAGAGTGAAGAAGGTGCCACAGCCAAAGTAATAAAAGGGGAGTGGTGGGAGCCAAAACTTCAAGCCAGAAAATTATACTAGCAAATAATGAGTATGATTATTTTATTTTATATTACAACATTTCTATTGCAGTCATACTGAATTTAAATGGCATTTTTAGCTTAATGTTTAAGGTCAGGTATTTATTATACACATTTTTTTTATTAATGAAGTACTGAACATGTGACCAAATAAATGTTTTTAAGAATGTGCAACTACTTGTCTTTTAGTTTTCATCAGGTTTGTGATCATAAGCAAGTGAAAATACTTTTTATTTGTATTTTAGTGAATTTCTCTAGTTTGTGGTTAGTACCATTTTACATACAGCATGTGCAAGAAAATCAGTCTTCCTCATTTTCCAACAAGAACTTAAGGCATAGCTAGAATGGGTTTAGAATGTATACATCTTTTGTTCTATAAATTTGTCGTCTCGATGCAGCAGAAACTGCCGTTTATGCCCTTACTTAATTTTAAATGTCAGAAATCATTCCTGATCCTCCCCAACCTAATCTAATCTGTCTCCTCCTACCCCAACTGTCAGTAAACAGACTAGGGATCCCAATGCAGCATCACACATATTGCCATTGTGATTCTTCTGTTTTATGCCTTACCTGTCTCTGCCTTTTTGGTTGACATGAACTGGCATGAAGCCATTAAGGCTGAGATGTCGGTCAGTTAAGTGCTCTAATAATTTATTTTTATTTATTTTTTTTTTTTACCAGTATGGTCCAACTAGGTCTGAAAAAGATCCTTTTTCAATGGAGGCCCAGTAAGAGTTATACAACAAACTTAAGTTAAAGAAATGTGCAACATTACTTAAGGCATTTATACAACAATAAGATGACAGTTGAACACAATAAGTTGACAACTGTGAGAAGAGATAACAATTTACAATATACAGTTTATATGTACAGGGATAAGAATTTGCGGTATACATTTTATGTGGGTTTAACTATTTATAGTCAGCTGTAGGAGATACAGTACGGTACAGAATAAGGGAAAAGTGAGCGAGCCTGCTATTAAGATTGGATGTAAAGTGCAAAGTACTAGGTATAACTGAAATGAACCTGGGTTACGTATATGATTCAGAGAGAAGGTGGGAGACTGAAAGGAAGGAAAGATTTGTCAGGAGAAGAGAAGGGCAAGCTTAGGAAGCACCCCCCACATCACTACTGGCGCAACACCCATACTCTTCCTCAGGATGCAAAAAAATCCACTCTGCATAGTTGACACACACTCCCAACTTCAAGGAATCTGGTTTACTCCTATCTTGCCCTTCTGCAACTTCTTCCCAGAAAAGTGCTATGGACTACAGAAGCCTTAGTTCAAACATATGACACTAACTCATGCAGACAAAAACAGAGATGACTTCAGATGAAACACTTCTTGCAAAACATCAGGCTGACACATTACAAACTCTCACAACTAATATCTCCCAAACACTCTGACATGCAGCACTTCCAGTCACAATTACTAAGGACAGAAAAGGTATCAAAAGAGATTTTATAATATAGAAAATCTATTTTTCTGAATGCCAGCTTATTATCACCACCTTGCATTTGCTGGAAAGAGTGTGTGTGGGGCTGTTCTTCTCAGAGTACACATCTGACACAGATTCATGTGTTATAGACATCTTGTAGGGATGGAATGCAAATCCATTGCTAAACATTTCTGAAATGAAGCCAGCTTAGTGATCCCTCTTCTGCTACACTATCCACAAGTTATGAATTCGGGAGAGAGGAAAGGAGAAAGCATCACATAACATAAGCGTGTGAACTGGATGTTCATGGAATCAGAGCCTGCTGGTAGACCTGTGCCTGTGAAACAGAAGCTGCAGCTACTATTAGAAGAGCCAAGCATTCCCTAGCTACCTCCAACAAGGTTTCTTACAGACTGAATTCTACATGGGATTGCTTCCCAAGAGTGGGTGGCCAAGAAGCCTTTCCTGTTGCCTCTCTTCGGTGCAGTGAAATCATTGTTTGATATCCTCTCTGGAAGAGGGCATTGAAATGGCCGAAGGACTGGCAGATGTCAAAAGATCAGACAGGTCTTAAGAGGATCTAATGACTCTTCATAATCTAGGCTTCAAGTTGACTGTCTCGGGACTTTTGACATCCTCTGATACAAGCCCTCCTTTCAAGCAATGCTCCTTCCATGGTCTTCCTTTGAATTCTGTTTCTGTAAGGCAGTGTGCAGTAAGTTAATTTGTAAGTGGCAATGTTGAATCACCGGCAGCAATTAGGAACATTATGCAAAAGTCAAGGTAGAGTACATGACTGTCTCCTTATCTAGTGACTACATGGGCACTTCACTTAATTTGAAAAGCTCAGGTTTCATCTTGTCTTTCAGCATCAAGGACAGAATTGCTGCAAACTGAAAAGGAAAATGCAAGTAACAGAAAGCTCTAAAAGGGGTGGAAAAACTGAATTTGGTTCAGAAATGTCTGAAAGAAAAAGGATAACCCAGCTGGTAACATTTGCCTTCCACCTACCAGTTGGATTGTTACCAGAAGAGGCTTCTTGCAGAGTTCTCTCTTTCTTAAGGTCAGACTGCAGAGTTTCATCAATTTTCTCAGACAATAATGGACTTTTTTTTGGCACTGGAAATCCTAGAAAAACAAGGACAAAAGGATGTGCTAAGTGATTTACAAATCTACATTAAAAAACACAATGGCCCTCATTAATACAACTCCTTAAAAAGTACAACACTGACATGTTTAACTTTAAACTAAAAATGGCATTACAGCACACAGCGATAACCTCCATTAACAGTGCAGCATCTTCTTCCAGCCTTAAAAATCTAACAGCAAATGGCAGCCCTTTAACTGAGCCGTCACTACCACAACGTACTAGTACATGACACCGAACCACAGCTCATCAAGTCAGCACAGGGCCAACATCCCACTACACCTGCCAAAAAATGAAGCCCACTCTGATAAACACTGAAAGCACTTCATGCTTCTGCATTATCACTTTTACTTGGTAACAGTTTAAATGGAGGAAAATACACCACTGTCACTTTTAAAAGTAAAAGACATATGAGCGCTCAACACAGTATCTAAGAAGAGACACTGCAGTGGGTAATGGCTGGGGTTTTACACTTTGATAACTGTAAAATAAATTCTTGGGAGTCTCCAGCTTCTGTCTTTAGAGGCAGACAAATGAATCGTGCAATAACCATAATCTCTTGCTAATACCCACCTTCATACAGCACCTCCTGTACTAGGAGAGGCAAAACTCAGGCAAGGTATGAATTTTTGAACTCCTATCCAATTGTCAAAGTTTGCCTTAAAGGAAGTGAGGCTATCACTTTATTTTACATGTAACAAAAGATTATACCAGAGACAGGGAAAGTATTAAGTAATAAACATGTTACACCAGCGTGTCTTATTTATTTGTTGACGGATATTAAATTCTTGGTTTGAGTGCTTGTGGAGCTATTTGTTTTATGGAGGTGTAGCAGATGGGAGGGATCCATAACAGCACAGAATGCTAGACATAAATCACTGCAAAGGATTTTTTTTTAATTTAGAAATCTCTGCGATCTTTCTAAACTGTGTGACATATTTGGCTAGATACATATTAAAAGGAGCATTGTATTCTACAACTGATCTGTTAAGGAAAGAGTAAAGAGAAATGACAACTGATTTTGACCTGGATGACATACCTTTAGTAATTAACTGGGCAGGACAGAAGCATTTTTCTGAGTGCTGTTGCTATGTAGATATTTTTTAAGCTACTAATACCTTCAACTATATTAGTCTGGAGTAGGGTGCTATTCATATTGTAAGCTGCTGTCAAGATTTGCTTAGCAGAGCTGACAAAGCTACATTTCTTTGATTTAAGTCTGCCTCTAATACATCACTGTTCTGCATGACTATTTTATTTTTAGCCCATACAAGTTAGCAGTCACCAGCAAAAGTAGCTAGTCATACATTTGGGTTAGTGGTTTGGGGATATGAGAAACTGATGCCAAACAGAAAGGGTCCTAGTACCGAGCCCTGAGTAATGCCATTACTGAAAGTATCTGCTTTCTGAGGTGGCACCTGCTACTTTACAACATGGGTTCTATCGATCAGCCAATTTACTATCTACCTTACAATATAAGGTACACATTTAGGCCTTTAAGCTTAATTCCAGCACAGGAAATTGTGCCAAAGACCTTGCCAAATTGAGGTATACTGTATGAACTGTACATTTGCTATTTATAGCTCTGGTGACTTTTTTGACATTTGATAAATTAAGTAGACATGATCTCCTTTTGACAAAACCATACTGCTGTGGGTATAGAGAAATGCATTTTTTTTTTTGTTATCTAGTGGAGCTTGTTGGGCTGACGGTTTAATAGTTACAGGGATCTGAGGTGGAACATATCCTATGGCTATGCTTAATATGAACAGTTTTAAGAGGGGATGAGAGAAGGTGCACTTGGGACTGTTGATTAAACAGCCACATACACTGTCAGGGTCAAGAGAGATGGTATTTCTATTTTCAGACAGTGCAGTAAGGACATGTTCCATAATAACAATACTGCGAGTACTAACTCAGAATTTGTTGAACTTCAATTACTAGAATATCAACAGCATCTTTAGTCTCAAGGAAAGTAGTACCACCATGAATAAATTCAAAGTATTGCTGTTTTTTATTTTTTATTTATAACTCTTCGCTTACTGACCATCAGCCCCTTGCAATTCATGCTGCCTATTCATTCCTCAATGGGCAGGGCAAAAGCCATCACTAGCCCATTCATTCCCCTGTGAGGTGAAAACCTACCATGGGACCATCTTCCAGGCAGTCAAGAGAGTCACCCCCCAACCAACTCCTAATACCCCTCAGTAGACACCCCCATAACTTTCCTTGAGCTAAGCAGCTATGTCACAGCAGCATGTCCCTCTGGCCCAGATTCCATGATGTGTACTACCCAGAATTCCCACTGGGTGTCAGACAAGTGGCAAGCCAAGCCACTTACCTCCTCCTCTCAGGAAGTACGAGCTATATGCCACTAAATCCTATCCTCCCGTTGCACTCCCCCCAGCTCTGGCTCCTACTAATTGAACATGGTCTCACCTGGATCGCAGTCAGGGCTGCAATCCTCTGCCCCACAGAACTGTGTTTTAAGTGTTTATGATTACCCTTTGCTTTTAATGCTAATTAGAATCTATGTTTATTATCTTCCTTTAGATAACTTCAAATGTTTGCTGATCTTTTGTATTTACTGATGGCGGATTTTGATTTACTGTAGGCTTTAACCACCTCCAGCATTTTTTTCTTTCAATACATAGCTAGTATTTCACCAGGGTGGTTTATTTTTATGTTCCCCTATGTATTTGGTTATAATTGAGACTATTTGATTTATACTATTTATTAGACATGAGTAAAATTCACTGGCATGACAGCTGAATCTATATGTTGGCTGGAAATCTTGCAGCTGAAAGTTTGACAGCTCAATGTACAGTTTTAATAGGTCTGTATTTTCAAAGACTGAATTTAGAAGGTGTTCACTGTGGTGGGTTTAGGTAATCGAAAGAGAAGACTACTGGACTTGACCAAAGCTGAGAATGCAGAGGAGTAGTGCAAGTGTTATGTTTGTTGGGATGAAGTCAGCAAAGATTTTGACCCCCCCCCCAAGTAGGCTGCTTAACTACTTATACAAAGGAGTTAGCACTTATAATGTCTAGGAATCTTTGGGCATACCAGCCTTTGTGGTTAAAGTCCACTATTTAATAAATGGATTGTTGAAGTCACCCAATGAAAACAGTATTTCTATATACGGGCTGTTTAGTAAGTACATTCGGGGACATGGATAGTCCTATAGTAGGTGATAATTTGATAACCTGTCTTGTTTAGGGTAATACAAACTTCAGTAAGCTCCATTTCTGGGTCATGGTGAATATGTCTTCAGATAACTGGGTCCCTGATAAGTACTGACAATCCCCCCATTTCCAGCAAGTCTGAAAGTATGACAGGCGCTGAAATATGTAACCAATAGACTCCATCCAGAAGCCCAGAAATAACCCACCTCACCTATGTAAGAAAATGAAGATGAAACCTACTAAAAGAAGGAGTGCTGTCTTTACTCTGAAACCAAGTCTCAGTTGTAACATGCATATGGATGTATTCAAGATGCCACAGAACACCTAAACACAGCAATTTTTTGTTAAGATTTGTGGCAATAGGCAGGGGAGACTGGAAGTTACTGCAAGCCTTTATGTTACGCTGGAATGTCCAAAAGGCACCAATGGGGCAAAAAGTCCTTTGACTGGTATATGGAATACATGGAAAGAAAGGTGCATGTCATTGACGGTTGGGCTGTTAATTACCTCACTCAAAGATAATGACTCCCAACCCCCCCCCCCCCACACACACACACACACACCAGGACAGCAGCTAATTAGACAGTTGTTAAAGCCAGTTATCTTTGCTTTGTATCTGGGTACCATCCTGTGTGATTGCAGGACTCTATTCTGGAGAAACAGGAACTCATGTGGCAATTAAAGCTGAACTCTTTTAGAAAGCCCCTACTAAACACTACTGTTTCATTTAAAAGTGCACTGGGAAGAAAAAAAATTGCATTGTTTACATGACTAAGTGTATTTTTTTTTTTTTTTTTTTACAAATTTTGGTTTTCGTACTTTTTTTTAAATCATTTGACATTTATATTATATTTTGTTTATCATCATCATATATTTTTTTTTCTTTTTTGGTTCTCTTTTTCCACTTTAAAAAAATGATGATAATATAAATATACTAACTAATTATACAGTTATAGGTTTTTTTCGGTTTGTACACACAGACCTGGAGAAGCTAGAAGAACGTCTTTTCTTAACAATACAATAGGTTACTGAAAAAGAAACTGATTTTTATACAAAAATTTATATGTATATATTTATATATGAAGATTTATATATAATAATGAACTAAAAGGAATATTTCCAGCCATGTAGTATTTCCAGCCAAGTAAAAATCTGCTTTGTAAAAAAAAATCACGAAATAAGATAGGGCTATATATTTTATGACAGTACTACTAGGTAGGGCAGGACTCAAATGTCACACTGATGGGGGGGGAAGGGATGTTAACATGTGCAATAACACTTTGTTTTTTTACAAAAGCACAGTAAACATGCCTGATAAAAAAAAATATATATATATATTTAGAAGATTTTATTATTACTTTTTGACTTGACGAAGTTACGCGTTATACTTCTACTACTATTGTCTGATCTGATTAATATACAGTTGACACTAGCAAAGCAAACTCTACAACAAGTGTCAGCATGTTCTTCTAGGTTGAACACTTCAGATCTTTCATACCTACATCAGCTAACACCACGGTATAGCTGTCATACATGACAGACTGGAGGGCTCTTGTGATGTCATGGATCCTGGCACCGGAAAGGTAGTTAACACCCTGCATTTATCGAGCACTGAGTCAATAGACTAGACAATGGATTCGCCACTTACTAGGGCATTTGTACTTGGACAGCCAGACACAGTGGCAGGGGAAGTTCTGCAGTCTGATGACTCACTAAGTTATTACAGTATGGCGGGGTTGTGTTTCTGGGTTGCAGCAGAGGCTTTTTAGCCCGAATACTTGAAGGTTTAGGGAGTGGATTTATTTTTGTAACAACAACAGCACACTTTGGTTTAGTGTGGTCTTATGGAAGTATGACTGCATTTGTGTTGCTTAATGATCATCTTTGATAAGTGAACGGGAAGCCACCAGGTTATATAATTACTCCTTTCACAAATCATGTCACATTGGTCCAAGAGGGTGTTGGCTGGTATCTCTGTTGCCTTGACTCTGCGAACCCCCCACCCGCCGTGAGATCGACTAGTATTAAGCAGTTCCTATGTCGTCTCAGAATACCACAAGCGGAAGATGGCAACAGAAGGGCTACAATAGCCTGGGCGTCTGATTTTGCCAAGAATGATGCACTGAACCAATTTAATCAGCAGAGAGAGAAAATGTTAGGTAGATAAACTGTACTGTGCAAAAGATTTAGTAGGAGACATAAAAACAGTGATGCAATAACTACTCTAACCTACAGGTAATAAACTAACAATACAGTCTAATCCAGCAGTAGTTCACATGTACAGTATCAAAATTCAGCATAAAAGTATGAGGGCTGAAGAGGCAGAATAAACTAGAATGCAGTATAATCAGAGAGTAAAACAGAAGTACTGTCTAGTACAGTACATAATTATAGCAACGACAAAGCAAAACTCAAATTCAGTATAGAAACAATATCCTTCATGCCGAACACTTAGTAAAAATTACACATAGAACACTCTAGAACAGCAGGATCTGATGGAACCAATAACTTGAAGGGAGCCTGCCTCAGATGCAATGTAGTACGCACTTCAAGGATCGACTGCTACCAGTGAAATGGAAAGGTTAGCTCAGAAGCCACAAAACACACCATTCTAGAGAATCCATACACTGAGGTACCACCAAATAATTACTTCTGGTATTTATCAGACATAGTTGCCATATACTTGGATGCAGTCAGATATAGTTACTGTCAATAATTGGCCTAAGTATAAAGGAAAATGGAGTCATTAATGGCTGTTGATGTTGGTTATGAACAGTTACAGAACAGCAGGGAGGCACTGTACCAACAACAATCTGGGTAGCTCACCTGCATGCAAAAAAATTACTATAGAAAAACAGCAGCAGCACAGAAGCAGTGCAGCAGAGCTAGGGGCAATAAGGAGTTCCTGTAAGCAAACAGCGGTAGCAATGCTCAGAGCAAAGTTGCTCTACTAGTAACAGCCAAGCAAATAAGGTGAGGGAACGAAATTAATATGGAGAAAGGTAGACAACTATTATAAACACTTGAAAACAAATAATGATTATATGGTGCAACATACCCCAGTATTGTGCATAGTGAAGCAAGGTGAAATCTGGTTAGAACTAAACACAATGCATTTTCCTTTGCAGCACTTAAAAGTCATGACTAACCGGGAAAAAATGTCATTAAGCGTGGAGCAAACAGAACACCCATGACATCAGCAAAGTTCCTACTCCCACTTAAAAAAAGAAAATAAATAAAAAACAAAGAAAGCAATCATACAGACAGAACTGGATTAAATAAAAAAAATATTCCCCTGATGTCTTTGGAGTGGTAGCAAGGTCAATTCTAATTAGACCTAACCAATCCATTGTGCTGGATATTAGACCAGATTCAAGGAAATCTCAAGTGCTGCAGATAGCTGAAGATAAATAGGGGACTTCCCTGCAGTACCTCTTAAGTTTGAGCCTGCAACAGGCAGTCAACCAGGTCAGTGTACATTTGGATTTTTGTTCTCAGAAGTGTCACTGCAAGGACATGGCACTTTGTACAGACCCAAGGGACAGCGGAAATGCCAAAAGGCAAGAAAGTAAAATGAAAATGGAAGTCCTTTGCACTGAAATTGAGGAATATATGGTATTCTTTGCATATAGATCCAAGTAGAAAGGCATATGCCACCCCTTGTCTCTGATTAAGCAGTCAGTAAATCACCCCCCAATATAAATCAAATTTGTGGGTCACATTTGGGTTGCACAGCTAGGCTCATATACAACAATGAACTTACGGAGTTTTCTTACATTTACTATGATGAAGTTACAGTTGCTTTACCCTGCAATTATGCCACTACAGCTTGGATCCTGGATCAACTAGGCTTGTAAATTGATGATCATCAACTGCCACCAGTTCCTCCTCTTGTTCTCTGGCACTACTGGACATGCAGTAAGCCTCCCACAGAGATAGCCAGACCCTTGTCTGGGATTGGTGAGGAAATCAAGGGCACTGGTACAGTGTGCCCTAACCCCGCTTAGCCTGCAGAAACCTTGCAAGCTCTTCATTCACTGCCTTCAAAAGGTGCAGTCATGCTTTCGTGCATGAGCAACCTTCCTGACCATTAGTATAATGCTTGCAGTATGGAGCTTGCTAGGCTGCCACTTCAATGAAACTAGGCAGCCTCCCCCTCCCCAAGCACAGGTGAGCTGATGTCAGCAGCTCAGTCCCATCCTCACTCACCTAGGCTTGCAAAATCTTGTCTAGAGTCTCCAGGTCCAATGATTTAACAAATCATACTGACTTCTTTGGGGTCACTGGTTTACCACCCTATTCTTAAGAACCTTTGTTTAATGTCTCCTTAACAGCCTTGCTGGATCTGCTTGATCTGGCTGATAAGCATCCACTGTCAAGCCTTTCTTTTACAGACAAGGTTACATAGCAATGCAGAGTACATCATAGCTATATTCACACCTTACTTCTCATGACCTCTTAAATCTATATCAGTCTAGTTTTTGAGCTCAACAAAGCACTGAGGCTGCCCAGATGAGATGGTGTAAATGGGCCCAGAGATTATATTCAGCCTTTGTCCTCCTTGATCTCACAGCATTCTACATAAAGAATAATCATATTTCAATCATCTGAGTGTACAGTTAATATTATGGTGCTCAAGTGGTTTGCCTTTTACCTCTTCAGCCACCAACAGGTTGTGTCAGGTGGTACGTCACCTGATTATTACTGCTTGAGTGTGGAGTAGTGCAGGGCTCAAATTCTTGCTCTTTTATTACTCAGTGTACATTCTGCTGTTAATAAGGCATCATTACAGTGACATGAATTCAGTACATTGTTTAACCTGACATTTACCTTTACCTCCCCATTCCTCAAGGGTCTGTTTGTGATTTTACTATTGTTGCCTGTCTGGAGGCAATCACTTAAACATAAGGTAGTTATTTTAAGTTTAAACCATTAAAGGCTGAAACAATGCTTTTGCATGCTATAGTATGTCTAGCATCAGTGCACTGCCCATTGGTTTTCATCTCCTTTGGTGAAATAAACAAAATGCGTGCATGTAATCTGGACTTTACAAATGACTACCTGTTGGCAATGAAGGGTCAGTTATCGGCAGAGCTTAAGTTTTATTTCCCCCTTAAAACTTCTCCCCTGGAGTAAGCACGTGATTTCCATCTGTGGACTTAGTACTGCAAACCTCACATTAGTATCCTCCTGGTAAAGTACTGCAGTGCAATTAATCTCAAAGTATTTGAGTCACTTTTGCCACTAAGAACGGTCAAAGCCATCTGAATGACTACTTGGCTATAACTCTATTCTAGCATCTTATACACCTGTCGGCTGCTAGCTTGCCTAATGCAATGTACTGTTGTTTGTCCCAATTACTTGCCATACTACTTCTGTTCACTGCAACCCGAAAACAACTTGTACTGTCTTCCCCATTCTTAACCAGAGCACTTGCTCTGTATCTACATGTACTGTTCTTATTTAGGACATGTACAGATTTTGTGTTTCTACAACTTGCTCCTGCTACTGAGTTAGCTACTCTTTGTCACTGCTTCGGGTGATTTATTTATTTTTTGCTTAACTTTTCATTATATATGGCTTGTCTGAACTCACAATCTACTCCCCCCTGGATGTCACAACTCTGAACTCATTATGTACAAGACAATGAGGTCTGCTTACGCTGCTGGATTCTTTGAGGGTCATACCTCATATGAAGGTCGAGGAGTTAAGTACCACTCCAATTATTCTTTCAGTATTTATTGCTGCTTGCTGTCTTGTTACTGACGATTTGCCTTGCCCAGCTAGAGCTGAGAGGTTAAGTCTTGTTGCTGCCGGGTTGTAGTTTGCCTGTACTGCTACAATTAACTTGTGTTACTGCATTTTAACTGTTTTAATGTTCCTTTATTTTGCTATCTTATCTGTGTTTTACTTCTACGGCTGTCACTGCTAAAAATCAGATTGCACAGTACAGTAAGAATACTCTTTTAGGGTTACAACATCTAACTAACCCACATCTACCATTACCTGATTTCCAGCTATGTAGGTTCATAGGTAGGTACTAGGCTATCTGCCCAAGGGCATTTATAAGCCTAGCCAGAATGTGTTGGCTTTCGCCTCCCTTTTAGATTAGTTTCCTGAGCCTCTGTCCACCAGGGCCATTGAAGTGATCCCAGGGGTAAATTTACGATTTCCCATCCACTCGTCAAGATTTCTCTTGAAGGGAGTCAGTGAGGGGCTCTGCCTAACATAGATTGGGACTCTATTCCAGAGTGAGGGAAGTCTCTGGGACAGGAATCTATCCCTCCAGCATGTCCTATTTATTGTTGTGCTGAGGTTTAAATCCCTAGAGCATGTGGCTCTAAGAGATTTGTTTTTTTTTGAGGTAGAGCATGTCCATTAATTCCGGGTTAGACATGGCCTTGTACGTCAGGCAAAGATCACCTGTGAGTAGGCGGTAAGCAACCGAGTAGAGCTGGAATTTCTTTAGTCGAGCTGCATAGGGCATATGTTTGAGGCCCACGATCCTCTTGGGAGGAACTTCTGTGGTCTTTCCAGCTGTTGCAGGTGTCTAGTAAGGTACATCCCAAATGGAGCATTGTACTCTATTATGGGCCTGATGAGTAGATGGGCACAATGACCTCTCTTGATCAAGATGTGAGGATGTCTGTGTCAGCTGGAGAGTCAATTATGGCCCCCAGTGTGCAATCATCTGCGAACTTGGTCAGCCATAGTCCTCCCGTGTTTGCCTGTACCTCAGAGAAGTATATACTGACCATTTGAGTTCTATCCATGAGTCAGTTGGCAACCCATCTCGTGATATAGAGGTTAATGGTCAAGCTGGTAAGCTTGTCTATAATGCCAGAGTGGGGAATGGTGTCGAAGGCCTTTGCGAGGTCCAGGTAGGCTGTGTGGACTACCTTTCCCTCATCTATGGCCTTGGTAACTGTTTCAAAGAAGTCAACTAGGTTAAGGAGGCAAGATCTGCCTTTAACAAAGCCGAATTGGGTAGGGTCCAGTGTCTGGAGGTTCCCAATGTCTCTGTTAATGAGTTCCATGATGATGTGCTCCATAACTTTGCAGACCAGGCTAGTCAGGCTTATAGGGTGATAGTTCCCAGGATCCGTTGTGGCACCACCTTTGTGGAGCGGGATAACTGTTGCTGTACGCCATTCTTTGGGAACATAGCCTGTGGTAAGGCTGAGTTTGAACAGTGAATTTAGGTGAAGGTTTAGTTCATTTTGGAGCTCGTGTAAGACGTAGCCTGGGATACCATCCGGTCCCATTGATGCTGTGTTTTTGGCTTTAGAAAGGGCTGTTTTCACCTGTTTGTCTGTGATGTCTGGGGCTCTACATTCTTCTGGGATGGACACGCGCCCTTTTGGGGGTGGGGGTGGGGGTAAAGTTTGCATTGAATCTGTCAGCCAGGATGATGGCAGTGTCAGTTGGTTCAGTGTATTTTTTGCCATTTTGTACTAGCTCAGAGCAGATCTGAGTTTTGCCACCTAGATTTTTGACATAGCTAAAGAAGACTTTGTGATTATCTTTAGAGTCTTTGGCAATTTTTCTTTCGAAGCTGGCCTTAGATGATTTTATGAGGGATCATAGTTTCTTGCTAATACTGATCATGGATGCCTTCCCTTTTTGGGATTTTGCTCTATCATGTAATAGTTTCCTCCTTCTGTTGTATAGCTTATTTATGGCTGGGGTCCACCAGACTGGTTTCTTCTTTTTGGAGGAGTGAGTCTTGGTTTTACTTAGGATGGCTCGATCCATGCATTCCTGTAGGTGCTCATAAAATGCATTTGTAAAGGATTCTGTGGTTTGGGCAGCATTATCCTTTAGCAAGGGGGCTTTGAAACTTTCCACCTGGGTCTTGAGAAGTGTGAAGTTTGCTTTTGAAAAGTTTTTCACAGTGGATTCCTTGACTGGAGGTGGGGTCGGGATGTGGATGTCCAGTGTGATTAGTTTATGGTCTGATCTTACCAGCGACGGGTTTACCTCTGGTGTGGAACACTGATCCCCCATATTGGTGATGATCAGGTCCAATATGTTGTCACCTCTTGTGGGAGTGGTGACCAGTTGTTCCAGGGCGTTTGAGTGTATAAACTTTAGGAAGTGCTCGGCAAAGGAGTCAGTACTTGAGTAGTTTTCCCAGTCAATGTTTGGGTAGTTGAAATCACCCAATATCATGGTGTTTGGTAGGACCTTCATACAGACATCGATTCTCTCCATACTGAGGAGTGCCTCGAGTGCGTGCATTTTGAGGTTTAGACTTCTGGCATTGAGTAGCATTACCCTCAGTTTTTGGTTTCTTGTGTTGTTTATGGAGGTGGGTTTGTCTTTTGAGCCTTGCCTAAAAAATGCACTATGGGGGTGGTAAGAGCCTTAAACAGTATTCGAAAGCCTAAGGGCGACAGGTGCAAGCCGTCTCTGGCGAAGCAACGTGGCTAGTCCAGCATGTCATCCAGGCTGACAGACACTGGATCCCCTTTGAATGACACCAATAGCTTAGCCAATTGTTAAAATTTATCATTTTATCTTTATACTGTGGCATAATTCTTGGTGAGAGCAAGATGCTACTCAGGGTCAGGGTCATACCGGCCTGGGCTACATGATCAGAGAGCTCCTCTATGTCTCTTTTCATGTAGTCCAGGGAGGTACGTCTCAGGTCAATCACACCAACATGGACAATGACAGAGTCATATTTGTACTTGTTTTGGAGTGACCAGAGTGCTTGTGTTATGTGGTGGATCCTGGCACCCAACAGGCAGCTTACAGTAACCTTCTCCTTGTTCAGTCTAGTGAGGGGGACGTCAGTGTGCCTGACAACAGAGTCACTTATTACTAGTGTATTGGGTGTGTTATTTAGCCATAAGGGCTGTGACTGCGTGGCACACTGACTTTGTGAAGTATGTGATATGTGGTTGTTGTTGGGGGGTGGAGGTTGCTTGGATGTCTGCTTTGGAGGTCTCTGCTGCTTTGGCAGATTTTTGTTTAGAGCTTCCGAGTATGTTTTTGTGTATTTATGTGTGTTGTTTGCTGGTGCAGATATGACTGGTCTATGTGAAACTGGTAGTGTGGTGCAAATGTTTCCCTTCTCCTCATGACTGGCTGTTCCAGTCTTGGGTTGAGAGAGCTTGGCCTCCAGTTTGGCTGTATAGTTGCATCCCTCACATACATCTGTGTTTGTTGGAAGGAGGAGAGGGTTGTCTAGTGTAAATGAGACAATTGTAACATTGCCTCAAGATGCCCAAATTCACCAGCTGGACTGGAGAGTACACCTGAAACTGCCCTTTGGACATGCCTGAACAGATAAAGTGAGCTGTTTTCCTGACTGTCCGGTAGGGACGAATAGGGAGCCCTGTTCTTCTTTATAGTATAAAGGGGTGTAGTGCTAGCGTTTATTAGTGCTTACTAAGAGATTTGAGCAAGTGCTGGACTGTAAATGAAAGGTTTGAATGCTTAAGTTGAGAGTTTGACTAGTTCCAAGGGAAAATTTGAAAAGCAGACTTTGTGGAGCCGGGAATAATTTAACCCTAGCTAACCGGCGCTGCACGGTGCACAAATCCGTGCAAAACCACGCAAATGCGGGTTTTAAAGCAGGGAGATGGAAGAGAGAGAGAGAGAAATTAGCCCAAAATGGCCAATAAACTAGTTGCTGGGCTTAGACCACTCCTCCAGGGACAGATAGGCTGCTCAAAGCTCCCCACTCTCACTGGTGAACAAAGAAACTTCCTTCTATCCAAGTAAGTTATGAGCAACACAGGAACTTGTACCACAGCCCTGAATTCAGCAGAACCTGAAAATTGGACTAGACTAGCTTAGAAATGGCGGGAAACAAGAATATGTTTTTTTCAGAAATACAGTAACTTACATTAAAAACACTTTAAATGCTCAGAAAAGGCTAGCGCACTTGAGTGTGTAGCTTACAACAGTTAAACAGATGCTTAGAACACAAAAACAATTAAAAACGACTTTACAGGTGCAATCAGATAAATAAGTACAATATGCAGCAAAAAACCCCCAGCTTTTTAGAGCATAAAAACGCTAGAAGATCGTGTTTTAGGTGAAATTAGCAGTCAACATAAAAAAAATGCAGAGAAATGATACTTAATCAATCCAAAGTCACTCTTTTGTCACTCTGCTGCTTGTAGGACTCTGCAGGACACCAGGAGGAGCTTTGCTGTGTTGTATACAAGCGCAAAACCACGCAAATACGGGTTTTAAAGCAGGGAGATGAAAGAGATAGAAATTAGCCCAAAATGGCCAATAAACTACTAGTAGCCATTCATCTGCATATTTTATGCACTGTGTTAGCTAGCAGAGGAAGGCCAATATGGGCATTCCTGACTGCACTTCTCAAGAGGAGCATCAGCTTACCTGCTGCTTCCTTGAGGTGAAACTCTGGAGTTTTTCTCTATATGTGGTGCCCGGAGTTCCACTTTTTCATCAGCGATAGCCAATTAAGTATTAACTACTAACCATTTTTTCACCATACACCAATATTAACTACTAACCATTTTACACTATACACCAATATTAACTACTAACCATTTACACTATACACCAATATTAACTACTAACCATTTTACACCATACACCAATATTAACTACTAACCATTTTACACCATACACCAATATTAGCTATTAACCATTTTACACTATACACCAATATCAACTACTAACCATTTTACACCATACACCAGTATTAACTACTAACCATTTTACACCATACACCAATATTGACTACTAACCTTTTTACACCATACACCAATATTAACTACTAACCATTTTACACTATACACCAATATTAACTACTAACCATTTTACACCATACACCAATATTAACTACTAACCATTTTACACCATACACCAATATTAACTACTAACCATTTTACACCATACACCAATATTAACTACTAACCATTTTACACTATACACCAATATTAACTACTAACCATTTTACACCATACACCAGTATTAACTACTAACCATTTTACACCATACACCAATATTGACTACTAACCATTTTACACTATACACCAATATTAACTATTAACCATTTTACACTATACACCAATATTAACTACTAACCATTTTACACCATACACCAATATTAACTACTAACCATTTTACACCATACACCAATATTAACTACTAACCATTTTACACTATACACCAATATTAACTACTAACCATTTTACACCAAGCACCTATATTAACTGCTAACCATTTTACACTATACACCAATATTAACTACTAACCATTTTACACTATACACCAATATTAACTACTAACCATTTTACATCATACACCAATGTTAACTACTAGCTATTTTACACCATACACCAATATTAACTACTAACCATTTTACACCATACACCAATATTAACTACTAACCATTTTACACCATACACCAATATTAACTACTAACCATTTTACACCATACACCAATATTAATCTTTGGCTACTTACATTATCTATTCAGTTATGTTTTTTTTATTCCATTCTCACCTTTTACTATTTTTTTCAGTTGGTTTGTTTTTATTTATAGGTTCATAGGTTCAGAGGTTCATACTAGGCTATCTGCCCTGGGGCATTTAAAAGCCTAGCCCGACTGTGTTTGGCTTACGCCACCCCTTGATTTGAGTATACTGTGCCCTTTTTAAAGTTTAGTTTACTGTGCCTCTGTCTAATAGTGACACGGAAGTAATCCCCAGGACAAACCTACGATCCCCCATCCACTCATCAAGATTCTTCTTGAAGAGAGTCAGTGAGGTGCTCTGCCTAACATGAATTGGAATTCTATTCTAGAGTGAAGGGAGCCTCTGGGTTATGAATCTGTCCCTCCAGCATGTTCTATTTATTTCTGTGCGGAGGTTCAAGTCCCTCGAGCACGTGGCTCTAAGGGATTTAGATTTACTGAGGTGGAGCATGTCCATTAATTCTGGGTTGGACATAGCTTTATATGTCAGGCATAGATCGCCTCGAAGTAGGCGGCATGCAACTGAGTAGAGCTGCAGTTTTTTTAACCGAGCAGCATATGGCATCTGTTTGAGTCCCTTGATCCTCCTGTTGAGGTACTTTTGGGGTCTTTCTAATTGCTGCAGGTGTCGGGTAAGGTACATCCCAAAGGGGGCATTGTATTCTATGATGGGCCTGATGAGGGATGAATAAAGGGGCACGATTACCTCTCTTGATCTAGATGTGAATCCTTTCATGATGAGGTGGGCTATGTAGAAGGTCTTTCTAACCACTTTGGCAATGTGGTTGTCAAAGGAGAGATTGCTATCAACTTGGGTCCCCAGACACCTAATTACTTTCTCTGTACTTAATGGGTTACCACCTATGTGTTAATTTGTGGGCACATTGTTTTTGCCAAAGGGTATGACTATACACTTTTTGGCATTTAGCTTTAGACCATGGCTCTGGCACCAGTTATCCGTCTCTGCGAGACCTTTTTGAAGGATGTTCGTGTCAGCTGGAGAGTCGATTATGGCGCCCAGTTTGTAGTCATCTGCGAACTTGGTGAGCCATAGTCCTCCCACGTTGGCCTGTACCTCAGAAAAGTAAATACCGAACAAGAGAGGTCCCAGGACAGAACCTTGTGGGATGCCACTTGTGACCGGTTTCGAGTCTGACACGGCTCCAGCAACTCTGACTCAGTGGGTTCTGTCTTTGAGCCAGTTTGCGATCCATCTTGTGACATAGGGGTTTATATTTAGGCTGGATAGCTTATCTATGATGCCCGAGTGGGGTATTGTGTCAAATGCCTTTGTGAGGTCCAGATAGGCTGTGTGGACTACCTTCCCTTCATCTATGGCCTTGGTGACTGTTTCGAAGAAGTCGACCAGGTTCAAAAGGCAGGATCTGCCCTTGACGAAGCCAAATTGGGTAGGATCTTGTGTCTGTAGATCCCCAATGTTTTTGTTTATGAGTTCCATGATGATCCTCTCCACAGCCTTGCATACTAGGCTAGTCAGGCTTATGGGGCGATAGTTTCCAGGGTCCGCAGAGGCGCCACCTTTGTGGAGTGGGACCACTGTTGCTGTACGCCATTCTTTGGGCACATATCCTGTAGTGAGGCTGAGATTGTACAGCAGTTTTACTTGAGGGATTAGTTCTTCTTGGAGTTCATGTAGGACGCAACCTGGGACGCCATCTGGTCCCATGGAAGCAGTGTTTTTTGCTTTGGAGAGGGCGGCCTTCACCTGAGCATCAGAGATGTTTGGGAGGCTGCACTCTGCTTGGATAGATACTTGCTCTTTTGGGGGGGGGGGGGTGGAGAAGTCTGCACTGAACCTGTCTGCCAGGATATTGGCGGTGTCTGTGGGTTCAGTGTAATTTTTGTTGTTTAGAATCAACTCAGAACAAGTCTGGGAGTTGCATCCCAGGTTCCTAACATAACTGAAAAAAGCCTTATGATTGTCTTTAGTGTCCTGTGCAATTTTTCTCTCGAAGCTGGCTTTGGAGGATTTTATGAGGGATCGTAATTTTTTGCTAGTACTGATCAGAGATGCCTTCCCTTTTAGGGATTTTGCTCTATCATGTAGTAGCTTCCTCCTTCTGTTGTACAGTTTATTTATGGCTGGGGTCCACCAGACTGGACGCCTGCCTTTGGATGATTGGGTCTTGATTTTGTTTGGGATAGCATGATCCATGCATTCTTGGAGATGTCCATAGAATGTGTTTATATAGGATTCTGCAGTTTGGGCCGTAGTTTCCACTGGCCCTGGGGCCTTGAAGGATTCCACTTCAGTTTTGAGAAGTGTGAAGTTCGCTTTTGAGAAGTTTTCAAATGTGGTTTTCTGGGCTGGGGGCGGGGTCGGGATGTGGATATCCAGTGAAATTAATTTATGGTCTGATCTTACCAATGAGGGATATACTTCTGGTATGGAGCATAGAGTCCCCATGTTGGTAATGATCAGGTCTAGTATGTTTTCCCCTCTTGTGGGAGTGGTGACTAGTTGTTCCATAGCATTTGAGTTTATAAATTCCAGGAACCTTTGGGCTAAGGTGCTGGGGCTTGAGTAATGCTCCCAGTCTATGTTTGGGTAGTTGAAGTCGCCCAATATAAATGGTGTTCGGAGAGATCTTAGTGTTCTCCAATGTTTTCAGGAAAGCCGAGTGGGATTCCTGACTTTGAGAGGGTGGTCTGTAGGATGCTATAAACTGAAAAGCAGTCTTGCCCACTGTCAGTTGCACATGGATGGTCTCCGATACTTCGTGCACTGCCACTAACCTGGAGGTATGGATATCCTTGATAAATATGGAAACTCCTCCTTTTGTGGTTCAGCCCGGGTTTTGGGGCCGAAAAGCATGATATGAGGTATAACCTGGTAGTGCTGGGGTGCTCTCTGGAGCCTTGAACCAGGTTTCTGTCACTGCACAGATATCAATGTTCTCCATACTGAGGAGAGCTTCGAGTGCATGCATCTTGTGGTTAAGACTTCTGGCGTTTAGCAGCATTACCCTTAGTTTCTTGTTCCTTGTGCTGTCTATGGATGTGGGTTTGACTTTTGAGCTTTGCCTAAAAAAGGCACTATGGGGGTGGCAAGAGTCTTTGCCAATATCCGAAAGCCCAGGGGTGACAGGTGCAAACCGTCCCTAGCGAAGCAACGTGGCTTGTCGAGCATGTCATCCCAGGCTGACAGACACGGGATCCCCTTTGAATGACACCAAAATTTTAGCCAATTGTTAAAATCGATCATTTTGTCTTTATACTGTGGCATCATTCTAGGTGAGGGTAAGATGCTGCTCAAGGTCAGGGTCATACCAGCCTGGGCTACATGATCAGAGAGCTCTCCTCTATGTCTCTTTTCATGTAGTTGAGGGAGGTACATCTCAGGTCATTCACACCAGCATGTACAATGACTGAGTCATATTTGTATTTGCTTTGGAGTGACCTGAGTGCTTGCGTTATGTAGCGGATCCTAGAGCCCGACAGGCAGCTCACTGTAACCTTTTCTTTATTCAGCCTGGTGAGTGGGACGTCAGTGTGTCTGACAATAGAGTCACCTAGTACAAGGGTATCAGGTGTGTTATTCAGCCTTAAGTGCTGTGACTGCTTGGCACACTGACTTTGTGGCTATGTGTTGTACGTGTTTTGTTTTGGGGTAGCATTTGCTTGGATGTCTGCTTTGGAGGTCTCTGTTGCTTAGGTAGATTTTTACTTAGAGGAGCCTCCGAGTATGTTTTTGTGTTTTTATGTGTTTGGTTCGCTGTTGTGGTGGGACTATGTGATACTGGAATTGTGTTGTGTGAGGTTACCTTCTCCTCCTGACTGGTTACACCAGTTTTGCGATGAGAGAGCTCAGTCTCCAGTTTGGCTATATGGTTGCATCTCTCACATATATTTGAACCTGTTTTGGGAGGAGAGGGTTGTCCGTGTACATGAGACAGTTGTAACATTGCCTCAAAATTCCCAGATTCACCAGCTGGACTGAAGAGGAAAAAATTGATTGACCTTTGGTCATGTTAAGAGTAATACAGGGAACTGAATTAAAACGGACCAATAGGGGACAAGGTAATCGTAGAGAGTATAAGAGTAAGTAGTGCTTATGGTTTATTAGTGCTAACTTGTAAGATTACTTATTTGGACCAGTGAGGGGCCTTAGAATGAGAATATGGTGTTTAATTTGAGAGATAGAGCAGTTCTAAGGGAAAAAGTGAAGAGCAGACTTTGTGGAGCCAGGAATAGTTTAAACCCAATTAGGCGGCACTGCACAATGTTGCGCTATGCGCAAAAGAGGGTTTTAAGAGAGAGAGAGAGAGATCAAGGAGTTTGGAATTGACCCAAAATGGCCAATAAAACTACAGTTTCAAGGCAGTAACCACTCCCACAGGGGCAGGCAGGCTGCTCAATGTTTATCACTGCCACTGATGAACACAGAGACTTCCCTTTAGCCCAAGCAAACAATGGCCTCCAAGAAACTTACAAACAGTTCAGAACAGCAAATCTGTAACTGAACTTTTTTAAATCTCAGAAAAGTGGGAAAAAAGCAAGATTTTTTTGTTTTTTTTTTTAAGGAAAGCAGTGGTTCACAAGTATCAACAAGTTAGAACAGTGCAGAAAATGACCCCACACTTGAGTGCTAGGCCAGAGACAGATAAAATGCAAGTTTTAAGAAAAAAAACGATTTTAAAAATAAGTGCAGGCAGGAAATTCAGTAATCAGCTCTAGGTTGTGTTCTAAATACAGTTACCAACACAGAAATCAAGTTTAACAAGCCAGAAAATGCTCAAAAGTAGGCGGCAATGCAGAAAAACTTAACAAATAACCTGAAGCAAAATACTTAAAATCTCAAAAGTGGCTTCTTTCTTCTCTCAGCGTTTTCTCCTCTTGGTGGGTGCTTCACCAACAGCCAACAAGTCCAAAAAGATGCCAAAACCACAAAGCAATCGGGTTTTAAGAGAAGGAGATCAAGGAGTTTGGAATTGACCCAAAATGGCCAATAAAACTACAGTTTCAAGGCAGTAACCACTCCCACAGGGGCAGGCAGGCTGCTCAATGTTTATCACTGCCACTGATGAACACAGAGACTTCCCTTAGCCCAAGCAAACAATGGCCTCCAAGAAAGTTACAAACAGTTCAGAACAACAAATCTGTAACTGAACTTTTTTAAATCTCAGAAAAGTGGGAAAAAAGCAATATTTTTTTTTTTTTTTTTTTTTAAGGAAAGCAGAGGTTCACAAGTTTTTTTAAGGCAAGCAGAGGTTCACAAGTATCAACAAGTTAGAACAGTGCAGTGCAGTACATTTGCTGCATGTTGCTTAGTTATAAGCAAGGACTAATCTCACTGCTTAGTAAATAAATAAATATTGTTTTTATATATTCTATATTTTCTAATTGTTATATATTCTAATTGTTTTCCAACTTCTTGTGTAACCTTTTGTATGTTTGACTATGTGGAGCTTTTCTCCCTGGGCCTCCGCTAAAAATGGACATGTATCCAGTCGGACTATCCCGGTAAACAAATGCAAAATAAATAAATAAATAAATAAATAAATAAATAAAATAAAGATTAAAGATGGACACATCATACTATCAGGGTCATCTCCTGCTGGATGGAGATGAAGAGGAAAACTGGGGCTAAAGGGAGGGTCAGCATGTGTAGAATTACAAGGAGAACGATTCAAAGCTTTCTTATGGAAACATTTTTCCACACAGGGTGATGAAGCTAAGGAATACTATGTTGAGAGGTGATGGTAGTTTGTAGGACAAAAAAATTACTGGGACAAAAACAAGGATTGAAGAGGCAGGGATAAAAAAGCAGCAGTTGCATAGGATTTAGCTGCAATACTTAGGCAAAGTCATCACATCATAGGCTTTCTTGCATGATTATAATTACTTTTTACTATTATTTCAGTCACAAATACAACTACCGAAAAGACAATTGTTCAGCCACACTGCACAGCCATAGTTTCAACTTACCACCAAAATGATCCTGCCAATCTGCTTTCATGTCTTTAACATCATTCTTATGGGATCCGTCAACATCTTCTGGTAATAAGAATGGGTTCTTTGGCATCCGGAAGTCTGATTAACAAGAAGACAAAACATGACTACATAAAATATTACTTCTCATGTACTTTGCAAATCAAGCCACCCCAACCTACATTTACTAGAAGAATGCATCCTGCATGACACGTGTCCACTCCACCTCTCTCACATCAAGACTCAGACCACTTTTCACTGCCTCCAGAACTTGAGCAAATCCTCACCCATTACAACCAAGAACATCCATTTAATAGACTAATATGTATTCATTTATTGCATTTATCAACTGTACTATAGTTACACTGTCTGTGATTCTCCTTTCTAAAAATATATTCTGGGGTCATTCGTATCATCTACATGCTAGTAAAGAATGTTTTCATATAATCAGAAAAAAAAACTGAAAAAAATTATATCAGTGTACTGACTTCGAAGGAAGTTGGTGAAACCCTGATTTTAGAAAGGGTTCAGTAGGCCAAAGTGCAGACTCAGGACAGTGTAGTACAAGCTCAAAGGACAGCAACCTGCTGTACAATGTAGACATCCACTAGGTAAGAATTCTCAAAACTTTGAAATAAGGTGCAAATATGTTGCTCCATCCAATGGGGGGGGGGGGCAGTATAAGCAGCTAACATAGTACACCCTACACTAAAGGAATGTGGGAAAAAAAAGCTAACAAGGATGGTACCCCACAGCGAAGGGTGCTGCCCCCAGTAGTATTAGCATGGGTCAGGAAACTGAGCTAAAAGGCTTTACAGAGATAAAAGCCCAAGTGGAATTCAGAGAAACTAAACAACACTAACACAGAAGGCCTTAGGCTGGGAAGCTAAAGAGATAACACACAGGATCTTACCATAAGAAATAATCTATGAAGAGGACCTCCTTGGCTTCTGTGCCTGGATTATCCTCACCACCACTCAGTACTTGGCATCCTGTTCGCAGAATGTTTTGCATTAATGGATAGGCACCCTCGCTAATACAGAACATGTTGTCACATAATACAGGGCACGGTGTCCATGTAATCTACAACAGCCATGCTTATCCCCCGTGCCTGACAGCTTGTTCTAAATGCCCCCATCTAGCAACTTCCTAAAATTCGAGAACAGTGAAGATTTGGTATCCTCTCTACTAACAAGTGATGAAGTGGTACATACTTACCTGGCTTACAGGAAATTGCTAGCCTAGCCTAGATGGAGTAAACATTCACCTACGGAGGGATAGAGGGGAGGGTATACCTAATCCATTAAGAAGGCTCCTATTCAAAGATCAACTGACACATTAACAAAACATTTGCTGCATCTGACAAACAAGACCCTCCCTGAAGGGTCCTACTGTTGATGGAATTGCCGGCCAGAAAAATGCAGCTGAGAAGGAAAAGCAAGAGAGTCATACAAGAAATGGCAAAGCACTGAGGAACATTGTTACAATGGTCTGACTCGAGAGATGCAACAATGAATGCTGTCAAATTTCACCATCACATAAGGCGACAGCACAGAGGCCAAGAAAAACATGGTCTGCAAAGCATTTTGATGGTCTTGTTACCATTACCCCAAGGAGAAAAGAGCGTTCCCCCCACAACCCTGAGGTAGAGTGAAGTCTTAGGCTTACAGCAAAAGTGGATGGAAATCATACTTCCACCCTACAAAGAAGGACCAGCCTCTGTCACTCCCCAAGTGACAGCAACTTGCACTGGCTGACAGGTTGACCTGCAGGGCATTGAATGGCTGAAGTTGTAAGGGCCACATTAGAAGAACCCCATACTGCAAAAACTACAAAATACACCTCCCCAGGAACCCTGAAAGGCCATCCCAACTCCTTTAGCCAGAGGGGGAGAACATAGGTAATATTAGAAGTCTTCAAAGAACACAAGAGACTCAGCAGACCAGAAGCATGTCCAGAGCTGAGACCTTGGCTCTGTACCTCATATGCCTGCTGAGCCTTCTCTTTTCCTCCTACACAAGCAGAAAGTCCATTAGCAGGAAAGCAGTTTCCAAAGAAGTTAGGAAGCTGCCTGGCAAACAAGAAGATATCTAGCAGACACCCAAAAGGGGTCTCTTATGTCTAAGGAAGAATACAATAAAATACTATCAAGGTCATTTCGTAGGGGTTGTGAACACAGCCCATTTGATTGACTGGCATAATCAAGTATCCTCCACCCTACCAAGGTATTCACTATGGAAAATTACTACTTAAACATGGAACTGTGTTGCCAAGGCACTTAAGAGTGAAAGGTAGATCCTCACCTTATCCCAGATGCAAGGAGGTTTCAAGTGTATTCACGATCCCCTCCACCAAAAGTGAGACGTATGGCAGAAGAATAAGTAAATCTTGGTACCATTTCTGTTTTCCACATGAACCTCCCTGTCTGACAGTTGTACAGGGTCTTACTATAGATAAAGAGAATTCTAAGCTGACAACCCCTCCCTGTGATCAGTGAGAAGTTTGCCTTCTGGTGAGAAGGCAGTCTTACTGCAATGTGTACGACAGTGATATCAGACATAAGCCCTCTTCAGTACAGCAGGGGAAGCAGAGGACACAGCGTGCCTTGTGGCTTGCATGATGAATTCAACAAAGGCTGCTGCATGGGCAGATGAACATGATTCAAGTTTAAGTTAAAGCAACAACTGAAGTGTCTGATAACCTCCATAAAGGAAGCATCTGCCCAAACAGAAGAGCTCCTGTGCTCCAAAACGCCATGCCAGAAATGAAGTCCTAAACCGGATTCGCTCAGGGAACCAATTGGTGGGGGAATCTTTAATCTCTCTTTGGTGAACAAAACTGCATGCAAATGGGGCATGCAGAAAATCAGGCTAAGTACGACCTGGGCAGAAAAAAATAGGCAGTCAAAGGGCTGTACATGATGTGGACAGGCCTGTGTCAAACCAGGTATTAACACCCAACTGAAATCCCTGAAAGAACAATTCCACAACCACATTTTCAAAAAGTACCATCTGAAATGTCAGGACTGCTGGAGTGAGTCCATAAGCACAGAGACTGGAAGGCTAAAAGAATGGACTTACATATTACCAAGTCTGTGCTAGCTATTTCCCTATTATCTGAGGTAGGGCAATCTCAGAGTTGGTATATTTAGGCGTGGGAAAGGCTGTGCCAACATTCCAGGACATGTCTAAATGGTGAGATACATGTATGCTGCACTACCTGTCCTCAGGCCTTCTCATACACAACTATGTTAATTGAGGATGACTCCCTCTCCCAGAAGCACTGAGATACCACAGACTTACCCCACAGCCAATCCTCCAAACAAAATCTCAGGCAAAATTCCAGCCCACCCACCAGGAACAAGGATCATTGATTCATAAACACATAATACAGAGCAGTACAAAGGGAAAAATCTAAGTAAACCATTGACAGACTGAAATGGTGGCAAACCTGTTTACAGCTGAATCATAATAAAGGACAAATTATTATCCCAGGGATAAAAATCCAAAGGCAGGAATTCCAGGGGGAATTGTCTGCCACCACTGCTATTTTGTTCTGCTTTTAACTCTTTAAGCTGTTTACTTAATAGATTAGGATATGGTTACAGCTTTATTTGCAGAAACCTACTTCATTCAAAGAAATCTCTGTTTTTTGTGGATGATTTAAATTTGTATAGCACATCAGACAGCACAAGTACAAATTGTTAAAACTTTTTCAGATGACCCAAGAATGACATTTGATCTTGACAAATGTGCAGAAGCAACATTTATAGCAGGAAAGCTACAGCACAAAGAAAATATCAACCTGGGAAAGGAATATGATGCAAAGGAACTTGAACAAGAGGGTGTATAAATCTGTGGGAATAATTGAAGAGTTGGCAATAAAACATTAACAAATGACAAAAAAGCTTAGTAAGGAATACATACTAGACTAAAGCCAATACTGAAAACTGGCCTTTCATTTAGGAATAAAGTCCAGTCGGTTACTCCTCTTGTTGTAATTTGCCGCTTTGCTGTGACTAACTGCCCCTGAACAGCACCGAATCAGCTGGAGAAAAAAACACTAGAAAAATATTTTATGCTTATCACAGGATATACAAAAATCAACGCATGTCAAGACAATATGTTCCTCGTTCTGAAGGAGGTATGGGCCTCCTTAAAATTATCTGCAATCATAGGACTGCATGCATATTTGCTGACATTATCACAATGAAACATACTGAAAGTTC
This sequence comes from Protopterus annectens, assembly GCF_019279795.1. Lineage (NCBI taxonomy): Eukaryota > Metazoa > Chordata > Ceratodontiformes > Protopteridae > Protopterus > Protopterus annectens. Next base: position 1,860,086,303 of record NC_056741.1, read on the forward strand.
TAAAGAATGAAAAAGTCTAATACGACATCTTTGCTCAGATTAGCATTTTGGAAATGAATGGGAATGGGAATCAAACCAGAAATACACGAATATCAGGTAGCAAAAGGAAGTGCCAAAAAGTGGGAGAAATAAAGAGCAGTACCATACGAATCCACAATTACAGTGGCAAGCTTAGAGAACTCCTGCAACAACCACATGTTCACAAAGACTTTACAAGAATGGTTAAGAAGTGAATTTAAACCAAAAGACGAAAGGTTAATAATGGAGTCTCAAGATAGATAGCTACATAAGTGTTGGTTTACAAAGTCTATAGACAATGTGTGAGACACAGACAAAACATGTCAGACTCCAAACCAGTTACAAGTGGCGTCCCACAAGGCTCAGTCCTGGGACCTCTCTTGTTCGGTATATATTTCTCGAAGGTACAGGCCAACACGGAAGGACTGTAGCTGACCAAGTTCGCAGATGACTGCAAACTGGGCGCCATAATTGACTCTCCAGCCGACACAAGCATCCTCCAAAAGGGCCTCATAGAAACAGACAACTGGTGACAGAGCCATGGTCGCAAGCTAAACGCCAAAAAGTGTATAGTCATCCCCTTTGGCAAAAACAAAATGTCCACAAATTACCACATAGGTGGTAATCCATTAAGTACAGAAGAAGTAATTAGGGACCTGGGGACCCAAGTTGATAGCAGTCTCTCATTTGACAACCACGTGGCCAAGGTGGATGTAGCTCACCTAATCATGAAGGGATTCACATCTAGATCAGGGGAGGTCATCGTGCCTCTTTACTCATCCCTCATCAGGCCCATAATTGAGTACAATGCCCCTTTTGGGATGTACCTTACCAGACACCTGCAGCAACTGGAAAGACCCCAAAAGTACCTCACCAAGAGGATCAAAGGGCTCAAACAGATGCCATATGCTGCCCGGTTAAAGAAACTCCAACTCTACTCTGTGGCATACCGCCTGTTCAGAGGCGATCTGTGCCTGACGTATAAAGCCATGTCCAACCCGGAATTAATGGACATGCTGCACCTCAGAAAATCCAAATCCCATCGAGCACGCTCGAGAGACTTGAACCTCAGCACTGAAATAAATAGGACATGCTGGAGGGACAGATTCATAACCCAGAGGCTCCCTTCACTCTGGAATAAAATCCCAGTCCAGGTTAGGCAGAGTTCCTCATTGACTCTCTTCAAGAAGAATCTTGATGAGTGGATTGGAGATCGTAGGTTTAACCCGAGTATCACTTCTGTCTCACTGTTAGACAGAGGCACAGTATACTAACCTCGAAAAAGGGCACAGCAAAATTCATTTAAAATGGGTGGCGAAAGCCAAACACATTCTGGCTAGGCTTATAAATGCCCTAGGGCAGATAGCCTAGTATGAACCTATGAAATGCAGGCTCTGTAATACAGACCTAAAAACAGCTGCATATCTCATTGTTGCCTGTGACATACTCATGGGTAAGGGTTTTTTATTCTGAAAGGCACAACAGTGTGGCAAGACTGCTGAATTCAGAATTATGTACACACTATAGCATACAAGTAGCTTAGAAACACTGAAGACGAGTTACAAAGTTGTTGTTGTATCTTTCGGCTTTTCCCGGTTAGGGGTCGCCACAGCGGAACTCCGGTCCTCTAATGATTGGCAGTAGATTTTTAAGTGCCGAGTTGCCAGCCCTGACACACAACCTTCAACGAAGGTACGTCCATTCACGCATGTCCCCACACAGAAGACGCTTTAGCTGAGAATCGAACAGGACAACGTCTTACTGTGAGGCGACAACGCTACCGCAGCACCACCACCGCAGTCTATTACTAAAATAAAGTTCTGATCACCTGGGATTATCCAATACGAACAGTTAAAAAGAAAGCAAAAGTAAGAAAACTGCATAGTAGTAAAAATGAAAAAGGATAAAAGTATTACTAAACATTGAAACAGCTACACCCAGCAATGATGGTGTCCTACAGAGTCACAAACACTAATCTCAGGACACTGAGACTCAAGTGTTTCCAAATTGCTGACTTGTAAATATCAAGACAAAGTACAAATGCTGATGTTAGACGTCTGCATCATTTACTGAGCTTCTGCACTTTTTCAAGTCCTGTTATAATTCACTGTGTTAAATGCTGGTTTCTTCACTTTGGGCATATAAATTTGAAGTGCTTGCTGGTATTTTACTGTTATAGTTGCTGATGTTCCAAACCCAGCACTGGGGATGCACAAGCCAGTGCATTTCTTCGTGCCGGTCCCAAGCCCGGATAAATGGGGAGGGTTATGTCAGGAAGGGCATCCGGTGTAAAACTTTTGCCAAATAACATATGCACACAACAATACAGATTTCCATACCGGATCGGTCGAGGCCCGCGTTAATGACCGCCACCAGTACTGCTAGCCAACAGGGTGCTGGTGGAAATTGGGCTACTGTTGGCCGAAGGAGGAGAAGGAAAAGAAGAGGGGGAAGGCATGCCTGAAGGCAGAAAGAGAGGAGGAAGGTTAGGAGTATAGTAGTGAGGTAGGAACTTTGAATGTTGGCAGTATGACTGGTATAGGGAGAGAGCTGGCTGATACGATGGAGAGAAGGAAGGCTGATATACTGTGTGTGCAAGAGAAGGGATGGAAGGGGAGTAAGGCCAGGTGTATAGGAGATGGGTTCAAATTGTTCTATCATGGTGTGAATGGGAGGAGAAATGGGGTAGGGATTATCCTGAAGGAGCAGTATGCCAAGAGTGTTTTGGAGGTGAAAAGAGTGTCAGACAGAGTGATGTTTATGAAGCTGGAAATTGATGGTGTAATGATGAATGTTGTTAGTGCATATGCTCCGCGAGTTGGGTGTGCGATGGATGAGAAAGAAAAATTTTGGAGTGAGTTGGATGAAGTGGTGGTGAGTGTACCCAAGAGACTGGTGATTGGAGCGGATTTCAATGGGCATGTTGATGAAGGGAACAGAGGGGATGAGGAAGTGATGGGCAGGTATGGTGTTAAGGAGAGGAATGCAGAAGGCCAGATGGTCATGGATTTTTGCGATAAGGATGGACATGGCTGTGGTGAATACGTATTTTAAGAAGAGGGAGGAGCACAGGGTGACATACATGAGTGGAGGAAGATGCACACAGGTGGATTATATCCTATGCAAGAGGGCCAGTCTGAAGGAGATTGGAGACTGTAAAGTGGTGACAGGAGAAAGTGTAGTTAGGCAGCAGAGAATGGTGGTCTGTAGGATGATGCTGGTGATCAAGAAGAGGAGGACAAGTATGACAGCAGTGCCAAGGATCAAATGGTGGAAGTTGAAAAATGGTGATTGTGAGGTGGAGTTCAGGGAAGAGTTAAATCAGGCACTGAGGGGCAGTGAAGAGTTACCGAATAGCTGGGTAACTACAGCAGAGATGGTAAGGGAGACAGCTAGGAAGGTGCTTGTGACATCTGGACAGAGGAAGGAGGACAAGGAGACCTGGTGGTGGAATGAGGAAGTAAAAGTAGACAGAGGAAGAGGCTGGTGAAGAAGAAGTGGGATTGTCAGAAAGATGAAGAAAAAAGACAGGAGTATAAGAAGATGAGGAGCATGGCAAAGAGAGAGGTGGCAAAGGCTAAGGATAAGGCATATGGAGAGTTGTATGAAAGGGTGGACATTAAAGAGGGAGAAAAGGACCTGTACCGATTGGCTAGACAGAGGGACTGAGCTGGGAAAGATGTGCAGCAGGTAAGGGTGATAAAGGAAAGTGAGGGAAATGTACTTACAAGCGAGGGGAGTGTGTTGAGCAGATGGAAAGAGTACTCTGAGGGGGTGATGAATGAAAAGAATGACAGAGAGAGAGAAGGTTGGATGATGTGGGGATAGTGAATCAGGAAGTGAAACATATTAGCAAGAAGGAAGTAAGGATAGCTATGAAAAGGATGAAGAATGGAAAGGCTGTTGGTCCAGATGACATATCAGTGGAAGCATGGAGGTGCTTAGGAGAAATGGCAGTGGAGTTCTTAACCAGATGGTTTACTGAAATCTTGGAAAGTCAGAGGATGCCTGAGGAGTGGAGAAAAAGTGTTATGGTACCTATTTTTAAGAATAAGAGTGATGTGCAGTTGTAGTAACTACAGACGGATAAAACTGATCAGTCGCAGCTTAAAGTTATGGGAAAGAGTAATGGAAGCTAGGTTAAAAAGGGAGGTGATGATTAGCGATCAGCAGTATGGTTTCATGGCGGGAAAGAGCACTACAGATGCGATGTTTGCTCTGAGACTGTTGATGGAGAAATATAGGGAAGGTCAGAAGGAGTTGCATTGTGTCTTTCTGGACTTGGAGAAAGCATATGATAGGGTGCCTAGAGAGGAGTTTTGGTATTGTATGAGGAAGTCAGGAGTGGCAGAGAAGTATGTAAGAGTGGTACAGGATATGTACGAGGGTAGTGTGACAGTGGTGCAGTCTTGCAGTGGGAGTGACAGATCTGTTTAAGGTGGAGGTGGGATTACATCAAGGATCAGCTCTGAGCCCTTTCTTATTTGCAATGGTGATGGACAGGTTGACAGACGAGATCAAACAGGAGGCCCCATGGACTATGATGTTTGCACATAACATTGTGATCTGTAGTGAGAGTAGGGAACAGGTTGAGGAGACCCCGGAGAGGTGGAGATAAGCTCTAGAGAGGAGAGGAATGAAGGTCAGCAGGACTAAGACAGAATATGTGTGTGTGAATGAGAGGGAGGATAGAGGAATGGTGAGGGTGCAGGGAGTTGAGTTAGCGAAGGTGGATGAGTTTAAGTACTTGGGATCAACAGTTCAGAGTAATGGTGAGTGTGGAAGAGAGATGAAGAAGAAAGTACAGGCAGGGTGGAGTGGGTGGAGTAGAGTGTCAAGAGTGATTTGTGACAGACGGGTACAAGTAAGAGTGAAAGTGAAGGTCTATAAGAGGGTAGGTCAGAAGGAGTTGCATTGTGTCTTTGTGGACTTGGAGAAAGCATATGATAGGGTGTCTAGAGGGAGAAAGCATATGATAGGGTGGATGAGTTTAAGTACTTGGGATCAACAGTTCAGAGTAATGGCGAGTGTGGAAGAGAGGTGAAGAAGAAAGTACAGGCAGGGTGGAATGGGTGGAGTAGAGTGTCAGGAGTGATTTGTGACAGACGGGTACCAGTAAGAGTGAAAGTGAAGGTCTACAAGAGGGTAGTGAGACCAGCTATGTTGTATGGGTTGGAGACAGTGGCACTGACAAAAAGGCAGGAGTCAGAGCTGGAAGTGGCAGAGTTAAAGATGTTAAGATTTGCACTGGGTGTGACAAGGATGGACAGGATTAGGAATCAGTATATTAGAGGGTCAGCTCAGGTTGGACGGTTTGGAGACAAAGTCAGAGAGGCAAGATTGCACTGGTTTGGACATGTGCTGAGGCGGGATGATGGGTATATTGGGAAAAGGATGCTAAGGATGGAGCTGCCAGGTAAGAGGAAAAGAGGAAGGCCTAAGATAAGTTTTATGGATGTGGTAAGAGAGGACATGCAGGCGGTTGGTGTGACAGAGCAAGATGCAGAGGACAGGAAGAAATGGAAACAGGTGATCCGCTGTGGCGACCCCTAACGGGAACATCCGAAAGAGGAGAGAGAGAGAGTTGCTGACGTTCCTGCACTTTGGGCTCATTTTTAGTTACTATACATTTGGAAAGGTTTAGTCTGCACTCAGGTGGCAGCTGGTCTCTTCTGAGCTTTGGAATCACTTAGGAAAGCTTATTTTGCTTCACTGATTTTCTGTGCCTGCATAAAGTTGTTGCATGTACTGCAACAGTAGTTAGCAGCCCTTTATAGACATGGGTACTTAGAATCCAACTTTCTCTATTAAAAAAAAAAACCTCTGTTAATTCTTTAGTACCTGGTTGCAAAATAAACCCCTTACTTGTGCAAAGAGGAGCAGTGTTCTATGAGACATCACTAAGAACTGGTTCATAGCCTAACAGCATCCAAGCAAACCTGCCATAGACTGTGGTTAGGAAAAAGGGAGGCACTGCTCCAGCAGTTTTGTCTTTACACATTACAGCTATACTCCCCCCCCCCCCAAGTATAATTCCTGTTGCAATCCATCTGAAACTATTCCGTCTCTGCAGCCAGCTTGATAGAAATGTGCATCCTTAGACAATGCAGTAATTGTCTTCTATTTAATCCCCCTAACCATTACTAGAGAACATGTCAAATACATTGCATCAATGGGCACCAATAAAGTACAGTTTTGTACCTACCATAAATGTAGATGTCCGATAGATATGCAACTGCAGTCCTGACGTATGGGTTGTCCTGCCACAGGCAGCCCCTCGGTCGGCCGGATTACAAAGTCTGGGTCCGGCGTCGGCTGTTGTCGCCTCTTCCCTGACGTCAGAGCGGCTGGGGCATAAAATCATCAGCCGACGCCATCTTCTTCAGTGTTTCTTGCCCCAGATGCCAGGTGCCCTCCAAGGAAGGCTAAATTTAGAGAATGCATAAAATTCCAGACATGCATAATAGTAATAAACAGATAAACCATAAAAAGCTATCCCAGCTAAGTTGGAAAAGGGGTAGTGGACCCAAAAGGTAAATTACTGAGGGGTAGGAGGGAGGGTAAACCTGACTGCAGTTGCATATCTACTGGACATCTACATTTATGGTAGGTACAAAACTGTACTATGTCCTTCAAGAATGCAACTGCCGTCCTGACATATGGGTAGAATACCATAGCCAAGCTGGGGTGGTAGGATCTAAGAAAAAGATGGTGTAGCTAAAAACCCTGCAGGACTGCCGAAGCAAAGCCTGCTCGGGATCTGGAGTACAAAGGCAGGTTGTAGTGTTTAGAAAATGTATGCACGGAGCTCCATGTAGCAGCTTTTAGAATGTCCTTTGTAGCCACCCCTCTTAGAAAGGCTGTGGAGGTGGCTATAGCTCTGATGGAGTGTGGCCTGATATTGGCTGGCACACCTTTTCCATGGAAAGAATAACAGAATCTGATGCAGTGTCCAATCCATTTTGGAAATTGCCTTTCCTTGCACTCCAGCAGCGTAAGCTACAAATAGTTGGTCAGACTTTCTGTTGGCCTTTGTTCTGTCCCAAGTAGTAGCGTAATAGTCTGTGTATGTCCAAAGTGTGCAGCAGCTTTTCTCCTTTATTTTGAGGATTGGGAAAGAAAGTAGGCAGGTGAATTGCATGATTTAGAGACACCCTGGATATCACTTTTGGCATGAATGAAGGATTGGTTCTTAAAGAAACTCTGTCCTGATGAAAAATGAGGAATGGAGGTACTGCCATGAGGGCCTGCATCTCCGTGACTCTTCTTGCTGAGGTAACTGCCAACAGGAAAACTGTTTTCCAGGAGAGAAATTGCATCTCTGAATATGCTGCTGGCTCAAAAGGAGTAAGAGTTAATTTTTCCAAGATGAAGTTGAGGTCCCAAGCAGGCACTGGTGGTTTCCTGGGAGGTTTGATATTCTTTATCCCTCTTAGAAACTGTCTTAGCAAAGGATGTGAAAACACAGCTGGATCACAGTTGTATTTTGCTGAGATTGCTGAAGCGTGTATTTTTATGGAAGAATATGAAAGGCCACTATGAAGCATTTCTGCCAAGTATTCTAGTATCTGTGGCATGTTTATTACTGATACATCCTGACCCTTGTTGGCATTCCAGGTGATGAATCCCTTCCATTTGGCTGAATAAGTTTTTCTGGTGGAAGATCTGCGTGCTTCCAGTAGGATCTCTTGAACTTTTTTGGAGAGAGAGATATGGGTAGAAGTCATGGAACCCTCCAAGCTGTCAGCTGCAATGTTTGCAGGTTGGGATGAACAGTCCTGTAATTGTGCTGAGTTAGTAGCAGAGGCCATTGAGGCAGGGGCCACGGCTTGGTGCGAGATATGCTCCTTAGTAATGGATACCAGTGCTGCCTTGGCCAGTCTGGAGCTATCAAAATACCTTTCGGTTGCTCTGCTTTGATCTTCAGTAACACCTTGGTCATTAATGGTAGAGGTGGGAATGCGTAGATTGTCAGAGAATTCCAGCTGAAGGGGAGAGCATCCATTCTCCAGGCTTGAGGATGGTGTGTCCTCGAACAGAACTTCTTCAGATGATGATGAATGAGGTGAGAGGCAAAGAGATCTATGTCCGGCCTTCCCCACGCATAAGTTATTTGCGGAAAAATGTCTGGATGCAGCATCCATTTGTGCGGGTCCAAAATGTTTCTGCTTAGACTGCCCGCCAGAAAGTACAGTTTTGTACCTACCATAAATGTAGATGTCCGATAGATATGCAACTGCAGTCATAACATATGGGTTGTCCTGCCTCAGGCAGCCCTCGGTCGGCCGAATTCCAAAGTCTGTGTCCGGCGTCGGCCGGTGTCGCCTCCTCTCTGATGTCACAACGGCTGGAGTATAAAGGCATCGGCCGACGCCATCTTCTTCAGTGTTTCTTGCCCCAGGTGCCCTCCTAGGAAGGCTAAATTTGGTAAATGGATAAAAATAATCCAAACATGCACAACAGTAATAAACAGATACACCATAGGAGATACCCCCAGCTGAAGGGAAAAGGGGTAGGGACCCAAAAAGAAGGATACAGAGGGGTAGGAGGGTGGGAAAATCCGATTGCAGTTGCATATCTATCGGACATCTACATTTATGGTAGGTACAAAACTGTACTATGTCCTTCAAGAATGCAACTGCAGTCATAACATATGGGTTGAATACCATAGCCAAGCTGGGGGTGGATGGAACTATGATAAGGATGGTGCAGCTAAAATCCCCTGCAGGACTGCTGAAGCAAAGCCTGCTCGGGATCTGGAGTATAAGGGCAGGTTGTAGTGCTTGGTAAATGTATGCACGGAGCTCCATGTAGCAGCCTCTAAAATGTCCTTTGTTGCCACTCCTCTTAGGAAAGCTGTGGAAGTGGCTATAGCCCTGGTGGAATGTGGCCTAATGTTGGCTGGCACACCTTTTCCATGGAAAGAATAGCAAAATCTGATGCAATGTCCAATCCATTTTGAAATTGTTTGTTTGGAGATTGCTTTTCCTTGTACTCCAGCAGCATAGGCTACAAACAGCTGGTCAGACCTTCTGGTGGCCTTAGTTCTGTCCAAGTAGTAGCGTAGTTGTCTGTGTATGTCCAAAGTATGCAGTAGTTTTTCCCCCCTGTTTTGAGGATTGGGGAAGAATGTAGGCAGGTGAATAGCTTGATTTAGAGACACCCTGGAAATAACTTTTGGCATGAATGTAGGATTTGTTCTTAGAGAAACTCTGTCTTGATGAAAAATGATGAAGGGAGGCACTGCCATGAGTGCCTGAATCTCCGAAACTCTTCTTGCAGATGTGACTGCCAATAAAAAGACCGTCTTCCATGACAGAGATTGCATTTATGAAGTTGCTGCTGGTTCAAATGGAGGAAGAGTTAATTTTTCCAACACATAACTGAGGTCCCATGCAGGTACTGGCTGTCTTCTGGGAGGTTTGATATTCTTTATTCCTCTTAGAAACTGTCATAGCAAAGGATGTGAAAACACTGGAGGGTCACAGTTGTATCTTGCTGAGATTGCTGAGGCATGAATCTTTATTGAAGAGTATGAGAGTCCAGTATGAAATAGTTCTGCCAAGTATTCTAATATCTGAGGTATACTCGGTAATGTTGTGTCCTGACCCCTGTTGGCATTCCAGATGCTGAATCTCTTCCACTTGGCCGAGTAGGTTTTTCTGGTGGAAGGTCTGCGTGCTTCCAGCAAGATCTCTTGAAATGATTTGGAAAGAGAGCTAGGTGGAGAAATCATGGTAGCCTCCAGGCTGTCAGGTGTAATGTTTTCAGGTCTTGATGTACAGTCCTGTAATTGTGTTGTGTTAAGAGCAGTGGCCATAGGGTCAGAGGCCATGGTTTGGTCCGAGTTATGGTCAATAGCAATGGGTACCAGTGTTGCCTTGGCCAGTCCAGAGCTATCAAGATGCCTGTTGGTTGTTCTGCTTTGATCTTCAGTATCACCTTGGTCAGCAGAGGCAGAGGAGGGAATGCATAAATTTTCAGAGAATTCCAGCTGAAGGAGAGAGCATCCGTTTTCCAGGCTAGAGGATGGTGAGTCCTTGTGCAGAACTTTTCCAGGTGATGATTTAAGTGGGAAGCAAAGAGATCTACGTCCGGTCTTCCCCATGTCTTCGTCAGTTGAGAGAAAATGTGAGGGTGCAGCATCCATTCGTGTGGATCCATAAAATTTCTGCTCAGCTGGTCTGCCAGTACATTGTCCTTGCCTGGTACAAACTGGGATTGTAAATGTATCTTCAGGCTCAGAGACTTTTCCCAGAGAAGCATTGTTAGTCTGCAGAGGGGATAAGAATGGGTGTCCCCCTGCTTGTTTATGTACCACATGACAGTGGTGTTGTCTGTACTTATTAGCAAATGTCCTTGTTGTAGTGATTTTTCGAAAGTTTCGATTGCATGTATCACTGCCAACATCTCCTTTTGGTTTATGTGCAGATGCCTTTCCTTTGGCGTCCAAAAACCTTGAATGCATCTGCCCTCCATGTGCGCCCCCCCATCCATGGTCTGAGGCGTCTGTTGTAATCGTTTGGCCTGCTTGAGGTCTGTTGAAAGACATGCCTTTGTTTTGCTGACTGGCTTGAGCCCACCATAGGAATTCCTTTTGCAGACATGGAATAAGTGGGATTATGTCCTCTAGGCTTTGGTTGTGTTGAGACCATAAGTTTTTTAAATACCATTGCAGCTTTCTCATATAAAGTCTTGCCAAAGGTATCAGAAGGATGCAAGATGCCATGAACCCCAGGGCCTGCAGGATTTTCCTTGCAGTCAGCTGGGAGAGTTTTGCTAGGCCTTTGAAGTACTCTGGTAAATGCTGCTGCTTTTCCTCTGTGAGGTAGGCCATTTGGTTTTCTGTGTCCAGTTTGGCTCCTAGGAAGATAATCTGTTGGGATGGCAGTAGTTTTGACTTTTGAATGTTGACTGTGTATCCCAAGGCCTGCAGTAGATGCATGACATAGTCAAAATTTTCTTTTAAGGTTTGTTTGTTGTCTGCTTGTATGAGGCAGTCGTCCAGGTAGGGGTATATTTGAATCCCCTGCAGTCTGCAGTGTGCCACTACTGATGCCAGGCATTTCGTGAACACTCTGGGCGCAGCAGATAAGCCAAATGGCAATACTGAGAATTGATAACGCTCTGTCCCTGCAAGAAATCTGAGGTATCTTCTGCAGATTTGTCTGATTGGGACATGCAGGTATGCCTCCTTGAGGTCCAGAGTGACCAGCCAAGACCCCTTGCCCAGCATGGGAAGGAGTTGCTGCAGCGTCAGCATTTTGAACTTTGGCACCATGAGAAAAGTGTTTAGAGTTGACAAGTCCAGTATGGGTCTCCATTTGTTTTCTTTTATTGGAACAAGGAACAGCCTTGAATAAAATCCCTGGCCTTGCTCCTGAGGAGGAACCCTTTCTATTGCTTTTATACTTAACAGTTTGGAAACTTGAGTGAGCGCCTCTGCCCTTTGATGATGTGGCAGGTTTGGCATGCCTTGTCTTATTGGTAATGTGTGGAAGTGGAATCTGTAACCTTTGGCTATCAAATCCAAAATCCAGTTGTCCTTGGTTAAGATATGCCAGTTTTGAGAGAATAAGGATAATTTTCCGCCAAAGGTGCTTCTCTTTGAACCTTTGTAGGCGATACGAAAGTCAAGTCATTGTGATTGTCCTTGTGGTGCAGCTGAACTGTCTGCCACTTCTTTGATTTGGAGGTTGCCATTGGCCCCTGTAAGATCCTCTGTATTGCCCTCTACCTCGGCACGTCTGCTTTTCCCTTTGAAACTTGTCTGAGCCGGGAAGGACCAATTCTTTGAGGGCCAGTTTCTGCTGAATCTGGGTGGCTGAACCTGAAGGAAATCCTTGACTGTCTGTACTGACTTTGCTTTTTCCTCTATGGATTTCAGTACATCTTGTGCATTAGCACCAAACAGCTTCTGTTTTTCCAGAGGTGCATCAAGTAACTTTACTTTAACATGGTCAGGCAAAGACTGATCCTTTAACCAAGCATGTCTACGTATCACAGCCCCAGTCATAGCTGCCCTACATGAAGCTTCCAATGCATCATAACCACACTGAAGAAAATGGTTATTAACCTGCTGAGTGTTATGTATATGATCCTGCAATGCCTTTTTATCAATAGGCTCAGGAGAGGCTAATTTTCTGTAAATCATCCAGGAGAAAATCTTGGTACTGAAACATGTGGAAAAGGCAGTTAAGTGACCTCATGGCTAGGGTAGTAGAGGTATATACTTTTTTACCCCATCTCTCCAGGGACCTTGCTTCTCTGTCTGCTGGTAGAGGGTTTTTGGCAGAGGAGGTAGCCACTCCCTTGGGGCCCTGTGAAATAGTTTCTAGATCCACAGAGTGGGCCTTAAAAAAGGTGCTTGTGAGTGTCAGGGACCCTATAATATCTGTCCGGCTTGACAGGAGCAGGAGGAAGAGAATCAGGGTTAGCGCTGGAAGGATTCTTCTTGGGTATCAGAATGCTCAGAATCCCCAGAGGCTTCATCCGAAGAGAGGTCATCCGCCTGCTCAGTTCTAGGCCTTTTCTCTGCAGGTGGCTGAGAACCCCTGTCCGGATGAGGCTGAGTCCCCCTGATAAGGAAAATAAGATCTGCAGTCAGAGACATGATCTGCTTATCAGATGAAGGGGCCTGGGTAGCAGGCTTAGGATGGGCCTTGGCCTGACTGGCGGCCTTAGCGCGTGCAAAGGCCTTGATGGACATGGATACAGGGGGCCTAGCAGCCCCACGTGCAGGCGTAACCTTGTCCACAGAAATGGTGTTGGGTATATCCAGAACTTCGGTTTCCGGAGGAAAATCAACAACCGGCACCGGAGAGATCTCTGAGACCGAAGGTGTTAACGCTGTGTCGCCAGCCTGGAGCGGTGGATTTACCACTTCGAAGGACCGGAGCACTAGCAGAGGGTTTAGGAGTAGCATCGGTAGTGGACGCGGCCGAGGGTGTCGGTCCCGGTCCTGCGTTTTTAGCAGATTGGGTTGTCGGTTGATCCGACGGCATGATATCATAAAAGATTCACCGAAAAGTTCTCGGCGAATTCTGCCCGGCACCTGAGAGTGCGCTTATTAAAGCAAGCACAGGCAGCACAGGCCGAGACGTCATGGTCTGGGCCCAGGCAAGGAAGGCAGAGAGAATGGAAGTCCTTATGAGGTATTTGTTTACCACAAGACAAACAATTATTAACTTTCTCAATTTGTTCTGACATCGGCTGAGGCAAGAATAAATGTTCCCAAATGGGGTACTTAGCTTTTAGATGACTTCGGTACTGAAAACTCAGGAGCTGACCGACCGGCACTTGCGAACTGCTTCTGCTTCGGGCACCGCGCGGCAAGAAAGACTGAAGAAGATGGCGTCAGCCGATGCCTTTATACTCCAGCCGTTGTGACGTCGGAGAGGAGGCGACACCAGCCGACGCCGGACCCAGACTTTGGAATTCGGCCGACCGAGGGCTGCCTGAGGCAGGACAACCCATATGTTATGACTGCAGTTGCATTCTTGAAGGACATCTTATAAGTGAGGGCATGGCCATCCAGGTCCAAAGAGGTCATTATGCACCTATGAATAACTAACCATCCAATTCTTAAGCAATCAGATACAATGAGTGAGAGTACATTGTCAGTGGAGACAAAGCTCCCACATTCAGCCACTACAATTACTAAACAGGTTGTCAGAAAAAAAAATCCATTCTCTACCACTCCTCACACCGAAGACCAAGCACACAAACTCACATATAGTGAGGCCCTAAAATGTAATCTACCCAAACCTCAAAGGCCTCCTAGACACAAGCTACAACAGAAAGGTTGCTCAGCAACTCCAAAAATATTCTACCAAAGCAAGATCCACCATGACACACACAGCTTCAATGCATGGTGTCTCAACCACTAACCCCATAAGGCAAACCTCCACACAAGCTAATGATCTATCAAAGGTGATTGCATTGTGACATATACAGATGTTCCCCTCATCAAGCTAAGCAAGGACAGAATCACGGTCAGCTGCCTTTCAAGGCCAGGATTTCCAAGATCACACATGCACTCGGGTCACTGAAACACAAGTGCAACTCTGTCATTGTACATGTTGGGTGTAAATGACATGACACATACCTCTCTGGACTATATGAAGAAAGACATGACTGAACTCTCAGACTGTGTGTCCCAAGCTGGTATGGTTTTGGTACTAAACAGCATTCCACTTTCACAAGTATGATGCCATAATATGACCAGAAGATAAAGTACAGTTGTGCACCTACCATAAATGTAGATGTTCGAGTGTATTCACTGTTGCAGTCATTACACTTGGGTTATCCTGCTGGCAGGTTACCTGCAGTCGGCCTGAATTCCAAAGTCTAGGTCCGGCGTCAGTTGCTGTCGCCTCTTCCCTGACGTCAGTGCGCCAGGGGTATAAAAGATGCAGCCGATGCCATTTTCTTCAGTTTTTCTTGCCCCGATGTCAGGTGCCCCCAAAATGGTAGGCTAAAAATTTATGCCAATAAGCATGCATGCAAAAACATAACATTTCCTTCATCTACAAGCAAATACACTACATAGGTTGTATAGGATAGAGAAGCAAAGAAAAAGGGGGATGGTGGGTGGGTACCCTGGACTGCAACAGTGAATACACTCGAACATCTACATTTATAGTAGGTACACAACTGTACTATGTTCATCGTGTTTCACTGTTGCAGTCATTACACTTGGGTTGAATCTCAAAGCTGAGGTAGGGTGGCTGGGTCTAAATAGGATTAGGAGAGGCTATAAGGCTCTGCAAAACTGCAGTGGCAAAGCCTGCTCTGGATTTGGAGTAGACAGGTAAATGGTAGTGCTTGGTGAAAGCGTGCACTGAACTCCAAGTTGCAGCCTTTAAAATGTCTTTGGTTGGTACCCCTCTGAGGAAGGCTGCTGAAGTGGCTGCTGCTCTGGTAGAATGTGGCCTAATGTCCTTAGGAATTGATTTGCCATTTTGTGAATAACAGAATCGAATGCAGTTGGCTATCCATTTTGACATAGTCTGCTTTGAGATAGGCTTCCCTTGTGGTCCTGCAGCATATGCCACTAAAAGTTGCTCAGTCTTTCGGAAAGCTTTAGTTCTGTCCAAGTAGAAGCGTAGCTGTCTGTGTATGTCCAAAGAATGCAGGAGTCTCTCACCCTTATTCTGTGGGTTTGGATAAAAGGTAGGCAAATGAATGGTTTGGTTCAGGGCCACACTGGACACTACCTTAGACATAAATGTAGGGTTAGTCCTCAGAGAAACCCTGTCTGGATGAAAAATGATGAAAGGTTCCACAGCCATGAGAGCCTGTAACTCTGAAACTCGTCTTGCAGAGGTTATTGCTAGGAGCAGAGCTGTTTTCCAAGATAAGAACTTTATTTCAGCTGTATTGGCTGGCTCAAAAGGCGGCAGTGTAAGTTTCTCATAATTGAGGTCCCGTCTAGGTATTGGTGCTCTCCTTGGAGGTCTTAAGTTTATGACCCCTCTGAGGTACTGCCTTAGCAATGGGTGAGAAAAAATTGGTGGTTCCATATTGTAATGAGCTGAAATGGCAGAGGCATGGATTTTAATAGATGAAAAAGATAGGCCTTTGTTCAGCATCTCAGTTAGGTATTGTAAAATCTGAGGAATATTTGGTACAAGTTTGTCAATTCCTTGTGCCTGGTTCCAAGCACAGAATCTCTTCCATTTTTCTGCATAAGATTTTCTGGCAGTTGACCTCCTGGCCTCCAAAATAGCATCCATCACTGCTTTAGAGAGAGGTATGTTCTGAATGGCTACATTATTCGCCATGCTGCCAGACTTAGGGTCCTGAGTTGGCTGTGCAGGATCTGATTATTTCGTTGGGTCAGTAAGTGAGGGGTTAGAGGCAATGTCCATGCAGGGCCTTGAGACAAGCTCTTTAGGATTGGGTACCAGTGCTGGCGGGGCCAGTCTGGGGCAATCAGAATCATTTTTGTCTTCTCTTGTCTGACCTTTAGGAGTACCTTGGGAAGGAGAGGCAGAGGGGGAAAGGCGTATACTGTCAGGGCTTTCCAGCTGAATGTAGAGCATCCACTTTCCATGCTTGCTTGTGATAAGTCCTTGTGCAGAATCTCTGTAGTTGGCAATTGTGAGGGGAGGCAAAAAGATCTATGTCTGGGCATCCCCATTTCTTTGTTATCATGCTGAAGACTTGTGGATCCAGTTTCCACTCCTGGGGATTCGTAATGTTTCTGCTTAGTTTGTATGCCAGAGTATTTTTCTTTCCTGGCAGGAACTGTGCTTGCAAATGTACTTGATGAGTCAATGCTGTGTCCCACAAAGTCATGGCTTGCCTGCAGAGGGGGTAGGAATGTGTGCCTCCCTGTTTGTTTATGTACCACATGACTGTAGTATTGTCCGTCCTTATCAGTAGTTGTCCTGGATGAAGAAAGTCCTTGAAAGCTGTCAGGGCATTTTGAACAGCTAGCATCTCTTTTTGATTGATGTGAAGATGCATTTGGCTTGAGGGCCATGTGTCCTGAATACATTTTCCTGCCATGTAGGCCCCCCCAGGCATAATCTGAAGCATCTGTTGTTACTGACTGCCTGGCCGTGGGTAGGTTGAATGGCTGTCCCTTGTTGAGGTGACAGGACTGTGCCCACCATCGAAACTCCTGTTGAAGGCAAGGAATGAGGGTAATCACTGTTTCCAGGCTGTGGCAATGTTGAGTCCAAACACTTTTTAAATACCATTGTAGTTTCCTCATATGCAGTCTGGCATATGGAATTAGCAGAATGCAGGATGCCATGAAGCCCAAGGCCTGCAGAATTTTTCTTGCAGTTAACTGGGTCTTTGTTGCCAACCTTGTGTAGTAAGAAGTCAGTTGTATTTGTTTGTCTAGCGTGAGATAAGCCATCTGGGCAGTTGTATCTAAGCTTGCACCCAGGAATATTATCTCTTGAGAGGGTACTACTTTTGATTTCTTTTCATTTACTGTGGACTCTAGGCAAATCAATAATCTTTTTACAAACGCCAGGTGCTCTAGTAGAATGTCCTTGTTCTCTGCTTGAATAAGGCAGTCGTCTAAGTAAGGATATATTTGAATTCCTCTTTGTCTGCAATATGCAATTACTGGTGCCAGGCATTTTGTGAAGACCCTGGGCGCAGTAGATAAGCCACAGGGCAGTGCAGAGAATTGATAGTGCATTGAGCCAGCTATGAATCTGAGGTATCTTCTGCAAGATTGTCGGATTAGTACATGCAGGTATGCCTCTTTTAGGTCCAAAGTTACAAGCCAAGCCTTCTTGCCCAGCATGGGCAGAAGCTGCTGCAAAGTCAACATTTTGAATTTTGGAACGTCCAGGAATGTATTCAGAATAGACAGGTCCAGTATTGGCCTCCAGGCTTTGTCCTTTCGGGGTACCAAGAAAAGCCTTGAGTAAAAACCTTGTCCCTTCTCTTGCTGTGGTACTCGCTGAATGGCCCTCATGTCCATGAGGGATGAATCTTGTTTTTGTGCCTCTGCCCATTGATTGTGTGGCAGGTCTGGCATACCTTTTGCCCTTGGCAGGGTGTGAAAGTGGAACCTGTGGCCCTGGGACACTATATTCAAGACCCATTTGCCCTGGGTGATCATGTGCCAGTTTTGTGAAAAAAGTGCTAGTTTTCCCCCCAAGGGGGCTGCCAAAAGATAAGTGCTTGGTGCTGGCATAGGGAAGTCATTGGGACTGTTTCCTGAATGGCTGTTATTTGTCTTCTCCACTTTTGGAGGTAGAAGTGGCCCACTGTTTAGGCCTGTATGAGCCCTGGGGCTGGGATCTTCCCCTAGGGCGTCTGTATCTGCCCCTTTGTGGTCTGTCTGACACTGGAAAGGACCAATTCTTAGTAGGCCAGTTTCTGCTAAACCTAGGTGGCTGTACCTGTAAGAAATCCTTTACTGTTTGCATAGATTTCACTTTGTCCTCCATTTTCTTCAACACCTCTTCTGCTTTAACACCAAATAAAGTATCAAGCTGTAATGGAGCATCTAGTAATTTTGCCTTAACATGATCAGGTAGAATCTGTTCCTTTAACCAAGCATGCCTCCTAATGACAGAGGCCGTAACTGTGGCCCTGCAAGAGGCCTCTAGAGAATCAAAACCACATTGCAATGTATGCTTTCCCACTAGTTCAGTTGCATGCAATAAATCCTGTATTTCCTTATTTTCTGCACAATCAGAATTTGCCAACATTTTCTGTTTTAGCAGTGACATTAAGTATTGCTGATATTTAAGCATATGAAATTGGCAGTTTAAAGCCCTCACAGCCAAAGTAGCAGAAGTGTAAACTTTTTTCCCCATCTGTCTAGTGCCCTAGAATCCCTGTCAGAGGGGATAGGGTTTTTTGCAGTAGAAGCCTTGACCCCTTTGGGACCCTGAGAAATAGTTTCTGGATCAGCAGCATGGCTTTTGTAAAGAAATTTATGAGAGTCTGGAACCCTGTAGTATCTGTCTGGTTTTACAGGGGCAGGGGGTAAAGAGTCAGGAGAAAGGGCGGACTCTGAAAATACATCATCTACAATGTCTAATACAGGGGGAATAGCAAGCGGCCTGTGCTGAGGCAGTAAAAGAAAATCTCTAAGCCTTTTCTTTGATTCTGAGTAGTCTTGGCTCTCACAGTGGAAGTGCTCCCTTCATGGTATGCAGGGTTTCCCCCAAAAGATAAATCCTCAGGAGGAGAGGCTGAAGGAATGGATTATTCAGCATCAGAATCCTCATAGGAAGAGAGTATTCCTGCTCAGAAGAGGAGTCAGAGGAAATGGAAACCTGATCTGAAGATTCATATTCTGTCTCTTGCCTAGGCCTTTTATCAGGAGGGGGATGGGAACCCCTGATCAAGGTAATTAGGTCTTCGGCCATTTTGAGCATCTGTTTTTTAGGCATGGAAGTCTGTCCAGGAGAATGCTGTACTTGTTTCTTTGTCTTTAGAGCTGCTTTAGTCTTTGCTTTGGAAGCTGAGGTAGGCTTTACATATAGCTGTGTAGGTCTGAAAACACCCTCAGAAGCCGATGCCTGCTCAGCGGCTCCGGACCCATCTGAGGGAATAATTTCCGAGTGTCCAATACCTTGAGTATCCAGAGGCCTAGCTGGCTCCACGTGGGAATCAGCAGTGGCCTGTGGCTCTGAGGTAGCGGGCATCAGGGGCTGCAAAAGCACCTCACTGAGAACCGGCGAACTGGCGACTGGCTTAGCGGAAGCCTTGTCATCGGTTTTGGACCTCAGATGCCTGTCCTTTTCCTTTTCCTTGCGCTTTTTATAAACTCCGGTCGTCGTTTGTTCCGACGGCATTATATAATTGAATCTTTGGCCAAAGTAATGAAAGGCAAAATCGTACCGACGTTTAATAGTGCGTTGGTTAAATCTAGCGCAAAACCGACAGCTAGCAACGTTGTGATCAGGGCCTAGGCAAGGAATACAGTAAGAATGAAAATCCTTATGAGATATTTGCTTCCTACAAGAAATACAATTGTTAACTTTTTCTGACATTGGTCTGGAGCAAGAAAAAAGTTTCCCCAATGGGGTACTTAGCTTTAATGAAGACTTCAGTTCTGAAATTCGATTTTGAAAATCTCAAGAGTCGGCCAACCGGCACTTGCGAATTGCTTTTGCTTCGGGCACCACGCGGCAAGAAAGACTGAAGAAAATGGCATCGGCTGCATCTTTTATACCCCTGGCGCACTGACGTCAGGGAAGAGGCGACAGCAACTGACGCCGGACCTAGACTTTGGAATTCAGGCTAACTGCAGGTAGCCTGCCAGCAGGATAACCCAAGTGTAATGACTGCAACAGTGAAACACGATGAACATCTGACTTTTAACAACTGGCTTAGTTTTTGGTGTCATTTGAAGGGAGTACAATATTTGTCAGCTTGGGAGGATATGGCTGACAGCCCACGCTGCTTCACCAAGGATGAGCTGCACCTGTCTGCCTTCACCTTTTGAATACTGGTTGAAACTCTGTCTACCTCAATAGTGCCTTTTTTAAGGCAATGTCAACCTGATGAGCCTTCCACAACTGCAAAAGCAACCCAGGATAATCTGAAGTTATTACCATTCAAAACTCCACACTATGTACGCTCTCCTTACCCTGGAAAACATGGATATCTGAGTACTTAAAGACATGGTTTAAAGCTATGGACAGCAGTCTGGCAGTACAAAGCTATAATGTCTTCCACACCATTTGACCAGCTACTGCAGAGTAAGGGACACAAGGGAGAGGTATCTCAATAGTCATCAAAAACAGTCACACTTCAAGACTGGTCAAACAGTTCACCTCTCCTGAGCTACTCCACGTTCAACTCACCATAAGCTAAGTTCCACACCAGGACTTAACCTACATGTAATTAAATCGTACTTAGCGAAATATACTGGAGTCCCTCAACACTGACTTCTGTTATCCACTCTAAACTGGTAAACATACAAAACTTCCTATAAGCAAGCCCTGAGATTCCTGGACATTGTTAAGACAAATACTCTAGACCAACTAGTCCATACACCCACTAGGTTGCAAACGTATTTGACATGATCCTCACAAATATGAGGGAACTTTGCATGCACCCATGTGTAACTTCCTCACTTGTCATGTCGGGCCATAAAACTATCTCCTTTGAAATTGAACTAAAACCTGTCATCCCATCTAACCCTCGTGAAAGGTGTCCTTTAAGAAGGCCTTACACAGCTTCATGGAAGCAATAGGTAATGGTTTTCTCCAAAATGAAATCTGGAGATTGCTAGTAACCGAACTTTAACAGTAGAGTAACTTAGATCCATTATGAAAAAGGCTGGCCAAAAAATCTGAACTATCCTAAAGGGGAGATGAAAAGGAATCTACATATCTACTGGAAGCCCAAATCGAAAATCTATTTCATTTCTTCTTGTAAACTTCTCTGGTCAAGGGTTTTTGTAAGGGGGGCGGGTGGTCAAAATGTGTATTATGTGAGATGAAACCCTGGACTATCCCACAATCAGCAGAACTGGAGACCCAATGCTGTCAACTTGAGGGCTTCAATGTCCTAGTGAAGCATCCCACACATTTGAAAGAGAAGATCTGGAACAAAGTCTAGCACCCATGGAGGATAAATTAGATGAGACCAGAGGAAGAGAAACCACATCTGTCGAGGCCAGAAGGGAGCAATGAGGATCACTGTTGCTTTGCTATACACTGCTTTCTGCAGAAACATTTGAATGAGAGGAGTGGGACGATATGCATAAAGGAGGCCAGGGGTCAAGTGTGAGCTACAGCATCCCTCCGAAACTCCCTCTCTTAGAGGATCATAGCAAAGCATCTGCTGTATTTGGTGTTGGCAGGGAAGGCAAATAAATTGCAGCAAGGTTAGCCCCAACAGCTGAATATCTGTTCCCCCTCTACCAGTTTGAGAAACCACTCATGAGGTAGAAGTATAAATCTGCTCAACTTGTCCTCTAGAATACTGGAGTTTCCTGGTATATGCGTGCTACCAGAAAGTGGTGGGGAGATTTCACCCACTGTCAAACCCTCATGGCCTCCCAACACAACAAGTAAGAATGTGTTCCTCCCTTAATTGTTGATATACCAAGCCACCTACATGCTGTCAGTTTGAATTGTGATCACTCCCCTAGGGAGGGAATCTTGAAAGGCCTGTAATGCTAGGAGGACTGCCATCATCTCCAGGACACTGGTGTGTACACTGGCATCTGTGGGAGACCATATGCCCTGGACCATCTTTCCCTATAAATTACCTCCCCCACCCCAATTGGGAGGCAGCCATAGTCACTGTGGCTTGGGGGGGGGGTCAAGGTTCAGTCCTGAGACACTATTAGACATGGGTTTTGCAGTCTGCATGAGAGACACTGAAACATTAATGGATTAACATCTCAGTGGCCATTGAAATGAGGGGGTCCATTGTAACACCTTCATGTGGCCAAATGAACTAAAGTAATGGTGGCTGTCAATTAGCCAAGAAGACTCGGAACAGCCCTTGCTGGTGGTTTCTGATGGGACAGTACAGCTACTGCCTGTTGTTTTAGAGTAGAAATTCTAGATTCCAGTAGTCTGGATTTCTGTAACTTGGTGTCCAGGTGGGTTCCAGTGAACTCAATAGTTTGAAATGGCTGAAGTTTCAACCTGACTCTGTTGACTGTTATCCCTAACTGTAAGCAAAGGTGGAGCAAGAAATCCCTAGCTTGAATAAAAGATTCCTGGATGGGGTGGTTATGAGCCAGTCACCCAGATATGGGAATACTCTAAACCCCTGAAGCCTTAGATGAGCTACAACCACTCTATGCACCTGATGAACATTGGTGGGGCTGTCGTGAGACCAAAGGGCAAGGCTCTGAACTGAAAGTGACAGACTCTCAGCTGAAAGCGGAGAAACCTTTTGAGCATCTGTACATCTTTATATGATAGTTTAATAGTTTGCATTCTGGAAGTATATAGAGCACATTCAATCATCCTTCATCAACAACAGCAATCCAGACTTTCATCTGCTTTACATACTGGTTCAAGTGGCTGAGGTCCAAAATTGGCCTGTAGTCCCAGCTTTTCTTTGGCACCAAAAATAAATCTGACTAGACTCTGGATCTGTGCTGGTCTTGTGGAACCACCTGGATAACGTGCTAGTCTAGCAGCTTTATCACTTCCTGTGCTTCTGTCTTCTATTGAGTGGGTAACACATTAGGAAGTTTTCTTAAATAATGGGGGTTGAGAAAGAAAGGGAATCATATAGCCTCTGGTTATGAACCTCTACACCCAAACATTATGGTTGATGGATGTCCAGGCCATGGGGTGCAGAGACAAGTGCATCTCAACTGTTACCAGAGTGTGGGAGTCTGGCAATCATTCAGGAGTGCTGAAAAGGCCTGTTGGAGAAAGTACCACAAAAGCCATGATTCTGTGGTCCATCTCTACCATGGGGTGATGTTCACTATAATTGTTCTCCCCTCTTCCTCTGGAAGGTCCATTGCCAGTAGTGTACAGGCAAAACCTTGGGACTTTCAAAACCACAGTTTCTTCTCATCCTTCTGGTTTTTTAGAAAAGGTCCATGTGTATGGAAGAGAGGACTGTATTCCAATGGCAGGCAAATAATGCATTATTGTTCGCTTTTGGACAGCATCTCTAACTTCCAACCAAGATGGATTCATCATAGGGAGTATTAATAAAGGACATCTTGAAGTGTTCCATGATGTCACATAGATGCAGCCAAGTATGCCATTGAACAGCTATCCCAGTGCTTGCAGCTCTCGACATGCCACTGGCCATATCTGAGATGGTGCATAGACACATTTGACAGGGATTGTAGGGTGGCCAACCGTGTGTCAACAGCTTTCTTCTACTCAGCAAAAAAGAACCCAGAAAGGGATTTGGATAGCTCCAATACGTAGATAGGCCAGCTCCATAGGCATGCTCCAAAAGCCTTGAGGAATACGTATTTCTCCTTGAAGGGACATCGATGGACCACCCCCTTTTTGCCTGAGAAGTTCAAAAATCTTGGCAAAGGAGATATCCTCAAGGGAGGAGGGGGCTGGAGGACCTGTCCCCTTCATCAAAATCAGTATCTTCTGTAAGGACTCCACATGCCTCCTTTTGCATGAAGGCTTCTGATAACCCTATCTGGTAGGATGCTCTGGAGAAGACTCTAAAGCAGATGGTAGGTCCACAAAGTGAACTGCCTAGAGACTTTCAGGGGCTGACTATACTGATGTAAAGGATTGTGAGAGACAAGGACCAAAGAGCACCATAGGGGCAAGGATGTTTCCAAGTAGGGAAGGGATGCCTGCTCTCTAAACTGAGAAATCACTCTCTCAATGGCCTTAGAAATTGAAACAGAAACAGGCCTCAAGGCTACCCATGTAACACCTGTGGGTCCCGAAAGGAGATGACTACAAGAACTTAGCCAACTCTGCTCCAAATCTTGTGCTGAGCTATCCAGGGTCTAAGTGCTGAGGAGAAGGAATAGCGCAGAGAAATCTGGAGTCTACTCTGACCCCGTGGTGCTGCTCCCTCATCTATGAGACCCATCCTAGTCCAAGGCACTTGGAGTCAACTGCGTCAGAGAAACTGTTGGTGTTGACGAGGTCCAAGTCTATAGAACTGAGACAAACAAACCCCAGGTCTTGTTCGGATGCAAATGCCTAGAGTCCAAAGGTCAGATATGGGAAGAAGCCATAATCACAGGGGAAGAAGGGACAACCCGTAGGCCTCCAACAGAGGTCATAGCTGGGATAACTCTCAACTGGCTCTGGTTCCTCAGGAGCTTCCTCATCATTCTATGTCCTATTCCAAGACATTGCTGGAGGTTCACAGTGAGTTTAAGGATAACGTCATGGATGAGAGTCAATAAATCCTATGAAGAGATCTTTCCTGCAGAAAGGGTGACCTGAGAGAAATGGGATTCAATGAATGGAGGATCTGAACATGCTCGGTTCTGATGCCAAAGACAGATCCACAGATTTATGGGTCTTAGGCACCAGGCTGGAGGGACCTAAAAGTTCTAGAGACTTTTTATGGGAGGAATCCTTATGTTTTTCTTTCAGCTGCTCTTCCCTTTACCTTTTTCTACACCTTTATCCCCTTTGCCCTGATCTAAGACTCTTTTGGCTGTTGGGGGAGACGATGATGAAGACTGCGAAGGGGGACCTTCTCCCGCTGTGGTAGGGAGAAGCCACTTGAGCACCAAATTTGTTGTGCAGTTCTGTCATAGCTCTCAATGAATCACGGATGAATCCAGAAAAATAATCAGTGACACTTTTAAAATATTAGTGCTATTAACTTCAGACATTGACAAAATAAAAAAAATGTGAATTAATATACATTTACCAAAGAAAAAATAACTCTAATTATTGCCATTATTTGCTAAGTAATTTACCACCTCAAAAAGTCACCAGTTTTAGGAGGAATTAAGCGACAGCAAATGACGCAGAAACACTAAGTCTCTGGTATTCGGGCCGACTGAGGGCTACCCCTGGCAGGATAACCCAAATGTGATGACTACAACAGTGAAACACGAAGAACATCCGCTATACAAAACTGAATGCCAAAAAATGTACAACAGTATCTGCTGGAAAGTCAGCAACCCCAGGGAATTGCCACATAGACAATACAACCTTAAGAGTAGACCCAATAGATAGGAACTTGTGAACATATACAATCACTGACTTGGCGTTTCATGTATGTATCCACTGTTGTAAGGAAATCATTCTACATTGCACAACTCATTAGCAAGGTTGTGGCATCCAGGTCTCCAGTTCCAAAGATGTCTTTATCCCACTGTACTCAGGCCTAATTAGACCAATAACTGAGTAAGGCCTTACTAAGTTTAATGCAACTGGATGCAAAAAAGCAATTGCTAGAAAGGAGAAATCAAAATCTAAACCAACTGTAACTGAAGTATTGAATAAGGTAGACTCTATAATATGTTATCACATCTTCTTTGCACACCTCTTGTACAAAGAAAAGTGCAAGCCAGGGCAGGTGCCTACAAAGAAGGTGGCCAAGCCTTTCACACCTGTGTTTATAGTAAACATGGACCTTTTTACTGTTCCTACATTTGTTTGCTAAGTAACAAAGTAAGGCCTGATCTGGGATCTTGTGGATCAATACAGTTGGGACAGCCTGCAAAGGAAATTGCTCCTGTGATACAGACTGAAACTGTTGACATGTGCTGCAGGTCCCTGTGTACCACAGTCCAGCCAAGACTGACGCAATATGTACTTAAGTCCGGCTAACTGTAAAATATATGAGTCCACAGACTGCCTCCATGGGGGGGGGGGGGGGCAAGGAAGATGGGGAAACCACAATAGCACATGGTGCACCTATGTCCAGATACACTGCTTCACCAGGGCCTTCAGACCTCTGAGGTGTTACACAATCACTGTGGCCTCACTCTGCCTTGATTCATCAATAACAAATTTTCCCTTGTCTCCATTTTCATATGTCTGCATTCTTTTGTGGTATATCCTTTGTTTTTTAAAAACTACTGGCCATCTCGCCAGATAGGGGGAGGGCAGAGCACCAAGCGCTTTATGTGGTCTAAAGAGGCCCAAAGACTGCAGCCTTGAAGGTGTAAAATCTTCTAAATAAAAAGTACAGTGCTCCGGGAAGAAGCATGCTGATTTTCTTCAAGACAAAACAGGCACTGCAAATGTCAGCCCTTAGGCTGAGTTTGGCTTCTGCGGCCAGAAAATAAAACTCAACATTTGGAATGCAGTAAGTACAAAGTACAGAACAGCATTTTAGGATAGATTCCCAACCTGTATACTAATTGTTCTTTGAAAGGAACAAATGAACTAAATGATATTATCACTTCTTGCCCCAAAAAAACATCTTAAGATACATGGACTGCTCTCCATTTTAGCAAAATACTAACAGCAACAAGAGGGGAAAAATTCAGCTTTGCTGTGGAGATGTCCAGTAACTTTAGAAGCCAGGGCATATGCCTCTGGCTAATTCCCATGAACAAGAAATGATACCACAGCAATGATTGTTATGATAAGCATCTTGGTCTATATTTGCAAGGTCTTCCAAGCAAGTAATTATGTTCAAAAAAAGGTCAGAAATTTACAAGTAATTGCAGTTAAATGCCACAAGCAGAACTGACAGTTGAAATCCAGAAATGCAAGAATCAGAAGTTATTCAGTCATTAATGACAGAGATGATCCGCACAAACTGGCAGGACTACACCTGCTCGCAATGCCCAGCTTATCTATCTAAGGTAGAAAAGACAGCCTTTAGTTATGGATGCAAGAATGCTAGTGCAAACAGAATTAAACAGATCATTTGCAAAATTTGATAAATTATACTCCAGCTTCAAATCTGTTTCCAACTTATCAGTAAATGTATTGTTTTAACCTACTTGTGCAAACAGAAATATTCTGTTTGTTTGTGTCTTTCGGCTTTTCCCGGTTAGGGGTCGCCACAGTGGAACTCTGGTCCGCTAATGATTGGTACTGGATTTTTACGTACCGGGTTACCAGCCCTGACGCACAACATTCAACGAAGGCACGCCCCATTCATGTATGCCTCCACACAGAAGACGCTCTAGCAGAGAATCGAACGGGACAACATCTTATGAGGCGACAACGCTACCGCAGCACCACCACTCTGTACATAGTTATTTTGGCAGCTCAATTGTATTGTGGCGGGTCCTTGCAGTGTGTACAATGCTGATGAGTGAAAAGGCTCACCATTTCAAGTTGAATTAACCTGATAACCAGTTTGGAAAAGATTTCTGTCACGGATACGTCAATCAGTTAACAATATGAGTATTAACACTTCAGAGGTAGAACACTGGATATGTTAAAACTAAGTAATATGCAGTAAAAGGATATTTTGTGTGTGTGTGTGTGGGGGCTTTGCCCCCACCCCTTTATGACATATAATTAAATGCACATCCTTGCACCCTTGAAAAGGTTCAGATTTACCCATTGTTGAACTCACTGCTGTCAGTGTTGCAGTTTTGCCTGCGAACACCACACAGACATCTTTGTAAGGAACGTGCCTTCAGTCAATGGAATCTCAACTTTTGAAAATCAGACAGGCTCTGCCCCTAGCAACAGTTAAATAACAGGATCCTTATGTTCCTTGTGGTGCTTTCCACAAACTTGATGATCTTTAACAGGCAGCCATTTCTTAATCAACTGACCACCATGCAAGCAATCATGCTGATCCTTCCTTTGTAAAGGCAGAGTTTTCCATCTCAACGGACAATTCTGAAATGGCAAAACCTGTACAAGTTTAGGACCTTCATTTCTTAAGGTATCTTAATCTGTTTCACTACACTTACATAAACCAACTACACATCCGTTACCTTCTACAGTCATATAACTATCCTCTGACCAGGAACTGTTCAGAGGTTAATGGAAGTCCTGTAGCCTTCATCAGTTATTTACCATTATGACTACACATTCTATCAGCCTATCTAATAACTTACAAATCTCGGGTCTCATTCACGTTGTTGAGCTTTTACAAGTTCGAACGTCATATGGTCGAAACCATATGTTCGAACTTGTAAAACTTTGAACATTTCAAGAGACCGCTGTAAGGGAAGCTTTCCCTTTCCTGCAATGTAGTGCGATCTCGGAGTTGGTATACTTAAGTAGTGGGGGGTGTGGGGGTGCTTACAACCTTCAGCTAAGTTTTTTTTTTTTTTTTAATTACGTTGTTGAACTTTTAAACTTCGAACACATGGTGTCGACCATATGGTGTTCGAACTTTTAAAAGTTCGACAACGTGATATAGACCCACAAATCTCGTATGACCTCCTATTTGTATAATTATTGAGGGGATTCACAAACTCACCAACAATTATGTTTTTTTCACTGTTTAAGAAACAGCAGAAGCAAACATTTCTGATACTTCTAAGGATGTAACAATCATCCGGTGTATCATGTTAAGCAACCTCTGTAATACACCAGGCATACACAATCAAACACCTATATTTTTTATTTTAGTCGCACACAACAGCAGGACTCTGAAGACACAAACCTGCCTTAACAGGGAATCGTGCCTCTCCCTATACATCCCACAAATTCTTCTTATTACTTAAATCAAATTTGTGATGAAATAAGATTGTTTGCAGCAGGAAAATACTTGGTTGTCTAGCCAGAGGTGGGGGTGGAGTGGGTCTGGTTTGCCACCTGGTGACATCTAACAGGATCACCTGGTGTTAGAATCACACAACACTGATCTGCCAAGCACATGCTGTTCCCGTGCGAGTGTACTGGCTAAGTAAAGTTAGCATGTGGAGACACACTTTCTGCAGTAGGCAGTATAACTAGAGCTCAACAGGGTTGATTCCAGGAGGATAGCTCCAAACTGTAAGGTAGGCTGCTCCATCACACCTGAAAGGTGACCTCTTCCCTACAACCTAATTCTTGTAATAGCGAAAAAGAATAGGGCTGGTCGGGCACCCTACACAGGAAAGAATAAGTCTTAAGACTCTCATCTATCCCAGGGATACCTGTCCATTGTTACCAGCTGTGAATGAATGGGCCTGTGGACTAAAGGCAGTGGAGCCACTGCAGGCAGATCCAGTAAAGAAGAAAAAAAAATTGTTGTGCTTACACAACTGATGCCATTTCTGAATGGTGACTGTTTTTGTACACTGTGGTGAATTCCAATGCTTGCAAATCTTGATCTCATTTTCTAGGAGTGAACTCTCAAGCAACCTGCCCTGCTCCCATCAGAAACTCTGCAGGACAAGACTACATGCATGAACAGGGAAGTTACAAGATGCATGTGCCATAATCACAACCTACAGCAATGCAAAATGTGTTCCTTGTTTTCCATGTAAACAAAAAAGTGTGCAACTTCAAAATAATTATTAAATATAACATGCCCCTATTTTTTAATACGGAAAATAAATGGGCATGAAAATATTGCTTTTTCAAAGATCTCCTGAGATGGTTCAGCAAAGAATACTGCACCATCTAGGATGGTCTGGCACAACCCTTCAACAAAGGAGGAAACCAAAGCTGTGCTGCACTGAAAAACGGAAATGTTGGGGGGGGGGTGCATTTGCAGTTATTGAAAATAGTATTCCTTTTCCCTGGAGTTTGGAAGAGTGGACAACTTTTCATGTGCCCTGCTGGATAAAAGAAGTCTGGGAAATGAGAAGTATGGGATATGTAATTTAAGATCATCTGGGCCCTATGCCACAGAAGAATAAATCCTTTTGTCAAGCTGAAAAATGGAGCAAAATTGGGGTTTCTGAGAAAACAGCACTAATGTAAAAAAAAAAATGTTCATGTAATGCCTGTTAAACAGCTGCACAATCAGCAGAGTGGCCTTATAGCAAGTTCTAGATGTGAAAAAACGGGTCTACCTGAGCACACCGACAGTACTAAACGCTGACGAGAACACCGACAATGGAAATAACCGAGAGTTCAAAATCCCGACGCTGAAAACACCGTCATGCAAAACGAGCGTGACTGTGTAAGTATGCGATAGTGATGGACGTTAGGGTGCAGGTAAGGTAAGTGTGCGTTAGTGACGGACTTTACGGTTAGGGTGCGGGTAAGGTAAGTGTGCAACAGTGACAGACTTTAGGGTTAGGGTGCGGGTAAGGTAAGTGTGCGATAGTGACAGACCTTAGCGTTAGGGTTTGGGTTAAGGTTAGTGCACAGATAGTTGTGTATGCAAGGTTTAGTGTAGGTTTGTAAGGTTTTTGGTGTGTGTGTGTTGTGAGACTGTGTTATGGTGTTCGGTAATGTGGACTGTTGGTTTTGTGTGGTTTCGGTGTTTTGATGTCAGCGTTTTGGCTGTCGGGTTTGTGGTGTGTCAGTGTAGTGTAGGGGATCTGAAAAAACACAGGGCTCGCTAGGTTATTTATTAACTGCTGCCTGTCGGGCAGCATAATGGACTGATCCTAGTGGACCTATTTTAGCCACAGCGCAGGAGTGAAACAATAAGCAAAAAGTACTTGTTAAGACGCATATGTTCTCAATAGTTTTCTACAAATCAGTACATAGGACAATGTGCTTCAAAGATAACAACAAACTATCACAGGGTTTCACACAGATCCAAATTCTTAACTTAATTATTATGCATATTTACAACAAACTATCACAGGGTTTCACACAGATCCAAATTCTTAACTTAATTATTATGCATATTTACAAGTTCCATTGATAGGTGCTTATGTGACATACTGACAGAATCTCTTATTAAATGTTTCTTGGAGGAACAAAGAAGCCACCACGAGTTTCGTCAAATAAAGGAGCAGGAGAACTGGGATACTACTAAAGTCAAGGCTCACTGACGGTGTCAGTTTCCAGCACAAAGACCTCCTTCCTCTCAGATTTACAGCAGTTTGGATTTAGAAGGAGAAGACTTGCTCATACTAATAGCTGAAGAGTACTGCCTGCACCTCTCAGATACAGAGGGCACAGCCAAGACAAACTGCCACCACTGAGCTCGAGGTTAGCTGAACTAGTGAGGGGGAGGTGTACACTCAGGTGCAGTGGTAGTGTAACAGAGGGCAGCATACACCCTAGATTTAGCATCAAACCTAACTGCTGCAGCATGCTATTACACCTACCAAGCTATTTTCTACCACAAGCAGGTTATCGATAACCAGTGTGTGGGAAAAGGGAAGAATAACAGTCCTGTTACACAGTGCAACACAGACTATGGAAAAGGCAAAACTCTTAACGGGTTGCTTCCAACTAACTGGGGGTAAGGAAAAAAAAGTTATTTTCCCAGGCCTAAAGTTCAAACCCCAAAAAATGCCCTGTAACCTTCAAGACCTATTCCCTGTATACATGTAAGGTGTTACTGTGCCACAATGAATGAGGAGGTAGTGGTCAAAAGCAGAGTGACACTCACAAGAGTGAGTGTTGGAAGGCATCCCTGTAATCAGTTCTGTAACTATCCACAGACAAGGTAAGTCGCAGTGATCTCTACACTGACGGTGACCAAGTAAGGCAAGGAAAGGAATAAGAAGCAATCTTGGGTATGACAGAGTTTGATTCAGATCCAGGCCCAGACTTAGACCTCAGTTCTGGATTTGTTACCATCTGCGTTTAATCATTAGAAACCATCCAGCTGGTAACCTCACAGTACCTCTACAAGTAGCTAGCACTGAAAGACCTTTAGAGTCTCTCTCTCACTCTGATACCAACATGTCATAGTATTGAAACACTGTTAATGTCCTGGTTCAAGGCAAATAAAGACCACTCCACTGGTGGCATGAACCTGTGTCTTCTGACCCCACATACACTTAAGCAGTCTACAATTTCTTCTGTATCAAACATGAAAACCAGGAGAAGATTCAGATTGTCGGAGTGTATAGAAAGTGATTTGGAGAGTGGCTGCTCTTTAACAACACTGCATCCATGGAATATTTTTGCCCCCCCCTCCACAAATGCAACAGCTTGAAACTTAAAGAGCTGAGCTGTTGAGAGCAGCATAAGAAAGATGTAATTAACAGCTCAACACCTTGAGGAGGACCACTTGTCTAACACTTGGGGGTTACAGCTCTACCACGGATAGTAAAAGAATGAGAAAAAAGGTTTCACAGTAGGTACACACGGTACTTCAGCTGCACTCTCCCACATCCTAGCTACTACTCCTTCTACTATTCTCACAACAAGATGTATTACCACAGAAGAGGTACCACATCTCACCATCTTAAAGCAACCAGCAGAATGCTTGACACCACAAAGCATAACCTCAGGTACTGTTTTTAAATTTAAAACTGCTACCATCAGAACAGTACAAAGTACTTAGCTTGTTCATTTACTTACTGCTGGGCTTGCTGCCATAACCATCTGGCCAAGGTAATTTATCTTTCTTAAAATCAGACTGCTGGGATCCTTCATCCCTCTTGGACAAAATGAAGGGTCTCCTGGATGACTTAAGACCTGCAGTTACGAAGGGGAAAAAACATTTTTATATATGTTACTGTAAGAAAACAGTTATAATATACAAGTTTGTGAAACTTTTACCTAGTGAACATCTATTAAATATCCCTTGATTGAAAAACTCCTTTAATGATGCACTATAATATAGCAATCTTAATCAAACTGCATCTAAAATATGCACAGAGTTCTATTAATGGCTTCAAGCTCAAATGTATTTATTATTTATTTATTTGACATTTGCTGATCGAGTTAGTCCATCTGAGCCGAAGCCGTTTTTCAGAGGAGGCCCGGGGAGAAAAGCTCCATAGTTACACAATGCATGTAGAAACAAAACTCAGATAAAGTAAATTATGAAACTTATAAAAAAGCAGTCACATAATAATATGAGTACATGATTAACAAACCCAGACAGTAAATACCTCCTAACATAATTAATATGTAAAATTTGCAGAGAACAACTGCAATAGTAAAAACTAGGCCATGAAAAGACACGGGCCTACCCCCATATACCAGGCCTACATTATATCTTTCAGAACTGACCACAATCCATTATACTTACCTACACATCAGTAATCCTGTCATCTTAAAATAGTTTATTTGGACTCTACAAAGATGCATTAAAAACTGCACTATGTCAGTTTCTCGGGGTGGGGTGGAGGAGTAATGCATTAGCACTCAATACACCTGTGCTGTAAAAACAAAACAAACAAACAAAAGATAGGTCACTGGAAGCTGGCATAGTATTGTACCTATGGGAATAATAACTTGGGTTTGGTACTACATAGTAAATATGATCCAGAGTGGGAGTTGACTGTGTAGTGATACATGACTGCTCTTTTTGCCTGGGTTAAGATTCAGTAAAATGGTAATCTCATGGAAATGACTATCCCACTTTTATGGCTGGTTGCAATCATATGCATTCAAGAGTACGGCTGCGGCTCACAATGACAAAACAGTTTCTTGTTTACCTCTGTGGTCCTCTTCCCAGTACCAATGTGTCTGGTACTCAAGACAGTACAGTTGTGTACACTTACCATAAATGTAGATGTTCGAGTGTATTCACTGTTGCAGTCATTACATTTGGGTTATCTGCCTGCAGGTAGCCCTCAGCCGCCTGAGTATCAAAGTCTTGGATCCCTGCATCGGATGCTGTCTCTTCTTCCATGACGTCAGGTCGACAGGGGTATAAAGCATGCAGCCGACGCTATTACATCAGTTTTTCTTGCCCCAGATGTCAGGTGCCCCCATAATGGGAAGCAATTATTCATAAGGTTACACCTCCAATAAAAAGCAAATACACCAGAAAGGTGAAATACACTAAACAAGAAGAAAGGTATAGCCAAGAGAAGTCAGGGGGCTAGAGGGAGGGTAACAAGGACTGCAACAGTGAATACACTCGAACATCTACATTTATGGTAAGTGTACACAACTGTACTATGTTCGTCGTGTTTCACTGTTGCAGTCATTACATTTGGGTAGATTCCCAAAGCTAAGGAAGGGAGGAGGAAGTTAGAGAGCATTAGGACCAGCTATTAAGCCCTGCAAGACTGCAGTGGCAAAACCAGCTCTGGATTTAGAGAAAATAGGCAAGTGGTAATGCTTGGTGAAGGTACGTACAGAGCTCCAAGTAGCAGCTTCTAGGATGTCCCTGGTAGGGACACCTCTAAGAAAGGCTGTAGAGGTAGATGCAGCCCTGGTGGAATGTAATCTTATCCCCTGTGAGGGAGGATTTCCATGGTGCTTGTAGCAGAAATTAATGCAATAGACTATCCACTTAGAAATTGTTTGCTTTGAAATGGCCTTCCCCTCTGTCCCTGCAGCAAAGGCAACTAGCAGTTGTTCAATTTTTCTGAGAGGCTTAGTCCTGCCCAAATAAAATCTAAGTTGTCTGTGCACGTCCAAAGAATGCAGTATTCGTTCTCCTTTGTTTTGTGGATTAGGAAAAAAGGTTGGCAAATGAATGGACTGATTAAGGGCCACACTGTATGTCACTTTGGACATAAAGGAAGGATTGGTCCTGAGGGACACCCTGTCTGCATGAAAGATGATGAAGGGCTCCACTGCCATAAGGACCTGTAATTCAGACACTCTTCTTGCTGAAGTGATGGCTAAAAGGAAGGCTGTTTTCCAAGAAAGGACTTTTAACTCTGCAGTTGCAGCTGGCTCAAAAGGAGGTAGAGTGAGCTTTTCCAATACAAAGTTAAGGTCCCAGGCTGGGGTAGGGGCTCTCCTGGGTGGTCTTAAATTTTTGGCCCCTCTGAGGAATTGTTTCAGCAGGGGGTGAGAGAAGAGGGGTGGCTCAGTATTATAATGTGCTGAAATGGCTGAGTCATGAATTTTAATTGATGAGAAGGAAAGGCCCTTGCGTAGCATCTCTGTTAAGTATTGAAGGATATGCGCTAAGCTGAGCACTGTTGTGCCCAATCCCTGAGTCTGGCTCCAGGAACAGTATCTTTTCCACTTTTCAGCATAGGATTTTCTGGTACTAGGCCTCCTTGTCTCCAGAATGGCATCTAACACCTGCCTGCTGAGGGATGCTATTAGAGAGCTCAGGGAATTAGCCAGGCTGCAAGGTTCAGGGTTTGAAGCTGGGGGTGCAGAATCTGGCCCTCCTGCTGGGACAGCAGGGAAGGGGTCTGAGGCAGGTGCCACGGTTCCAGCAGTGACATACTGCGCAAGAGGGGGTACCAGTACTCTTGTGGTCAGTCTGGTGCAATCAGTATTGTGCTTGGCTTGTCCTGTTTGATCTTTAGCAGAACTTTCGAGAGAAGTGGTGGAGGGGGAAAGGCGTAAACTGAGAGGCTTTCCCAGGTGAAGGACAGGGCATCCACTTTCCAAGCTTGACTGTGGGAAGTCCTTGTGCAGAATTTGTCCAATTGGTAGTTCTGAGGGGAGGCAAACAAGTCTATCTCCGGGTTCCCCCACTTGTTTCTCAAAAGGTTGAATATCTTTGGTTCCAGTTTCCACTCGTGTGGGTCCAAGGGATTTCTACTTAGGTCGCCTGCCAGTGAATTTACCTTGTCTGGCAGGAATTGAGCTTGTAGGTGCACTTGGTAGCTCAAGGCTGTGTTCCACAGAACCATTGCTCGTCTGCAGACGGGGTACAAGTGGGTTCCCCCCTGCTTGTTTATGTACCACATAACACTGGTGTTGTCCGTCTTTACCAATAATTGTCCTGGAAGAATGTGGTCCTTGAAGGCTGTCAGGGAATTCTGTACAGCTAACATTTCTTTTTGATTGATATGCAGGTGCATCTGACTCGGGTTCCATTTGCCCTGAATGCATTGCCCTGCCAAATGAGCCCCCTATGCATAGTCTAATGCGTCTGTTGTTAGGGTTTGGGCGGCAGGGGGTAGAGTGAATGGCAGTCCCTTGTGGTGGCAGGCCTCTGCCCACCAAAGGAACTCTGTCCTTATACAAGGAATGATAGGAATCATTGATTCCAGGTCCTGAGAATGTTGACACCATAGGCTTTTTAGATACCACTGCAGTTTCCTCATATGCAGTCTTGCATATGGAATTAGCAGAATGCAAGAGGCCATGAACCCCAGGGCTTGCAGGATTTTCCTTGCAGATAGCTGGGTCTTTGCGGCCAGTAGTTTGAAGTAATCTGTCAAATAAACTTGTTTCTCTGGCGTGAGGTAAGCCATCTGGGAAGTTGTGTTCAAGCTTGCTCCCAGGAATACAATTTGTTGGCAGGGTACTAGATGAGATTTCTTTTTGTTTATGGTGTACCCCAGTGAGGTTAGAAGTTTCTTTACAAATGCCAGATGAGTTAGAAGCATGTCCCGGCTTTCTGCCTGAACTAGACAATCGTCCAGGTATGGGTATATTTGAATATTTCTTTGCCTGCAAAATGCAATGACTGGAGCTAGGCACTTTGTGAATACCCTGGGAGCAGTAGATAAGCCAAAGGGAAGTGCAGAGAACTGATAGTGCATGGAGCCTGCTCTGAAACATAGATATTTCCTGCAAGATTCCCTTATTGGAATGTGCAGGTAAGCTTCCTTTAAGTCTAAGGTTGCCAACCAGGCATCTTTGCATAGCATAGGAAGCAGCTGATGAAGTGTTACCATTTTGAATTTTGGAATTACCAAAAAGGTGTTTAGCACAGCGAGGTCCAGGATAGAACGCCAGGAGCTGTCTTTTCTGGGTTCCAGGAAAAGTCTTGAGTAAAAATCTTGTCCCCTTTCTTCTGCTGGGACAGGTTGAATAGCCCTGATACTTAGAAGAGAGAGAACCTGCTTTTGAGCCTCTGCCCACTGATTTGAGCGTAGATCTGGCCAACCGTTAAAGGTTGGTAAGGTGTGGAAGTGGAATTTGTATCCTTGGGAAACTATATTTAAAACCCATTTTTCCTGCGTAATGAGTTCCCAGTTTTCTGCATGCAAGGCGATCTTTCCCCCTAAGGGAGCAGGCAGTTGAGCAGGGCTTGGAAGGTTTAGGGTTAAGTCATTGTGACAGTTTTCCATAGGGGGGTGTCTTACTACTTCCAGCTTTGGAAGTGGGAGCCTCCCACTGTTTAGGCCTGTGAGTACCTTGAGACTGTAGCCTAGGTGGTCTGCTGTTCCTGGGTTTGGACTGAGAAGGCGTGGAAGAGACAGGAAAGGACCAATTCTTAGAAGGCCAATGTCTACTAAATCTGGGAGGCTGTACTTACAGAAAATCTTTACACATTTGCATAGAGTTAGCTTTTTCCTACATCTTTTTGAGGACGACTTCTGCTTTATTGCCAAACAGGCGGTCTTGGTTTAAGGGAGCATCCAGTAATTTAGCTTTAACATGATCTGGCAAATTTTGCCCCTTAAGCCAATCATGCCTTCTAAGAACAGACCCAGTGACAGCAGCCCTGCAAGATGCTTCTAAAGAGTCAAAACCACATTGCAAAGTATGTTTACCAACTTGTTCAGCAGAATGCATTAAATCCTGTAATTCTTTATTTTCAGTACAGTCAGGAATCAACATAATTTTCTGTTTAAGTAGTCCCATAATATGCTGCTGATACTTTAACATATGAAATGGCAGTTTAATGGCCAACATAGCAGAAGTGTATACCTTCTTACCCCATCTGTCCAAGGCCCTGGAATCTCTATCAGAGGGGGTAGGGTTTTTGGCAATAGTAGCCTTAATGCCTTTAAGTCCCTGGGAAATGGTCTCTGGGTCTGCAGTAGGATTCTTGAAGAGGAACTTGTGAGAGTCAGGTACTCTGTAATACCTGTCAGGTTTCCAGGGAGCTGGAGGTAAAGTGTCTGGAGCCATGCTAGATTCCAAAAAGGCATCATCTACAATGTCCAGGACAGGAGGGATAGCTAAAGGCCTGTGTTGAGGGAGTAGTAAGAATTCTCTAAACCTATTTTTGGAGTCAGAGTAATCCTGGCTTTCCCAGTAGGAAAGCTCCCTAAGAGTGTGCAAGTTTTCACCAAAAGAAAAATCTTCTGGAGGGGAAGCAGAGGGAATGGAGTCCTCTGCATCAGAATCCTCATAGGTAGATAAGGGCAAATCCTGGTAATCAGAAGAAACAGAAATTTTAGAATCCTGATCAGAAGAATCAGAAGGAAAATCAGTTCTACGTCTTTTATAGGGAGAAGGCTAGCTTCCCCTAATTAAAGTAATAAGGTCTTCAGCCATTCTTATTATTTGTTTTTTAGGCATATCGGCCTGACCATGCGGTTTGGACGTTGGTTTTCTAGGCGTGGGTCAAGTTTTAGGCCTTGAAGAAGAAGACAGCATCGGTTTGAAATGCAAGTCAGTAGGCCTGAATACACACTCAGAAGCCGGTGCCTGCACAGCGGCTCTGGACCCATCCAAGGTAGAGACATCCGCAGGTTCCATGTTCGAAGAAGCATCTCGTGGCATTCTGGGTTCTGAATGGGTCTCAGTAGAGGTCTGCGAATCTGAAGTAGCGAGCATCAAGTGCCTCACTGAATACCGGCGAGCTGGCTACTAGCTTAACGGAAGCATCATCGGTAGCTTTGGACCTATGCGGTCTGTCTCTGTCTTTATCTTTACGTTTTTTCGGAATGTCGGTAGTCGGATGGCTTACCAAAGCCATTTCTGGATAATTAAACAGAGTACAGAAATAGTTTGATGCAAAAATGAACCGATGATGAATAGTGCGAGGATTGAATAAGGCACAAAACCGACAGCGAGGGATGCCGCGGTCTGGGCCTAAGCAAGGAATGCAGTACGAATTAAAATCTTTATGAGGTATTTGCTTTCCACAGGTAATACAATTGTTCATTTTTACTGACATCGGTTTAGAGCAAGAAAAAGGATCCCCAACGGGGTACTTAGCTTTTTTGAAGACTTCAGTTCTGAAACTCAAAAACGAAAATTTCAGGAGTCGGCCAACTGGCACTTGCGAACTGC
The DNA here is from genome assembly GCF_019279795.1 of Protopterus annectens. NCBI lineage: Eukaryota > Metazoa > Chordata > Ceratodontiformes > Protopteridae > Protopterus > Protopterus annectens. The sequence continues at coordinate 1,860,125,023 of NC_056741.1, forward strand.
TTCTGCTTCGGGCACAGCGTGGGAAGAAAGACTGATGTAATGGCGTTGGCTGCATGCTTTATACCCCTGACGACCTGACGTCATGGAAGAAGAGACAGCATCCGACGCAGGGATCCAAGACTTTGATACTCAGGCCGGCTGAGGGCTACCTGCAGGCAGATAACCCAAATGTAATGACTGCAACAGTGAAACACAAAGAAGATCTATCTGTTTCTGGCTTATATCTGCACAGTACAAATTACCATCTTATAAGAACTCTACATGAACTCTACATGAGAGGAATAGGCACTGTTTGTCAGCTGGTGGTCAGAAATGGAGAAGGTATGAGATGAAGCCCAAGTGGCTGCAGAACAAATATCATCCAAAGGAACTCTAGACTTGAAAGCCGCAGAAGTAGAAATGGAGCGCGTGGAATGAGCACGAACTCCTTCTGGTGTGGGTCTACCCGAGGCTTGATAAGCCAGTAGGATACATTGGGAAATCCAGCGAGATAAAGATACTTTAGAGATAGCTTTCCCCAAGTTAAATTTGGCAAAGGAAACGAACAGCTGGTCAGATTGTCTATGGCTAGCTGCCCTATGAGTATAAAAACGAAGCTGCCTATGAACATCCAATGAGTGCAGCTTGTACTCTCCTTTATTTTGATATTTAGGGAAGAAAACCGGTAAATTTATGGATTGATTTATGTTGGTTTCTGATGCTATCTTGGGAAGAAAGGAGGGATTGATCCTGAGGTACACTCTATCTGGGTGAATAATCAGGTATGGAGGCTTCACAGAAAGAGCCTGAAGTTCCGACACTCTTTTCGCTGAAGTAATGGCTACAAGGAAGGCTGTTTTCCATGACAAGAATTTGAGATCCACTGAAGCAGTGGGTTCAAAGGGTGGAGCAGTCAAGGCTTGAAGAACTAAAGTAAGATCCCAGGGGGGTACGGCTTCTTTTACAGGGGGTCTAAGTAAAAAGGTACCCTTGAGGAAGGTTTTACACAATTTGGCTGACATCAAGAGCCCTGTATCATGTCCCACATGATAATGAGATATGGCTGCCAATTGCACTTTGACAGTTGAACAACTAGCGCCTTCCTGAAAGAGTTCAGTTAGAAAGTCTAAAATGGATAGAAGAGGAGCCGTAAAGGGATCTAGATCGCAGTGCTCCACCCAGATGGAAAAACGTTTCCATTTACTGTGATGCACTTTCCTGGTGGAGGGCTTAGGATGGCTTTGACTGGTGAAGAGATACCGGGAGTCCTAACTAGGAGTGGAACTGGAGCAACCAAGCTGTCAGTTTCAGATTGTCCAGGTTTGGAGTTGGCAAGTCCAACGGATGGGAGATGAGATCCGGAATGGGATCTAGAATCCAAGGGTGATTCACAAGGTGAGACCACAGGTAAGGGAACCAAATTTGTCGAGGCCATAATGGGGCAATGAGAATCATCTTGCTCCCCAAACGCGAGGCTTTCTGTAAGAGTTGTATCATCATTGGCAGAGGAGGATAGGCATAGAGTAGACAGGGTGGCCAAACATGCACCAGAGCGTCTCTTGGAGTTTCCCCTGTAGGGGGGATTAGAGCGAAGAAATTGTCGCATTTGGTGTTTGATGGAGATGCAAAAAGATCGCAGCAGGGTTGCCCCCATGTTGCGAATATCTGCTTTGCTACTAGAGGATTGAGAGACCACTCGTACAGGGTAAGAAGGGTGCGGCTGAGCTTATCCGCTAGGATGTTGGTCCTCCCCGGAATGTGCGTTGCAATCAGAAAGCGGTTGGTGGAGATCGCCCATTCCCACACTCTCATGGCTTTGCAGCAAAGAGGATAAGATCTGGTTCCCCCCTGTTTGTTGATATACCAGACCACTGACATGTTGTCCGACTAAATTGCAATCATTCCTGCGGAGAGGAAGCTCTGAATTGCTTGCAACGCCAACAGCACCGCTCTCATCTCCAGAACGTTGATATGCAGGGAGGTCTCTGTATCGTTCCACGTGCCTTGGACTGTCCTGCCTGAATAATGCCCCCCCCCCACCCGAGGCGGGAAGCGTCCATGGTCACCGTGGCGATAGGGGGAGAGGTGCAGAAGGGACGGCCCGTATGGAAGTTCAATGCTTGGAGCCATCATAGTAGCGCTCTCCTGCAAGCCTTGCTGATAGCAATGGGATGGTGGAGAGGAAGGGATAGGAAGGACCATTGCACTAACAGAGTCCATTGCAGTACTCGCATGTTCAGACGGGCGCATGGAAAGAGTGTAATCGCTTCCACCATGGAGCCTAGTGCCCTCAGGACTAATTCCGCTGGTGAAGCCTCTGAATGAAGGATAGCCCATACATGAAGTTGTAGGTTCCTGATTCTCTCGGAAGTTAGGAAGGCTCGCAAATCTCTGGTGTCTATTCTGGCACCTATGAATTCTATGATCTGCGTCTGAGCCAGTAGAGATTTGCCGACATTGATAGTAATGCCTAGTTGTGGGGCTAGATGGAGAAAGAAGTCTCTGGCCGAGCAAAGTAGATGCCTTGTTGGTGCGGTCAGGAGCCAGTCGTCCAGGTACGGAAAGACCTGAATTCCCTGGAGTCTCAGGTGGGCCGCAATCACTGCTAACACTTTGGTGAACACCCTGGGGGCTGTGGTGAGGCCAAAGGGAAGGACCCTGAACTGGTAGTGACTGGCCCCCAGCCGGAAGCGAAGGAACCTCCTGGATCGTTTGTCCATTAAGATGTGGTAATACGCATCCTTGAGGTCTATAGAGCACATCCAATCGTTTTCCCTCAAAAGGGGGAGAATAGATTGAAGAGTGACCATTCGGAATTTTTCTTTGGTTACTGACAGGTTCAAGCGGGAAAGGTCTAGGATGGGTCTCAGGTCCCCGCCTTTTGGCACCAAAAGAACCTGGAGTAGAACCCTAATCTGAGCTGGTCTTGGGGACAGGCTGGATGGCTCTTTTTCTTAGCAGCTGCTGTATTTCTGCGGCTGCGGCCTCCCTCTGATCGGGTGGTACATCGGGGAGGTTCTTGGATTGGGGGACATGAAGTATTGGTATTTTGTACCCTCTGGATATGATGCGAAGCACCCAGCGGTCTGTTGTGATGGACTCCCATGCCGCTAGGTGTTTCAAAAAACGCCCCCCGACTGCCTCCAGAGTGTAGCAGCCGGGCAACCCCTCAGGGCTGCTATGCGGGCCGCTCAGAGAAAGGTTCTCTGGACCCAAAGTTTCTCGGAGCCCCTCTGCCCCTGGGGCGACGTCCTCCCTGTCCACCTCTGCCACGGTAGGACTGGTTGTCCGGAGCTGGTTGGGAATGTTGTGATTTCCGGAACCACATCTTCTTCTGCCCCTTGGTTCCTTGAAAAGAAGCGGACTCCGATGGCAGACAACGTCTTCCCGTCCTTCTCGCTCTGGACAAGTGTCTCGCGAACTGTTTTGCCAAATAGGGCAGAACCATCAAAAGTGGCGTCGAAGAACGCTTTAAAGGGCTCCGTAAATTCGCAATGATGGAGCCAGGCCTGACGTCTCATGACTAGGCCTGCTCCGCTAGCCCTAGCAGCTCCCTCTGTGGCATGGGACAACAGCCGCATAGAGGTGTTTGAAATAGATCTCACAGTGGCCATTCGGGTGGAGTACAATTGTTTATCCTCCTCCGACATGGACTCAGGGGGGATGCAGCGTATTCTTTGATAAGATCCCGCTGCATCCTGATGACATGTGCCATATGGTTCAGAGACCTTACTGAGAAGGTCGCTGAACTAAAGACTCGCTTCCCTAAGCGATCCATCAAACGGGACTCTTTGCTCGGTGGATGGACTGAGGGACTCCCCTGAGCCAATTCCCTCTTTGTGGCTGCCGCCGTCAACATGGCATCTACAGGGGGACCCTTCCTCCAATGTGATCGGTCTGAGGAGGGGGCTAAGAATCCTATCCAGTCACTTCGGTATTGGCTCCACGGTGTCCGGATCCTTCCACGCCCTGGTAGTAATGAGGTCCACCAGGGGGGTCGGCTGGAGGGGACACCCAAGAGGTAGACAGGCCTGCCTCGAATGCCTCCAGAAACACGGACTCGTCAGAGGAAGACTTAGGGGCAGACCACCCACCTCTGATTCTCAGCATCTCCATGATGTCTCCAAAGGAGACATCCTCAGGGGGCGATCCTGGGGAGCCTTTCCCTTCCTCCAAGTCCGTGTCCTCGGTTAAGGACTCAGGGGAGTCCACGTGCCTCCTTTTGCACTTATGCTTGCGGGGAGCTTCCTCGGGGGGACTGTCCGAGGAGGCCTCGTCAGCAACATCTTGTTCCAATGGAACTATCTGTGACATCGAAGCAGGCTGTCCCTTTGGCCGGGTGATGGAAGCCTGGCCCAGCAGAGAGGGAGTGCAGGGAGGAGTCGATGCAAAGACCGGGGGTCCGGATGCTCTCAACAGAGCCCTCTCCACAACATCGAAGGCCGAGGGAGAGCCACTCTCCAATGGATTCGAAAGTCGGCTCCCACTGGATCCGATGAAGGATCGGAGCCGGCGCGAGACCCGGATCCGAGGGACCAGTGTGCTCCGACCTGGACGGAGCCGAAGGCACACTGAATCCCCGGATCCGGCTCGGACCACGGCTCGAGGTCTGATCCGACAGGCTCGAGGGCAGGGTCGGATCCGGGGTACCAAGTACTGTCGGCGCCGACCCACCCCAGGCTCCAAGGCTGCTCGGCTCGAAGGCCCAACCCGGTAACGGGTCGGAGAAGGAGCAATTGGGTGGAAAAAGTTGTCGAGCTCCCCTGAGGAGGGAGGCAGAGCACTCTCATCTGCAGCTGGGCCTGGATGAATCTTCGCATCATCCGGTCAAAGTCTGCATCTGATAAACTGAAGGTAGATCTCGAGGAGGCCACCGAGGCAGGCCTGGAATGCCGCCTCGATGACCTCGACGGAGATCGGGTCTCCTCCTCCTCGGGCCCCAGGGAGAAACAAGGGGATCGGAGCCGAGGAGGAGGAGACCTAGAAGCAGTGGAGGGAGAAGCTCGCTTAGCCAGTGGGGCTGAAACGGAGGTCTCGGCCCGCCGCTTGTGGTGCTTCTCCCTCTGTTTCTCCCTCCTAGCCTCCCTGTCCTCCGACACTTTAGCGGGAGTTTGAGTCCCGGACGGAGGCAGGGGGGCAGGAGTGGCAGCTACCACAGGCTGTGGTGGAGCCACGGGAGCAGCAGAGGTAGCGGAGGCCGAAGCCGAATCCGGGGGTAAAAGTCCCGCCAGGACCAGCTTCGACCTCCGCTCTTTCAGTGCCCTGGGGTTGAACGCTGCACAGATGGTACAGCCCGAGGTGAGGTGTTCAACCCCAAGGCACCGAATGCACCGAGTGTAGCCATCAGCCGGGGAGAGCTTATGGCAACACTCGGTACATTTAGAAAATATGGCTTTTGGGGCCTCAGCCATTCCTTTTTTTTTTTTTTTTTTTTTTTTAAACTAAAAAGAAAAGCAACTACACACACACACAGGCCCCAAAAGACATGCAACACACACTCACACACTAGCGACCAGCAAAGGGAGGGTACTAATTAAAAAATAAGGAACCTAACTCAGACACACTTTAAAAGTATTAATTTAAACTAAAAAAGAAATTCCTGACAAAAAGTACTTAGAAAAAGGTAACTTTTTCTTCACTTATCTGACGAGCTCAAGAAGGATCCAGACATCCACAAGCGCGGCAAACTAGATCTGGGGTCATGGAGGGTTAGCAGGGGATTATGGGTGAAGGGAGGAGCTAGGAGCTCGGATCCATTAGCTTGAAACAAGTTGCCGGCTCGGATCCGATATCGGATCCGTAACCCACAGGTTGCTGACAAATGAACATCCTACTTCAGGTCATATGTTTCTTCTACCATGTAAACAAAGTTTTTATTAGTTAAGAAAAGAGAACGTCACAAGCCCATATTGCTCTTGAAGCAGGAAGTCTGTATGCTAAAATAGAAAAGTACAGTTGTGTACCTACCATAAATGTAGATGTTTGAGTGTATTCACTGTTGCAGTCATTACTCTTGGGTTATCCTGCTGGCAGGCTACCCTCAGTCGGCCAGGATTCCAAAGTCTAGGTCCGGCATCGGTTGCTGTCGCCTCTTCCCTGACGTCAGTGTGCCAGAGGTATAAAAGATGCAGCCGACTCCATTTTCTTCAGTTTTTCTTGCCCCAGATGTCAGCTGCCCCCAAATGGTAGGCTGAAAAATATGCCAATAAAAATGCATGCACAAAAATAACATTTCCTTCATCTACAAGCAAATACACCAAATAGGTTGTATAGGATAGAGAAGAGCAGATAAGTCCCAGCAAAGAAAAGGGGGATGGTGGGTGGGTAACCTGGACTGCAACAGTGAATACACTCGAACATCTACATTTATGGTAGGTACACAACTGTACTATGTTCATCGTGTTTTACTGTTGCAGTCATTACTCTTGGGCTGAATCCCAAAGCTGAGGCAGGGTGGCTGGGCTAAATATGATTAGGAGAGGCTATGAGGCCTTGCAGATCTGCAGTGGCAAAGCCTGCTCTGGACTTAGAGTAAAGAGGTAAGTGGTAGTGCTTTGTGAAGGCGTGCACTGAACTCCAAGTTGCAGCCTCTAAGATATCTTTGGTTGGTACTTCTCTGAGGAAGGCTGCTGAAATGGCTGCTGCTCTGGTGGAATGAGGTCTAATGCCCTTAGGCACTGATTTGCCATGTTGAAAATAGCAGAAACGGATGCAATGGCCAATCCATTTAGAAATAGTCTGTTTTGAGATAGCCTTTCCTTGTGATCCTGCAGCATATGACACTAAAAGTTGCTCAGTCTTTCTGAAAGCTTTAGTTCTGTCCAAGTAGAAGCATAACTGCCTGTGTATGTCCAAAGAATGCAAAATTTTCTCACCCTTGTTCTGTGGATTAGGAAAAAAGGTTGGCAAGTGAATGGTTTGGTTAAGGGCCGCACTGGACACCACCTTAGGCATAAATGTAGGGTTTGTCCTCAGAGAAACCCTGTCTGGATGAAAAATGATGAAAGGTTCCACAGCCATGAGTGCTTTTAATTCCGAGACTCGCCTTGCAGAGGTTATTGCTAGGAGCAGAGCTGTTTTCCAGGATATAAATTTTATATCTGCTGTTGATGCTGGCTCGAAAGGAGGCAGTGTGAGTATTTCCAAAACATAATTGAGGTCCCAAGCTGGAATTGGTGCTCTCCTTGGAGGCCTAATGTTTTTGGCCCCTCTGAGGTACTGCCTTATTAAAGGATGAGAAAAAATAGGTGGTTCCGTATTGTAATGGGCTGAAATGGCAGAGGCATGAATCTTAATTGATGAGAAGGAAAGGCCTTTGTTCAGCATCTCAGTTAGGTATTGTAAAATCTGAGGGATATTTGGTACACACATGTCAATGCCTTGTTCCTGGTTCCAAGCACAGAATCTCTTCCATTTTTCTGCATAAGATTTTCTGGTGCTGGGCCTCTTGGCCTCCAAGATAACATCCATAACAGCTTTTGAAAGAGGAGTGTTCTGAATGGCTACATTATCCGCCATGCTGCCAGATTTAAGGTCCTGAGTTGGCTGTGCAGGATCTGATTGTTTTGTTGGGTCAACAAGTGAGAAGTTTGAGGCAATGTCCATGCTGGACCTTGAGACAAGCTCTTTAGGATTGGGTACCAGTGCTGGCGTGGCCAGTCTGGTGCAATCAGTACCATTTTTGGCTTCTCTTGTATGACCTTTAGGAGTATGCTGGGAAGGAGAGGCAGTGGAGGAAAAGCATATACCGTTAGATTTTTCCAGCTGAAGGATAGGGCGTCTACTTTCCATGCTTGCTTGTGATAAATACTTGTGCAAAATCTCTGCAACTGGCAGCTGTGAGGGGAGGCAAATAGATCTATATCTGGGCATCCCCATTTCCTTATTATCATGCTGAAGACTTATGGATCCAGTTTCCATTTGTGGGGATCCATGAGGTTTCTGCTTAGTTCGTCTGCCAGAGTATTTGTTTTTCCTGGCAGGAATTGTGCTTGCAGGTGAATTTGAAAAGCCAATGCTGTGTCCCATAAGGTCATTGCTTGTCTGCAGAGGGGGTAGGAATGTATACCTCCCTGCTTGTTTATGTACCACATGACCGTAGTGTTGTCTGTCTATCAGTAACAGACCTGGATGAAGCAGGTCCTTGAAAGCTGTCAGGGCATTTTGAACAGCTAGCATCTCTTTTTGATTGATGTGAAGATGCGTCTGGTTTGCAGGCCATGTGCCCTGAATACATTTTCCTGCCATATGGGCCGCCCAGGCATAATCTGATGCATCCGTTGTCAGTGTCTGTCTGGCTGTGGGTAAACTGAATGGCAGACCCTTGTTGTGGTTACAGGCTTTTGCCCACCATCGAAACTCCTGTTGCAGGCAGGGAATAAGTGCAATTACTGTCTCCAGGCCGTGGCAATGCTGAGACCAAACACTTTTTAGGTACCATTGTAGTTTCCTCATATGCAGTCTGGCATATGGAATTAGTAGAATGCAAGATGCCATGAAACCCAAGGCCTGCAGGATTTTCCTTGCAGATAAGTGGGTTTTTGTTGCCAATTTCTTGAAGTAAGTAGTCAGATCCTTTTGTTTGTCTGGCGTGAGATAAGCCATCTGGGCAGTTGTATTTAAGCTTGTACTCAGGAATATTATCTCTTGACAGGGCACTAGTTTTGAATTCTTTTTGATTACTGTGTACCCTAGGCCAATTAGTAATCTTTTTACAAACGCCACATGCTTCAGAAGAATGTCTTTGTTCTCTGCTTGAATCAGGCAGTCGTCCAAGTAGGGATATATTTGAATTCCTTTTTGTCTGCAAAATGCAATTACTGGTGCCAGGCATTTTGTAAAGACCCTGGGTGCAGTAGATAAGCCAAAGGGCAGTGCAGAGAATTGGTAATGCATTGAGCCAGCTATGAATCTGAGGTATCTTCTGCAAGATTGTCTGATTGGGACATGCAGGTATGCCTCTTTTAGGTCCAAAGTTACGAGCCAAGCCTTCTTGCCCAGCATGGGCAGTAGTTCCTGTAGAGTCAACATCTTGAATTTTGGAACTTCCAGAAACGTATTTAAAATTGACAGGTCCAGTATTGTTCTCCAGATTTTATCCTTTCTGGGTAGTAGAAAAAGTCTGGAGTAAAATCCTTGCCCTTGCTCTTGTTGTGGTACTTGCTGAATGGCCCTCATGTCCACAAGGGCTGTAATTTGTTTTTGTGCCTCTGCCCATTGATTGTGTGGCAGGTCTGGCAAACCTTTTGACCTTGGTAGGGTGTGAAAATGGAACCTGTAGCCTTGGGACACTATGTTCAGGACCTATTTGTCTTGGGTAACCATTTGCCAATTTGATGAAAAAAGTGCTAGTTTTCCCCCTAAGGGGGCTGCCAAAAGAAAAGTGTTTGGATCTGGTAGAGGAAAGTCATTGGGACTGTTTCCTGTAAGGTTGTGATTTGTCTTCTCCACTCTTGGAGGTAGGAGCACCCTATTGTTTAGGCCTGTATGAGCCTTGGGATTGAGATCTGCCTCTGGGACGCCTGTATCTGCCTCTTTGTGGTCTGCCTGACACTGGAAAGGACCAATTTTTAGAGGGCCAGTTCCTGCTAAACCTGGGTGACTGCACCTGTAAGAAATCCTTGACTGTCTGCATGGATTTTGCTTTATCCTCCATTTTTTCAACACCTCTTCTGCTTTAGTACCAAACAAAGTATCATGCTGTAATGGTGCATCTAATAATTTTGCTTTAACATGATCAGGCAGATTCTGTTTCTTTAACCAAGCATGCCTTCTAATAACAGAACCTGTAACAGCGGCCCTGCAAGAGGCCTCCAGTGAATCATAACCACATTGCAAAGTATGCTTTCCCACTTGTTCAGCTGCTTGCAATAAATCCTGCAATTCCTTGTTCTCTGAACATTCAGTATTTGTCAACAATTTCTGTTTAAGCAGTGACATTAAATATTGCTGATATTTAAGCATATGAAACTGACAATTTAAAGCCCTTACAGCCAGGGTAGCAGAAGTGTAAACTTTTTTCCCCCATCTGTCTAGAGCCCTAGAATCCCTATCAGAAGGGACAGAGTTTTTGCAGTGGAAGCTTTAACCCCTTTGGGGCCTTGAGATATAGTTTCTGGGTCAGCAGTGGGGTTTTTATATAGGAATTTATGAGAATCCGGGACCCTGTAGTACCTGTCTGGCTTAGCAGGTGCAGGGGGTAAAGAGTTAGGGGACAGGCCGGACTCTGAAAATACATCATCTACAATATCCAGGACAGGTGAAATAGCAAGGGGTCTGTGCTGAGGAAGTAGCAGAAAGTATCTGAGCCTTTTCTTAGATTCAGATTAATCTTGGCTCTCCCAGTGGAAATTCTCCCTCATGGTATGCAGGGTTTCCCCAAAACAATAATCCTCAGGAGGAGAGGCTGAAGGAATGGATTCTTCAGCATCAGAATCCTCATAGGGAAGCATGGAGTAATCCTGTTCAGAAGAGGAATCAGAGGAAATAGAAACCTGATCAGAAGAATCATACTCTGTCTCTTGCCTAGGCCTCTTATCAGGAGGGGGATGGGAGCCCCTGATCAAACTAATTAGGTCTTCGGCCATTTTAAGCATCTGTTTTTTAGGCATGGAAGTCTGAGAAGGAGAATGCTGTACTTGTTTCTTTGTCTTTAGAGCTGCTTTAGTCTTTGTCTTTGAAGTTGAAGATGGCTTAATATATAGTTGTGTAGGCCTGAAGACACCCTCAAAAGCTGATGCCTGCTCAGCGGCTCCAGACCCATCTGAGGGAATGATTTCCGAGTGTCCAATAATTTGAGTTTCCAGAGGCCCAGTCGGCTCCACGTGGGAGTCGGAAGCGGCCTGTGGCTCTGAGGTAGCGGGCGCCAGGGGCTGCGAAAGCGCCTCACTGAGAACCGGCGACTGGTCTAGCAGAGGCTTCATCGTCAGTTTTGGACCTCGGATGCCTATCCTTTTCCTTATCCTTGCATTTTTTTGTAAACTCCGGTTGCTGGCTGGTCCGACGGCATTATATAATTAAATCTTTGGCCAAAGTAATGAAATGCAAAATCGAACCGATGCTTGATAGTGCATTGGTTAAATCTAGCACAAAACTGACAGCTAGCAACGTTGTGATCAGGGCCTAGGCAAGGAATACACTAAGAGTGAAAATCCTTATGAGGTATTTGCTTCCCACAAGAAATACAATTGTTACCTTTTCTGACATCGGTCTGGAGCAAGAAAACTTGCACCCCAACGGGGTACTTAGCTTTAATGAAGACTTCGGTTCTGAAAGTCGGATTTGAAAATCTCAGGAGTCGGCCAACCGGCACTTGCGAACTGCTTTTGCTTCTGGCACCGCGCGGTAAGAAAGACTGAAGAAAATGGCGTTGGCTGCATCTTTTATACCCCTGGCGCACTGACGTCAGGGAAGAGGCGACAGCAACCGACGCCGGACCTAGACTTTGGAATTCTGGCCAACTGAGGGTAGCCTGCCAGCAGGATAACCAAAGAGTAATGACTGCAACAGTGAAACACGATGAACTTCTGAAGAGTACACTCATGTCAGTCTGCAATTCTTCAAACTGCAATTATCAGTAAGAATTACTTAGAAATGGTCTAAACCCTTATAATCAGGCCATTAGCTTTCACTACTGTGAAAATGAAATCAAGGATTCATTCAGTTCTGAATTGTTCCTTGACATACATTCATACTGGTAGATTTATCTGCTTCATTTGTGACTGTTTTAAATGCAAAAAGCATCTTTAGCTGTGATGTGAATATAAAGTTAAAGAAATTACTGTACAAAACCATTAACATTTTTCTGCAATACTGGAATGACGTTCTGAACAGTGATGACAGTTGTTTGTAAGAATGAGTAAAGAAATTCTACAAAATAAAATAACTAAAGTAAGAGATATCTGAACTATGGGAATGGAGGTTTGGTGAATCTGACCTAAGTTCTGAAAAGGTCATACAATAAAGGAGAATGTTATTTGAAGAGGAATCAAGAGTCACCATGTCTTTTTTTGATTGTACAGCAGAATATTCTGCAGCATTTTGAATAAAAATCTCTTAAGATCTATGTTAAGCTCGGAGCTCGACCTGCTGGTTCGATTAGACTAAAGCTATTCGGACACGCATCTAACTGAATCTGTATATAAAAGAAAACCAACTAGTTTGTTTATAAAATGTTGTGAATGTATATGGCTGTAGAGGAATGTTGAAAATGAAACAACCAAAACTGTGCTACTTTTTGTGGGACTTTCCATCATTTGATTCTGGACTGTGAATAAAGATACTGTGAGCAACATGAAGGAGAGGGGATATTAAAAAATGGAAGACAATTTGAAGAAAATGTGGTAGTCAGGAACACTTTTAGTACACATGTAACATGGAGAGTAAAGCACAGCATGAAGAAGAGATGTAAAGTACTGAAGATACTAAGTGACTGAGATGACTGCAAAAGTGATGATGTCATGCTGTAGCTAAACACTTAAGGAGAAAGGGCTGATGTTAGGTAAAGTCTGGAAATATGGTTTAAACAAATGTACAAAGCATTAACTGAAGAAAATATAAAGACAATCCCCGGGATTCATGAAGCTCGGCGCAAGGCCGGCGTAAGGCTTGCGCCGGCGGTGCATTGTATAGCCGGCGCAGTAGCCATATGCATATTAATGAGAGTGCACCGTAACCACAGGCATGTGCGTAGTGTACGGAGCGAGCCCAAGTAGGATGCGCCAGTAGGCGGTTTAAGCAGGCAGGCGAAGAGCAACCTAACGTGCTGTCTGGCATAGTCCGCCCAGAATAGAAATGGCTGCAGCCATGGCCCGTGCAGAATGAAATGTCCGCAGAGTATGCAACAAAGTACCCGTCCCAACTAAACAGAGAAGCAAATAAAACCCACGCAGTCCGAAATGTACCTGTCCAAGGAACAAAGGATACGCCAGAATACCGGTCCGTACAGCAATGTACTGTGAGTGTGCATAGTCAGAGAAGGTGTACAGCAGCATGTCAGCACGCCGCACCGACACAGGAGTAGCGACTAAGGTCACCAACCGCCCCACTTTGCGAGGGCAGTCCCTGTATTGGCATACGTGTTCAAATAAAGCATTAAAACGGAAGTGTGCTAAGAGTGTAGGTCATAATGATTTCCGTGATTTAATGTAATTGTAGCCTGAATCGGTTATTTCCGTAACTGAAATACCTAAATGTCCCAAGAAACAGAATAAGCTACCAAACTGCCACAACAATAAGCTCATACTTAGGCAAATAAGTGAAGTTCTATGCTATATAGTGACCGTGTACGTACGGTCGGGCTGTGAAGTCAGATGTGACTCCCTGCACATACAGGTGGTCAATGTAGAAGTCCCACAGAACCACGATAGCAATGTGTGTGTTGAATGAAAGGCGACCGACAAACCCTGTCCCCTGATCCCTGGTAGTCACCCCTGTGCTGTGTGGACAGCCACCTATACGCTGTACAGGGGTGACCTACTACCCCTCGACAGGTATGACTTTGCATTATGTACCAGTTAGCTGTGGGACATGTCCCTGACAGCAGATATGCATATCCGGGAGGCCCCTGCGAAGGATATCTGTGTCAGATGTCCGTCCCAGTATGGCATCTGTTCTGCAAGCATCTACAAACAATGTTACCCATAACACCGCTGTGTGTGCCTGTACCGCGTAAATGTACATGTATGACAGGGTGCACCCACGGAATGGCACCATGGGACACCACCTGTGACAGGCAGTTGGTCTGACATGCAGCCAGCAACTATGACCATGTGGGTTGTGTCACATAGACAGTTTACAACACATTCTGTGATGTACATGTTCACATCCCAGCCAATGGTTTCATTAACGCTACCTGAGGGGGTAATGTTATGAAGCCCTTTGCCAGGACGAGGTAGGCTGTATGGACTGCAACACCCCAGCAATGGGCTGGGTGACCGTCCCAAAATGTCAACCATGTCTTAAAGGCATGAACCGCCCTGAACAAGACAAACCGTGTGGGATGCGGCATGTATGTCCCCTATGCAGTCATGTACGAACCGCAGTATGATCCCACCCCATGTCTATGCAGATAGGTCTCCTCAGGGTACTGGGACAGTAATAACCAGCCTCAGTGGAGGCATTGGCCCTGTGATGTGGGAATACAGTTGTCATGCGATACAACCTGGGCACCCTACCTGAGGTGAGGCTATAAAGAAATAGCTGTCCTAACTGTGGGTCCTAATCCCAAATGAGATAGTGGAGTACACAGCGGCTCACCATCTGGTCTCATGGATGCTATTCACACTACCCTGGAGAGAGCATGTCCCACCTGTGTGTCACAGAACATTTGGTGACCACAAACCGCTGGTACAGACATCTCCACATGTGTGGTGGAGGGTGTGGAGATGTCCTCACTGGACCTGTCAGCCTGTATGTCGGCAATGTGTGTATGTTGAGTAAACCCCACCTCTATGTGAACCCAGTCAGAGCATATGTGGTAGTGACCTCACAGGTGTCGAAAGCATAGCAACTGAAGGTGGTATGATTGTCAGCCAGGTCCATGTAGGTATATCTGTGGAATGTGCCCTGACAATCCCATGACATTGTGTAACTCTACACATATGATGACCAAGGGTGTCACACCTCACAAGGTGTCTGCTCCACCCTGTAGTAGCCACCTCCTCGTGTTGTACATCATGTGTATGGCTGGGGTACACCACACTGGACGCTTGGCATTGGTACAATGAACCACAGTTGGGTAAGTGAATGCCTGGTACATGCAGTCCTGTAGGTACTGGTAGATGGCAATGTGATTGATGCAGTGGCTGCTGTACCATTGACCACTGGCTCAGGGTCCTTAAAGGAGACCACAGTACTGCGCAGTAGTGTGTAGTCTGCCTCTGAGCAAGCAATGTGTATGTTAACTGGCAACACTCACAGCAACGGATGCCAAAAGCAGAAGCCAATGTCCAAATAACATAGATCAACTTCTGCATGACAATATGTGTTATCATACATGTATTGACATGTGTCTGCCAATTACAATTGGAAATGGCCGGTAAGACTGGCCTAAAGTTCCCATGATGTACACAGTCTGGGGTGTTGTTCCGATAATAAAGTGGCAATACCTCCCAATCGTGACCTCTGGGTATGGTATGAAAGTGGTTGTTAACCTGCAACAATGGATGTATAGCATTGGTTTCTGGTGTCGGAAGACATGTTTCCTGTAGCACAACACAGTATGGGTAGTCAAGCACACATACACAATTGCTGAACACACAGCATCAGTGAAACCCACTGCTCACAAGGACACAGTCCGACAAGCTCTACACTTTACATATGCACAGTGGTGTCCATTGTAGGACCCAAAAATTGTGGAAAGAACCAAATTATGTCTTATTTCAATGCGCATCTGACCCCATTGTCGCCACAGGTACACATATGCACCGCCAGAGTGTTTAATGTTGCTGATAGCTGTGCATGTAATGCAGCACAGATGCACAGAAATACCCAGGGTACCGGTCCATACAACTGCATCCACATCACACCTCCGCACACATGACGGATGTGTAATGGGTACTGTCAATTGTTGCAGTCAAGGGATTCTGGGTATGTAGACACTGTGCTCGGTGTTGTTTCAAGAGGCAATCCTTCCTCCCGCCCTGTGGGAGGGATGTGCGTAGCACCTGCCTCACTCCCCGCTAATAATGCAAAACATACCCGAGAATGCTAAATGTAGGTGTGGAATGTGTACAGCCCTATACTAGTGTCCAGTAGGCAATTGTCATGGATGGACACCCGTGATGTCCAGGATGGCACCCACAACTGCAAACCCGGTAAATGACATAGCCGCTGTAAGGCATGACACAGGAAATACACATAGGGACCACAGTTGACATTCCACATACAGAGCCGGACTCGTGCCAACACCGGCAAGATACAGCACTCAGTCTGCCAGCAACAGACTGAGGAGCACCCGCCACCGCATAGCGGAACAGATGTACGACCTGTGGAACACATACTAATGGCACACACACAACGCCAAGTAGGATATGTAAGCTATGGCATTCCCACCTATGAAGACAACATGGTTAAATGAATGCATAGGTAAGCAACATGTTCCGTGGTGTTATATTGGAAATACAGTGACGGATATGTCCCATTGGGATGTCTGCGGTTTATATGAAGCAGTTGGTAACCAGCATCTTTGGATGTATGTCAATTGTTCACAGTACTAAATCAGCTGGTTATGTAGCACCATGTGGAATGGGTAGTCAAACAGACATCCGCGATACCTGAACACACAGTATCAGTGAAATCCAATGCTCACAAGGACACAGTCCGCCAAGCTCTACACTTTACATATGCACAGTGGTGTCCATTGTAGGACCCAAAAATTTGTCTAAAGACAGCTCTTCCGCCTTCTTTAATCACCTAACGGAACTCATTGTAGTCACAGGTACACATATGCACCGCAAGCGTGTTTAATGTTGCTGATAGCTCTCCATGTAATGCAGCACAGATGCACAGAAATACCCAGGGTACCGGTCCATAGAACTGCATCCACATCACACTTCCGCACACATGACGGATGTGTAATGGGTACTGGCAATTGTTGCGGTCAAGGGATTCTGGGTATGTAGACTCTGTGCTCGGTGTTGTTTCAAGAGGCAATCATTCACCCGCCCTGTGGGAGGGATTTCTGCGTAGCACCTGCCTTACTCTCCGCTAATAATGCAAACCATACTCCGGAGAATGCTAAATGTAGGTGTGGAATGTGTACAGCCCTATAGTAGTGTCCAGTAGGCAATTGTCATGGATGGACACCCGTATGGCCAGAATGGCACCCACAACTGCAGACACGGGTAAATGACATAGCCGCAGGAAGGCATAACACAGGAAATACACATAGGGACTACAGTTGACATTCCACAGACAAAGCAGGACCGCCGTGCCAACACCGGCGCATACAGCACTCAATCTGCCAGCAACAGACTGAGGAGCACCCGCCACCGCACAGCGTAACAGATGTGCGACCTGTGGAACACATACTAATGGCACACACACAACGCCAAGTAGGATATGTAAACTATGGCTTTCCCACCTATGAAGACAACATGGTTAAATGAATGCATAGGTAAGCAACATGTTCTGGTGGTGTTATAGTGGAAATACAGTGACGGATATGTCCCAGTGGGACGCCTGCGGTTTAAATTGAGTATTTGCTAACCAGCATCGTTGGATGTATGTAATTTGTCCACAGTACTACATCACCTGGTTATGTAGCACCATGTGGAATGGGTAGTCCAACAGACATCCGCGATTCCTGAACACACAGTCTCAGTGAAACCCACTTCTCACAAGGACACAGTCCGACAAGCTCTACACTTTACATATGCACAGTGGTGTCCAATGTAGGACCCAAAAATTTGTCTAAAGACAGGAATGCCGCATTCTTTCAACACTTAAGTGAACTCATTGACGCCACAGGTACACATATGCACCGCAAACGGTTTAATGTTGCTGATAGCTGTCCATGTAATGCAGCACAGATGCACTGAATTACACAGGGTACCGGTACCATAGCACTGCATCCACATCACACTTCCGCACACAGGTCGGATGTGTAATGGGTACTGTCAATTGTCGCGTCAAGGGATTCTGGGTATGTAGACTCTGTGCTCGGTGTTGTTTCAAGCAGGCAATCCTTCCTCCCGCCCTGTGGGAGGGATGTGTGCGTAGCACCTGCCTTACTCCCCGCTAATAATGCAAAACATACCCGGAGAATGCTAAATGTAGGTGTGCAATGTGTACAGCCCTATACTAGTGTCCAGTAGGCAATTGTCATGGATGGACACCCGTATGGCCAGGATGGCACCCACAACTGCAAACCCGGGTAAATGACATAGACGCGTAAAGGCATGACACAGGTAATACACATAGGGACCACAGTTGGCATTCCACATAGAGAGCCGGACTCTCGTGCGAACACCGGCGCATACAGCACTCAATCTGCCAGCAACAGACTGAGGAGCACCCGCTACCATACAGCGGAACAGATGTGCGACCTGTGGAACACATACTAATGGCACACACACAACGACACGTAGGATGTGTAAACTATGGCATTCCCACCTACGAAGACAACATGGTTACATGAATGCATAGGTAAGCAACATGTTCTGGTGGTGTTATATTGGAAATATAGTGACGGATATGTCCCATTGGGATGTCTGAGGTTTATATGAAGCAGTTGGTAACCACCATCTTTGGATGTATGTCATTTGTTCACAGTACTAACGCAGCCGGTTATGTAGCACCATGTGGAATGGGTAGTCAAACAGACATCCGCGATTGGGGAACATACACCAGCAGTGAAAAGCACTGGGCAGGTGGACACAGTCCAGCAACATCTAACTTGACAAATGCACATCGGTGTCCATTGTAGGACCCAAAAATTCTGTTCAGAGCATGCCTGCTAGCTTCCTGCATTACTCATGTGATCTAATTGTCGCCACCACGCCACAGGTACACATAGGCACGCAAGCTGTTCAATGTTGATGATAGCTGTCCATGAACTACAGCAGACATGCACAAAGATACCCAGGGTACCGGGTCCATACAGCTGCGCCCACATCACACTGCAGCACACATGAAGGATGTGTAATGGGTACTGTCCACTGTTGCAGTCAAGGGAGTCTGGGTATGTAGAATCAGGCCTCGTGTTGTTTCAAAGGCAATCCTTTGTCCCGCCTCGGGAGGGACGCAGCGTAGCACATGCGCCACTCTCCACTCATAATGCACACCATACTCCGGGAATGCAAAATGCAGGTGTGAAATGTGTACAGCCCCATACCAGTGTATAGTAGGCAATTCACATGGATGGACAAGCGATGACTAAGATGGCACACATAAATGCAAACCCGTGGAATTACACTGCCGTAGTAAAGCATTACACAACTCATACACATAGGGACTACAGTTGACATTCTCCATACAAGAAACACAGACAACCAGCCGATGAAGTCCAAAGCAAAGACGAGGTACTGTAGGGACCGCCAGTGACCAACCAGAGCACACCAAGAATTAAAGGCAGTCACCATAGTGTATTGAGCACACTTCGGCTGCTTCATAAGCAGACTTATTCAGACTACATACAATGTAGTTCAACCTACTAAATTTACAAGCATTAATTGGTTGGTACATTAGATGTGCTAGGTACTAATTACATGCCTTAAAGGCAGACAAGCTAACAAACCTTACTTGGGTTACACATCCCTCACAGTGAGGACAACAGACATTGTTCAAAGGTACAGTATTCACCGGAAATGGAAATATATGTACATATATGAAACATGAACCAACATAAAATGTTTTCCAAATCTCTGACTGTGTAAGCTACATGTATATGTCCTACGGATTGTGCCAATATATTAACAGAACTGCAGACACCTAGTAATATGAATGAACCATAATATATACACATAAACCGTATGAATATGAGTACTGTAAAATAGACCAACGAAATGTAAAGATTCACAATGTGCTAATGTAACATTCATTTACAAGGTTACAGAAATAAATCAATGCAGACATCCATGTGTAAATACTAACAGAAGGCCAGCGAGGTGCTTGCCCTTACATGTACTGGGATGTCGGTCCACAGCATAGTGAGTGTCCGGGTGATGAATCCGCCCCAACAACACGCTCGATTAATGACAGTGTCAAGGTGTACGCCAGCTGCCCTTGTGGTTCTGAGGGATCTACCTTATTTACGGAAGCATAGTCATCAGATCTGTTCGCCCTAGCCGTGCATGCCAGGCACGGGTCACCTCTGGGCAACTGGTATGCAACTGTATACAGCTGGAATACTTTCAGTCGGTCAGTATAACACATATACCTGGGAGCCTGCAGCCGCTTGTCGTAGAACTGTTGTTGCCTTACCTGCTGCTGCCGGCGTTGGGTCAGATACATTCTGAACGGGCATTGTACCCAATCATAGGTCTATTGAGTGATGAGTACAAGGGGACAATGACCTCCCTGATCTAGATGTGAATCCCTTCATGATGATGTGGCCAATGTGGAAGGTCTACCCAACTATGTTAGCAACATGTGTGTCTAACGGTTAACAACAACACGTGTCCCCAGATCACTGGTAACCCTCCGTGTTCAGTGGACTGCCACCTATATGGTAGCTCGGGTAACCTTGTTCATCCCGGCGGGTATGCCTATGCATTTCCTGGCATTTAGCTGTAGGACATGTCTCTGGTACCACTTATCCACATCTGTGAGGCACTCCTGAAGGATATCTGTGTCAGATGTGTGTCTGACCTGGCATCCGGTTTGCAGTCGATGCAAACATTGTCACCCATAACCCCTGTGTGTGCGGTACATTGGAAACGAGATGCTGGAAATAGTGGACCCAGGACTGAGCCCCATGGGACACCACCTGTGACTGGCTGTGAGTATGACATGGCGCCAGCAACTATGGCCATGTGTGTTCTGTGACCTAGCCCGCTTGCAACCCATAGGGCGTATGTATGGATTTACATTCAAGATGTTGGTTTTATCAAGTATACCCGAGGGGGTATTGTGTCGACGGCCTCTGCCGGGTTGAGGTAGGCTGTATGGACTGGTTTACCCTCAGCAATGGCCTTGGTGACTGATTCTACAAAGTGAAACACGGTAAAGGGCATGATCTGACTATGACCAAGCTAAACTGGGTTGTATCCAAAGTATGCGGGTCCCCTATGTCCTCATCTATGTGTCCCATTATGATCCATCTCCATGGCTTTGCAGATAAGGCTTGTCAAACTAATGGTATGGTAATACCCAGGGTCAGTGGAGGCACCATCTATGTGGAGTGTGACTACAGTCGCCTCTGTGCTACTACTCAGGTAATGATCCTGAGGTGAGGCTAGGATTACACAGCTGTCCGGCGTGGGTTAAATTCCCCATAGAGTTCCCGGAGTGCACAGCTGGGACACCATGTGGACCCATGGATGTTGTGTTAACTGCCTTGGGGCCGGATGTGGGTAATGCTGGACATACCAACGCAGACGCACACGCTCCCGAAGTCCGATGCCCAAGGGACCACACACATAGCCGGCCTTAGGCATAGGCCAAGCAGGTAGCCGCCTAGGGTGTTGCTATACTCGGGCACCTTTCCAGACTCTATGTGGTGTAGGTAGACCAGGAGGGGGTAGCGGTGACGATCGGTGGCAACCTCTGCCTAGGTCACCACTTACCCTAAGGCCACTCTTCTCGTGGGTAATACAGCAGTACCCACACCTAGACGCTGGTCATCGCTAGGGTCATTGCTAGTATGGCACATCATCTACGTAAGGAAGGAAACCATATATCCCCAGACAGAATGGCACAGCATAATGCCTGTTCGCCGCCAAAGGCAGACATACGCCACCAAGGCCGGTGCGGACGCATTCGCGCGAGATGTCCGCTAACAATGCCGACAATGTGTCGCTTTGTGAAACAAACTCCACAGAGACATTCAATAATAGACAACGACGGACAACCCGATGTCCTCGTGGTTCGAGCTGTTCAACCTGTTACGCCATGTTAAATGTGTGTAGCACAGCGAACCGGCCAAAAAGCAACGGACATGTCTGTGGCTCAGTGAACGCCGCCACGCAATGTCAAACCCTTGTAATATTGCGACACAGCCCATACATACGGAGGGTTAGTAATGGCAGTAGGTTACTTCGATCAGACCGCGGTGCAATTAGTATAACGAGATCTACAACGGATACACCGGACATTCGATGCACACGGTTAAGACTAATTGGGGGCCGTGATATAGTACCATGGACACGGACAAAACGCGTGCCCATGTGACTCATCTAACATTCAGACAGGGTCAGGGCGGTCCCGCACTGTGGGCGGACAAGACCAAACCCAAAGCACCACAGCAACACCCTGACAATCAAGGCCTGTATGCATATGGGATATAAGCAGCTGTCATCTGAACAGCCCTGTGGTGACGACATATGCATCCTGGGCCATGAGCGAGGGGAATTAGGAATGTTCAACATGCAGTACCGCACCTTTCCCAGCAGGGGAATGGATGCCTGTGACGCGGCGTAAGCGGGGGTGATATGCAAATGTACATAGGTACCACGGGTATGCATATTAATGACAACGAACAGCTAACGGCACTGGTCACAGTAGTCTCAAACGTGACTGCAGTCACGCTGGAATCATGACTATAGAACATATAGATGTGCACGCACGTAAAGCCGCCCATGCTGCAAAGACCGCTACATATATAAAGCTGTCAGTGCTTTCTGCACACGCCCGCCAACCGGATCAGACATATGTTACCGAATAGTCACAAGTAACGCAAAACACGTAACCACACAGACACTGTAAACATATATAAACGGAATACGGATATGCATGTGCGCTGCGCGTAACACACAATCCGACATGCGAAAGTGTACGGTGCGGTGTGATCCAGTGGAACCAGAGAAGGTTACGGATGTCTCCTCCACACGCTTACATTCACAATTGTGAAATATATGCTTAAATAGTACCTATTGATTCCATGCTTTGTTATCGTAATGCTACTAATATACACATCGATATACAATAACCTGATCAACACACTACATCCTAAGGTGCACTCTCAACAATTATCAACTATGTGTCCGGATACTGATTGTATTTACCAATATTGTAGATATATTAACACATCGCTGGTGTATTATTGTTTCCATTAAGTAATGTATGCAACACTGATCAGTATATGTCACGTTATCATCAAGACCTGGAGCACTGTCTACTTAACTATGAGCAGGTTTATTGATTAATTGACTTCGAACTGACTCTGAAGGAAGTGTATAAGGGACACTATCCAATGTATTTTGTACTCGACGATGCCTCATGTCAGTGGGTGAAAGAGCTCTGTATCATTTGACTGTGGAGTGTATCTTTAGTGTCATTGTCTGTTTTGGCCTGATATATATGCAATAATGTCTGTTATGAAGATGACCAGGACCCAAGGTTTGCTGTATTTCCACACCCCCACCACCACAAAAAGGGAATAGTAAAAGGGCAGTATGTTCGAGGTAGTTGGATGACCTCTAGGGACAGTGATTATGAGGAAGAGTGTATGAAACTAAGAGGGATGTTTTTAGATAGAGGCTACCCAAGGAAATTAATAGATGAAATTGAGAAGGAAGTAAGGGAAGGAAGAGTGGACAACATCGGCCTATTTTAGGACAGGAAGATGACCTTGAGAAGGTGACCAACCTCGACAAAAACAATTTTGAGTTAAGAAATAACTTTATAACAGATTATAGTGGGGAGGCTAAGGTCATACAAAGAATAGTGGAGGAAGAATGGGTACAGTTTGGTGAATTCTCTGATTTAAGAAGTCTGTTTATACAACCCTTGAAATGTACATATAGAAAAGGGAGAAATTTGAAAAATTTGTTTGAAAGAAAAATTAAGGAAAACAATACTTCCAGGGAGAGAAAAGGCACATATAAATGTGGGAGGTGCTCCCAGTGCCCGAATATTTGCAATAAAGATATAAATTTATGTGAAAAGTAGGGACATATTAGTGCAGAGTAAGCAATATGTTAATTGTCAAACAAAAGGTATAATATACCTAAGTATTTGTAAGAAATGTGAGGCATTTTATGTGGGGAAGTCTGAAAGAAGACTAAGAGATAGAATCTACGAGCATAACTATGAGATGAAGACAAAAGATATGTGTAATGCTCTGTACAAGCATAAAATAAAATGTGAAGAAGCTGATTATACCTTCTTTGTGTTAGAGGTAGTAAACAAAGATATACGTGGTGGACAATGGGAGGAGACAATTGAGTACAAAGAGTTATTATGGCAACTTCATTTGGAAGCTTATAACCCACCAGGGTTGAATAATTATGTATCTTTGGCCCCAGTATTGAAAAATAAGAGCAGCTAAGCTCTGAGTTGGAAAATTTATAACAGGGGATTAAAGATACTGAGACATTATTAAAGATAATTAAATATATAATTAATCAGCACTATTTTGTGGAAAAAAGGTAAAAAGAAGTGACAGGATAATTATGGGAAAGGGTATCTGTAAGAAATGAATTTGAACCTGGGTAAACTTTGAAGTGTATTAAGTTTGGGCATAACTGTGAAAAACAGTGGTTGTAATGTGTTCATCCAGACACCAGAGGGCATTGGATGTTTTTTAGTTGTATGTTTGTATATATTATTGTAGATATATTTTATATGTTTAGATTTTTGTATATAAAATGTCAAATTTTAATGTTTTGAATATCATGAATAAAAGTTGATAATTAATTATAGAAAATGTTGTGAGCAGGAATGTAATAAATTGTAACATGATTTCAAGGGTAGACATGAAGGCACTTTGTAAATGTGATGTATAGTATAATATATGAAGAATATGGCAATTAAGTAATTATTGTATTATTAGGATTAATTATTCAATCAGCAATAGTATTTAAGCAGAAGGGGAAGAGCTTGTAGTATTGTGCATCTGAGGAAGTGTATTCAAACGAAAACGCAGGTGTGGAGACATAGCGATAATGTGTTTGGAGTGTTTTGCTGAAACTACGGTTGCTGCTTGGTTCGCTACTTTGTTAATAAAGCTGCTAAAAAAGAAAAAAGGAGCCGCTTTCTTCCACTAGTACCTTTTGCTTTGTTTAGTTGTGACTGTTCTGGTACTAGGCTCCATTGTCGGGTTTTGCTGTATTTCCGCCACCGCTCGTGGACATAGACAGGCCAAGTAATACATAATATGGGTAGTCAAACAGACATCCACGATTGGGGAACATACAGCAGCAGTCACAACCACTGGCCAGATGGTGACAGTCCAACACGCTCTACACTTTACATATGCACATCGGTGTCCATTGTAGGACTCCAAAATTGATCCATTCGCAGCATCGACCAGCCGCCATCGACGCAAAGAAGTGACAGCCGTGACTGCGCACAGCTAGACATATGCACCACCAGCGTGTTTAAGGTTGGGGACAACTGTCCATGAAATGCAGGACATATGAACAGAAATCCCCAGATTGTCGTGGTCCATAGAAGTGCGTCCACATCCCAGTCCCGCACACATGACGGATGTGTAATGGGTACCGTGGAGGGTTGCAGCCATGGGATCCTGGGTATGCAAATATGGGGCTCGATGTTGTTTGGCAGATAATCCGCTGTCACGCTCGCGGGAGGGATGCGGTATAGCACGGCCTTACTCCCCACTAATGATGCAAAGCATCCACCGGATAATGGTAAAAGCAGGTGTGAGTGTTGTACAGCCCTATATCAGTGTCCAGTAGGCAATTCCCATGGATGGACAAGTGTACGACCGAGATGGCACCTATAACTGGAAACCTGATGGAATTACACAGCTGCAGTAAGGCATAACACAGGAAATACAGATAGGGACTACAGTAGACACTCCCCATACAAAGACAGACTGCCGCGGCGAATACCGGGCGACATGGCACTGGATCTGCCATCAACAACATGAGGATCACTCGCCCATACCGCGGAACAAATGGGCTACCTGTGGAACATATACTAATGGCACACAAACAACTTCAACTAGGAAGGTCATAGGATGTTTCAACACTAGCGTTCCCGCATATATCTAACATCCGTAAATGAATAAATAGGGTATACATGTTCCGCTGTGTTATATTGACAATACAGTGGCGATACGCCCTACTGGGCCTTTTGAGGATTACCTAAAGCAGTTGCCAACCTGCAGCATGACATCATTACCATTTGGGTTAATCGTAGTAGGACACGGGTTTCAGAGCACAACATAATATGTGTAGTCAAACACACATCCGCTGATTGGGGAACATACAGCAGCGGTCACAACCACTGGCCAGATGGACACAGTCCAACATGTTCTACATTTTACATATGCACATTTGTGTCCATTGTAGGACCCAAAAATTTCTCCTTCTGCAGGAGACCCAGATGAACTACAGCCGTGACTACGCACAGCAGCAGAAATGCACCGCCAGCGTGTTCAAGGTTGATGACACCTGTCCATGAAATGAGGGACATATGCACAGACATCCACAGATTGTCGAGTCCACACATGTAAGCCCACATCCCATTCCCGCACACATGGAGGATTTGCAATGGCTACTGTCGAGGGTTGCAGCCATGGCATCTTGGGTATGCAGAAATGGGTGTCGGAGATGATTGGCAGAGGATCCATTGTCCCGCCTCGGGAGGGATGTGGGTACAGAACATGGCTTACCCCCCACCAATAATGGCAATCATCCACCGGAGAATGCAACATGCAGGTGTGAAATGGGTACAGCCATACACCAGTGTCCAGTAGGCATTTCCCAAGGCTGGACAAACGCACGGACAAGATGGCACCCAGAATAGCAAACCTGGTGAAATAACACAGCTGTAGCAAGGCATAACACAGGAAATACAGCTGGAAACAACAGTAGACACACTCCATAGACATCCATCCAGCCGCATAATCCCGCGCATACAGCAACCAAGCTGCTAGCAAGTCTATGGGGATCACCCGCTTCCACCCGCTGAACATACGGGCGCCTGTGGAACACATATTAATGGCACTCCAACAACGCCAACTAGGAAGGTCATAGCATGCTTAAAGTATGGCGCTCCCACTCATAAAGAACATCCTGTCATGAATAAATAGGTTCTACATGTACCGCTGTGTTATTATGGCAATACAGTGGCGGATAGTTCACAATGGGACCTCTGAGGATTACATAAAGCAGTTGCCAACCTGCAGGACTACAGTAACACCATATGGGTTAATTGTGGAAGGACACGGGTTCCGTGAGCACTACATAACATGGGTAGGCAAACAGACATCCGCGACTGGGGAACATACAGCGCAGTCAAAACCACTGGCCGAATGGACACGGTCCAACATGTTCTACACTTTACATATGCACATCGGTGTCCATAGTAGGACCCACATATTTGTCCATAGGTGTTGGCGACAGGCTGCTATCGTATAACCAGAAGAAGTGACAGCCGTGACTACGCACAGGTAGATATGGGCACCACAAGCGCAGTACAAGGGTGATGACAAGTGTCCATGACATGCAGGACATATGAATAGGACTCCCCAGCTCGTCAGGTCAATAGACGCATGCTCACATCCCATTCCCGCACACATGAAGGATGTGCAATGGGTACTGTCGAAAGTGTTGCAGACATGGGATCGTGGGTATGCAAAATGGGTCTCGCGTGGATTGGCAGATGATTCGCTGTCCCCGCGGTGAGGGACGGGCATGGCATATGCGCATTCAAGACTAATAATGGCAATCATCCCGCTGAAAATGATGAATGCAGCTGCGTAATGTGTACAGCCCTATACTAGTGTCCACTAGGCAGTTCCCATAGATGGACAAACGATGGCCAAGATGGCACCCATAGCTGCAAACCTGGGGGAATCCCACAGCTGTTACAAGGCATAACCCAGGAAATACAGATAGGGACTACAGTAGACACTCCCCATACAAAGCCAGACCGCTGGGCAGATACCGGAGTATACGGCACTTAATCCGCCAGCACATTAATGGGGATCGCGACGCCCATACAGCAGAACAGATGGGTGACCTGTAGAACCATACCAATGGCACAATATCAACGTCAGCTGGGAAAGACATACGATGGTCGAACCATGGCGCTCCCACCAATGAAAGACATCCTTCAGTGTATTAATAGTATTGATGTCAATTGACCATGGAAAACACATGCTCAACAATAAAGACCGCTGGCACCCTATGGCCACAAACCATGTCACACATAGGTAGATGGAACAGTCAACGAAACATTTCGGCACGGCAGGTCACACATGGTATCCAAAGGTTAGACATGTATGCGCTTATCACCCGTAGGCCCCGTGGAGACGCACACATAACATGGGAGCATCCAGGCTTTAAGTATCCACACGCATACTTCCATTTGTCACTTTCTATGCGAACAATGAACATGTAGCCACAGCATAGAAAGCACAGACGACTGCTAACGACACACACGTATGTCAACAATTCAGAAGGCATCCTATGAACACACGTGATACATGATATTGTACTATGCCGACCCCACAACAATCAGAGACCTAACAATGTATATGGAAGATATGCATAGCATATCACTGTAATACAATGGTACAGAACTGACAGAGTAGACAAATGTATGTTAACCCTACATCTGCATCTACACTACATTCTGCTACGGGTGTTTGCTCCACCTGCTTCACAAAGGATGCCTCAACAGTTATCCATCGGTCAGCCCTGGTGTGTGGCCAAACCTCCACCTACTAATCTATCTACATACGCATTCTTCAGCATAGCTGTGGAGGTCCCTCCTGTGGTGTAATACCCTAGACGCCGTGAAACACCGACTGTAGACATGTGCCTTGTGATGTGCCCATAGTCGGCCGTAGGCATACGCCAATCCTGCGGCTGCCCAGGCCGCTGCCCTAGTAGCGACACCTGTCTAGTAGGCGGTCACGAGGTATATCAAGATGGGTGCACCATGTGTTGTGCTGGCGCAGCCATGTAGCCCCACAGCCTAGGGCACCGCCGATCTAAGGCCGCTGCCGCAGGGGTAGTACAGTCTGCAGGTATGTGCAGACGCACATGTGACAGCTGGCCACAAGGATACCCATAGTGGCGACAGCTGCACACATGGCTATAGTGGGACACACACACGCCATGCATACAGCACACATAGACATACACACACCATAAATAGGCAAGTACACACAAGGTGTATGTCATGTATGGGTAAAGTGTAAGGACAGCAAGGATAGCTGTCTGCCATGTAATCCAGCGATGTCTATGAGGTGTTCTGAATACGGACAGTGCATGGACAATGTGTGGATATGCAAAGTACCACAGTTATATGTGTCAGCCGTGCAAATATGCGATACATGGGGAAGACGGCTGTCCATGGGAGAGCAGCGGCACGGCCACAACATAGGTACATAGATATACAAAGAAAGAGGTACACACGAGCACATCCGCAGGCCCGTGAGTGTAATGTACACAGCAGCAACCCACAACACCATAGTAGGGTACACGTGGAGAACACGCCACGGAGGTCGCCACCAGAAGAAGCACACAAGCAGTACACGATCTGCGCCCCACCATCCACAAACACAAGGATGGCGCCAGGATATGGGTGTTCCGCAGAAACCTCAAAGCCATACCGTATGAACCCATGCAGCTGGGAGCATGGACACACACACACATGTGGCACGATGGTGATTGACCACACCCCCACATACCCAACCGCACAAACGCATAACACAGGTATGGTATGCGCCACGTGGACCACCGAGCACACCACCAGCAGAGGCACATGTACAGGTGGGTGACAACAACCGTGACAGGAATGGCC
Source organism: Protopterus annectens (assembly GCF_019279795.1). NCBI lineage: Eukaryota > Metazoa > Chordata > Ceratodontiformes > Protopteridae > Protopterus > Protopterus annectens. Next base: position 1,860,154,387 of record NC_056741.1, read on the forward strand.
GCTGGTAGGCAAGGTATGTGCATGGCGCCTAAAAGCATGTACATCCGCAGAGGCAGCTGCAAAACACACACACACAAACACACGCAAGGGCCGGAGTCGAACCTACGCCTATCTACATGAACTCACTACAGTATGAAGCATTTACAGAACGCACTACCGAGTTTACTGGGCACAGCGCTGACAGAGGCATACTTCTAGGCTGGTGACATCACCCGCAAAACAATAGCTGGCAATAGGCAAGGTATGTGTTGCGGCGATAATAGTATGTGTATCCGCAGAGGCAGCTGGAAACACACACACACACATGGAAGGGCCGAGTCGAACCTACGCCTATCTACATGAACTCACTACAGTATGAAGCATTTACAGAACGCGCCACCGAAGTTTGCTAAACAGAGCGCTGTCACAGGCATACTTGTAGGCTGCTGACATCACCCGCAAGACAATAGTTGGCAATAGCCAAGGCATGTGTTGCGGAGCGTCTATAAGCATAATCAGTCGCAGAGACAGCTGGAAACACACACACACACGGAAGGGACGGGGTACGAACCCACGACTATCTACATGAACACACTACTGTATGAAGCATTTACAGAACGCTACCGAAGTTTGCTAAACAGAACGCTGTCACAGGCATACTTGTAGGCTGCTGACATCAGCCGCGAAGACAATAGTTGGCAATAGCCAAGGCATGTGTTGCGGAGCGTCTAAAAGCATAATCAGTCGCAGAGACAGCTGGAAACACACACACACACACACACACACACACACGGAAGGGACGGGGAACGAACCTACGACTATCTACATGAACACACTACAGTATGAAGCATTTACAGAACGCCACCGAAGTTTGCTAAACAGAGCGTTGTCACAGGCATACTTGTAGGCTGCTGACATCACCCGAAGACAATAGTTGGCAATAGCCAAGGCATGTGTTGCGGAGCGTCTAAAAGCATAATCAGTCGCAGAGACAGCTGGAAACACACACACACACAGAGACACACACACACACGGAAGGGCCGGGAGTCGAACCTACGCCTATCTACATGAACACACTACTGTATGAAGCATTTACAGAACGCTACCGAGTTTGCTAAACAGAGCGCTGTCACAGGCATACTTGTAGGCTGCTGACGTCAGCTGCAAGACAATAGGTGGCAATAGCCAAGGCATGTGTTGCGGAGCGTCTAAAAGCATATTCAGTCGCAGACGCAGCTGGAAACACACACACACACACACACACACACACACACGGAAGGGCCGGGAGTCGAACCTACGCCTATCTACATGAACTCACTACAGTATGAAGCATTTACAGAACGCTACCGAAGTTTGCTAAACAGAGCGCTGTCACAGGCATACTTGTAGGCTGCTGACGCCAGCCGAAGACAATAGGTGGCAATAGCCAAGGCATGTGTTGCGGAGCCGCCTAAAAGCATATGCAGTCGCAGACGCAGCTGGAAACACACACACACACACAGAGACACACACACACACACGGAAGGGCCGGGAGTCGAACCTACGCCTATCTACATGAACTCACTACAGTATGAAGCATTTACAGAACGCTACCGAAGTTTGCTAAACAGAGCGCTGTCACAGGCATACTTGTAGGCTGCTGACGCCAGCCGAAGACAATAGGTGGCAATAGCCAAGGCATGTGTTGCGGAGCGTCTAAAAGCATATTCAGTCGCAGACGCAGCTGGAAACACACACACACACACAGAGACACACACACACACACACACGGAAGGGCCGGGAGTCGAACCTACGCCTATCTACATGAACTCACTACAGTATGAAGCATTTACAGAACGCGCTACCGAGTTTGCTAAACAGAGCGCTGTCACAGGCATACTTGTAGGCTGCTGACGCCAGCCGCAAGACAATAGGTGGCAATAGCCAAGGCATGTGTTGCGGAGCGTCTAAAAGCATATTCAGTCGCAGACGGAAACACACACACACACAGAGACACACACACACACACACACGGAAGGGCCGGGAGTCGAACCTACGCCTATCTACATGAACCCACTACAGTATGAAGCATTTACAGAACGCTGCCACCGAAGTTTGCTAAACAGAGCGCTGTCACAGGCATACTTGTAGGCTGCTGACGCCAGCCGCGAAGACAATAGGTGGCAATAGCCAAGGCATGTGTTGCGGAGCGCCTAAAAGCATATTCAGTCGCAGACGAGCTGGAAACACACACACACACACAGAGACACACACACACACACGGAAGGGCCGGGAGTCGAACCTACGCCTATCTACATGAACTCACTACAGTATGAAGCATTTACAGAACGCGCTACCGAGTTTGCTAAACAGAGCGCTGTCACAGGCATACTTGTAGGCTGCTGACGTCAGCCGCAAGACAATAGGTGGCAATAGCCAAGGCATGTGTTGCGGAGCCGTCTAAAAGCATATTCAGTCGCAGACGCAGCTGGAAACACACACACACACAGAGACACACACACACACACACACACACACACACACACACACGGAAAGGACGGGGGACGAACCTACGCCTATCTACATGAACACACTACAGTATGAAGCATTTACAGAACGCGCTACCGAGTTTACTGAGCAGAGCGCTGTCAGGAGGCATACCCCTACGTGAGTGGTATCATTTGCAAAGGCAATGCGCCCGCCGGTGTTCGGACAGAGTGCGCAGTCACGCAGTCTGTTACCATCCCAAGGTCGCCAGACACTAACACGCTAGTGCTGCAGTCCAGAATAACAAGTAACTACTGATCAGTACATCACCGCATACTGGGCATGCTCAGCTAGTTAGACAGCGCACAGGGCAGACATGCATACACATGTTGCGACGGCATGGGTGGCGAATGTGGACCGTCGGTGTGTCCAGCCACACAACAGAAACCTGGCCATGCCACAGACGTGGCCGCTATGTAGGGATAGAGGCATGCACCCGGGTATTACTGCAGACGGCTGCGGTGTGCACTGTGCTGTGTGTCTATCTACACAGCTGCCTACTGGGCATGCTCAGACACTTAGAGTCGGCACAGATCAGACATGCATACACATGGTGCGACGGCATGGGTGGCGGAATGCGGACCATCCTGTGTTTCCGCCACACAACAGTAACCCGTCATGCCACAGACGCTGTTGTTGCTGCGGGAATATGTAGGTACAATTAACCATGTGTAGGACTGGTCTACAGTTTGTTGCATGCTACAGACAACCCTCACATACACAGGATACCTTCACAGATGTCCTGAGGACACTGGTGAGTGGGCATGCTCTCACAACAGCACCGCTTGTGTGACATGAACCACCCATGCATAGCCTGGGAACATTACCCATGGCGCAACACAGTACGCCAGCAGTCCCAGGTGTTCACACACCTGGCCACTGTTAAACAGCCATGCACCATACATACCAGGGGGGGGGATGTCTGACAGTTCTGCCCATCACGCATGGTGAGGATAGGCCCCACACAGGATGTACAGCCCTCAATGGTGATGCAAGAACGTATAGTGGATCCACTGGTCATCCACTCACTGTAACCAACACCAGCATGGGGTCCTCAGTGATGACCTCTCCACAGAAAACCACACACATCATATGACCGTGTGGTACCCTACATGTCCTCCATGCCAATGTTGAACAGAGGCCAGACCGAAAACACCTACCAATGCCTTCCCCGACCACTCCACATGCATGTCTGCAACAGGCAAACATGATGACATCAGGACCTTGTCCACCACAGGTAGGCACATGGTGTGGTGGACCGCAGCCACTGACTACCTGTACATCAACAGTTGAGCTACTACATGGCAGGGCAATGACAGTACCAGGGAAACCATCACCCATTCATACCGGCCACCATACGGCCCCACATACCAACATCCAGGTCCGCCGTGGGAGTGGTACTGCAGAGGGCACATGAGACAACCACAGGGCCTTCCCTAACTGTGGTAAGGACATGGTTGGGGGCATACTGACATGCCTGGAAATGGTCCAGAATGGTACAACAGTCACTGCACCCACAGACATTGTCTGCATACCACAGGACATGTTCCATGCATACATCCCCCAACAGGGGACATATGCATCCCACCAGAGTGTATCCCCCAAAACATGTCATATGGCCTGGCGGGATCCCACATCTCTATGGCGCTTGACACGCCAGCAATGGGCACCGATGGTTTCCCTGGCTGTGTGCTACCCATCCTCTTTGAGGCCCTCGGCCCACACATGCAGCCACTGTGTCATGTTAGCCTTACTATGGGCTATGTCCCCAATGGATGCCATATGGCATCTGTGGTCCCACTATGCCAGGGTAGTGCTCCTATGGACTGTCAACAGCCACACCCTATACGCTTGACAAATGTTGTCTGCAAAGCTGTGTGGAGGTCCATACAGGTGGTCATGGTTACAGATAGCGTGTACAGCCAATACCGAACATACCCACAACTACATAGTCAAGGGCGGTTCCTGCCTCCCTAACCTGCTCGTCCAGTCTGGGGTGTTCACCGAGGCCATTGATGGGGATATGTGGGTTTGCACACAGTACCATGACCTGGTGGGAGCGTGCAGAGCACACTACACATGGGACCCATGTAAAGGCTCGCCAGCATACATGTGGGGACATATGTCACCCGATGCTTCTCACACAGGTTGGAGGTCACACCACACAGGGTTGGTGCTGAAGGTGCTTTGTCACACTCATATCTGGACCCAGTGGAGGGCCACAGGGCTCACTCCTGTGCACCCTGCCAGATAGCATCCGACCTTCCAATGTGCATGCAATCATAGGGGGATTGTAGCAGACAAGGTATGCAGATGACTACGCACCGTCCGGCATACCCAGCACCCCATGTTACACGACATCCACCTAGGGCGCCATAGACATGGCTGACTGGTGCCAGAGCCATGGCCTGCTAACAAATGCCAGAGAAGGTGCAGCCCTACCCAGTGTGAAGAACATGTTCGTCCCAATTTCACATGTAGGTGGTACGCCATTAAAGATGGTGGACATGTTCAGGGTAATGGCTACCACACCTGTTGGCAACCTCTGTCAACACACACAATGGCAATGTGGGTGTGAAGACATTCCATTGTGGCCTCCTGGTCTGGATGGAATGGCAACCACATCAGGGGTGTTCATTGTACCCCTGTACACATCACACACCAGTGCAATGACTGCGCATAATGGCACATGTGGCCTGTAGCTAACCTGATGCCTGCAGCACTCAGAAGGACCGCAAACGTTCCACAAGACGGGGATGACGCTGCTAGGACATGTGTCACAAGGTGCACGGCCAAGGGGACACTGGCTGTGGATCTCCACAGCACAGCTGCTCGCGGGTGATCTGTGCCCGACATACACGCCATGTCTGACCTGGGTGACATGGGCACATTCCACCTCCCAGGCCCCATGCGAACACGGGCACAGAAGCGACTGTCAGACACCTCAACCCAACGATGAGTGGGAGCTGGGGAACAGGGTAACGCCAGACACACACTACAACACGGGAGGGGTGCCAGGCCATGTGAAGGAAAGGCCCTGACTGCCTTTGTCCAGGACTGCTACTGACGGTGGATGTGTGACTATAGTTATGCGCCAGTCAACCTCTGTGTGTCACTGCTAGACCAGGGACTGGGGACTGATGGATATGGCATCACCATCCTGAGGGGTGTTAGATGCCACACACAGTCATGCTAGGTCCACACATGTCGAGGGCACATATCCTGTCACGCTCATGTGTGCCTATGTACCTATGTAGGGTCCATGCCAGATGTGGGTAACTGTGCTATGCTGATTTTGCCAGACATGCCTGTGGGTACACCACGACTACACGCGGGGAACCAATTACAGTGCTCCCAGTAGGCACGCAAGTACACCATCAGTATCATACGGGTTAACTGCACCGACATGGTGCTACACATGTAACCACCACACATACTGTGTACACATATCAATGAATGCTGCACCTGTCCTGCATGGTATGTCTGCTGCATGATGTCCGCAGAACACACATCACATACACACCTGTCACCAGCCATACACACACACCACAACATACACAGCACGCATTATGCGGACACAGGTATCACATACACCTCTCACTATCGCGGTCCACCCTGTGCATCATAATATGTCAGCTTAACCGCATTGATGGTGTGGCTCACAGTTGCGCGGCAGAGACTTAATCATTTGCACAGGGTGATATGTGCCACAGGCATGGGCTGTACCAATGGATGACATCATGTGTGTGTGTAAGGGCCAGTGCATTGAGTGGGCATGACTATGTAGATTGCATGTGGGTGTGGTGGAGCCCTACAGTTGTGTCTGCTGTGTGTGGGTGTGTGTGTACACAGTTCAGTCATCTGTGATGCCTACACGGGTATGCTTGGCAGCCCCTGACTGTACAGTGCAGGTGTTATGGCTCACTGTGTTCGCCGGTGGCGGCGACCCGCTGCCTGGGGTCGCACGGGCACGACCGGTGGAGGTACAGACTGTCCACTCTCCGATGTCACATGTCCGCTGGAAACGCGTGCCCACGACGGGCCGCCCAGGGCCACGCCCACGCGGGCCTGCTCTGTCCAGGTGTGGATGGTGTGGTAGCAGCTGCAGTGCTACTGCTACCATCACTGTCTGTGTGGGCATGGGAGGTGGCACGCACACGCTGACCTGCAGCAGGTGGTGTTGCTGGCACACGCCCACGTGCGCTATGCCTCAACCATACCTGGTGTACCTGCACGGAGTGCGACGCCAAGGATGGCCAAGCCTCGGTCGTTGTGTCCAGCCATATCGCCCTATCTCCTATCCAGAACATCGGCAAGATGCTGTTGTGCATTCGCCAATGCCTGGATGCCGTCATTTAGGGTCCGGATTGCAGACCTCTGCAGCCTCTGCCCTCCTGGTTCTGCCGCTCGGCACGCCTGCGCCGCCATTACAGTCTGGAACATGCGCCTGGTTATACCAGCTGCTGCACCCTGGACGGCAGGTGAGCGTCTAGCGGTGCTCCCCACGGCAGCACCTGCCACATGCCTGCGTGGCACTGCACCAGTCCTTACACTGGCAACATCGCGGTGTCCCCACACCTTCTGCAGCCACCACACATTCCTGCTCGGGGACAACAGACGCTGACTGACCATCATCTATGGGCAATGGTGTTGGGGTATGTGTCGGCATCTGAACTGTGTGCAGGGATGAAAGGGACGATGTGTGATGTTCTCCAGTGGCACAGTCTCTGCCTGTGACGACCCTGCCTGTGCCTCATGCACATGCTCATCACCACTAGTATCTGTGGGGACACTAGCATCAGATTGACCGCAGGAGGGTAACGCACCAACAGCACCTGTCAATACAAAGACATACCATCGGTTACAATACACACACACACACACACACACACACACACACACACACACACACACACACACACACACACACACACACACACACACACACACACACAGACACACACACAGACACACACACAGCATGCATGTGATTATGCAGGTGGCATGCAGCATTCACACAACACAGACCAGTGAATGCAGACCAGACATTCTTAGTGGTAGTATGTACACTGCCCTGGTGGGGACAGTACAACAGGCAGGTGTCATTTAGTAGGCATGCAGTACACACATTCATGGTAGTTTGCATGCATCAGCGTGATACACCGTGGCCATGGGCAAGTTGGGAGAACACATGGCTGGCAACAGTATGAAATGTACAGCGCAAACATGTGCGTATCATGTGGACGCGGTGAAGATGGTGTCCCACCGCATGCACCACATCATGATGGCTGTCATGGTGCAGTGTTATGTGTACAGTGTACAGATACAATGTATGTGTAACAGTGATGTCTGTGTAGGTACGTTTGCTGTGAGCTGTGTGCATAGCTGTACGGTGTGTGGTGCGGCCTCTGTGCCACTGCACAGTAGCAGGACACAGCTATGTGTCTGTGCGATGCGTGACCTGGACGCATTACATTGCCATGTCTGTAAGCCAGTTCAGCTGCTCAGCAGCACATATATGGTGAACATTGGAGGCACCTGTAGTAGCTGTGGAGAGGAATGTCATGTCACTGGTGTACTACATCAGATGTCCAGGGGGTCCACTACATTGATGAACCCACTATGTGTGTACAGGGTGCAATGGTGAGTACCCACTGTGGATGTGCTGTGTGGCAACATGCCTGTAGGTATCAACCATGGCCTTGTCTGTCTGACTCATTGACAATTGTGTGTGGTAGACATTGTGCACACGGCCCTGTGGTGGCCCATGTGACATACACCCATACTAGTGTGACGTGTCACATTCTCTCACGGATATGCTGACAGTGTGTATGTCTGCTATGTTGTGCATAGGTCATATCATGGTGTGACAATGCTGCAGCCAGACATCCACGCAGCATGGGACATGGCATGCGCCATGTCACAACATGTGCACTCGATGCAGGGCATGGGTCACATTGGTAACACCTGTGCTCTGGCCAGATCACAGCTCACTCTGTGGTACTGTGTCCATACTGCACTGGCATACCAATGCATACTGGCTACATGCAGCCATTGTGTAACACCTACACCATTGTGGGCGCATAGCTGAATGCACGGAACGTAACACACACCAATTGGTTGTGTGGTGTCATACCAATTCCCTCACGAGTAACGGGTGTATCTTCACTGTACATGGGTGGTGTGTATGTCGGGAGTGAAGAAGATTGGCAGATATGGCAGAACAAATAAATTATAGCATGCTGAAATGGAGAGAGTGGGGAGTTTGTTGAAACATAAGAAGTGTTACATTCAGGACAATGGGTGGTTAAGAACAAATCTAAAATTCTCATAAACTAGTTTCCAGATTAAATGAAGTTCAGACAGGAAAAGTAAAGCACAGCGGTGTTTTAATAAAAGAAGTACATAAGGCAAACCTAAATAGACAGGAATACTTCTTATGGTGGCAAAGGTCTGAAGTTAAACACAGGAAGGAAGCAACTAATCCCTTGTTAATTGGCACATAACCTCTCTGATTTTATGAATACATGAAGGTTTACATCTGAGACTAAAAACATGGATTTAGAAAATGATTTATAACATTTTTTAGAGGTGGATATGAAATTTCTCACTGAATTCAGATCGTCAGTGGCTAATCTGGGAGAGAGAGTTCTCATTATATGTGATGTATAAAAGATTAAAACATGGATGTTTTTTCAACATAACTTTTTCTGTGTTTGTGATGATTTTTTTCCACAGAAAAAGAACTTAAGAGACTATTAATAATTTCACGTTACCCACCAAAGTAAAATTTGCAGTAGCATATACTTATGCAGATGTGATAATCATTAGGAACAGCACAGTATCTTTGATGAGAGAAGCTATAATTGAAATACAGGAAGAATTAAGTACAGTGGTCTTGTAAGGGAAACAAAAATTAAAGGTTATGGAAATGCAGATCAGATAAAATTAATATATTGTATGACAAGAGACAGACATTCTAGCATTATGTTAGATCTAAAAGAACTGCAAAACAGACTGTGGAAAGACGACGGAAAAAGCTAACAAGATTATTAGCATGTGGAGCTTTTTAAAACTAGCACTCTGATACATAAAAACTGGTTCATTATCATGGTATTTCTTTTGAAAATTATTTTGTTTCCATCCAATCAACCAATTAACAACAGGTTATTATTTTAACACATTACATTACACAATACAATTTAACATACAATTAAACAGAATTTACATTTATTTTGTGAACTCCTCTCATTATCTTGCATCTCTGTTTGCTGTTCCATTCATCCATAGATTCTTCAGCTATCAATTCAACATTTATAACACTACAGTACTTGTGGAAGCCTCACCTTTTAACATTACATTTCTCTTACTTCTTTGTTTTTAATTCTCCAAAGGCATACCGGTCTTATTATTCCTATTCTCATATTACTGCCCTTTGTGACTGAACAGAATTGTCCCACAGTGCCCACTTGTTACTATGTAGTTTCCCTTGTCCCATATTTTTGGGCCCAGTTTCCTATCTCTGAGTTATTTCAGTATTTCTATCAAATCTCCAATTGAAGGTTGCACTTTTGTCTTCCATTTCCTAATGGAAGCTTTCTTTAATAGCATTATCAATGTTATTGACTCTTGACAATACCTAAAGTATTAGATAACATCACTGTGGCTCTCTTCAATGCCAAGAGTCTAACTGCCTTACCTTCAGGAGCTTGTATGTCTAGTTATAGAGACAAGGGTCAACTGTAAGCAAAGCAGTTTTTCACTGCCTGGATCTGAGTCTGCTATGTCGACAGGCCTGTTGGAAACAGTGATAGAATCTTGATGTTTGTCAATGACCATCTCTCTCTTCATGACCAGACTTCATTAACCCAAGGACTCAAACAGTGAGTTCTTACAACTCTTGCTTACCTTAAGGAAGTCAAACCTCCAACTTGTATCCTAGTATTGATACCCTTCCATGACAGTGGGTGAACATTTACACTTCTTAGAATTTCTTAAAAACAGCCCTATAAGTAATAACACAGTAAGCCACATTGACTTCAACTATCCCTCCCACTGGGGCAAGTACAACTCCAACGTAAGTTATGGACAGTTATTTCTGGACTTGGTTAAAAAAAAAAAAAAAACAACAACACTCTGGATCAAATTGCCTTCAAACCCATCACCAAGGCAGAAATGTTCTTGACTGGTCCTCAAAGACCCAGCCTCTACCTGTCCCATTCCTCTGGTTACCCACTTGTTGGTTAAGTCAGAATCCCAGCTTGTGACCTTCACTCTCACAACCTCCATTTTGATATATGCATTTATCTAGTTGTCCCTACCAAAGCAAAATACATTGGGGAAATTCTAAAACAAGCCAGTCTAGTGATCAGTCGACACCAAGAAACTCCTAAGCCCAAAACCGCTTAGTATACATAAAATATTTAAAAAAAAAAAACACTTAAAGCCATTACAAAGACAAACAAAAGCATCCCAAGAACTGTGACTGGCTTTATGCTGGCAGCTCAAGCTCCGACTTTTTTAGCCATGACTCAGGCTCCTCCCCACTACCTATAATTCCCCTCCACCATGGCAGTTCCTCAGAGCGAGTTTGCCTGCCTATACAGAAAGCTTCTCCTATATTCTGCAAACACAAAAGGGTCTCAAATGACAAAAAAACAGCCCAAGACAGCAAGTAAGACAAGGCTCAAGACAAATCCAGTGCAGTCAATCGAGAACCCAGGACAGTGACAAGTTGGCAGGGGGAGGGGAAGATGGAAAGTTGAATCAGATAGAACATGACAACATGGATCTAGCATTATAAGTACATAACTTTATCTGATGTTGTCTTTTTCCATGCATCTCAACTATTGAGACACAATCCCCAGTGAATGCAAACCCACAGGGACTCAGGGAAGGATTTTCCAAAAGATGATAGAGCCAAATGAAGTCCTGGAGTTAGACTACATGTCCAGCTTATAATTAGATAAATGTCTGCACTGTAGAACAAGTAGCCACTGTACAGATTTCATCAACAGCGAGTCTACAGAAGAAAGATGTAGAGGTTGCCACAGCCCTAGATGAAAGCTGTAGGTTCATGAGGCAGTGATAGTCCTTTGGCTCCAAAGAGAAACCTAATGCAATCTGACACCCACCTGGACAGCATAACCTTGGAGACAATAACTTCCAATTTAGCTTTAAAAAAAGGGAGAAAAAAAGTTGGCCAGATTTCCTAAAGTACTTGGTACACTTAAACAGAAGCATAACTGACAATCATCCAACAACTGTAGGAGATATTCAGCTTTGTTTGAGAAACTGTGGAAGAAAACAGTGAGCTTAATAACCTGATTCAAGGCAGAGACAGAAGGAACTTTGTGAAGGCAATTAGGATTCATTTGGAAAGAAACTATTTTTGTGAAAGACTAAACATGGTGGTTTGCATGACAAGGCTTGGACTTCTCATATCCTACATGCCAATGTAAATGCCACCAGAAAAAGTTTTCCAGGAATGGAATTTTAATTCTCTAGTTCCTGCAGGTTCAGGGGAGGGGTTGTCACGGTCTGGAGTAAAACAGTAATATCGAAGCCATAGGAGAAAAATACTTGGCAAAAAGGCTTTAGACAGTTTTAATAAGGCAACAGGTGTATGGTTTTCACCAATATGAAAATTCGAAATGGCTGCCAACTGAACTTTGATGGTAAAGTAGCTATCTACTGCATGAAAAAGATCTGTTACAAAATATAGAATTGATGGGACTGAGAAAGGATCCAGACCCTTGGCAGATGAGAATAAGGAAACTATCTTCCACTTGCTTCTCTAAACTTTCCTGGTGAAAATTATTTGGAATGAGGTGGTGGTGCTGCGGTAGCGTTGTCGCCTCACAGTTACCCGTTCGATTCTCAGTTAGAGCGTCTTCTGTGTGGCGACATGCGTGAACAGGCGTACCTTCATTGAAGGTTGTGCGTTAGGCCCGGCAAGCCAGCACGTAAAACTCTACTGCCAATCCTTAGTGGACTGGAGTTCCGCTGTGGCGACCCCTAACCGGGAAAAGCCGAAAGACACAAACAAATTACAAGACGTGAATCACCAAGAATGAAATCCTGGAATTTCTGGTCATCACTGGAAGTGGTGAAACCAAGCTGTCAACCTTAGGGATTTGATGTCTGGGTGAGAGATCAAATCTACAAGAGGGTTCAGCACTCAAGGAGGGAACACCAGATAAAGCCACATGATGAAGGATAACCATATCTTATCAAGGTCAAACGGGGGCAAAGGATCTCTCAAAACTTGTACCAGACCACTTTCAACAGAACTTTTGTTATGTGTGTGTGTGTGTGTGTGTGTGTGTGTGTGTGTGTGTGTGTGTGTGTGTGAAGGGGGGGTGGGGTTTGGAGGATAAGTATAAAGGAGACCCAAAGGCCAAGTGTGGAGGAGAATGTCCTTCAGAGATTGACACACCTTGGGAATCAGGGCAAAGTAGCTGCTGCATTTGGTGTTGGTCAAGATAGCAAACAGATTGCAGTAAGGCTGGACCCAGTGACTGAAAAATCACAGAATCCACTGACTGATTTTGGCTCCTCTTATTGAAGGACCACTTGTGCAGCAGAAGACTGGATCTAGTCAAACTGTCTGCAAATAAACTAGACTTCTCTGGGGTATGCATTGCAATCAGAAAACAAATGTCCCCCCACCCTTCGCTGAAAGGGAAGTGTTTGTGGTTACCATGGCTTTTGGGGGAGAACATCTGGACAACTTAGAAAGACTAAAGGAAAATTTAGCCATCACTGCATACTGAATATGTTATCTGCAGACCCCCCCCGCCCGAGTCAAGACAGAGGAGTTCTCTTCTGAGAGTTTTTCATCATGGCTGCCGCCACTACAATGGCATCTACTGAGGGACCTTCACTCCAGTACGGCCCGTCATGGGGTGAAACCAAAAGGTTGTTCTGCTTACGTGATATGGACTCCACCAAGTTCAGATCCTTTCCTGTCCACTGTGACAACAGGTCAATCAGCTTGTCTGCCAGGGCAGACCACCCAGGAAGTAGAACGGCCAGCTCCAAAGGCCTCAAGAAATTACCAATTTCTTTTGGGAAGGGGTGTCAGTGGGCTAGCCCCCTTTGCCAAAGTAATTTCACAATGTCCCCAAAGGATTCAACTTTTAGGGGGGATCCTTCCCCTTCAATGAAACTGATGTTATCAGTCAGTAATTTCTGTGGGAGTTTAAATGCCTCCATTTGGATGAGTTCTTTCTGTGCTCTTCCATGGGATGTAATCCTGGGAAGAACCAGAAGCTGAAGAGGAACTCTTTTCATGAGCTCTGTCAAAACCCATTGTAGCTGGCTGTCCCAAACGGCTAGGATGATGTGGAGGAGGTGCCACAGATGTCAGAGGGAGTCATCACAGAGTCGAGCGAGGGTGAGATAATTCTCTAGATAATAAGCGAGCTTTCTAACATCTGAAGGCAGAGGCCAGTCCTGAAGGAGTTCTCTTGGGTTTCAAGGATCCACAAAAGAGAACCTCTCAAGACACAGTCCAACTCGGCACCGAATTGGACAGCAGGGCCAAGCAAGCTAGCATCAATGCAATGACAGGAAGGGAAGATCAGAGAGTCTCCGAGTCAATGCTGACACCCCAAGTGCTGATGCTGACCTCTTGACTCCAAGACCCACTAAGATTCAACATTATCTGAGTAAAGAGGGAGAGAGAGAAAGATGTTCAGTCTACTAGCTCTGACAATAGGATCCTGTGGGGAGTGCTCAGATCCAAAACCACCAAATCCAAAGGTTGCATCGGGGAAGGAGAAACCAAGTGCTGTGGTTGGAGTGGGAAGAACCCCGATCTGTATCGGAGTCCTCAGGAATGTCTGCATCATCCTGTCCACATCTGTCTCAAATCCCTTGATGACCATAATAACCTAAAGAAAGAGGTCATCGAGGGTGGCCTGGAGGACATATAAAAGGACATCTCTGACTGAAGAATTTGAGATTGGAGGAGTGGTTGTCTCTGAGGAAAATCTCAGTTCCACAATCAGTGGGAAAGTCTGTGAATGGATCTGAAAGGGCTCCAGCCCTGATTGATAAAGGAGTCAGATCCAACAGTTTAGGAATTGGATCTACAGCTCCCACAGGATCTGGAGATCTCTTCCTAGATTCCTTTCCAACTTATTTTTCTTTAGACTTCTCCCTTTCTTTAACTTTTTCCCTTTCCTTCTCTGTTTTCCTTTCTTTTTTGATTTCTGTCCTTTGGAATTTACTGCAGTCTCCCCTGGCTGAAACAGAACCCAAGAAGAAGGAGGCTGAATCTCCCACAGAAGTAGGGAAAAGACCTTTAGGAACTAATTCAGTCAGTCTTCATGGAGATGGGCTGTCCTGAGACAATAAATGCATCTTGAGGAGGAATTTTACGCCTGCAAGTGGAACACCTTTTGAATCCTGGGGCCTTGTTAGCCATGCTACAGAGGAAAAAGACAACAGCCAGAAAGAAAATCCAAGCACAAAACAGAATACCTAAAACAAAGACTTTAAATATCTGAAAACAACTTCAGTGAAAAACCATGACACTACTCTGAGCCCTGGAAACCACACCTGGCTAGTTCAAGCAGCAAATGAAATGTAAGGAACTCTCAGGGGGAAGGAAATTTTGGGTAGGGGAGGAGACTGAACCTTGAAATCCAATAGTCTAAGAGTTCATCAGAGGTGGTTAAATCAGATATACCCAATAATTGAGACTGACTGAAAAGCCAACATCTGATCTTAGAAATAATTTAGAACATAACAATAAACCTTTCCTCAATGGAGTCTTTAAAGTACAAAAGGCATAGGAAATATACCAGCAAACAAATTGGCTGCAAATTTCTTCCTTGAAACACGGATCCACACTCCAATTATCCTTCAGTCACTCTTTTCCATATAACATGTCCTAAAGGGACTAAGACCAACAATACTTCCTTTATAGGTCCCAATAACATCCCAAGTTCATGCACTATAAGAACCTGCCCTCAAACTGTTTGACCTAAGCATACTTACAGCATATGTTTTAGAATGGTGACATACTGCTACAGTAATGCTCCTGCTAAATGGTGGAACCTCTACAAACATATACAAGCCAGATCTGTACAGCCATGGAAAGCATCATTACAAATCTCATTAATCACAAAATCAAATATATCTTTAGGCTTGGCCTGCAACAATCTAGCTTTATATAAAAGACATAAGATGTCTGTTAAATCTCATCAACTTCTTTCAGAAGGTAATTAAAGCAGTGGACAGTGGTCATACTATCCATGTTGCACAATAAGCCATCGGCTTTAAACATCAATCCACGTGTGGTAAGATGAACACTGAATTGACTCAAAGACAGAACACACATTGCCAAAGATTCAGACAAAATCCCATCAGTACCAGTAAGGGCTGCAAGCAAAGGGACTGTTTCCACAAAGGCAGAATATCTGTAATGAGGAATGGTGACATTATCGGCTAATTTGCATTCTCTGAATTGTCCTCAAATACCATGAGTGCAACTTAGCATCTTCCTGCAGAAGTCAACCCTGGTGGACCATGTGGGCATTGGCACAGATACCCCGCATTACATCTCCCACTCACATGCCCACATTCAAACATACACACATCAACATACATCTTACCGATCCCCTTGGTGTACAGAATGTCCCTGCCCTCATAAATCACAGAACTTTACAGTCAGTTGGTAATACCAGACCCTAACCTTGTATCCCTAGACCTTAAAAGCACTCGGGTGCCATTAAGAAGCTTTTGTTAGGCACCCCTAAGCACTGTTATGTTTGTGTCTTTCACTAGGGAAGCAGTTAACAAGTTTACCTTTTTCCTGATTTTGGAACATAATCACGGGGCTCCATGCGTTACAAATAAATTCCTAGTAAAGTTTATTTTATCAGGCATGTAGAGTAAACACTGCAGTAAACAGATGTCTGCTATGAAATTATCATTTTACTGCATCTTCATCCTTACAGATGGACAAATTATTCCAAATGTTTTCTTTTCAGCACTAATTCCTCGCAGTATAACACACAAAATCACTGCACAGTGCGACTGTCATTGAGGTGATTCACATCCGTAGTTTTCTTCCTAAAAATCCATTCGTAGACAATGATTTATTCGTTTTACATCTGTTTTAAAGCACGATACACTTCACTCTGAATTTTACTTTTTCCATTTTGCTTTTGTTACCTTTCATTTGACTATAGCTGTGTTTACTTAATGACTTATTGTCTTTCTGACTAATTGACTGTGCAGCATTCGGGTTTCTTTGTACTCTGCTGCAGGCTACAGAATACATGCCAACCCACTAGAAAATACTTCTCCATTCTGATGCATCATCAGAAGGTGAGTCTGGCTGACATAGAATCAGGAATTAACTGGAATGCTGCTCGGCATAAAGTAAACAGAAACACCAATTTATTAAATTTACTAAACACAGGTCAACTGAAATACCTAAAGTAAAAACTCCACATTTTAGGATAAGAAATCCAACTTTACCATATGAGGACATAACTACAACAAAAATGAAATGGTACAAAACAAAAAAAAAAAAACTTTGCAGTTGATCTTTAAGGTATAAATACAAAGAGCTAACCCCTGGTGTTTATCGTTATCTCTCTGTAATATTATAGAATTTTCCCATTAGTCTAAGGGAGTGTGGCAGTGTGACAGCCCCCATATATATCTATACACACACACACACACACACACATATATATATATATATATATATATATATATATATATATATATATACATATACAAATACAGACACATACCTACTTATATATATATATATATATATATACAGGTTTACGAAAACCCATAATCCCAATGCCCAGAATACCGAGCCCACATTACCTAATGCCCAAAAACCTGAGATTTCACAATACCGACGCCCACAACACCGTAATGGTGAAATAGTGACTACAACTGCTGAAGTATAACAGTACCGTACATATGTCGCCAGTAATTTAGTAAACGTTAGTAAGTCAGGAAAATAGTGCACTAGCAAATATAGTAACAATGTTATTTACACGTCAACAGACCTGGAAGTATAAAAGTGGGTGCAACAGAATGTAAGCTGTTCAACGGCTGACGTTGCAGGGATGGCAAACCCAACCTATGATGCGCCTGGTAGTGTTGGTGTGCTTTATCCATGCTTCAGATCACAAAAATATAAGAAAAATGTACGGAGGTGCTCATTACAGATTTGTATGTTTATCACTTAGAACGCAAGACCGGCAGAAAGCGTTACTGGTGTTGTAAATTTAAAAGAAGCAACACATGCAAGGGTCGAACGGTCACTGATTCACTCTCTAACGGTGAATTGCTCAAGAACTCTATGCCTCATAATCATGCGGGTGATCCATCTGAAGTAGAACGCTGCAGCGTTTGTGGATCACTCAGCGACAAGGCTGCTATATCCAGGGATACTCCCTGTTTACTAGTGGAGGATGCGGTAGCATCCACCTCGCTAGCTTGTGTTCCAAGCCTTCCAAATAGGAAGGCAATGCTTCAGCAAATACGGCGAATTACGTGTAAGACTGCAGGTGTGGTTCACATACCTAATTTGACACTGGAGACACTAGATGTAAGTAAATTACCCTTACAAACCGGTGAATTTGTTGTCAAATGGGCTAGTGACACAGGCTCAGGTACACATTTCATTGTGTTTAGTACAGTTAACAATCTAAACGATCTAAGTGTAGCAACAATTTGGATGATGGACAGAACATATTTCTGTAAGGGCGCTATACGTCGTCAATTATACAGTATTCATGGCATAGTTAAGTGTTGTGGCTATAGTAAATCAGTCCCGCTTATTTACGCTCTAATGTCCAAAAAGTCACTCTGTGCATATAATATGTTGTGGCACTGTGCTTTACATTTGTTTGCTTGCCAGGAATTAAACCTGTCACTACAATATATCTTGTGTGATTATGAGGTAGCAGCCATTAAAAGTATTAGGCTTAACTTCACTGATGTTACTGCCAAGGGTTGTCTTTTTCACTTCGGCATGAATGTGTGGCGAAAAGTGCAACAGCTAGGGTTAGGTTCACTTTACAACAGATGCCATGGGTTCCAGTTATCTGTTAAGTCTCTGGTTGGACTCGCATTCCTTGATGAGTTGGAAGTAATACCAACGTTCACTGAGTTGAAGGGGTAATTTCCTGAAGAGGGTAGAGAATTAATAAAGTATTTTACAGACTGGTATGTACTTGGTAGGGTAAGGAAGTTTACTACTAGGTCAACTGCTATTAGTAGGTTTCCACCCTTATTCCTTGTGACATTTTGGAATGTTTCTGAGTTGAACAGACTCTTTCTACCGCGAACCCAGAACTTGGTGGAGGCGTGGCACTGGCGGTTGAAATGTTTACTTGGGGATAGGGCTACAGATCTTTCTGTATTAATGACATGCCTTAGTAGAGAACAGAATAGAGTGGATAGCCTTTGTGAGCAATTAGCAGCTGGATGTCCACCCTCTCCTAAACGTAGGCGTGTTGTAGAAAGACAGGAAAAGTTTCAACGGCTATTAGACAATAAAGCTGATTATTAGACTCTAGAGTTTGTGAGATGTATTGCAAGGCTACTTAAAATGTGAGATGTTATAGCTGCATATTAGGCGTTATACTGCCGTTGTTCCAGTATCCGTTTGCATTTTGTGATGTTATTAGACTGTATAAGTCTGTTATGTTATGTAAGTGTTACAGTAAAGTATGTTAGGGTCAAGGGATGTTGTTTAGATGTTACGGTGATGTAGGTTAGTTTTCATTATCTGTTTTCTGTCATATGACATCTCAGGGTATTGTTGTGCACATAGGAATGTGGTTTGGTGTTGGCTTATCACATGAACTGCTCATCATTGCTGTTGTGATGTGGATTTCGAGATTGTGGGCATCGGTATTGTGGAATCTCGGGCTTGTGGGCATTAGGTATTGTGGGCTCGGTATTCTGGGTGTCGGGATTATGGGTTTTCGGTAATGTGTAGTGAACCCATATATATATATATATATATATATATATATATATATATATATATATACATACACACAGACACATACACACAAACACACACACACACACACACACACATACATACACACATATATAATACACACACACACACATATATATATATATATATATATATATCTGTGAAAATTGAGTGAAGATGGGTGAAGGCTGCCAGCCAAGCCAGATAGAATTTTATACATAATTCTGTCATTTGTAAATATTAATGTAAACCACAGGCTTGTTGTCTGAAATGGTAAATAGTGTTGCATGTGGAAATGGAAAATAATGCAACAACAGTGCACTCCACTGACCAAGTAAAGCATGTTGTGACCCTTTGATGTAAACACGGCTCTGGCCGGTCTAGATGCAGAAATTCTTGCTATTGTTTTAAGGTCAGAGTTAGTGGCCAGAATTTGCACGCATAAACGTCCTTAATAGCTTTGCTTCCTGACCTGGTGTGATTTTGCTAAAGAATGTAGCCTGTTAACCTGGGAACCCCAGGAAAGGGTGAAGAATGATGTAATGTGAATCAGGACTGTAATATCAATTTAAACAGAGAGAATCTGAGAGCATTAAGCATTTTTGTCTTGACCATCCAACTCACCAGCACTAACTTGCTCTATATGTAAGTTTATCTTAGATTTGTGTTTTCTGTTAGGAATAGCTAGAAACTAGAAAGATTAGACTAAGTGTTTTTCTGTGATGTCAGAACTGTACTACTGAATTGCATTCCTCTGTGATCTCTGAACTCTTGACTAGCACTGTGTAGTAAAAAGTATTGTCTTGTGTTTTGACTATTTGTTATTAAATATTTTTAAACGCTTTCAACCGTGGCTGTTTTTGTAGAGATAATTTAAGCTCTTTAGAGTACTTGCATGCCTTTGGTAAAATTGTGCGACGACGCTCAAATAGCTTTAGCCCTGGGCTATACTACCAATTGGATAGTAATATTGTACAGTAATAATTGGGCACCCTTTTAAGGGCCTTTGAGTTGCTGATAAATATTAGTGGGTGGTGGCAGCTGGTACTACCGTATAGTCTGGGAAAAAGGGGCACAGCTGGAGAACCTGTGCCAGCCTTCCCCAGGAGTGTCTAAGTGGTTGTATAAACTCTTCTCAAAGTTTATGTGTGAGTGTGTGTGTCAGCTACTTGGGCAGAGACACGAAGCATTGGTTGAACAGAGAGGGTGCTGGAGGTTTTAGCTTGCCCACTAAGCTGAGATTTGGATGCTATAGCTGTGCCAGTGGGGAGTCTTATTGGGGGCCTGGAGGGCAAGGGAGTGACCAGCTGCGGAATGACTGTGATCTCTGTGTGCTCTTAAGGGAAATTGCACTTTACTGTGTGTATTTGTTATCCTTTCCTCCTATATGAGGCACCCCTCTCTGGTGTTAGTGGTGAGCATTGAGTCTCCTTGATTCTGGGCCAGGGCATGGGCATCACAATATATATATATATATATATATATATATATAGATACATACACACACACACACACACACACACACACACGTATGTGTATGCATTTATATGTGTGTGTGTGTGTGTGCGCGTGTGTTTGTGTGTGTACATATGTATATCATCAGCATCATCATCATCAGCCCCCTTTTTCCCATTTTCTAAGTGTCAACTGTCGCTGTCTCTCTCGATTCAATGCCACACTCCTGCCTTCTTCGACATTCATGCCTGACTGTCACAGATCTTCTTCCACACAATCCATCCACCTCTTTGCTGGACATCCTCGTTTCCTCTTACCTTCTTCCTGTCTGTCCCAAATCTTCTTCACCAGACTGTCTTCTGCTTTTCTGCATATATGTCCAAACCACCATAATCTGTTCTCTTTCAGCTTTACTGCAACTGCAGCTGCTTTGGCTTCTGCTCATATGTCCTCATTTCTTCATCTGTCCCACAGTGTGCATCCTACCACCCTTCTCAGGCATTCATTTCCATCACCTCTAGCTTCTTCACCTGTTCTGCCTTTACTGCCCAGGTTTCTGCACCATACAGCAGTAATGGTCGCATCACTGTCTTGTACACCTTACTTTTCAGCTTCTTTGGCATTCATATGTCATAAACTACACATGACACTCTATGCCAGTTGGCTGCAACCCCTCTGATTCTAGCTTTGACCTCTTCATTCAAACTTCCCTTCTCCTCAATCACCCCTCCCAGACACTTGAAGCTATGTACCTGTGCCACTACCTTCCCTTCTATCACACATCGCAGCTTCTTCTCATTTCCCCAGTTCTGTGCTGTTACTACTGTTTTATCTGTGCTTAGTTTTATCCAATGTGCCTTCAGTTTTGCATTCTATTGCTCCATACTTTGCTGGAGTTCTTGCTGAGAGTCTGCCTGTAATGCCACATCATCTGCATACAGCAGCTTTGTTGATCTGTCCCCTCCAATGTGTTTGCTAATGTAGTCCATCACCAGTATAATCAGTGGGCTCACAGCTGAACTCTGGTGTATACCCACTCCCACTGGGAATACCTCTGTGAGGATGAACACTGTTTGTACTTGAGTTATTAGGTTCTTGTACATAGTCTGCACTAATTCTACCAATGTTTCTGGGATTTCGAACCAGTACTGCCCAGATCAGCTTTCTTAGGATCTTGTCATATGCTTTCTCCAAGTCCAGGAATGCCATTTGGACTCTTTCCTCATCTACTTTTTTTCAACTGCCTGTCTCACTGCAAACATCGAGTCAGTTGTGGTGCATCCTGATCTGAATCCGAACTGCTCATCTCCCATCTTACTTTTTACTGCTCTGCATATCTGTTTATCAATCACCCTCTCTAGAACTTTCATACAATGTGATAACGAGTTTGATGCCTCTGTACTGCCCACAGTCGTGGATGTTCCCTTTGTTCTTGTACACTGGCATGAGTATGGTTATTCTCCAGTAACCTGGGATACACCTTTCTCTCCACACAGCTACAAGTATCCTCAGGAGCCATTTCTCCCCTATCTCACGAGCATCTTTATCATATCTGCTGTGACCTCATCTGAGCCTGCTGCTTTCCTGACTTCATTTTCCTTAGTGCTACTCTTACTTTTTCTAAGGCAGGCTCCTCTTCGTCTCTCAGCGCATACCCGCCTACACTTCCCCCACAATGCATTAGGCACGCTGTAGCCCACAGCCCTCATCGTGGCCAATAACAACATAATCAGCACTCCCAGGTCCCCCCCCCTGCACACTATAGTCCAAGCAAGTTACCACGAAGGCATGGCATATCTACAATCAGCTGCTATCACAAACATATCATCCAGCACAGTCAGTCAACAGTATAGGAAATGTATGTAAGTATGTACATTAACATCAGCAAACATGTGCACAGTGCTCAGTCACAGTATTCCGAGCAGTCTATGAGTACCAATGAACACTGCCTGTCCACGCATACTGTGAGAACAGTTGTGTCGTATAATACTGAAGAGAGGAATGGAAAACGGGCCATGGCATGGGGGCGTGTTTCATCCGCGGAAGCGGGAGATGAGGCTGGTCTGGTGTGTGAGCAAAACGCTGAATCTGAAAACCCTGGCAGGATGCTACCAGTGGGAGAAACAGTATAGACAAGCAAAGTGTACTCGTGACACAACAAGTCCGTCCCTGCTGGGACGCACCAGACGTTATGGGTCAAAATAATGTTCCCACCAGTATCAGAGGTGGATGAAGGGAAGGCTCGAACGTACGTGGACTAAACTGATGAAGAGGTTGTAGAAGGTTGCGTCGAGACAGTAATATGGAGGAATACCGAGACATGCAGAGAGGGAAATGTGTAGAGGTGTGGTATGGCAGGGCTGGCAACTGCAGAATGGATGGATGCTGAGTACGTGGAGCTTGGGGGCCGGGGAAAGGGAGCATGGGTATGACATTAATGTAGGAGTATGCAACTTACGCAGAGCTGCAATAGTGTAGTGGGCAGAACATCCGCCTATCGCGCACACATTCACGGTTCGGGTCCCACTGCAGCACATTCCATTTCCCGTGTGAAATCGGTATAACATAATCATTTTGCTGTATAACCTACTAAATGACATTTGCACTTGAACAGGAGTACGTAACTACATATAGCCCACTCACTATTCACAGGACATGAGACGACACACAGATATGTATACACAGACGACTTGAAATGGTGTATTTTACAATAATGTATGCCATTACCGACAGCACATAGATCTGCACTTATGTAATCAGTGAGGAATGCAAGGCCCACACAGAAAAGTAGATGCAGACAATGCGGATATATAACATACTATGCTGTCCAGAACAGACCTGTCAATTTGCACAACTGTGGCCAAAGGATTCATCATCAAGATAGGTAACAATAAACTGATGTAGGTCAGCTGCTGCAGTTACACCCCGTATTCAAGGCCTAGGAGGACAATTATTACCTGTGATAATGTCTATGTATCTGTCACATGCATGGACCCTGACCAACAAATGTCGTGGGTGTCTATGATATGACTGGGATGATAGCAGGAATGCCAGCAGTATATTATGATAGGCCAATACCGAACAACCCCTAACCATATCACAGCAGGACAAAGCCAGCATATATGTGGAGGATGGAGGCAGGAACACAGGGCCACACCCGTAATATTGCAGTTACACACCCTGCACATTGCTGATGTCACAGGATTCGATGCAACATACCCTTATGCAGGAATAACACACCAGGAACAGAATTGGAAGTAGCCATGTACTGATAGCACGCAACAGAGGGGATATATCTAGGACAAGCCCTGTGTGGTCCACAGGCAAAAGCAAACAGACAATTCAATGGCCATCATGTGGATAGGCCCACTGTTGAGAGTTATGCAGAAAGACTGCATTCTATCCTAAACTACTATGTATACCCAAACACTGCAAGATCAACAATATACAATGCACATAACACCACTCACTCTGTCTGTAGGTCTGAAACAACCTAAGAATGTGTAGTTGTCCTGTGTCTGCAAGCCCCACTGTAGTAGGTACCGCAACCTGCCATCTGTAACACTGCTGCCAACATACAGGAAGGATGTCCTCCATACTGGAAAGGTGAAGGGACAACGCCCACATGAGTAAGCATTTTATAGTACTGGGTTGCCATGAAGATGGTTAACAGAATCACTACACAACAAGCTGCACGCAGTCAGCAATTGTTGCACACTGATTGGTGCACAGCCCATCACCTTATCATGTGTATCACCTACAAAAGCCATGCTGTAATCCATTCAAACCAAATAATTCGCTCTACTGGAGAGTGAGGGATAGAGAGAGAGAGAGAAAAAAAAAAAGAGAAAAGAAGAGGAAACCAACCAAAGAAAACAGGATATTGAAAACATACATATACCACGGAACTTACACAGTGGGGAACACAGTACTACAGGTCACAACTGAGAAGGCGTCACATCCGTCCAAACATTAAAAGGTATGTAAAACACAACTGTATGTAATTTAATGTAGGATGTGGTATAGATTAATAAGATGTATGTTATAGAATGTTTGACATGTGCCATCTGTAGTTGTCCCTGTAATGATGTCCCCCTGAACAACTGCTCTGGACAATACTGTCTGTCCCTGTAAGCAGTGGGACATACCCACCAACTGTGCAGATCAGCAATGAATGACAAAGATGTCAGCCATAATATCTGTGTAAGTTATGTTAGTGTGGAGAATAGCTGTTGGTGGATGTACTGCCGTCATGATAGACACATGTGCATCAGTGCACAGCACTTGCAGGACAGTCATGTGAATTTGTAATGTAGCATGCACAAATGCAATAGGTGTGTAATAGGCATACCAGCAATCTCACACCATAGTTACCACCCTAATGTTAGGCTTTGTTCACATGTGGCACCTGTCTGTGCTGCAGCAAGACAGAACAGTGCAGCTGTGAATGAAAGATGGGTACAGAATGCAGACCAGATGTCTGTATGCACTCTACATATCTGTGTGAAACAGACTGTGATGTGTATGTTTACAGATACAGACACTCATATAGACAATAGGTATATCAACAACATACAACATATATCTACACAGTTATGTACATATATGTACATTCATACACATATATATAGTGGCACTGGCAATGGCATGCAGGTGCAATAGTCTGTAACAGGCCAGCAAAGATAAGTGTCCCCACAGGGAGCATGGCTACAAACACATAGCACAAAGCGCGGCACATACACATAGCACAATGCTTGGTACAATACAATATATGTCCCAATAGTAGGTAAGCAGCTGACATAACTATTGCAGTCTGTGAACGTGTTGTTGTAGCTGATATGGTGGGGGGAGACATATATGTGTATTAAGAACTATGGTAACCCTGCTGTATGGGTGGGTCATACCTGTTTCCAACTTTATGTCTTCCAGGAATCATGTCGCATTGTCGCCATCCCACCTACAGCACCGCAGTAATGGCTATCATCATCAACCACCTGGTACAGCACTATGTACTTCTTTTTGGCTGGACAGCCCACGACCAGCAGGAGAGGACCGCCCTGTGGAACGAGTTAGTCCACGGGGTCAATGATGTCGGACTGCAGAACCGCAGCTATGAGCAGGTCCGGCATCATTGCACCGACCTGCTTTGCCATGTACATCGGCGTGCAGCTGTCGTAAGGGGGACCACCACGCAACAGGGGGGGGCAACCCGCCCATCCACCCCTCACCCTTGTGGAGGAGCATCTCAGCAGCCTAGTGGCACCTGCCTGCCCGCAACATCAACACCTGGCAGGGCACATCTTGGAGGTGGGTGCCAACGATGCACCAGCTGAGGAACATGCAGGTAAGGCCCCAGGGCACATCGGTACCCCACTCGTGTTTATGCATCTGTAGCTGTACAGGTACATCATGCAGAACTAAGATGTCATGTACTTTGTCTGCTGCTGTGTAGTAGTATTTTTATTTTACATTTGTTGACCGGGCTGTTCCAACTGGATTCATGTCCATTTTCAGAAGAGGCCTGGGGAGAAAAGCTCCAAGTGAGGTACAATAAACATTGAGCAAAATTCATTAAAAGCATTTAACAGTAAAAAAGTTACACGTATAGTTCAGAGAAGAAAAAATGTTTTTTACAGTGTCTACAATAAGCAAAAATAAGAACATTAAAGGGAAAAAACGCAAATTCGAAATTAGTAGTAAGTTTTTGATAAGATTAGAAGCAAGATAAGTGAGAGTTCTAGGAGCAGAATGGTATCTAGTCAGGGTTAGAGCAGGGGCAGAGCCAGTGAGTTAGGAGGTGAGTTTTGAGTTAGGATTTGAAACTGGGAAGAGTGGAGAGAGCAGTGAGGCTGGAAGGAAGGGAGTTCCAGGCTTTTCCAATTGTGTTGGAGAACAAGGACTCTCCTGCTAAGTTGTTGGATTTGCAGGTAGATATTAGAAGTTTGTTAGAGGAACGCAGACTTTTGAGATTACAATAAGGGCTAATGAGAGTTGTGAGTATAGGGGTGCTGGTAGGTTTGTAAAGGATTTTATGGGCTACAGAGAGCTGGTGAAATAAGATGAGATTTTGAAGTTCTAGCCATCCCAGTTTTTTTAAGTTTTGGCAGTGGTGAGTTCTAAAGGTAGAGCCAGTGGCAAATCTGGCAATACTGTTGTAGGCAACAATTAGTTTGGAGAGGTTAGTTTTGGACAGATTTGTATAGATGGTGGAGGTGTAGAGTAGGGTAGAAATCAAATGGGTATGTGCTATGGAAGTTCTGGCAAGTGGTGTAAGAAATGGTTTAATTTTGAACAAGGAGCCTAGTTTTCTGTTGACTAGTTTTATTGTGTTGTTAATGTGCGAGTCAAAGCATAGGTTGTTGTCTATCTCTACTCCGAGGAGCTTGGTGGAGGGGTCAGGAGATATGTAGGTGCCATTATTAGAGAAGACAGAGAAATTGAGTGGAGAAGATTTTCGGGTGGGGAAGAAAAGTAATAGTTTGATTTTCTTGGGGATTAAGATTAGGCATCTGTTTAAGAACCATTTTTCAACATTTTGGAAAGTCTGTTGGGTAATGGAGTGTAATTCTAAGGGGGGTGTGGCAGAACAAATCAAAGTAGAATCATCCGCATATTGTATACAGGTAGCAGAGGACAGACTGGTATGTAGGTCATTGATGAAGATTGAGAACAGAAGGGGGTCCAGTATTGATCCTTGGGGGACTCCTAGGGTAATAGGTAGTAGGTTAGATAAGCTGTTTCCCCAGCGCACTGCCTGTTGTCTGTTAAGAAGATATGATTTGAACCATTTTATTGCACTAGAGTCAAGAGCAAAAGTTTTAAGTAAGTTTAATAGTATCTGGTGGTTGACCATATTAAAAGCTTTGGATAGGTCAATAAAGAGAGCAGAGGTTAGCATGTTATTGTTCCGTTTTTTGTTGATACAGTCAGTAAAAGAAGGAAGGGCTGAGGTGGTGCTGTGGTAAGGTCTGAAGCCATGTTGACAGTTGGCTAGTAGGTTGTGGTTTAATAGGTGTTTAAGAAGTTGTTTTGGGATGCATTTCTCCATGATTTTAGCTAAGGGGGAGAGTAAGGCTATGGGACGGTAGTTTGAGAGTTCTATAGAGATCCCTCCTTTATGCAGGGGAATGATATGTGAAATTTTCCAAAGTGAAGGAATGTAGCCTTCAACAATGGTTCTGTTAATCAGGATGAAAATGGGATAGGCTAATGGATTGGCTGCAATTTTTAGATACTGAGCTGGTAAAAGGTCAGCAGAAGGTGAGGAGATTTTAAGTTTGTGGAGGACAGAATGAGTAAGTGAAGTCAGTACAGGTTGCAGTTGAAAGGTGGGAATGGAAGTGTTAGTAGGGGAGGGCTGAGAGGAGGTATTAGGGGCTAGTTGGTTAGCTAAAGACTGGATGGTTTCAGTGAAGAAGGTATTGAAGGCATCAGCAGTTTGTTTGGGGTTGTTTCTGGAAGTGCCTAGGGGGTGTGGGGTGTCATTGTGGCCAGGCTTTAGGAGAGAGTTTATGCCAGCCCAGAACTTTTGCGGATTGTGTTGGTTGGTTTGCTGTAAATGGCAGTAATAGTTTATTTTATCCAGTAGTACAGCTTTTTTAGTGGAGTTTCTTATTTGTCTAAAGTTAAGATGGTCAGAGGGATCTTTTGTGCTACGAAATTTGGTCCAGAGTTTGTTTTTCAGGAGAATTTTATTCCTTGTATCTTTTGAGAGCCAAGGGGCAGGTTTTGATTTAATTCTAATAGATCTTAAGGGAGCGTGAGAGTCTAGAATATAAAGGAACCTGGAATTGAAGTATGCTACAGCTTCATCCAGTGGCAGTTGTTTAAGAGGAGACCAGTTGCATGCATTTAGTTCTGTAATAAACATTTGCGTAGAACCTGTAATTTTGTGTAATTCTACTGCTGATGTAACGTAATGCTGCACTCACTTGTTATGAATGCCACAGCAGTGGCCATTCACATCAGCTTTCTCGCACTCCTATGTAGGTCCCTCCAGGTTACAACCACAGCATCAGTCCGTAGCCGGTGAGTATGGTTCGTGTTCATGTATGATGATTAACTGGGCATGTGATAGCTATGGGCTATCCCCCATGCACACATCTAACACACCTACCCATACTGCATGCTGTACATGTTCATGTTTTGTTGCTAGAGAAATGCACTACATCACAGTAGAGACCATGCTGGGGTATCGGAAGGGTACAACAGACACAAGCAAGATAACTAACATCCTGTCAATGTGCAATGTGTTCACAGGGATGTGACATGTGGCAGGACAAATGGCCTACAGTAGGGACATGTGTGACTCACCACCACCATGGCTGCAGCTGCACACAAGCGGGTTAAGTAAACATTGCAGATATAACCCTGACCATACAGCACTCGTCACAGCAATGTGTGAACTCCAAGGGATGTGCACATGAGTAGATCTTGCAACCATGCAGAGGTCTGGGACATATGTAGGGCACCCCTCACAGCCATGGTAAGGTCCGCTTGTTGTCAGTGTAATAGTCATGTACTGGTCATAAATGCACTGCTGATGTTGTGATCTGTAACGCAGACATCAGGCATCCACAACTGACAGCTGTTCACATACCATCCCAGGCATGTGTTGCTACAATACAAAGGGGCTGTGAGCAGTGGAGATGACATAACCGACACAGTACTACAGATGCATCAATGGTGTCTACACCTGTGAGGTATGGTGCACAGTAATAGGCAGGGTGCGGAACAGGCCACAGTAACACATTGTACATGGGTGCAGTGTTAACACGGGGTGGGGCCATCACTTACCAACAAAGCCCATGCCTCACACACATGTATACTGCCGCTAGCATGATGTCACTATAGTTGTTCTGCATGCTGTTGAGCTCCATGTGTAATGCATGTTGACAGAAGGCTAATGGGAGGACTGTGTGCACAAATGTGCAACTCCACATGTAGGAGTGTGAGGTGTGTGTGTGTGTGTGTGTGTGTGTGTGTGTGTGTGTGTGTGTGACTTGGTTGTGTTCGTAGGTGCAATTTAGTGGAGTGTAGATGATACATGTCAAATGTGTGTGTGTGTGTGTGTGTGTGTGTCCATGTATGCACAGATAATAGTGGGATTGATCACAAGGCGGTACTTTCCCCTTGGGACTGTGAACACAGGACAGCTGACAGCATAACAAGGGCTGTAGCATGGAGCATGCATTGGGAGGTGCAAGACATACCAGGTATGCACATCATACTGCCAGCAGCAGATAGGTAGCCGGCTACCCACATATGCAGCACTACAAATAGGTTCATAGGTTCATAGGTTTATACTAGGCTACCTGCCCTAAGGCATTTATAAGCCTAGCCCAATTTATGTGGCTTACGCCACCCCTTATATGAAAAAATACCGTGCCCACTAGTTTGTTGTGCCTCTGTCCAGCAGTGACACAGAGATGATTCCCGGGATAAACCTACGATCTCCCATCCACAGGTCAAGATTTCTCTTGAACAGAGCCAGCGAGGTGCTCTGCCTCACATGGATCGGGATTTTATTCCACAGCATAGGGAGTCTCTGAGTGATAAATCTATCCCTCCAGCACGTCCTATTTATATCCGTGATAAGGTTTAAGTCACTTGCTCTAGTGGTTTTGGTGGATTTGGATTTTTTTTGAGGTGGAGCATGTCCATTAATTCCGGGTTGGACATGGCCTTGTATGTCAGGCACATGTCACCTATGAGCAGACGGTATGCAACTGAATAGAGCTGGAGTTTCTTCAATCTGGCAGCATATGACAGATTTTGGAGTCTCTTTATCCTTTTGGTGAGGAACTTTTGGGGTCTCCAATTGCTGCAGATGTCGGGTGAGATACATCCTAATGGGGCATTGTACTCAATCATTGGTCTGATAAGTGAAGAGTACAGGGGAACAATGACCACTAGATCGGGATGTGAATCCTTCATGATCAGGTGGGCAATGTAGAAGGTCTTTCTAACCACTTTAGCAACGTGAGTGTCAAAAGAAAGGCCACTGTCAACCTGGGTCCCCAGGTTCGGGATAACCTCTTCTGTGCTTAGTGGATTGCCACCTATATGGTAGCTTGGGGTTACCTTGTTTTTCCCGAAGGGTATATACATTTTTGGCGCTTAACTTCAGGCCATGGCTCTGGCACCAGCTATCTGTTTCCGTGAGTCCCTTCTGAAGGACATCCGTGTCCGATGCACTTTCCACTATGGCGCCCAGTTTGCAGTCGTCTGCAAAATTTGCCAGCCAAAGTCCTCCCATGTTGGCCTGTACTTCTGAGAAGTAGATGCCGAACAATAGGGGCCAAGGACCGAGCCCTGTGGGACACCACTTGTGACCGGCTTGGAGTCTGACAAAGCGCCAGCAACTCTAACCCTGTGGGTTCTGTCCTTGCCAGTTTGCAAACCATCTTGTGACATATGGGTTTACATTTAAGCTGGTAAGTTTTTCTACAATACCCGAGTGGGTATTGTGTCGAAGGCCTTTGCAAGGTCAAGGTAGGCTGTATGGACTGCCTTTCCTCATCAATGGCCTTGGTGACTGTTTCAAGAAGTTGACCAAGTTCAAAAGGCATGATCTGCCCTTGACGGTTAAACTGGGTCGGGTCCAATGTCTGCAAGTCCCTATATCTTTGTTTATGAGCTCCATTATGATCCTCTCCATAGCTTTGCAGACTAGACTTGTTGCTTATGGGGTAATTACCAGGGTCCGTAGAGGCACCGCCTTTGGGAGTGGGACCACAGTTGCCGTGACGCCACCCTTGGGCACGATCCTGTGGTAAGGCTGAGATTAAACAACTGCCTTATGTGCGGTTTAATTCCTCATTTAGCAGGTAGCACACAGCCGGGGACACCATCCGTCCCATTGATGCTGTGTTTTTAGCTTTAGAGAGAGCAGCTTTCACCCGCGCATTTGAGATGTCTGGGAGGCTACACTCTGCTGGGATAGTTATCTCCTTTAGGGGAGAGGGGTGAAGTTTGCACTGAACCTGTCTGCCAGTATGTTGGCAATGTCTGTGGGTTCAGTGATTTTTGTATCATTTTGGACTAATTTGAGCATATCTGGGAGTTTCCACCCAGGTTCCTAACATAGCTGAAAAAGGCCTTATGATTGTCCTTGAATCCATGGCAATTTTTCTCTCAAAATTGGCCTTAGTTGATTTTATGAGTGCTCGTATTTTTTACTAATAATGATCAGGGGTGACTTCCTTTTATGGATTTTGTTCTATCATGTAATAGCTTTCTCCTCTTATTGTAAAGTTTGTTAATGGCTGGGGTCCACCAGACTGGACGCTTGCCCTTTGTGGAAAGAGTCTTGGTTTTATTTGGGATTGCCTGATCCATGCAGTCCTGAGGTGTTCATAGAAGGCATTTGTAAGGGCTTCCTAGCTTTGGTTGTGGTTTCCACTGGCTCAGGGGCCTTGAAGGATACCACACCAGTCTTGAGTAGTGTGAAGTTTGCTTTAGAGAAGTTCTTCACTGTGGTCTTTTTGTTTGGGGTGGGGCGGATGTGGATTTCCAGTGAGATTAGTTTATGATCAGATCTCACCAATGACGGATATACTTCGTGTGGAGCATTTTGTCCCCATGTTTGTGATAATGAGATCTAGTATATTTTCTCCTCGTGGGAACAGTGACTAGCTGTAACATGGCATTTGAATTTATGAACTCCAGGAACCGTTGGGCTAGAAAGTTAGGGCTTGAGTAATGTTCCCAGTCTATATTCGGGTAGTTGAAGTCACCCAATATGATGGTGTTTGGAGATACATTTATACCCTCCAGTGTCTTCAGGAAGGCTGTGTGGGGTTCCTGAGTTTGAGAGGATGGCCTGTAGCATGCTACAATTTGTAGAGCAGTTTTGCCTATGGTTAGTTGCACCTGGATGGTTTCAAGCTTCAGGCGTTGCCACCAACCTGGAGGTGTGGGTATCCTTTATGAATATGGATACACCCCCTCCTTTTGTGGTGTGGTCTGAGTTTTGGGGCCAATGGTGCAATGGGGAATTACCACAGCACATCAGTGAGTGTATCCAAGTAGTACTGTCATCCGCATGATGGGTCGATTGTGCAGCAGATGTGGCATGGACTCAGCAAGACTGTAGTATGAGGCTCTGGTGTGTGACATATGTAGTAAATGTAGCAGCCCCAACCATATAGGGGCCTCGTACACCATTACTGCCCATACCCAGGGTAATACAGGGTGACAGCTGTGAGGCCACGTACAACCTAATCCACCCAGGTCAGGGAGGCGATGGAGTAACAGGTCAGGTGTGGTAACCACATGTGTAGGCATGGGGAGGGATGATATGTTAATGGGCTGTAGTGATGCGTGTATATTAGCAAGTGCCATGCAGGAAGGGGAACATATGTAACTGACTGTGGGACTGTCTGCAAACACAGGGAAGGTGAGGTTGTAAGGTCGTTGTCAGTGAGGGTGTACGTGAGTGTGTGTACTGTTATGCACTGCTGTACAGGTCTTAACATGTGTATTTGTTTCCCCCACAGGTGGTGAGGTGGGTCAGCGTCCCTCCTGCTCACATAATGAGGTAGATGTCCCTACAGACACCGATGATGAAGGTACAGGTGAGGCACAGGTGGGGTTGTCAGAGGCCGACACTGCTCCAACATGTGTCATCATCCTCCTAGCCACCCCAAGCCCGCACACAGTTACAGTGCCCCTACAAACCCCATCACATGTGGCCATACCAGAGGGACAGTTGACACTTGGTGACAATGCCCAGGAAAGTGTGGTGTCCATGCCAACTGTGTCGGGTCACAGTCGGCATAGCCAGATGTCTGGCAGGCTACCACATTGGCAGATGTACCATGGTGCTCATGGGAGGACCGCCGGTCATCCTGCCCTGGCAAAGGTGCCACAACTTGTACCACCAGGAGCATGTTTCAGGCTGTAATGGAGGCACAGGCACATACGGAAATGCACTCCAGACAGGTCCTGAGGCTGCAGAGGTGTGCTTTCGCAGCTGTAAATGGCAACCTCTGTGACCTCGCTGTTGCCTTCCATGAATATACTGAGGTCATGGACAGATGGTGGGGTGAGATTGTTGGCCTCCTCGACCTTGGTATGCCTGTGCTAGAATGTGCGAAGGAGTGGTGCAACGTCCGCATGGGCAGAGGACAGAAACACCAGCAGCTGGCAGTCAACGTGGACATGCCAGGATGCACAGCCGCTCCTGTAGTGGCAGTACCAGCCCCAGCACACCACAGGGGCTGCTGTCCACACCAGACCACGTGCACATGGCCCTGGCCAGGCCCAGGCGGGACATGGTTCCAGTGGACATATGTCATCATCAGGGGAGAGTAGCATCTCAAAGTCTGTACCTGCATGTGCCCATGGAACCCCTGGCTTGCATAGTCGGCGTGTCCGTGGCCGGAGCCACTGAACTGCACACCCTGCCAGGTATGGTCTGCAGCTGTCCAACATAACATGTGTGGGGCAGCCACATGGCAGATCTATGTGCATGCATACCCACACACTATGCAACCATATCTAGGACGTCCCCATACCGGCACACACCACATCACCACACCCCAATCAAGGAACCACACCTCTCACCCACACACATGGTGACACGTTTCGACCACCCTTGGCCTCTGGCACATCTGCAACACATCCTGTGCATATGATACCTGTGCCACATCCCTGTCATTGATAACATCGATGCAGGGACAGGCTAACATGGTTCTGATGCACATGGTGACTGTAATGGGGTGCCGCAATGTACCGCAGTGTAGAATGTAGTCATGAGTAATGTGTACTGCATACATGTCAGATAGTGCAGCCATGCAGTTGGATGACAGTCACACACCCTGTGCATATGATACCTGTGCCACATCCCTGCCATCCCCAACATCGATGCAGGGACAGGCTAACATAGTTCTGATGCACACGGTGACTGTGATAGAGTGCTGCAATATACTGCAGTTTAGAATATAGTCAGGGGTAATACGTACTGCATACATGTCAGGTAGTGTAGCCATGCAGCTAGGATGCATCTCAGCTGTTGGTAACACCAACTGATATCCCCATACTGTCATCCATCTGTGCTGCAGGCATACATGTGTCAGCAGGAGGATGGTCCGCAGTCATATTCCACAGGGGTATGTCAGTGTGGTGACACCAAGGCTGTGACATATGTGGTGTACAGTTGCACACATGCCACAGGTATGTATAACAGCTATTGGCAGTGCAAACGTGACCGGTGGCCTGCTGGTACAGGTATGATCTGCAACCTAATGTCAACCCATCCACATACACACACATCCTGACTTGC
Organism: Protopterus annectens; assembly: GCF_019279795.1. NCBI lineage: Eukaryota > Metazoa > Chordata > Ceratodontiformes > Protopteridae > Protopterus > Protopterus annectens. Next base: position 1,860,189,630 of record NC_056741.1, read on the forward strand.
TGACACTGTGTCTAGACCCCAACCCAGGTATGTAGTGCTACTGTACTGTGTGGCTGTCATTGCACACACGACACCATCTGTAGGGTGAGGTGTGTACCAAGTCAAGTGCTACATGCAGACCATCCACAGGCATGTACAATACGGTAATGGGGGATGTAATGTTTGTATATGGTGAATACATATTGTGTCACATCATCATATACACACTGACCGACACATAACAGGTAGACATACATCTTAGAGACCTGGTTGTATAGTTGATAACTAACTAGTCCATGTGTCCAATGTGTTACAGGTAGGCTGCACACAGCACATGTGTAACTGGGCTGTATCCTGTTTTCTGTTACCTGTATGGGTGATGGTGACATTCGCCACCTGGGAGTGGTACGTGGGCAATATACCAAGTGTACCATGGAGCAAAGACAGTGTGCACAGCACCCACACACCCGACTGGGTATTATACACACTAGAACCCATCTAGATACTCTGAAGTACCCACTAACACACAGTGGCCACGATGCAAAAACAACCCATTGCATATCACAACAGTGGTACCACAGGGATATGCATGTGATGCACACACCACAGGCATAGTAGGGTGTTGCATTGCGTTGCCACACCTATGGGCGACAACAACAATATTCATACTACTGTGTGGCAATGTGTATTGTAATAGGAGTATGTGGACTTCTGTACCCTACAGATATGTACACATGCACATACACACACGTGGCAGACCTCAATGGGATTCCCATGCCTACCGACCCATTGGTGCAACACTGTTGTGCTGGTACTGCACGGCACATGTAGCTGTTAGGGCATGAAGTGTAACAGGCTACATGTTGCGTTAATAGGTTTGAGAGGTACCACACACTATACGGGTCGTACAAATAGGTATCCCCCCAGCCAAACACGTCCGCCCTGCAATACACTACCAAGTGTTGGTGAACCCATATCCAGGGCCAGTGGCAACATGGGCACACAATGTTACCTGTATTACATCCTACCTGTATGGTTTCAGGCTGTTATTGGTAACATATCAAGCAGTACATTCTGGCTCCCACGGGGAATGTATTATGTGGATGCCATCAACATTACCAGGCTTCAGATACACAGGCACACAGATACAGATATACATATATGATTATATATAATCTATCTCTTCCTCTATATATATTATATATATATATATATATATATATATATATATATATATATATATATATATATATATATGATAATATACATGTGGCTACAAATACAAACGCAGTTATATGTACAGTACGAAACATAAGCAGTAGGTGCACACAATATGGAACAGCCACTATGCCTACAGCTGACCCCTGAATGACTGCACACTGTATGTGTCACCCATACAAATGACAATTGTTGCCTGTAACATACACCCACAGAGAGGTCATAGGCGAAACAACACCCACAGGTATGCTGACATGATAACCTGTCATGGTGTACTACTACAGTTCTAAATGCCATGCCATATAGCTGTTCAGACACTGACAACTACATCAATGGAGTGATGCTACAGTGGACCAGTTACACTCATACAATAGGTTGGAAAGGTTCACAGCTGTTGCTGTCCAGGCCAAGCCATACACATTATACAATAGGAAAGATACACTGGGCCACAGGATACCTAACAATCGACAGCATGTACTCCAGGTGTGTAGTTCAGCAGCCTCTATCTACACAATGTACAGACACAGTAGGTGGTATGGACATCTTATGACCATATGGGTTGTACCTGCTAAATAACTTGACATAACTGACACCATCACATGCACACCAACACACAGAACAGTTTGTATGGCAAGAGCCATTAGTCCTGCAGTACCCAGATCCATGACAGTAATGTGTATACAGGTGGAGTATGTGGTACTGTACATCCAGATACCGTAAAGCAGCTCAGCCCTGATAACCACACATTTTGTAGCAGCCTAGGTCTTTTCAGGTGCTCCTCCCGGACTCATTTATACATGGCCATATACCACTGTTACATACACTGGGCTCTGCAGTGCATGAGGGGACACATGTATTGTGTACCTGGCGCCAACACATATATGACCCCAGCCCCACCATATGTGTGGTGGTTACAATGGCAGCAGACTGATGGCAGACATGGCAGTGTGTTATACTATCAGCCCACTATGGATCAACCACCAACATGACATATGTGCACAGCTTGGTATGTAGGTGATGGACAGAGGCTGGAATACAGGCACATATGTGGACAACTATTGCCATACACTACGCAAGGTGCAGGTGTTACAAGATAGTCCGTAGCATACCCTTAGTCAGGGAATTGCTGGCATGGGCGGCCATGGATGTAACAATGTACTGGTAACACGCAACACACACACTGCCAGTATACTATCTGACACAAGACCTTTATAGTGGACAGACATGATGTGATAGGCAAAGCTCTGGCTGGCATGAGTGTAGGCCCACAGTTGCATGCTATACAGACGGACTGCATTCCATGGCAAACTAGTATGTAAACCCACACCATGTAACACCAGTACTGTACAATGCATAACACAACTCCACTCGCAGTCTGTCTGTATGTCCTGATCTTCCGACATATATGTGGCTGCCCTGAGTGTGCCACTTCTCCTGTATGGGGCATTGCTACATGCTGTCGGTAGCACTGCTGCCCACAAACGGGATGGATGCCCATCTCACAGTAGATGTAATGGGACCACGCACACATGATGTGGGGATCAATGGTGTGTGGTTGCCATGACAGTGTTAAATGGGTGCAGTACACGTATATTCGTATATCTGGCTATCTGGACATATAAATGTACATAAATTCCCACCATAGTCCTGGACATGAAGTGAAGGCCACCCTAGCCCGTATGTTCCCAATGTCGTAGTTGCAGAGGATGTCAAGTATCTCTAGCAGGTATACTAGTAGTCTATTGCTACTGTCATTGGGATTGTCTTCACAGACATGGTGTGTATGGCAGGTCACATCTGCTCATAACATGTGTGCCAGTGGTTACTGAACAACATCCAAGAGACATCAGTGTACAGTACTGCTGCTAGCATGTAATGCCACTTTGGACTGCAGCAGAGATATTGGCCAGTATATGTGGGGGTCTGACACAGTCTGTACATGCCAGAGGTATACGCATACGCCCTTAGTGCTACACATGTGTGCCATGCCTCACAATATGGATGTGAATAGCCATGTAGATGGGTATAATACATAACGACAGGTATTTAATGTCCACCATAGGTCATGCATTCACACACCCCTGCCTGGCCTGTACTGGTATGACCACTGGTACAGGGGTGCCATGGCCACATACTACACAATAGGTATTGGCATACATCCGCACTGCATCCCTCTGCCCTGTCTGACATACATGACTGTTAGGGGAGGCCCAGCAGCGGGACATCTGGCTAGTATCTGCACATGACATCCCACTGGGTAGCTACACTCAGTTGCTAGGCATTTCACAATGCACTGTGTAGGCAGACTGGCTCAACACTGGCCAGCACTTCCCAAGGGTGAATGCACATGTACCTGCATATACAGCAGGCTCCACAGGCATGTCACAGCACAGGGTAGGATACACCTGTGTGACAGTGCATATCCACAACAACTGTGAACACAGCCACAGCCACATATGGTTAGCTAGCATGGTATGACAGTATATGGACTATGTGTTCAACACCATCCTCATATGTGCCACTCACAGACTTCCCTACAAACATGTACACCAGTACTATACAGTGGGGCAGCATGTAACATCTGCAAGTAGGGGAACTAGAACAATGTCATCTACCACAGTCTGTATACAGGCTAAGGTACATATCAACACTACACACACTGTTGGCTTTCACCATAGGTACACAGACCTCAGTACTGTACGAACATCCTCAGAATGTGCAGGCAATGTAATGTAATGTAACCCCTACTGTACATAACATGTGTAGCAGTCAGATATATCTGTGGCTTGTTCTCAGATATGATGCCACAAAGTATGGTGTACACCACATATGCACCACTTCATGCACAATATATGTACAAAGGTTGACAGAAGTGTGGCTGGGAGCACATACACAGGACCAATATTGACATGCTGCTGTGATGACCACATACATTTACTGTTGTTACAGGGATGTTGCAACATATGTCCTTTGAGGTATATGATGTCTGTAACTACCACAGCTTTCTCCATCTGCTGACTGCAATCCTCACACTACCTTCAGCAGTTGACAGCTAGATGCTCCGTGGGTGGCACATGCAGCCACAGACACAACACTGCTCAGGCTCCAGATGATCCTGCAGATGGTGATTCCCCATCAACATGGAACTAACATGGCAGGTATTGAGACATGTACATCAGCCATATCCACACAAACACTGTGAAAGCAACATTACTCCAAATGCAGTATAGCGGCACCTACAGGCTGTAGTCGGGACAGGCACATCCACCTTCCATTTGATGCACTGTTTCCACAGTGTATGTTGTTAGAGGTACACCGTAATCCATCTGGGATGCTGTTTGGCACACACCAGATCTAGTTCCTGCTCACACTGGGTGACAAGGGCAAACAACACCATGATATTCCTGGGTATTGGAGTGTGTTTCTATACAACTGGAGATGGGGATGTTACTACAGCTGTTTCACATGCAATCAGCTAGTGGAGGGCTACAATTCGTGCAGAGGCCATCAGCTGATCATGAGCATTACCTACATTACACATGCTGCTGCCTAAGCAAAGCAGGTGTAGGTCTCCACGTCCACCTAAGAGAGGTAGGGGATGCAGTCAGAGGCTAATACATGTCAGGGAGGGGTGGGTGGGTAAAATTGAGGCATGGTTGTGCACACACCTAGCAGCACAGGGTATCAAAACCCTGACGACTATGTAGCACTAGCACAGTCTGCTGCAATTATTAGATGTGCCACATGGGTTACCTGTTGTGGAGCACTCAGAACATATATGTGATGGGGAGTGACATCTGCAACAGGGATACAGTAGCTATATGGTAGGTGACATACATGTGCCTGTCGGCATGAACAGGTGACAGCAACAACATAGTCGCACTCTCACAAGGACACACACACACACACACACACTGACACACATGGCAGGGCCAGGTGTACATCTCATCGGTTGTGGGATTGCCACATCACTGTGCGGGTATCCCATGCACCACAGAGGTCGTACAGGGGCTGTAGGGCGAAGGGTATGGGAAGGTGTCTGACATCAGACAGCATGTGCAGTATGCCCATGGGGGTTGTAGGGAGTGTTGATGTGAACATCTGCAGCATGCAACACACACACACAAACACAAAGGGTGCCACTACTGACATGCATGTGTGCATGTCTGCACAGGTGGGTGGTGTTCCACTGCACCATACAGCTGTCCATGGCTAGGCAATGGGTGTACCTTGGCATCAGGCCACATGACAGTGGTCTGCATTGTGGTTCAGGGATATAGTGTCTGCATTTGCACACACAGGCGGGTACTGTATCCCCCATCCAGTCACCTGGGTGACTACTGTGTGTGGGCATTGCTTGCCATGTCTGTGTTCCTTTGTCCATGACATGGAGTGCGTCTGGGATGTGCACACCTCCCACATGCATGTACAGTGACATGTGGAACTGTACCTGGGGTGTCCGGCCCGTGTTGTGAACACAGATTATCATCGCTTTACCCTGCACCTACATGGTGTGCATGCTATTAGCATTCCTTGGTGTCAGTGGCATCTGTCCATATGGGCATGTTGTCATGCATGATATGTCTGTTGTGGGTCACATGGGATGGCACCATAGGTGGTGCAGTTGTCCATTGGAGAACATGGGGGAGGTGCACTGTTTGCATGTATGTGCATATTGGACAGATGGACTGGGTGTCATGCCCTCTGTGGCCCACCGCTGTCAATCCACAGTTACTATCGGTGGCCACTGTGCAGTGAACTACTCACGTACTGGCTGTTACCTAGGCATGTGTGTGTTTGACACATGGGATGAGAGTGTGCTCTGAGTAATACTGTGGTTGCTAACTGTGATTGCCTGGGTTTGATGTCACATGTCTGGGTATGGCTCTGCACCCTGGCCTGTCAGCCATACCACATGTGTTATCCCTGTACAGTGGACATTGTGATATATAGTATGGTCACCATATGGGAAAATGCAAAACCAGCTCCACATTGACCACAGGTGTCACACAGTCACAACCACCTGTACACAGGATACAGGTTACAAACATACTCACACACACACACACACACACACACACACACACACACACACACACACACACACACACACACACACACACTCACCTGTCATGTTTGGGAGTAGAACTCCAACCCAACTAGTGTATGACATTACAGCACTACACAGTTACAGTAAGCTCCACAGATATTATTGGGGTAGTCCTTGCCCATAAGTGTATTTCACACTGACTGACGTCAGCAGGATTGCCAAAGTAGGGCTTTGAAATGACTGCGAGAGACTAGCCTAAAATGCATTGCTCCCTACACAGACAGTGACACACACAATACATCCAGAACTGCCATTTGTGGGAATGGAACCCAAACACGCATCTATTTCACACTACAGCAGTACGCAGTTACAGCATGTGCTACGGAGATTACTGGGCTACAGCTCTCCCAGGGGAGTATTTCTAGGTGGGTGACATCAGCAGCCTTGCCAAAGGTGGGTATGTGAAATGTACGGGGTGTGCGTTACCTAAAAGCATTGCTCTCTACACAGTCAGACATGCACGCATACACACACAGTCGGCAGGTCTGGGGCTAGAACTCCCAACTAACTCCTTAATCACACTATGGCCATACGATGTTATGGGACGCGCTACGGAGATTACTCGGCTACGATCGTCCCAGAGGTGTATTTCAAGTTGAGTGACATCAGCAGCCTTCCCAAAGGAGAGTATTCGACTTGTAAGGGGTGTCAGTGGCCTAAAAAGCATTGCTCTCTACACAGTCAGTGATAGACAGACACGCACACACAGACACACAAACGCACAGTTGCCACATCTGGGGTTCGACCTCCTACATAACTACATTATCACACTACAGCAGTACACAGTTACAGCATGCGCTACGGAGATTACTGGGCTACAGCTCTCCAAGCTGAGTATTTCTAAGTGGGTGCCATCAGCAGCCTTGCCAAAGGAGCGTATTCGATTTGTAAGGGGTGTGGAGTGGCTTAAAAAGCATTGCTCTCTACACAGTCAGTGACAGACAGACATACACACACACACACACACACACACACACACACACACACACACACACACACACACACAAGCACAGTTGCTACATCTGGGGTTCGACCTCCTACCTAATTACATTATCACAATACAGCAGGACGCAGTTACAGCATGCGCTACGGAGATTACTGGGCTACAGCTCTCCCAGGGGAGTATTTCTAGGTGGGTGACACCAGCAGCCTTGCCAAAGGTGTGTATGTGAAATGTATGGGGTGTGTGTTACCTAAAAGCATTGCTCTCTACACAGTTAGACATGCACACATACACACACAGTCGGCCGGTCGGGGGCTACAACTCCGAACTAACTCCTTAATCACACTATAGTCATACAATGTTATGGGACATGCTAAGGAGATTACTCGGCTACGATTGTCCCAAAAGATGTATTTCAAGTTGCATGACATCAGCAGCCTTGTTAAAGGAGAGTATTCGACTTGTACGGAGTGGGAGTGCCTAAAAAGCATTGCTCTCTACACAGTCAGTCACAGACAGACACACACACAGCGACATACATATGCAGAGTTGCCACATCTTGGGTTCAATCTCCTACCTAACTACATTATCACACTACAGCAGTACGGAATTACAGCATGCGCTACGGAGATTACTGGGCTACAGCTCTCCCAGGGGAGTATTTCTAGGTGGGTGACATCAGCAGCCTTGCCAAAGGTGGGTATGTAAAATATACGGGGTGCGAGTTACTTAACTCTCTACACAGTGAGAGAATGACACGCACTCACACACACAGTTGCCATGGCTGGAGTTAGAACTCCTACCTAATTAGTCTATCACACTACAGCAGTACGCAGCTATGGGATGCGCCACAGAGATTACTGGCCTACAACTCTCCCAAAGGTATATGACACATTGGATAACCTCAGCAGGCTTGTCAGGGTACTACTATGGGGTGGCCAGTGTGTGCACGGCGCATACACCATTCATGTAGGGGTGACACGCCACAGGCTGCCACACACGGGGTCATATATTACAGGTGCGAGTCTAGGGCAACTAGCTGACTATGTCCTTGTACAGCCATGTTGCACAGCTGGCACTTGGACCACATAGTCTGTGGTGTTGACAGGTACTGGTCACTAGTAACTGCAGTGTGTGACATCTGCAATTGATGTGTTTGGGGCCCTTTGGCTGTGTGCTCAGTGGGTCCGGCTTGGATGGCTCCTTGTCACAGTCACCCTCTTCCACATATCTATATCCATCTACCTTTGGCATATTATGGTGTGTTGTCCTTACATATATGTCTGTATTCCTATCCACTGTGTGTGTAAGGCATGAGTGGTGCATACTGACATGTGTCTGCAGTAACTATTGCAACCGCTGGATATGTCTGGTCCACTGGTATTTGCATACATGGCCTTCATGTGTTTTTGTGTGTGAGCATGCCCAGTATGACCTTTCAGTATGTTGATGACTGACACTGCCTTCATTACTCTAAGTGTGTGAGCATGCCTAGTAAGGCCGTCTGTTATGCATGTGTGGAGCACGTCCGGTGGTTTGTACTGCACAGCTGACCTTTGTGTTGTACAACAGATAGCATGCTGTGTCTGCAGGGTATCCACCGATCATTTGGCAATGACTGTTGCAACATGTCTGCATAGCGAGGGATACACCTGACTATTTCTATGTTTCTACACAGGAGTGGGAGGGGGGCGCACCTGACTGTTACTGTAGTTCTATGTGAGGTAGGGGGACATACTTGACAGTTGTACACATTTGCTAGGACTGTACTGGTATGTCCTGTAGTCCGATTCTGTCAGTGGTCTTATCCAGCATGCTGGCTACGCCATACTGGTGTACTTCCATTTCTATCGTTTGACTGCATACACATTGGTTTCAAACTTCCTAGCTGTCACAACTGACATCCCACTACCTGGCCTGCTGTGGTCTGTCCATGTGGGCTTGGGTGGGGGGGGTCAGCCATACCCCTCATTCAGAGGCAATTGTTTGTGTTTGTCTACACCTGTCCTGCTGGCTGTGACTGTTGTTGGGTAAGTGACCCCCCCCTCCTGACTGGCATGTGAGAGTCACTTATGCTGTGGGTGTCCCAGTATTGTGGGTGGTGCTGCAGGGCTACCTATGTCGGGTGCACGTAGTACACTGCCTACGCATGGTTAGACACAGGTAGTGTAATATTTGGCATCCCTTTTACTGTATGTGAGAGTCAGAGAGGGGTGCTATTCCCTGGGTCCCTCCCATGTCAGTGTATTTGCTATGCGTTGCCTCTTTGCCAGGGCCAGGGCATACTGGGCATGCCTCCTTCTGCCTACTGGGGCAGGCTCAGGTTGTTTCTCCTCCAAGTCACTCTGTGCCTGTGCAGGCCTTGGCATTGGTGGGGGGCTATAAAACCCTTCCCCTTGCTGCTCCTGCTGCAGATGTTTCACAGGACCATATTGTGTAGCATGGCACATACAAAGACGATTTGGGTACATGTAGTTGGTGAGTAGTGCAAGGCTCCACCGGATGTGCCCAAGCACCGGAAGCGTGACTTGAGCATCCCAAACACACTCTCTATTATGATTGTTGTTTGTGAGTGTGCCTCATTATGGAATTCTTGTTCGGGTGTGTGTGTGTTTCTGATGGGTGTCAGCCACAACTCCAGGGCGTATCCAGCATCCCCCACTTGGTGACCATGTGAGATGTCCCCATTGGCAAATTTCTGATACAGCTGCGTCAGATGCCAGATGTGGGAATCGTGATAACTCCCAGGGCAGCCAGCATGCATGTTCAGTATTATGCCCTGGGCATCGCACACGACCTGGCAGTTGATGGAGGGGAAGCCCTTGCAGTTGATGTAAACCATACCCTGCTCACCGGGTGGTGCTCTGATGCGTATGTGCATGCAGTCTATTGCACCCACTACCTCAGGGTATTCTGCTATTTGGTGGAAGAGACGCATACTGCTGGCCAACGCTTCACGGGTGAGGGGGAAATATACGTGCTCACTGACATGTACTGCCATGGCATCCAGGCACTGGTGGAGTACCCTGGATGCTGATGCCTGTGAGATCCCCATCATATTCCCAGTTGGCCTTTGGAAGGTACTTGCAGCTAGTATTCTTAGGCCTACACATACATTCGTTTCCACTGGGATGGGTTCCCCTTGGTTAGTTCTGTGTCGGGCGTGGCCGGCACAGCTCAACAATCTGCTGTAGGAGGTCCCTGTCCACCCTATAACGCTCCACTATCTCCAGCTCATGTAGCCCTTGGTAGGTGACCCTGGGTCTGTACACTCTTCTCTGTCTCCTCACTGTGGGTTTGTCGGCAGCATTTCCATCCTCACCACCCTCAGCCTCTTCTACAAGTTGTATGATAACTATTGCAGCCCCTAACATTTTGCTGTTGTGAGTGTTAAAAGTTCCTCGCTTGTTTATACTGGTGGTGCAGGGTGTGGGAAAAACCAGAGTGGTAGGTGTTTGCATAGTTTACAGTGGCGTTCTGGGTTGGGGTTGTGTGCTGCCTGTGTAATTGGTTGGTTCCGATCTGTTTCACCTGGCAGCGAACCTAGTACCCCTTGATTAACTTCCTACTGCTGCTTTCCTTTCCCATTGTCCTTCTGATAAATCCTGGGGGTGCGCCGTGCAATCGGTGTACTGCAATGTGCACACCGCTACTATTTCCTGGGTTCACTTCCTTTATCTTCCTGTAGATCCCAATGCGCACACCCGCTTACACTGTGTCGTATGTGCTGGGCAGGTTTAGACACACCACCTTTGCTGTGCTAAGCTGGATGCAACCCTGAGCCATAGGGCTCCTATCCGCTGACAGTATGCCTGACACTCCCGCACATGATGTCACCTACCTCCTAGTCTTGCACTCAGCTATCCATACTCATACACTGTTCAGACCTGCCTCACATGCTGGAGAAAACCAGGATTCACTATCCTTCCCCTCATTTGCATAGAATTGCCTACTAATGCATAGTTACAAGTGTCACACTGTGCCTCCCCCCTTAGCAAGCACTACTCACTGGCCAGGTTGTCTTTTGCCTGCCAGTGACTTGCATGGTGGTATACTGATTTTAGTTAGACTGTTGTTTTTAGGTTTATTTTCTTATTTCCCCACCGGTCCCATTTGAGCGCTGCTGCCCTATGCTTCAACGGACGTGATTGGCGGACATATCATAAAAGTTGTATTTTGTACATTTGGCATTGTTTGCAATGCCAATGGCCTTCTACTTGGCCACTGGCATGCTTCCTCAATGCTATGCAGCCTTTATTTGGTGCGGTCATAGCTCTGTTTTGCAGTTTGCAGTGCCGTACTCAGTTACTAACGGAGTACATTTCTGCATATTACGCTAGTCCTGCATGCCATGATTCCTGCTTCCTGGATGGCAAGTTTACCTCATTTGCATGGTTTTCACCTGCAAATGGGGTGATTTGCATACAGTGGCTGGGGACATGCAGCACTAATGCTACAGCGCTCGCACACATCAAACGTGCATATACGTGAATCGCTCGGCCGCCATATTGGCAAAATTTCATCTAACACTAATCATGCACGCCGTGCAAGCTTTTGAGAATCCGGGGGATATTCCTGGACTGTGTAATAGAGTGGTTCTGGTCGACAATACAAAAAGAAACATTAAATAAACTAAGAGATAAAAGGGGATATGATAATATTTACTTACTATGGAAAATATTAGAAAAGGAAAAAGAAAAGAAAGTTACTATGGAAGAGGAGATGATTTGCTTAGCAAGAAATGGGATCTGTCCCCCATATCATTAAATAAGGGTTGATGCAGATTTGCATACACTGAAGAAAAGAAAAACAATGAAGGAATATTTTATAATCCTATTCATACAAATGTAAATACAAGTTTTTTTGTGTAATCATTGGTTATTGAAATTTATTTTCTATGAAGTACAGAGCCCAAATTTTTTAAGATAAGTGCTGTAAATTACTACTGACTTTGGCAAATGTAACCTTTATTTTATGTCTCATCTGAAGGATGGTACCTCAGAAGTGCTCCCCTTACACTCCACTACACTGTATGTAAGAGTACAGGAATGGAATAAAACCCACACCCTTCTGACCTTCCAGCATCAAAGTAAGTGCACCTCCTGTTTAGTCACTCGCATTGGTAAGGATGACATTATACCAAACAGCTAAAGGAAGAGGTACACAGACCACAACTTAAAATGGGTGAGGCCAAAACACAAAACAAGAATTAGCACCCTTGCAAATTAACCCTAACTTCAGTAACGAACTAGTACAGTCACACAACACAAAAAAGATAGTTGCGCAGCAATGACTTGTGTGAGAGTCTCTGGGCAGAAGAAAGGAAGACTGCTAAAGGACGTGACCAAAAAGGGGAGATTCAATTTCATGAGAACTCAGTTAATTTGCAGACTGCTGTCCCTTTAGCTGCCAATTTTTCCAAACACTCCTTGTGAATTGTTAGATTATGCTTTAGGTATGAGTGTCTGCAATTCTTTAATACAGTTCAGTTCTTTTCTTCCATAAGATTCCATTTTATAACCCAAACTTGTAACTTCTCAGATGTAGAACAAACATGTAATGGAATATCCTAACCACATCAGTCCCCATAACACAAACAGAAGTAAGAAAATATACAACAGCTCCACAATACATTCAATTAATACTGGTAGCTTCAAGGGAATAATTCTCCCTTTCTCCAGAGATCTATGAATTAACAGTGGGGATGCTGGGCCTTTCCCACAGCACCACCAAAACACAGCTTTCTTGTTACCAGTCAATCATGCAAAAGTATACTAGAATATGATACATTTTCACAACAAAATAAAAACAAGTCAACAAAATTGAGCTTACCAATAACTGCCATCAAGAACTGACAGTAAACAGTACTGTAAACAGACTTTACAAGGTCATACAATTTAATGCCAATGGAGTACATACTGACAGTGAATATAAAAAAAAGTATGCCTTCTGCCTTGCAAGGAGTCAAAGTAATTTAAAATTATGTGAATGATGACAAATAATTGTGATAAATGAAATAAAAGAAAAAAATGGAGTGCAAATGCCTTAAGATGGGAGATGGAAGAAATGTGCTTTTCAATACCACCACATAATGAGATAGGAAATATTTGCCAATTAAAAAAAAAAACACTGTGCTTTATGGAGTAGACAGGATAAGAAAAAATATTTTTCTGACAGCAATTTGAACCTTTATCCAACCCTTCATGTACATTACTTCTGTGTGCAGTGCAGGCAAGTCTTCTTATTTATTTTGAGACATAATTCCTTCTATTTATCTGGAAATGGTGTAGTAGGACATTTTTATGAATCTTTCCAACATTCATTATTAGGTCTGTCTAAATACATTCGAATGAGAAACAGCAAGTCCATAAAGAGCTAAGGAACTTTGTTAGTATAACACACTCATTCTACATCATATACACATGCTAAATATCTGTTCAGACTACACTAATGGATGGGCATGAGAACCCAAGTATCTGGAATAGGATGAAAACATTGCTAGCAAATGGGTCATAAAAATTTAAATGCAAATGAATATTTATAGGACTGTAAGAAAAAATTTACATGGATATTTCCAGGCAAAAATCCCCAGTTGGGATTACAAGTTATTACCAAATGGAGTGGCATCAATTCTGGTTAAACATTTTAGATCATGATTTGGAAATATTTTTAAAAGTACTTATCAATGAAGGCACATGTCTGGAAATGCATGGTGTAATACAGAGAGGTAATGGTTATGAAAGGATAGTGGATATTTTTGTTATAAGTAATATAGTTGTTGAAGGTGCAAACCATTCTATTTCAGGAAGTTAAACTCAGTAAGACTCTGAAGGATGGATTCATAAAGGATACCACAAACACTACATTATGTGTACACTTAGTGCAACATTCCTGAGTGAAAAGACAGCACAAGCATTGTGGCAAGGCTGCTCTTGAATTCAGACATTTGACAGTATTTAGGAACCACTGGTCATTTGCTATGGTTCTAGAAGGCATTGCTGACACGGAGACCCCACACCCCTCCCAATGTGCAGCCCCAGACTGCAGTTAGAAAAAAAAGCATTGGGCTAATGAAGTCACACTCCAAGGTGACTCAGCACAGGAGTCATCTTTTTCCCTTTGCCAGGTGTGGAACATGAAAAGCAGAAGTGTGTAGGGATCATTAAGGAGGTCACCCAGGAGACTTTGAGAAAGTTGTCCAAAAAGTACCCCCTCTTAATCTGGGCATGTAGAACACCATTTCCGAGTTTTTGTTTAAGGGAGGATAGTCAATGTTACAAAGTAAATTTTGGGCTTAAGGTCACAAAACATCCCACTTGAGAGCATTATTCCAACCATTCTAGGCTTGTATATCTGAACTGTGAAGAAAACAGCAAACTGCATTCTAAATTCTTTCAATGTTTTTGAAATTCTAATGCCAAATGGGAGTTTATTTAAAGCCCTGTCTAACTGTGTCTGGAAGAAGCTGCCTTTTAGGACAGTATAACATCTATCCATAAACTACACCCAGTTTGTTTCTTGTTCCCAAGTCATGTTTCAGGAACTTCACTGCATAGTAGGTAAATAAAACTGGAGAAATGCACAATATGAATTATTCTCATGGACTTAAATAGAAGAACTAGAACATCTTTTTGTCTGAAAATTACTGTTCTGTTCTTGGAATTGTTTTCATTGCTCAAAAGCACTTCTTGACAATTTGGTTTACATTACTGTCAAAGCTCAATTACTCCGTTGCCGATCCACCATGACTACCAGGTCCTCGATTTCAGTTTGAGATGATAATATATCATCACTAATGCAATATATCTAACTCTTATCAGGTAGGACAGTGATGTGCAGAATATGACACTTACTGCAGTTAAATTTTATATTTCTATTTGCCTAAGTAAAGAGTTTACTAAGATACTCTTGTAGTTTCTGGTATTGAGGGAACAGTGACATCATCTGCAAACTATTCTATTTTCAGCCACTGGGGTAGTGACCATGAACACATTAAAAAAGTCCCATCATTGAACTCTGTGGTGCTCCCCTTTTGACAGTTGGGTATACTATTTTTAATTGTGACTTGGGATTCTCATTTGATCACCCAGCTATTTCTCTTATTACATATGAGTTTATTTCCCATCACTAAATTGTGCATTGCTGTTAAATGGGATATCAATTTATATGCCTTTCCTCCATGCCATTAGTTACTAAGTGGTCATGCATATTCTCAAAATCAAACAGTCTCACAAATACCAGAACCAGAGTTTGAACCTCCACTCGGAAATAAATAGGACAAGGTGGGAGAGAGAGAGAGAGAGACAGAGAGAAAGATAGGTTTGTCATGTAGTTCCGCTGTTTTCTGGAACTGATTCCTCCTCAGATGGTGATAAAATATCTCAATTGAAATGACACCTGGATGCTTGGATGGGCAGTCATAAATTCAGACCAGGCATGATGGACACAGACCTGCTCACTGGAGAATGTACAGCCTAATGGTCTGCAAAACTCACCTGCCTCGAATATTACTATAATTGCTACCACCCTAGTGGTGGCATAGCAAGTAAGAAACTTCTCCTTTTAATGACTCCTGGTGGCATGATTAAACTGCTGGCACTTAAAGCAGTGTTTCACTCCATGTTTCTCTCTAAGATCTCAAACGCAGTGAGAGTGCAGGTCTTGTCTACTAGTTTGATACCCAGGGCTACATTTATCAGGTTTGTGCTACAGTAACAAACATGGTAAATTTTCAGTTATTTGCATCGTGATCAAGACTCCAACAATGCGATGGGTGGGAAAGAAATGTCACGTTCATAGACTGGACGAGATTATATAGTTAACTCATGGAATCACAGCATGTGCCACCAACTCATGGAATCACAGCATGTGCCACCCACTCATGGAATCACAGCATGTGCCACCCACTCATGGAATCACAGCATGTGCCACTAACTCATGGAATCATAGCATGTGTCACCAACTCATGGAATCACAGCATGTGCCACCAACTCATGGAATCAGAGCATGTGCCACCCACTCATGGAAACACAGCATGTGCCACCCCCAAGCATACGATCTTTCTTGAGAGAATGGACTACACTGTAGAACCCATCACGGAGTTGCTTTGATGTTAAATCTATTTTATTTTATTTTGCCAATGAAGTCCTAACAAAGTCAGAGGCCCTTTTTTTCAGGAGGACCTGAAGGTGAAAATCTCCAAGATTATATGTCTAAATCGAGACAGGCACATATATGTGGTCTTCATGCCAACAGTATGTAAGGTACATGAAAAACAAGAATAAACAAGCTGTGGAAAAATAAACAAATAAAACAACAAACAAACAGAAATGTAGCTAAATTATTTCACTAGCTTAAAATACTGCATAGTCCTTCTCTAAGGAAGTGAACATTTAATATAGCAGTGAAAAAGTACAGTTGTGGGAGCATATTCACCGTAACTGTGCATGCTTGAATAAGGTTACTACTGCAGTATAATTCATTAATGACAGGCCACAGGTTGATGCCAGTTCTAATTCCACAGTTTTCAGACTTCCCCAGTGTGCATTCGTGCTCCCCTCCAGCCAAATACACTGGCTGATGCACAGCTTCTAAGAAAGAGCAGATCATGTGATTTTCAGTTCATCTGTAGCTGCATGTTCAACTAGCAAGTGTGTCCTGTGCTAAGGGCCCAGCTAAATGGCACCTATCCCTGGGCTTTAGATGCCTGCCATTGCTGCAATAACAAAAAGTGATGCTGTTGGTCATTCACTTACATGGTGTTTGCTCTGAGATATGCCTGCCCTGCTTGTACTCTGCTTGGATATGCATCCTCCACAGGTCCACTATATGTCAGAAGTTTTGTGAATATCACTGCTGTATAGTCAGTGATCAGGCACACAGTTCACAGATTTGATACAGCACTTGCCACATGTCTTATCTATACCCAAGTTTCAGTCAGCCACTAATTTGGTACATGTGATGATTAATGACTTTTCTAAATACAGGCTACATAATTTTCTGCATCAAAATTACAAAAAGTGATATCAGTTCAAAAAAGACTACTCACCAGCTAGTATACTCGGTGTTTTGAATGGTAACAGTCGAGAACGACGAGGTGGCGGTGGCTGATCTTGTTCTGCAGGGTCCTGGTCATCCTCCATACTATCTGTCAGAAAAAACAAAGCAATAAATGCTTTTGGATGAGATAGGTGTTGCACATCTGTGATGTAAACTAACTTTTAAAGCACATCAGTGCAAACCCCACTCACACCTACACTTAAAACGGTTGCATCTCAAATTAGTACACAATACAGCAAACGTATCCAAATGTAGGTTGCCTCTTTAATCACCGACCAGCATATATTTAAAAAAACTTTATTGTGAGCTCTTTCGAAGGGATCTGTGTCCCAACTTCATCAGACAAAAGTTCAACAATTCTCACATACCTTATATATCCCTTATTTCAAAGTTAATTGATTATTCAATTATTCATTCATCTAACAAACGACTAAAAAATCCTTATCTAAAAGTAAGGCTGCAACACTAAATGTTATAAAAAACATTTTGCTTTTGTAAGCAAACAACCTGTTACCAATTCTATACATATATCTTAATAACTTGTGTAAAGCATTTGAATAGAAAAGTTTGTAAAACATTAACTTATTAAGTTAATAAAAAACATATATATAGTATGAGTATACATATATGTGCTCTATATAAATAAATTAATTAAATTAATAAATACATTAAGGATACATAAGAAATAACATTAATATGATTAAATAGTGTGTAATTACTTTAAAACTGAACAAAAATGTTATTAAAATACCCACACATCATCTACATAAAGCCTTAAGCTTTAAGATACTTTTAATTGAAACATGCTCATTTAACCCAGGAAGAATGTATGCAGAAGTTCTTATCTGCCAAAGTAGTTCCTGTTCCTCTAATATTAGCTGCTACGGTCCCCCTCTCGGGTCAAATTGAATTTGTTGTAGCACTGCAAAAGCAAACCTATGGGTTGGATGCTCTACTATGTGCCTTGCCAAGGCATTATTACTATCAGCCTTACCTATGCTGTATTGGTGTTCATATATTCTTTGTTTTAGCTTTCGTTCAGTTTTCCCAATGTAATAAGAGGGAGATATGTCGTAGCATAAACTACTCCTTTAGAGTCACAATTATATCTATCATTAATTCTATATATTCTATCCTTTATCTTCATGGAGGTCCCTGTTTTGATAAACTTGCACTGTGGGCAAGCCCCACATCTCCTCATACCCAGTGAGTCACGTTGTGTATTGTTGACCAGTCTATTGCTATTTCATTCCAATATACTTTTTAGGTTCAATCCTCTCCTATATGTAAAACCTGGTCTAATACCCAACATTTTACTAATCATTTGATCCTCTAAAATAATTGCCCAGTTCTTAATAAGAATTTCTCTCATTTTCATAAAATCTAAGGAGAAGGTGAACATAAAATTCAAGTTCTGATTCATCATTCTTCTCAATGGCTCCCCACTTTGTGTATCACTTTGAACCGATAAATCAGTACTATTGTTGTTAACATTGCTTGAAAGAAGGGGCTTAAAGTGCCCTGACTCCCTCTTTACATTCACTTCAAGAGAGATATCAATCAAGAGTCTATCAGGATAGCCTCTTCTCAAAAACATAGATTTTAATTTTTCACATTCTTCATAGAAATCCGTGTCATCCGACACCATTCTTGCTGCCCTTACCAACTGGCCCTTAACTACTGCCTTCTTCTGGTGGTAAGGATGATTACTTGAAAAGTGTAAAAATGCGTTAGAATAAGTGGGTTTTCTATAAATTGAACTCGTATATTGTCGCTTAACCATATCCTTAGTTACCTTTACATCTAAATATGTAAAATGATCTGTGCCCACATTATATGTAAACTCAAGGAAATCTGTCATAGCTGTGATGCTTGTTACAAAATTATGTATAAGTTCTGCCTCCCCCCTCCAAATGAGACACATATCATCCCGGTATATAGTGTACCATAGTACATTCTCCTGAAACATATTATTTCCAAATAAATAAGTTTGTTCCCAATGTGCCATAGCGCTATTGGCAAAACTTGCTCCACAGGGTGAACCCATTGTCACACCAGTATTTTGTAAAAAGATTTCCTTATTAAACATAATGTAGTTATTTGATAAAACTAAATCAAGCAACATCTCAACCAAATATACCTTGTTGTCTTCTGCCTTTTTGTAAAGCATAAACTCCCTTGTCCATGCTATCCCTATCGACTGCGGGATGACCGTATACAAATCCTTTACATCAATGGTTAAAAAAATATAATTATCATTGTATTCAAGTTTGTTGATGTTTTCCAAAAAGCTCCAAGAATCCCGACATATCTGTGGCTCATCACTAATCAAAGGTTTCAAAACATTATCGATAAGTTTGACACATGCATATGTTATGGAGCCTCTTCCATCCACAATAGGTCTGAATGGTGGATCCAAAAGACCTTTATGTAACTTTGGAGTGCCAAATATTGTCGGGATTCTAGGAGCCGACATTGACAAGTACTGAAACATGTCTATGTCTATGTACCCTTCCAAAAACAAGTCATCCAACACTCCTTTAATTCTTTTATAAGCTATGTTGACCTCATTCACACTAGCATGGGTATATGCATCCGAAGCAAGATAGTGACATATCTTTCTTTCATATTCTATTTGGTCCATAAAAACTAGACCCCCTCCCTTATCAGGTTTCATGACACTAATGTTGCACTGGTTCAATAACCTTTTAAAATCCATTTCTTCTTCACAGGTGTTGATGATACAAGATTGCCTTCTATCCCTCACGTCTGACAACATTCTTAAATCGATTTCACACATTTTCTCAAACATGCCTTAAGTGGGGGATTAAATACACTGGATACCCTTAATGTGTTGTTTAGAGAGGAATTAGCTCCCATTAACACTGCTAAGTTTAGTTTACGTACATACAACTTAAGGTCAAAGTACAGTTTTGTACCTACCATAAATGTAGATGTTCGAAGATCCACATTGCTGCAGTCCTTACACTTGGGTAGTCCGCTGTCCTCGGTCGGCCCGAATATCAAAGTATAAGGCTGACGTCGGTCAAGGCACATTAGACTGACATCAGGACGTCAGGGTACAAATGCGCATGACCGACGTCATATCCTCAGTCTTTTCTTGCCCCAGATGTCAGAAGACCCTAAAAGAAAGGTCAAAACCAAAAGACAGCAAACAACCAACCAACCACCCTTGCACTAATAATATGTACAATATATACAATATACACAAAATTTACAACCCAACCCACACAACCGCCTCTAACTACAGAGGGGAAGGAGGGAGGGTAAATTGGACTGCAGCAATGTGGATCTTCGAACATCTACATTTATGGTAGGTACAAAACTGTACTATGTTCTTCATCTCACATTGCTGCAGTCCTTACACTTGGGTAGAATCCCAAAGCAGAGGTAAGGGAGGATGGCAAAACTATAAAGAAGCAGGAGCTGCCAAAATGCCCTGTAAAATAGCAGTGGCAAAACCAGCCCTAGATTTAGAGTAAAGTGGAAGGTGATAATGCTTAGAGAAAGTATGCACTGAACTCCAAGTAGCCACCCCCCTTAAAAAAGCTGTCGAAGTGGCAGTAGCCCTAGTGGAATGAGGCCTAATCCCAGCTGGAATCTCCTTGCCATGATGGGAATAACAGAAAGCAATGCAAAACCCAATCCACTTAGAAATAGTTTGTTTTGACACAGGCTTGCCCTGAGAACTCAAAGCAAAAGAAACAAATAACTGCTGAGACTGCCTGAACCCTTTAGTTCTGCTCAAATAATATCGCAACTGCCTGTGTACATCTAAAGTGTGCAAAATCTTTTCCCCTTTATTTTGGGGATTTGCATAAAAAGTAGGCAAATGAATAGTTTGGTTTAAAGCCACACTAGAAACCACTTTAGGCATAAAGGAAGGATTAGTACGCAAAGATACCCTATCCTTATGGAAAATTAAGAAAGGCTCAACCGCCATAAGGGCCTGCAATTCAGAAACCCTTCTTGCAGAGGTAATGGCCAACAAAAAGCAGTCTTCCATGATAAATATTTAAACTGTAGTAGCTGCAGGCTCAAAAGGTTGTAGAGTGAGTTTCTCCAACACAAAATTGAGATCCCAAGCAGGAGTAGGAGCTCTACGTGGGGGTCGTATATTCTTTGCCCCTCTAAGAAATTGCTTGAACAAAGGATGAGAAAACAATGGTGGGTCACAATCATAGTGAGCCGAAATTGCTGCAGCATGAACCTTAATAGAAGAGAAGGACAAACCTTTGTCCAGTAACTCAGTAAGATATTGAAGAGCCACACTTAAATTAGGCTCAGAAACATCAAAATCCTTTGCTGCACTCCAAAATAAAAATCTCTTCCATTTATCTGCGTACACTTTCCTTGTACTAGGCCTTCTAGCTTCCAAAATAACATTCCTTGTACTAGGCCTTCTAGCTTCCAAAATAACATTCAAAACTTGCTGTGGAAGTTGAGACCCTCTATGGTTCAAAACAGAATATGCCAGGCTGTTAGGTGAAGAGAGTGAAGCTTGACATTGAGTAAATGACTGTCCTCCTGAGACAACAGGTGTGGAATCGAAGGCAAAGGCCATGGAGGCTCCCGTACCAGACTTCTCAGTAATGGGTACCAGTGCTGTCGAGGCCAATCTGGAGCTATTAAAATCATCTTTGGCTTGTCCTGTCTGACCTTTAGAAGTACCTTTGGGAGGAGAGGCAGAGGTGGAAAGGCATACACATGAAGACTGCTCCAATTGAAAGAAAGAGCATCCACTTTCCAAGCTGTGGGATGAAACCTTTTCGTGCAAAACTTTGGCAGCTGGTGGTTTAGTGGAGAAGCGAACAGATCTATGTCTGGAGTTCCCCATGACACTGTCAATTTCTGAAATACATGAGGATCCAATTTCCACTCGTGGGGATCCATAATTGCCTGCTCAACACATCTGCTAAGGAGTTCTGTGCTCGGCAGAAACCTTGCCTGAAGATTTAGCTGTAAACTGAGAGCAGTCTCCCACAAAATCATTGCTTGCCTGCATAGAGGATAAGAATGTGTTCCCCTTGCTTGTTGATGTACCACATGACAGTTGTGTTGTCTGTTAGAATCAACACCTGCCCTGGAAGAAGTAAATCCTTGAAAGCTATTAATGCAAACTGGACTGCTAACATCTCCTTCAAGTTGATATGTAGATGTTGTAGTCTGGCAGGCCACTTGTCTTGTATCCACTTTCCATTTAGATGAGCTCCCCAAGCTTTGTCTGAGGCATCTGTCGTTAGAATCTGACTCGCCTCTGGCCGGATGACAGAGAGTCCCTTGTTTAGGTGACATTCCTGAGCCCACCACAAAAATTCCTTTTGAATGCAAGGTATTATTTGAATGACAGTGTCCAGATCCTGGCAGTGCTGTGTCCATACGTTTTTGAGATACCATTGTAACTTCCTCATATGCAGTTTGGCATTGGGAAGCACCAGAATACAAGATGCCATGAACCCCAAGGCTTGAAGGACTGTCCTTGCAGTCAGCCTGGACTGATGAGACAATTGATGAAAGTAAAGGGAAAGATTCTTTTGTTTGTCCGGGGTCAAAAGGCCATCTGGGATGCTGTATTCAGTCTTACACCCAGAAAGCACATGTCCTGAGAGGGTACTAGACTGGACTTTATTTCGTTCACAGAATACCCCAGGCATCTTAGCACTGCTATCACATATTCCAAATGATGAAGAAGCTCGTCCTTCCTTGAGCCAGAATCAGGCAATCGTCCAAATAAGGATAGATCTGTATTCCTTTTAGCCTGAAGAAAGCTATCACTGGAGCCAGAACTTTCGTGAACACTCTGAAAGCAGTAGGTAAGGCAAAGGTCAATGCTGAGAACTGATAATGACAAGTCCCAGCCAGCAGATACTTCCTGCAACTCAGTCTGATAGGAACATGAAGGTAAGCCTCCTTGAGATCCAAAGTAACCATCCAATGATCTTTGCCCAGCAGAGGTAAAAGCTGTTGTAACGTCAACATTTTGAACTTGGGAATGTCCAGATAAGTGTTGAGGATAGATAAATCCAAAATTGGTCTCCACGTGTTCCCCTTCTTTGGTACTAGGAATAGGCGAGAATAAAATCCTAGGCCCACTTCTGGCATAGGGACCGGCTGTATGGCCCCTATTTGAAGTAACAGAGAAATTTGTTTGTGAGCCTCTATTCTTTGCTGAGGAGGAACGTCTGGCATGCCTTTGAAAGGAGGCAAGGTATGGAAATAAAACCTGTAACCTTGGTGTATGATATCCAATACCCATCTGTCTTGGGTAATTAAACTCCAATTTTCCTTGAAAAGTGCCAACCTTCCTCCCAAAGGTGCTGCCAGGCAGAAGGCTCTGGCAGCTGAAAAGGTAGGTCATTGGGTCTGTTTACGAAAGGACTGACCCCTGCCCTCACCGAAGACTGTGCAGGTGAACTCCCTGTTCTAGGCCTGAAAGAGCCCTGAGCTCTGCCCCTACCACGTCTAGATCTACCCCTAGACTGGGAATCATAAGAAGGATCGTCCACCCCTTGGTAGGCCAATTTCTACTAAACTTGGAGGCTGAACCTGCAAAAATCTTTAACAGTCTGCATAGACTTAGCCTTGTCTTCCATTTTCTTTAAGACTGCCTCAACAGGTGAACCAAACAACACATCAGATTGTAAAGGAGCATCTAAAATCCTTGTCTTAACATGGTCAGATAAATTCTGATCCCTCAGCCAGGCGTGCCTGCGAAGAACTGACCCAGTGGCAGCCACCCTAGGCGAGGCCTGTACAGCATCAAAACCACATTGCAAAGAATGCTTACCCACCTGTTCAGAAACATGTACTAAATCTTGTAACTCTTTACACTCAATACCTTCCAGAGCATCTACCTTAGACTTCAATTGAGAAAGTAGATAGTTTTGGTATTTCAACATGTGAAACTGGCAATTCAAAGCCCTCATAGCTAGGGTGGAAGAAGTATAGACTTTCTTTCCCCATCTATCCAAAGCCCTGGCCTCTTTATCTGGAGGAACCGGATTTTTAACAACAGAAGCCTTAACACCCTTAGGCCCCTGACTAACAGTTTCTGGGTCCGCCCTAGGACTCTTAAAAGATACTTATGAGCTTCAGGCACCCTGTAATACCTATCCGGTTTAACAGGAGCAGGAGGCAAAGAATCAGGATTAAGAGAAGCCTCTGCAAACACATCTTCCACAACATCCAGAACAGGAGGTATAGCCAAAGGCCTATGCTGGGGTAAAACAAAATTCCTAAGCCTTTTCCTGGAATCAGAGAAGTCCTGACCTTCCCACTTAAAATGCTCCCTCATGGAATGAAGAGTCTCTGTAAAAGAAAAATCCTCAGGAGGAGAAGCAGAAGGAGTAGAATCATCCACATCAGAATCAGAATAAGGAGAATACTCCTGCATGTCTTCAGCCGAAGACTCTGAAACATCCGAAGCCTGCTCAAAACTCCCCAACTCAGGTTCCACCCTAGGTCTCTTATCAGGAGGGGGCAAAGAACCTCTAATCAAAGTAATCAAATCTTCTGCCATTTTAAGCATATGCTTCTTGGGCACAAATCCTGAAGAACTAGGGGTGACACCAACTGAAGCTAAACCTGGCCTGCCTCTGGGAGAAGCCTTGGAAACAGAAGGAGAGGGCCTAACCACCCTAGGAAGGGAGGGGAGTACAGTAACCTGAGAAGCCCCTTCAGCCTGACCTGCCTCCTGAGAGGCCACATCCTGCAATAACAAAGTCTCCCCCTGGGACTCCAGAGAAATCTCCGGCGGAATCCCCCGGCTCCACCGACACCTCTAAAGAACCGGCGTCCGGTACGGACGGCTCTTCTTACCCTAGGCTTAGCTGCTTTGTCCTTGCGCTTCTTGAAGAAGAGGCGGAGCATCCGGCGGCATATTATAATTGCACCGCTTCCCGAAGACTAACCTGGCACAATCTAACCTTCTCTTAATAGTGCGCTTATTGAATCTAGCACAAAAGCGACACCCAACAACGTCGTGCTCAGGCCCTAAACAAGGAATACACAAAGTATGATAATCTCTATGCGGTATCTGTTTCCCACAAGGAATACAGTTATTCACTTTTTCTGACATCCGGTAAACCACTGAGGCAAGGAAAAACTAAAATATTCCCCAACGGGGTACTTAGCCAACTTTGACTCGGTCTGAAACTCCGAATCGAAAAATTTCAGAGCACGCGGCACTTGCAACGCTGCTTCTGCATCGGACCATGCGGCAAAAGACTGAGGATATGGCGTGGGTCATGCGCATTTGTACCCTGGCGTCCTGATGTCAGTCTAATGCGCCTTGACCGGCGTCAGCCTGCACTTTGATATTCGGGCCGACCGAGGACAGCGGACTACCCAAGTGTAAGGACTGCAGCAATGTGAGATGAAGAACATCGATAGTTTTAACAACATTAGCCCTTCGATCAGGGTCAAAAGACAGACCTTTAGCAAAAAAATCAACCATGTTTTGTTCAATGTTTAAAATGGTGTAATTAAAAAAGTTTAAATCTTCCGATTGCTGTACCTAGGCCCGACACTGTACCCAACGTTAACTATTTAGGGGCTAATAGTGAGAACATTTATGCCTCACCAGTACGTCGTAGTGAAAGGATTAGAAATAACGTGTATCAGCAGGGCGCCAACCAGGCAGAGGCCAATGATCGAGATTCTAATGACTATAACAACAGTCAGGGTTTTCAAACGGACAATGGCCCAAGGTACAGCAATCGGAACAACAAAAGGAACCAAGGCCAGAGGGGAAAACCGCAGGAACAAGAGAAAG
This sequence comes from Protopterus annectens, assembly GCF_019279795.1. Classification (NCBI taxonomy): domain Eukaryota; kingdom Metazoa; phylum Chordata; order Ceratodontiformes; family Protopteridae; genus Protopterus; species Protopterus annectens. Next base: position 1,860,215,733 of record NC_056741.1, read on the forward strand.
AGATGACAGTGATAGAACATGGAGGTCCACATATCCTCCTAAGTTCACAGAGAGATTTTAAAATTTTTAATTACACCATTTTAAACATTGAACAAAACATGGTTGATTTTTTTGCTAAAGGTCTGTCTTTTGTCCCTGATCGAAGGGCTAATGTTGTTAAAACTATCATTGGCCTTAAGTTGTATGTACGTAAACTAAACTTAGCAGTGTTAGTGGGAGCTAATTCCTCTCTAACCAACACATTAAGGGTATCCAGTGTATTTAATCCCCCATTTCAGGCTACTTTAGGCATGTTTGAGAAAAAGTGTGAAATTGATTTAAGAATGTTGTCAGACGTGAGGGATAGAAGGCAATCTCGTATCATCAACACAAGTGAAGAAGAAATGGATTTTATAAGGTTATTGAACCAGTGCAACATTAGAGTCATGAAACCTGATAAGGGAGGGGTCTAGTTTTTATGGACCAAATAGAATATGAAAGAAAGATGTGTCTTGCTTCGGATGCATATACCCATGCTAGTGTGAATGAGGTCAACATAGCTTATAAAAGAATTAAAGGAGTGTTGGATGACTTGTTTTTGGAAGGGTCCATAGACATAGACATGTTTCAGTACTTGTCGATGTCGGCTCCTAGAATCCCGACAATATTTGGCATTCCAAAGTTACATAAAGGTCTTTTGGATCTACCATTCAGACCTATTGTGGATGAAAGAGGCTCCATAACATATGCATGTGCCAAACTTATCGATAATATTTTGAAACCTTTGATTAGTGATGAGCCACAGATATGTCGGGATTCTTGGAGCTTTTTGGAAAACATCAACAAACTTGAATACAATGATAATTATATTTTTTTAACCATTGATGTAAAGGATTTGTATAAGGTCATCCCGCAGTCGATAGGGATAGCATGGACAAGGGAGTTTATGCTTTACAAAAAGGCAGAAGACAACAAGGTATATTTGGTTGAGACGTTGCTTGATTTAGTTTTATCAAATAACTACATTATGTTTAATAAGGAAATCTTTTTACAAAATACGGGTGTGGCAATGGGCTCACCCTGTGCTGCATGTTTTGCCAATAGCGTTATGGCACATTGGAAAATAATATGTTTCAGGAGAACGTACTATGGTACACCAGATACCAAGATGATATGTGTCTCATTTGGAAGGGGGAGGCACAACTTATACATAATTTTGCAACAAGCATCACAGCTATGACAGATTGCCTTGAGTGTACATATAATGTAGGCACAGATCATATTACATATTTAGATGTAAAGGTAACTAAGGATATGGTTAAGCGACAATATAAGAGTTCAATTTATAGAAAACCCACTTATTCTAACGTATTTTTACACTTTTCAAGTAATCACCCTTACAACCAGAAGAAGGCAGTAGTTAAGGGCCAATTGGTAAGGGCAGCAAGAATGGTGTCGGATGACACGGATTTCTATGAAGAATGTGAAAAATTGAAATCTGTTTTTGAGAAGAGGCTATCCTGATAGACTCTTGACTGATATCTCTCTTGAAGTGAATGTAAAGAGAGAGTCAGGGCACTTTAAGCCCCTTCTTTCAAGTAATGTTAACAACAATAGTACTGATTTATCGGTTCAAAATGATACACAATGTGGGGAGCCATTGAGAAGAATGATGAATCAGAACTTGAATTTTATGTTCACCTTCTCCTTAGATTTTATGAAAATTAAAGAAATACTTATTAAGAACTGGGCAATTATTTTAGAGGATCAAATGATTAGTAAAACGTTGGGTATTAGACCCGGTTTTACATATAGGAGAGGATTGAACCTAAAAATATATTAGAATGAAATAGCAATAGAGTGGTCAAAAATACACAGCGTGACTCACTGGGTATGAGGAGATGTGGGGCTTGCCCACAGTGTAAGTTTATCAAAACAGGGACCTCCATGAAGATAAAGGATAGAATATATAGAATTAATGGTAGATATAATTGTGACTCTAAAGGAGTAGTTTATGTTGCATGCTGCGACGTATGTCCCTCTTATTACATATGGAAAACTGAACAAAAGCTAAAACAAAGAATATATGAATACCAATACAGCACAGTAATAATGCCTTGGCAAGGCACATAGTAGAGCATCCAACTCATAGGTTTGCTTTCGCAGTGCTACAACAAATTCAATTTGACCCGAGAGGGGGACTGTGGCAGTTAATATTAGAGGAACAGGAACTACTTTGGCAGATAAGAACTTCTTCATACATTCTTCCTGGGTTAAATGAGCATGTTTCAATTAAAAGTATCTTAAAGCTTAAGGCTTTATGTAGATGATGCGTGGGTATTTTAATAACATTTCTGTTCAGTTTTAAAGTAATTACACACTATTTAATCATATTAATGTTATTTCTTATGTATCTTTAATGTATTTATTAATTTAATTTATTTATGTAGAGCACATATATGTATACTCATACTATATATATGATTTTTATTAACTTAATAAGTTAATGTTTTACAAACTTTTCTATTCAAATGCTTTACACAAGTTATTAAGATATATGTATAGGACTGGTAACAGGTTGTTTGCTTACAAATGGCAAAATGTTTTTTACAGCATTTAGTATTGCAGCCTTACTTTTAGATAAGGATTTTTTAGTCGTTTTGTTAGATGAATGAATAATTGAATAATGGATCAATTAACTTTGAAATACGGAATATATAAGGTGTGTGAGAATTGTTGAACTTTTGTCTGATGAAGTTGGGACACAGATCCCTTCGAAAGCGCTCACAGTAAAGTTGTTTTAAATATATGCTGGTCGGTGATTGAAGGGGCAACCTACATTTGGATACGTTTGCTGTATTGTGTTTTTGAGCTTGGTTTGTTAATTTTTGGTCGTGCATCTCGGACGAGTTCCAAGTTTTAAAAACAATAATGAATGAGTAAGAGGATCTTTATGTGTAATGCTACAGTACTGCTAGGAGTACTTACATCTGTACCTTTTTGAGGGTCTTCTACAGTGGTTAGCCTGTGGACACAGTACGTCTTCTTGCATGGTTGTTTGAAAATCTCAATCTGCATACATGCTTTGGGGACACCATGACATCCCACACTAGTGCTTCTGTGCCTTGATTAGCAAATTTGCTTTCCCACACTTATGCACCAACAAGATATACAAACCACAAAGTCATAAACCTGGAACAAATGACACAAAATTCCAGACCATTTAGCTTCGGCCATCTACAAAGCAGAAGAATGTTAACAAACCACAGAAACAGTGGCATCAGGGCTAGGAAAATAACCACTGCAAAAGGCCTCATAAATTTACAGACATGAAAAGTACTCATAATAGTATCATGTAGCTGGATGGCTGCTACAAAGGCTGGACACCATCTGAAACAATAGTAATTAGAAGTTATGTACTCACCATAACGTTCCATCTGAGTAGGTGTATTCATTTGTCTGCAACCTGTGGGTTATGGATCCGATATCGGATCCGAACCGGCATGGTTTTCCAGCTATGGATCCAAGCTCTCAGCTCCTCCCCTCACCCATAATGCCCTGCTCTACCCTCATGACCTCAGATCGAGTTTGCCAAAGCAACAATACCCTAAAAAGGGTAACAAGGAATATGCAGGAAACTGAAAGGCCAGGGGGATAGGAGGGCGGGATGGTTGCAGACAAATGAATACACCTACTCAGATGGAACGTTATGGTGAGTACATAACTTCTAAATCTGAAGTAGGATATTCATTTGTCTGCAACCTGTGGGACAGAGTCCCCAGCTACCTGAATCTTGGGCGGCCATCATGGAAGGATATTCCGAGCACCGCGAGCCAAAGGATGCTCTACCCTAGATGCAAGATCCAACTTATAGTGGGAAATAAATGTATGAGATGAAGCCCACGTGGCTGCTGCACAAATATCATCTAGAGGAATCCTAGCCTTGAAGGCTGCCGAGGTAGATACTGACCGGGTTGAATGGGCATGAACACCCCAGTGCGGGCCTTCCTGGCTTGATAAGCCAATAAAATGCACTGTGAAATCCAGCGGGACAGAGAAACTTTAGAAATTGGCTTGCCCAAATTGAATTTTGCAAAGGAAATAAACAGCTGGTCGGATTGCCTATGACCAGCTGTCCTGTTGAATAAAATCTAAGTTGCCTGTGAACATCTAGTGAGTGTAGCTTATATTCACCTTTGTTTTCATACTTAGGGAAGAAAACAGGAGGTTAATGGATTGATTGATGTTTGCTTCAGAAGCGATTTTAGGAAGGAAGGACGGGTTGGTCCTGAGGAGACACGGTCCGGATGAAATACCAAGTAAGGAGGTTTAGCTGATAAAGCTTGAAGTTCAGAAACTCTCTTGGCTGATGTAATGGCTACCAAAAAGGCTGTCTTGTAGGACAAAAATTTGAGATCCACCATAGCCGCGGGCTCGAAAGGGGGAGCGGTCAAGGCCTGTAGGACCAAAGAAAGGTCCCAAGGAGGAACTGCTTGTTTTATAGGGGGCCTGAGAAGGAAAGTACCTTTAAGAAATGCTTTACACAATTTGGCTGACATAAGAGGATTAGAATCTTGACCAATGTGATAGTGAGAAATTGCCGCCAGTTGAACTTTGACTGTGGAACTGCTGGCACCATCATTAAAGAGAGAGGTTAGAAAATCAAGCACTACAGGGAGAGGAACCGTGAAGGGATTCAGGCCTTGCCGCTCCGCCCACACAGAGAAACGTCTCCATTTGCTTCGGTAAACCTTTCTAGTGGATGGTTTATGAGCCGCCACCAAAATAGCCTTTACCGGTGAAGAAATACCGGGAGTCCTTATCAAGAGTGGAACTGGAGCAGCCAAGCGGTCAGCTTCAGGTTGTCCAGGTTCGGAGGAGGAATGCAGGATGGATGGGATATCAGATCCGGGATGGGATCTAGAATCCAAGGAGGATTCACGCAGTGAGACCTTAGGAAGGGAACCAGATCTGTCGAGGCCAGAATGGAGCAATGAGAATCATTCTGCAACCCACCGAGAAGCTTTCTGAAGAACTTGCAGCATCAGAGGCAAGGGTGGATAGGCATACAGAAGACCGGGTGGCCAAGCATGCACCAGAGCGTCTCTTGGGGTACCTCCGGGAGGAGGTATTAGAGCGAAAAAACTGTCGCATTTGGTGTTTGAGGGAGAAGCAAAAAGATCGCATGAAGGGTTCCCCACCGTGCGATTATGCGTGACGCTACTTGATAATTGAGAGACCACTCGTAAGGGGTCAGCATGGTGCGACTGCGCTTGCCGGCTAGGATGTTGGACCGACCGGAATGCGTTGCTATGAAAGCGATTGGTGGAGATTGCCCATTCCCAAACTCTCATGGCCTCTCGACAAAGAGGGTAAGACCTTGTTCCCCCTTGCTTGTTGATGTACCAGACAACAGACATATTGTCCGATTGAATCGCAATTGTCCCCAAGGGAAGAAAGTCCTGAAGTGCTAGCAACGCTAAGAGCACTGCTCTCATCTCTAGAACATTGATATGCAGTAAGGTCTCTGAATCGTTCCACGTGCCTTGGACTGTCCGGCCCATAAGTGCCCCCACCCGAGGCGGGAGGCGTCCGTGGTCACCGTGGCGAGAGGGGAGAAGCACAAAATGGGCGACCCTGTGGAGTTCGGGAGCGGAGCCACCACAAGAGGGACCGCTTGCAAGCCTTGCTGATCGCTATGGGATGATGCATGGGGAGAGCAAGGTATGACCACTGTACTAAGAGCGTCCACTGTAGAATGCATATTGAGCCTGGCAAGAGGAAGAAGTGCTATAGCGAGCCATGGACCCTAGAGCCCTCAGGACCAACTCCGCTGGAACAGAATTTGAATGGAGAATGGCCCGCACCTGGAGCTGCAGATTTAGAACTCTGTCCGCAGTGAGAAAGGCTCGTAAACTCCTTGTGTCTAGTCTGGCCCCTATGAAATCTAAGAGCTGTGTGGGCCAGGTTGGACTTTTTGTATTTATTGTGATGCCCAGAAATGGAGCAAGATGGAGAAAGGAGTCTCGCCAAGAGAAGTAGATGCCTTGTTGGGGCGGTAAGGAGCCAGTCGTCCAGGTAGGGAAAGACCTGCACCCCTGAAGCCTCAGGTGGGCCGCTACCACTGCTAGTACTTTGGTAAACACCCTGGGGGCTGTGGTGAGACCAAAGGGAAGGACCCGAACTGGTAGTGACTGGCTCCCAGCCGAAGCGGAGAAACCTCCTGGAGCGCCTGTCCATCAGGATGTGGTAGTACGCGTCCTTGAGATCTATCGAGCACATCCAGTGATTTTCTCCCAGAAGGGGAGAATAGATTGCAGAGTGACCATTTGAATTTTTCTTTGGGGACTGCCAGATTCAAGAGAGAGAGGTCTAGGATTGGTCTTGGTTCCCCGTCTTTTTGGCACTAAAAGAATCTGGAGTAGAACCCTGATCCGATCTGGTCTGGGGAGCGGGCTGGATGGCTCTTTTCTTTAGCAGATGGCCAATTTCTGCCAAAGCGACCTCCCGTTGACCGGGTGGGGCGTCTGGGAGGGACTTTAACTTGGGAAGGTGAAGGAAAGGAATGCGATATCCCTGGATATGATTTGGAGAACCCAGCGGTCCGATGTTATGGACTCCCATGCCGCTAGGTGCCCGAAAGCGTCCCCGACTGCCTCCAGAGTAGAGCAGTCGGGCAACCCTCAGGTTGCTGCGGGCCGTTCAGAGAAAGGTTCCCTGGACCCGAAGTTTCTGGGAGCCCCTCTGCCTCTAGGGCGGCGTCCTCCCTGTCCTCCTCTGCCACGGAAGGACTGGTTGTCCGGAGCAGGCTGGGACTGCTGCGACTTCGGAACCACATCTTCTTCTGACCCTTTTGGTTCCTAGAATAGGGCCTCTGGGGTGCAGAGAAGCGGATTCCGACGGCAGACAGCGTCTTCCGTCCTTCTCGCTCTGGGTCAACGTCTCATGACGGTCTTGCCAAACAGAGCAGAACCATCAAAGGCGTTAAGCAGCGCCTTGAAGGGCTCAGAAAAATCGCAGTGACGGAGCCAGGCCTGGCGTCTAGTGACCAGTCCTGTCCCGCAGCTCTAGCGGCGCCTCCGTTGCATGGGAGAGTAGCCGCATAGAAGTATTTGTAACTGACCTAAGAGTGGCCATTTTGGTGGAGTGCAGAACTCTGTCCTCCTCCGAAATGGACTCAGAGAGATGCAGCGTATTCCTTAATAAGATCTCGCTGCATCCGAATAACATGTGCCAAATAGTTCAGCGCCCTTACCGAGAAGGTCGCGAACTGAACATCCGCTTCCCAAGCGGTCCATCATCGAGACTCCTTGCTCGGTGGGTGGACTGAGGACTCTCCTGAGCCAGTTCCCTCTTTGTGGCCGCCGCCATCAACATGGCATCTACAGGAGGCCCCTTACTCCAATGGGTCCTGTCGGAGGGCGGACTAAGGATCCTATCCGGTCTTTTGGGAATTGGCTCCACGGTGTCCGGTTCCTTCCACGCCCTGGTGGTAATAAGGTCCACCAGGGGTCGGCAGGGGACACCCAAGAGGTAGACGGGCCCGTTTCAAATGCCTCCAAGAACACGGACTCGTCCGAGGAAGACTTGGGGCAGACCACCCCCTAATACGGAGCATTTCCATGATGTCTCCAAAGGAGACATCCTCGGGGTGACCGTGGGAGCCTTCCCTTCCTCCAAGTCCGTGTCTTCTGTGAGAGACTCGGGAGTCAATGTGCCTCCTTTTGCAGTATGCTTGCGAGGGCCTCCTCTGGGGGCTGTCAGAGGAGTCCTCGCAGCAGCAATTTGCTCCATAGGAGCAACTTGGGGCACAAGCGGGCTGTCCCAGTGGCGGATGGTGGAAGCCTGGCCCAGTGCAGAGGGAGCGGGGCGGGCAGAAGCAAGTGCGGGGTCCGGAGACCCTCAACAGAGCCCTCTCCACTACATCAAAGGCGAAGGAGCCGACCTCGACCAAAGGATCCGACAATCGGCTCCCCTCGGATCCGAAGAGTGGATCGGAGCGGCGCCCGAGCACTCGGATCCGAAGGACAGTGCGCTCCGACACAGACGGCGCCGAAGGAGCACTGATCCCCGGATCCGGCTCGGATCCAGGCTCCGAGATCGGGTCCGGCACTCGAGGGCAGGGTCGGATCCAGTACCAAGTACTATCGGCTCCGACCTTCCCCGGCCCGAAGCTGCTCGGCTCCAGTTGCTCCGAACCCTGATAGCGGGTCGGAGAAGGAGCAATAGGCTTAAAAGGGTGTTGAGCTCCCCGGAGGGGAGGCAAGAGCACTCCCATCTGCATCTGGGCCTGGATGAACCTTCTCATCATCCGGTCCAGATCAGCATCAGAAAGGCTATGGGTAGATCTCGAAGAGGCTACCGAGGTAGGCCTGGAGTGCCTCCTCGATAGCCTCGGCGGAGATCGGGTCTCCTCCTCCTCAGGACCCGGTGAGAAGCACACAGGGGACCGGAGCCGAGAAGGAGGAGACCGAACCGACAGAGCCGGGAGAAGCCGCTTGGCTGGCGGGGCGAAACAGAGGTCTCGGCCCGCCTTGTGGTGCTTCTCCCTCCGGTCCTTAGCAGCATCCCTCTCCTCTCCAGAAGCGGGAGTTTGAGTCCCAGGAGCAGGAGGGGTGCCACAGGGAACAACTGCAGGTACAGTAATCCCGAGGAGCGGAGGCGGAGCCGAGTCCGGGTAAAGACCCGCCAAGACTAGCTTGGACCTCCGCTCCCTCAGTGCCCTGGGGTTGAACCCTGCACAAATGGAACAACCAGATGTGAGGTGTTCAACCCCAAGACATAACACGAGTGTGGCCATCAGCCGGTGAGAGCTTATGGCCACACTCGGAGCATTTCGAAAATATAGATTTAGGCTGGTCAGCCATAATCTATAATACCTAAAGTTACAGAAAGTAACTTAAACAACAAAAACACACAGGCCTACACACACACTACGCAGCGAGGGAGGAATAAAAATTATTTACTTTAACTTAAAATAAACTCAAAATAGTCTATATTAAAGGGAAACCTAATACTTTCACACAAATTTAGTCAAAGAATCAAAAAATTTTCTATTTTTAAACAAGAAAAGAGTTCACTTAGCTGAGAGCTATGTACCCACATCCAGTTACCAGCGCGGCAAACAAGATCTGAGGTCATGAGGGTAGAGCAGGGCATTATGGGTGAGGGGAGGAGCTGAGAGCTTGGATCCATAGCTGGAAAACCATGCTGGTTCGGATCCGATATCGGATCCATAACCCACAGGTTGCAGACAAATGAATATCCTACTTCAGATCCAGAGTTCTGGAATGAACACAGACCAGTGGAAGATCTGGTAAGTAGGAAATAGTATAAAGTGACAGCAAGTCTGGCCTATAATCCCAAGGAATTGTCTGGAGCCCTACACTGTTACAGGGCCTCTTGGTGGAAAACTGAAATGCAGCTGCATTGCCTGCAGGTGAGCATGTGACACCACATGGATATGGAAGCTAACCGCTGCCTGAGTTCCATTTCACATCAATACCTGTACATTCACCTTCAGGCCCTCTTAACAGGCAGCCATAAAGTGTTATGTCTGGGATCACCCGGAAATTATCAATCAGGTCTCCAGTGAATGAAAGTGAGGGAATGCAGACGTGGAAAGCTGAAGATGTGTGTGAAATGAACAGCAAACTGGGTTGCATCCTGCAGTATCATCTTATTTTGAGGGGTGCTCTACAGTCTGTACTGTGTTAGAGGAATCTCAAGCAGTGCCATCCTCAAAGAACACAGGGACAGAAATAAGTGACGCAATACACCTGTCAAGACAGGATATGCAGACGGGTCTGCCCTGCCAAATAACGCCCAACCCATAGAATGAGGACAACACAGATGCTAAGTTAGGGCAAGTACATAACTTCTACTTTTCTAATAGTGGCACCCCTAAGGTTAACATGTTAGGGCAAGTACATAACTTCTACTTTTCTAACAGTGGCACCCCTAAGGTTAATAAAACAAAAAGCAAGGAAGTCTAATGATAATGTTTTTCTTGCTGAATTTTGGCAAATAGTTAAGGTCTGGATGTTAATGTTATCTTGGAAGGGGGTAAGGGATACCACCCCAGTGGAGAGGAGCAATTATTTCAGTCATACCGAAGGAGAGATATATAACTAACCCATTATGTTACACAGCTATCTCAATGATAAACAGGGATTACAAGTATTCCAAGTTCTTCATGGGGAATGCTGGCTACTAGAAAAGCTACTACCTTACCAAACCTGACAGATAAAGATTAATGTGGATTTACACAAGGGATGCAAATATCTGACGTTAGTAAAACTAGGAAGATACCACTGAGAGTGGGAAATGATTAGTGATAAGAAGATGTGCTGCAGAAAATGTGTCGTCAGAGTAAATTGGTGTTACGCAAAGTTCATTCTGAGTAACTCTTCCTTCTGAGTCATGTTAATATTGACTACAGATAAAGACATAAGGAATGGATTAGATCAGTTAAGGTTGACTGCAAAACAGAGAATCCCTCAATAAGTGAAAACAAAATGCTAAACATACAACATACTGACTATACAAAACACTGACAATAAAAACAAGAACATAAAACAAAAACTTTAACCAATCCTTAACTGCAAATAAGTGTTTTACATGGAGGCAAGCTCCCTAACCCCCAAGAATTAAACATACCACATCCATGGTCGCACTAACTTGATCAATGAAGAAATCTCCCTAAGGGTAAGAATAACTGCTGGCACACAGTGAGAACCGCTCTGGCAAATATTCAGAGCGCACCAAAAAATAACTACCATCACAAACATCCCCAAACACAAAAAAAAATACCCAGCCAAGCTTCACACAAAATAAATCCCACCAAATTAGCTGTCGGTTCCAAACACTACATTCAACATCACTGCTAGCTGCACATACTAACATTTCACATTTTTGTGCAGTGGCTTTTAAAATTAAGAGCTGAAAAACTGGTCAACCTTTTGTGCATTCCCACACATGCATTGTACCCAAGGAATCTTGTGCTAGGGTAAAAGTAGGGAAGAAATATTTTTAATAAGTTTGTCCCTTAAAGAGGACCCAACAATGATGTCCAATATCCCCCTTTCTACTTATGCTTTACTTATTCTCAACCAGAATTTTGAATTAGAGCATCTACAGGTGGGGAAATATTCATGCCAAGCGTGCCTTCTGCAGATGATATCTTTTTATTTTCAGAACTCCCAGAGAAGGCTTTACCACTGGTGTTTCAGATAAGTACACTCCACTGCCTGACCAGATACAACATAAATAAAACTACAACAAATGCTCTATTATTAAACTACCAACCATCATTTTTTTGGTACAAGACCAATCCCTATCCTGGGGGTACACAACAAAATCAAATATTTAGGAATTTAGCTAACTGCCACAGTTGTGGACTCTGAAAGATTTCTTGGGAAAAAGGAAAGCAAAACCTTTAATAATCTAATGAAGTGGGACTGAATGAGTGCTGCTGTTGATAAAAAAATACATGCAATAAAGATGTGGTCCTTTAGGTTATTTATATGGGGAAAGCTTTTGCAGAACCCCCCAGGAAATAGACTCTGGCAGGTACTTAGAATACAGGATTTTATGAGTGGAAGAAGACCCTTCCAATTAGCATGTGCCAATAAAGATGGGGGGACAATATCAGACCTGAATGACTACTACAAAAAAACACAAACTGAATGTCACTACCTCATGAAACCTCAAGAAAGTACATCAAAGATGGAAATAAATAATTTTCACACAAGGGGGGATTTTTATTTTAACAATGCCAACCTGCATTTTTGGGCTTCAACTGACGCACAGATTTGTGACAAACCAAGGACAGGTAAGCTTGAACAGGTGAACGAAAATATACTTTCAGATATGGAAATTAAGACTGGAGACAGAAGATTATGCCAATATGTTTCACTAAAACTAAGGCAATAGTTAAAAGGTGGCAACAGAATACAGAATAAAAGAAATCCATCTTTCATATATTGGGAGCAATATGGGGGGGGGGGGGTCACAAAATTTGTAAAGAGGCTTAAGTGGAATCTGTCTTAAGGGAAAATGACAGACCTCACTACACATGGCCATCAGGCCAAACTAAACCAAATCATTACCAATAGAGTGAAGCTGAGGGAAATCATATTTAGCTCAATTCACCTTTGAACCCAGGATACCAAGAGCCTTAACAAAAACAGTAAGCAGAGCATATAAAGGTTTACCAAGGCAAAACAAAATCATAGTCAGTGAAGTTAACTTTGGAATGGGGAGGATTTTTTTAACATAGCAAACATTATACTTCACATATATTACTATACATCATATAACCTAATCAATATTATATACATTATTCAATTCCTGCCTTTTTAACAAGAACCATTTTTATTACACCATCCCTTACTACATTGGTAATTATACATTTATATAAGTAAAAACAAACCACACTGACACAATCCTAGTCACAAGCATTTAACATCACAAACTATACTGACACACTCCCAGTTGCAAATATTATACATTATTTATAATCTACCCAATCTTTCTCACTCAAACCTTAATAGCTCATTAGACCTCATTCCTCCCTTGTATGTATTGTTCCCACAATTCCCAGTTTTTCCTATGTAGTTTGCTCTTACACTTTTCTAAATATCTTAATTCCAGTTGTTTTATCTCTGTTACTATATTCACTACTTCCAGTATAGCTGGTTTCGTTTTAATTTCTATTTTCTGGTAATTGCTTTTTGGCAGCCACCATTATTAAGATACAACAAGGCCTTACCATGTCTAGGCAATTCTGATTTTGTATCATAGCTCAGAAAACTCATCTCACTCATCAGGCCAATCTGGCCACCCAGCATTTCTGGCAGTGCATCCCGCAGGGAATCCTTAAAGTCTGCCAACTTACCACACTCCCAGAAAATATGTTCCCAAATACTTCTTTCTTCAGATTCTTCCTTCAAAGCAAACTGAGTAAATAATAACAGCAAAACTATAACCTTGGACCCTGAGCAGTTGCCCAAATTGGTGAACTTCAACTCAAAGTTGCCACAAAATATATCAATGCGTTTCCATGTATTTAATTACTGTCAACAATGCAATAAGAAACCTGAAGTTATCCTACTACACAAGGTTAATGCTAAACCTACAGCTAGGAAATTAGTCTTACTATCTTTTATACTAGGTACACACCTAAGCAGATACTCAGGAATGAGAGGAACTCCATTATGTCCAGAAAAATGAACTAGCTGTGTCAGTGCATTAAGGTACCATCATCCTTAAACAGATGGACTATTGTAGTATTTTAAATGAACATTAAAGTCCATTTAGAAACAGTTATTGAGAAGATGGCAGGTCAGCTAGTACCAGAGCTCCTGCATGTCACTGCAAAGGTACTACAAGCCACAATAGAGTTCAGTCTGTTTAAGTTTCTCTACGACAGGCACCCCTGTGGAATGTTAGTGGCATGTCACAGAACATTATTCAGACTTACAAGGCAGAGCTGACAGGGGTTATGCCCAATCGGAACATGTGGAAACAGCCCAAGTTGCAAAGTAAGGGAGTATAATAGAAAAACAAGGAACACAGAATTCAAAACTGGAGAATAGGTGTCAGTTTATTTCATTTTAATAACTAGAAAGGTGGGCTAGAACATCAACCATTTTTAGCAACATTTTTGTCCCTTCTGCAGAAAACACGTTTTGCTGAATGGCAAGGTCCACTTGGTAATATAGAAAATATTAAATGAGGTAAACTAAAAGTTAGGCAGACTGGTAAAAAGACCAAAAAAATTACCATATCAACTTTCTGAAGTGCTTCGTTAACTGTAACAAGTTGCTTCCTACCTTGTTTGCATTTCATAAGTCAATGTCAGTACTGTATTCATGCACCACAGACACCTGTCAGTCGTGCCCCTTAACAGCTTACACCTGGGGTAGCTGCCCCTTACGCTCCACCCTAGTTATGGCTCTGAGACCGCCCCTCCCCAAATCGCCACCTTTAGTTCCCTCAGGCTAGCACTGGCTGCTTTGTCTTTCATTCCACATACAATAACGAGCAGAGACACATGCAACTTTCTGAAAAAGAAACAATCCCAAACCAGGACAAGAAAGTATGACATTATGATTCTTACTCCACAAAAAATACATTTTCTGTAAGAACTCCTTTGCAAATTGATTTCCTATGGAGTAACCTTAATACAGACAGAGTTCTTCCAAAACAGACATACACAAACGCACTCACAATGGCAAAAATCCACAGGGGTCTGAATGAAAAGAAGATAACTCAGTAAGTAAAGGGGAGTATTACTGCTGAAACTGAATTCATCCTCAAAGTCTTGGTAAGTACCTTCGTGAGGTGACACCTGTTTTTTTTTAAAAAATCTCACCAAGACGACACTGACATATAGACTGTATGTATACAACACATTTGACGGACAGAAGTAGGTTAAAACTTAAAAAAGACAGCTGGGTGCACAAGACCCAGGATAAAAAAAGTGCCCAATCCTGGTAGGCACACACTGGTGCTAGGACTGGAAAAGATGACAATGTAGAATCCTCAACACAATGGGGCCAGGCCAGGCCCGGGGGGGGGATGCTCCTCCCCCCCATTGTAGAAGGAAGTAGTATTCCACAAAAATGACAAAAACTGACAGGCCAAAGAAAAGCCATAAAGACGACAAAGTGGACTACTGAGGACAAGAAAGACATTATGTACTGTTACTATTTTGCAAAAAGCCCAGAATTTCCAGACACAAGATGTAAAAAACAATTAAGAGAGAAATTAGAGGAAGAAAGCACTTTCACAAGAAAAACTGCCAGAAGCATCAAATAAAAATAAGTACTCAGTGATGTAACAGATTTGTGAAAAACAGTTTGTAGATCAAGAAACTTTGATCTGTTTGGAAAAAGAATCATCTGAGGAAGTGCGAAAATGTAAACAACAAAACCTAGAAATTTTTGAAAAGTAAAAAAAGAAATATCGACATGGGAAAGAAAGAGATTTAACATGGTGCAATATTTATGCAAAGGCAAAAGCCAAATTAATCAATATAAAGAATGGAGCCCCACAGAAATACAGGCAAAGGCATACAGTTAGAGAAAATTTCACAGTAAAAAAATAACATCACAAAGAAGGAATGTATAAAAGAAATTAGTAAAGTAGAAGGTAAAAAAAATAGAAGCTGAAGTTATGGAGTGCCTGCGAAGTGTAGGATTTGATGTAGAATGTCTAAAACAGGTTACATCACAGCATGACGGAGTGAGTCCCCCAAAGTAAGGAGCAGCAGAAAGATCAGGAGACATCTGAAGTAGAAATATGGACATGGGAAATAAAAAGAGATTTAATATGGCATAATATTTATGTAAAAGAGAAAGCAAATCTAAGCAATACAAAAACAGCAGCACCAAAGATATTTGAAGAGAAATGCTGGCAAAGGTATCCAGACATGGAAATCCTTACAATACGAAAAATAAGAAGGGAAAGAGGAAAAGCAGAAAAGGAGATTAGTAATGGAGAAGTTAAAGAAATAGAAACTGAGGTTATGGAGTACCTGTAAAATGAATGATTCAGTGTAGAAAATCTAATTCAGAAAGCACCACAACAGGATAAAGCAATGGATATCCAAATTAAGGGGAAACCAGTGGAATGGGAATTGGTCAGGTGCTATATGAAGATATTTTGGAGCCTTCCACAGGAAACCAGTATAAACTTTCACTTGAAGCTGGACAGCAAGGGAGGCACAGGAAACTGTGGGAACTCTGATGCAGTCAGTGCTGAGGAGTGATAGGCCAGTTGAGTTCCCATATGACAGAACAACGGATGTCACAGGATGAAATTGAAGAGAATGTGCCACAGGAAGATGTTATAGAACTTTCTACAGAATGCCTGTAGGAAATGGAAAACAAACAATGTGCCCTCAAGTTTAGAAGAAAATGAGCTAAGATAAGAGTTGATTGATTTAATAGACATATTAAGATCAATGAAAGAAATAGACTGCAGAGGGTCAGCAAAACCCAAAAAGTCAGAAGTTTGACAAAACAAATGAACACAGTTATTAGGACTGTCTACAGAGGTCCATGTGATATAACAGAACTAAATAGGATATATTACTGTGCAGCTAAATTAATAACTGATAAAGTTCTACCACAAGAATAGAGAAAACTATAAAGCAATTAAGCAACAAGTGTCACTGCTAAAATAGAAGAGGGAACAGATCAACAAAAATACTACGAAAGATAGATGTGAAAAAATGTAATGCACAGTATTAGAACAGACCAGGATCTATCACGCACTATCACAAATAACCTAAAAATCTCAGCAAAAGCAGAAAAACATAGAAGATAAGCAGATAAATATAAAGGAAAAGTACAAAATAAGCAATTTATTGATGACCCAAAAAGATTTTACAGAGAATTGGGAAACAAGGTAAAAGGAATTGAAAGACTGCCTAAAAAAGAAGAAATAGATACATTTTGGAGAAGTAGCTATGAAGATCCTGTGGAACACAACCAAGATCCTAAATAGACAGAAGAAGTAAAAGAATGAATAAGAATTTTAAAGGTACAGGATAAAAAATGGTATGAAGTAACAGTCAGAGAGATTGAACAAAGTTAAGAAAAGCCTCTAATTAGAAAACCCCAAGCCAGATGCAGTACCTAACTTTTGGTTAAAAGTATTAACATCTTTGCACGAAGATTTAGCCATGAGTAAGAACTATTTATATGCACACCCCAAACAGACACCTAACTGGCTTACAACAAGAAAAACAATGCTCCTACTTAAAGGTGAACCTGCAAGCTACCTAAACTTATAGACCAACAGCTTGCCTTCCAATGACTTATAAACTTTACACGGGAATTGATGCAGACAGAGTTTATAGTCATTTAGAAGAAAACTCAATTATGGCAGTAGAACAAAATGGCAATAAAAGAAACTTATATGGTAAAAAGGATAATTTCCTTTTAAATAAAGTCATAGCGGAGAACTGTAAAAAGGGGAAGAATCTAAGTATGGCATGGACTGACTACAAAAAAAGCATTCGATAGTATCCCACATTCATGGAAAAAGGCGTGCTTAAAAATGTATAAGCTACACCCTACACTGATCGACTACATTACAGTGACCATGAAACAGTAGCAGACCACTTTGCAATTAAGCCATGATAATGGACAAATTAGTATCCCAAGGATAAAAATTCAAAGGGGGATATTCCAGGGTGACTCTCCGTCACCGCTGCTATTCTGCCTTATCCTTAACCCACTAAGCTGTCTACTTAACAGCTTAGGCCATGGCTACTCCTAGAAAACAACAAAGTGTAAAGACGTCTTATCTTCTCTTTGTCAATGATTTAAAACTGTACAGCTCATCAGATGAGGAATTGAAAGCACAACTGCAAGTTGTCAAAACTTTTTCAGATGATATAAGAATGTCATTTGGTCTTGATAAATGTGCAAATGCAACCTTTAAGCAGGAAAACCGCAGCACTAAGAAAACATCAGTTTGGGACAAAAGAACTTGAGCAAGAGGGAGTGTACAAATATTTGGGAATCGATGATGGATCAACAATAAAACATGAACAAATGCAAGTAAAACTCAGTAAAGAATACTTTAGAAGACTTAAATTAATCCAGAAAACAGCGTTGACATCTAGGAACAAAATCCAAGCTATAAACCAGTTTACTCCTGTCCTAACTTACAGTTTTGGAATGACTGACTGATCCCAAAATGTGTTGGATAGATTAGACAGGAAAACAAGAAGGATGCTTTATGCTCACCAGTTGATTTATAAAAATCAGTGCATACCAAGACTACATATTCCCCATTCTAAAGAAGGGATGGGCCTCCTTGAAATTGATTACATGTATAGATCTGCAATCGTGGGTCTCCACACATATCTGGTGACCCTACAAGACCCAAATGTAGTGAAAGTTTTGAAACATGAGGAGAATAAATCTAAGATGACTTCTCTGCTTATCTTAGTAGAAGCACATTGGCATCAAGCAGGAATGAAAATCAAACCAGAAGTGGATAAAAAATCAGGCAGCAACTGAATGTGCCAACAATAAACAAAAGAATATAAGGACTAGAAGGCAAGAAATGTGGAAAAATGCATAAACATAGTTGCAAGTATAGAAAACGTCTGGAAGAACCTCGTTTTCAGGAACAAACACATGGCTGGTTAAGAGGCAAATTCAAACCAACAGATGAAAGGTTAATATTGGCCCAAGACAGTGGGCTACGTACATGCTAGTTTACAAAGTCCACTGAGCATGTGGGAGAAAAGACAAAAAAGAAGTTATTTACTTACCATAACGTTCCATGTGAGTTGTTCATCTCGCCTTCATTCTTACACGTGGGTTTGGAGGCGATCTATTGGCTCCGAGTCGGCCGCTTTACTAGCTGAAGATCTCAGAGTAGTTCGAGGCCAGGTCCCTATCCCATGATGCTCTATGTCCTACCTCAGATCTAGTTTGCTGAACCCAGCATGTAACAGATATAACCTAACAAATACTCCAACCGAAGTAAGAAGTCCCAGAACAAGATCACCAGACCCCAAGTCTACTCGTTCTTCGAGACCCTGGACAGGGAAAGGCGGGTGGGAATGTAAGAATGAAGGTGAGATGAACAACTCACATGGAACGTTATGGTAAGTACATAACTTCTTTATGTGAAGGTGTTCAATCTCGCAGTTCATTTTACACATGGGTAGTGCCCCAAGCACCCTAATCCTGGGTGGCTCAGGGGAGTATATTCCTGAGGACAGTAGAACCAAAGGAAGCCCTGTCCCTGGAGGCCCTGTCCACTTTGTAATGAGTGATAAAGGTATGCGGCTTAGACCAAGTGGCAGCTGCACATATAGTGTCCAAAGGCAATCGAGTCGCATAAGCAGAAGAAGTGGAATGCGCTTTCACGCCATACTCTAATGGTTGATTTGCTGAACAGTATATAAATTTAATGCAGTCAGTTAACCATTTGGAAAGGGTAACTTTAGAGACTGGTAATCCTTTCTTAGTGGCAGCATAAGAGACAAAGAGTTGGTCAGATCTTCTAAATTTCTTTGTCCTGTCCAAACAGAATCTCAGTTGTCTGTGGACATCAAGTTTATGCAACATGTACTTCCAACTTATTAGAATGGTTACTGAAAAGGTTGGAAGTTCGATAGTTTGATTCAGGTTAGTCTTGGAACACACCTTTGGAAGGAATGAAGGATTAGTCCTCAGTGATACTCTGTCAGGGTGAAACACCAAATATGGGGGTTTGATAGAAAGGGCTTGAAGTTCAGACACTCTATGTGCTGAGGTAATGGCCACCAAGAAAATAATTTTCCAAGAAAGAAACTTTAAATGGCAGGATGATGCAGGCTCAAAGGGGGGAAGAATAATCCTTGACAGCACAAAATTTAGATTCCAGGGGGTAAAAGGTTGTCTAATAGGCGGCCTAAGATGAATGGTACCCTTCAGGAAGGCCCTACATAATCTGTGAGACATCAAATTAGAACCTTCAGCTCCAAGGTGAAAATTCGAAATTGCAGCCAATTGAACTCTAATAGTGGCAGCTGCAGCACCTTCATGAAAAAGCTTAGAAAGAAATTCAAGGATACCAGCAGTCGGGGCAACATAAGGATCAATGTTATTCTGGGAGGCCCAAAAAGCAAATTGCTTCCATTTACTAGCATACAACTTTCTAGTGGAAGCTTTATGCGAAGATACAAGAATATACTGTACCTCAGAAGAAAAATCATGTGACCTGGCTAGGTTGGGAATCGGAGCAGCCAAGCTGTCAGTCAGAGGGAACGAAGGGAGGGATGGAGGGCCCCTGATGAATGTGTCAGCAGGTCTGAAACTGGGTCCAGAATCCAAGGTTCCTTCAGCTGATAGAGTCGAAGGAAGGGGAACCAAATCTGTTGAGGCCAAAAAGGGGCTATTAAGATTACAGTCCTTCCTGGGCTTTTGGCTTTCTGCAAGAATTTCAGAATCAGGGGTATACGTGAAAAGGCATATAGGAGTCCCGGGGCCAATCGTGTACGACTGAGTCCCTTGGGCTGTCCCCCGGAGGGGGATTCAGGGAAAAGTAACTTCTGCATTTGGCATTCATAGGGGATGTAAACAGGTTGCAGCAAGGCTGGCCCCATCTGTGGAAAATCATCTCCGCAACTTCGTCTTTGAGAGATCACTCGTGCGGTAACAGGATGTCTCTGCTCAGTTTGTCTGCTATCACTTTGGATTTCCCCGGGATATGCGCTGCTATCAGAAAGCACCCGGTGGATACCGCCCACTGCCAAATTCTCAAGGCCTCTCGACACAGAGGGTAAGACTTGGTTCCTCCTTGCTTGTTGATGTACCAAACCACAGACATGTTGTCTGTCTGTATTGCAATCGTCCCTACAGGAAGAGAGTCGGGGAAGTGCTGCAACTCCAAAAGCACCACTCTCAGCTCAAGAACACTGATGTGCAACTGTGACTCTGTCTCCAACCAGGTGCCGTGGGCTGTTCTTCCATGAAAAAGCCCCCCCCCCATCAGAGAAGCATCCGTGGTCACTGTGGCTGATGGCGGGAGAGACACAAATGGTTGACCCAATGTAACTTGGTGGCTGGTCAACCACCAGCGAAGATCCTGCTTGCAAGAGTCTGTAATCATGACTAAGAATGACATCGGAAGTTGTTGGTAAGATCACTGGGTGAAGTGTAACCACTGAAGAATCCTCATGTGCATACGTCCCAGAGGAACTGCTATGAGCGTAACTGCCATGGTACCTAGTAGTTTCAGTACTTGAGAGGCCGGTACTTTTTCTCTACAAAATGTCTGATACCTGGTTTTGAAGAGTGGCTATTCTGTCCAGGGGCAATTATACTGTGGCGGTGGTGGTGTCTAGTTCTGCTCTGATAAAGGAGATGCTCTACGATGGTGACAACGATGACTTTTCGAAATTTATAGTGATGCCTAACTGAGAGCAGAGATTGTGAGTGTGATCCCTGGACAGAATTAGTTGATGCCTGGAGGCAGTGGTAAGGAGCCAGTCGTCCAACTCGGAATCTTAGATGCCTCAGGTGAGCCGTAACCACTGCCATGTATTTGGCAAACACTCTGGGGGCTGTTGTGAGTCCAAAGGGCAGTGCTCGGAATTGGTAGTGACTGGCTCCCAGCCGTAAATGCAGATGATCTCTGGATGGTCTGGCCATTTTGATATGGTAGTATGCGTCCTTGAGATCTATAGAGCACATCCAATCGCCCATTTCGAGGAATGGGAGAACAGACTGAAGTGTGACCATCCGGAATTTCTCCTTCTTTACAAATGTGTTGAGTCTGCTGAGATCCAAGATGGGCCTCCAGTCCCCTTATCTTCCTTGGAACTAAAAAGAATCTGGAGTAAGTTCCGGATACTATCTAGTCTGCTGGGACTGGCTGGATGATTCTTTTTTCCTGCAGCCTCTGGATTTCTATGGCTGCTTGATCCCTGAGACTGGGTGGAACGTCTGGGATTTTCTTCCGAACAGGTGGGGTTTCTAAGAATGGGATGATGTAACCTCTGGTAACGATGATTTGTACCCAAGAATCTCTTGTAATTCCTAGCCAGGCATCCGGATACAAAGCCAAGTTACCCCCGACTGCCTCAAGAGTAGGACAGTCGGGCCTCCTTTCAGGAGCGCTGATAGGGCTTACCAAAGAACTGACCCTGTCACCCTGGTTCTGTGGACTCCCTCTGCTGCTGTGGTGGCGTCTTCCATTATTACCCCTCCTCTGCCCCTGGAGGGGGGTTCACTACGTGCATTCTGGAAAGCTCTTTGGGACTTCCGGAACTACATTTTTCCACCTTTCTGCCCTTTGGGTATGGTCTGGTAGGGGTGGAAAAATGGACTCCTATGGCAGATAGAGTCTTTCCATCTTGCTCACACCTAGTGAGAGTCTCCTTGACTTTGGGCCCAAAAAGAGACGAGCCATCAAATGGGGTGTTGACAAAAGAAGACTTGAAGGCTACCGCAAAGGAGCATAAGCATGTCTCCAAAGAGCTATTGCTGAACCTGCTGCATGACTCGAATCATCGGCTGCATAGGAAATGAGCCGCATAGACGAGTTAACTATGGAATTAAGGGTATTAAGCTGGGCTGTCACCTTCTCAGAGACACCTCCATCTGTACTACCCTGCAGAGTATCTCCAAGCTCTTTTAAGAGATCTCTTTGAAGACAGGTAAAATGAGTCAAGTAGTTAAGCGATCGCATAGGAAGGATCGCAGATCTAAAGATGCATTTCCCGTACCTGTCCATCGTCCTGGAATCCCTATTAGGAGAATGGACAATAGAAAAGGTTTCAGACATCTCTTTCTTAGTGGCCGCTGCCACCACCATTGCATCAACCGGAACTCCCTTAGTGAGGAACATCTTGTCTTGGAGGGAGGTGATAAACTTGTTAGGCCTCCGGGGGACCGGTTCCATAGTATCAGGAGACTCCCACGCCATTCGAGCAACCAATTCCATTAGTTTGTCAAAGGGTAGAGTCACCCAGGAGGTGGAAGGTTGAGACCCAACGGCCTTCAGGAGCACCGACTCATCCTCAGTAGGGTTAATGGACTGCCAGTCACCCCTCTGTTTAAGGACTTCCAGGATATCAGCAAAAGAGATATCCTCCGAGGGGGACCGTGGGGACCCTTCTGACTCCTTTAAGTTGGTGTCTGATGTCAAAGACTCCTGCGGGGAATCTAAATGCCTCCTCTTACAAAGTTTGTTCCTGGGAAACTCATCAGTGGGAGCTTCTGGTGAGGTCTCAGTAGAGCAAGGATCACCCGATGGGGTTACCTGAGTCTCTGGGTCTCAACGCTTCATGGAGACCTGCGATGAAGAGGCAGAAAGTGGCACTTTAGGGGAGAAGGGCCCTGATGATGTGCGTGTCTTGGACGACATAACCCTCCTCATGGCATCGAAGGCTCCACTACTCTGACCCGAGGAAGGCGCCGGTTCCGAAGAAGACGGCAACCTCCCCGGCGCCAAGACAGTGGGCTCGAGCCAGAGGACAGAGCCGAACTCATCTGCGTCGACACTCTAAGAGGAAGCTGACCAGGGAGTGTCGGCTCCCAGACTCTTCAAATGGTACCAAAGAAGTCAGGGTTGACTGAGCCGATAGCACTGGAACAGGCCTCGACACCAAAGGTTCCACAATCATCAGATCCTTCTCCCCTGGCTCTGAAGGCCTGGTTCGGCTCGTCGGAGTAGTCACAGCAGGTGCAATGGTCTTAGGCTCAGAGACTGGTTTGGTAGAAACCAATAATAATTTTGCCAGTGCCAGGTTCTCGAGAAGCCTCTGCACCACCCGGTCCACATCCACATCAGAGAGGTTCTCGAAGAACGAGTCGAAGGAACCGAAGAAGCCACCGATTGAAGAATAGGAGATCTTAAGGTTTTGGAGACCGGCTCCAAGACTGGGGGACTGGCTCCGAAACACTGGCTCGGTGCACGGCTCCGAAGACTGTGGAGCCGGCAACCGCACCTTCACAGCAAGGCTCGGAACCGATGACTTGGGCTCCGAGGAAGCTTTAGAGGACTTCGACCCCTTTGATGACTTGGAGGTCTGATCAGCCTTGTCCAAGGACTCCAGAAAAATCTGGCCTCAATAATCCTCTATCCACCAATTTCCTTCTTTCAAACAAAACCCGGCTACTGAAGGAATGGCAGATTCTTCCTGGAGGTGAAATGGCCCCAAGCAATATACACAATTTATGTGGGCGTCAGTAATGGACATTTTCTGCCCGCATTTTGGGCACTTTTTAAATCCAGATTTCGGCTTCTCCTTTTGGTCATCCATACTAAGAAGCAACACCAACAGTATGTACTAATCCGAAGAAAAAAATACCGTATAACAACAGCACACACACACACACACACATACTGCAAACTCTAGCTACTGTATAAAACTCTAACAACTGTAAGAAGCTAAGGTAACTCTAAATTTTTAAGCTCTATATTTTAAGCTATCTAACAAACAAGCTAAATACACACTTACTAGTGAAAACTATTCTTAACTATCTAAGCACACGCTAAACAGGATAGGGAACTATTAAACCAAGGCACGGCCAAAGGCCTAAGAGCAGCTGCTCTTAAAAGGACGAAATATCGTCAAAGCTCTCAAAAAACTAAGCAAACAAAGGCTAACTAGCCCAATAAACAGTATAAACAGTAAATTATCCAAAAAAAGTTTAGCTACAAAGGTATAAGGATAGAAAATTTTTCACAAACTGGCCCGAGCTCTCAAACGACCTCTGATCTGTTGCAGTGGCAAACTAGATCTGGGGTAGGACAGAGAGCATCATGGGATAGGGACCTGGCCTCGAGCTACTCTGAGATCTTCAGCTAGTAAAGTGGGAGACTCAGAGCCAATAGAACGGCTCCGAACCCATGTGTAATAATGAATGGCAAGATTGAACAACTTCACATTGTAGGTTTTGTAAAACTGAATTGGAAACAGTCACACACCTCATTGCTGGTTGTGACATACAAATGGCAGAAGGACTGTATACTGAAAGGCATAATAATGTGGCAAGACTGTTGCACTGGGATTGTGTAAATATTATGGTATTGAAGTGGCTGAAACACACTGGAAACATAAGCCACAGAGCATCATAGAAAATGACGACGTTTACATCAAATGGGATCATCCATTACCAACAGTTCAAAAGACAGATGCCAGAAAACCAGATATAGTGGTTCATAAAAAGAAGACAAAGTGTGTGGAATGCTGTCAGGACTATGGTTGGAATTAGATCCATTGAGTCCCTACTTAAAAAGCTATTGCAGTTGTTGTTTTCTCTATGCAATATCAAGTACTGCAGCAACCAAATACCATATAGTGGTCAAATTATTTCACTTTTGTTGCCAGCTAATTCTTCCATCACAATTTCTTGTAGGGCTTGTCAGTGGATAGT
The DNA here is from genome assembly GCF_019279795.1 of Protopterus annectens. Taxonomy (NCBI): domain Eukaryota; kingdom Metazoa; phylum Chordata; order Ceratodontiformes; family Protopteridae; genus Protopterus; species Protopterus annectens. The sequence goes on from NC_056741.1 coordinate 1,860,240,614, forward strand.
TCAGCATGGCAAGCTAGATTAACATTGGTTGGCTTCCTTTGTAATTTTGTTAGACATTTTTCGTCATCTTTATAAATGCAACTTAGCTTACATCCTACTTATGCTTCTGTCACAGTAGTAAACAGCCTTAAAAATGTGCCCATTTTACATCACAAAGTGCCCCTCCTGCCCTCCGCCCCCCATATATAATCTCACTCTTTCCATCTACACACACACAAACATATATATATATATATATATTTGAATTTGTATACCGTAGTAGAGCATTGATCAGTTCTGTCAAATTTCCGTCTCTGTCCATGGTAAAGGAAAAAAACAACAATACAGAGAGTTCAGAAATACAAACAATGAAGTGTATGCTACAAGGTAAAGCTAATAATATAAAAAAAAAAATACATTTTAACAAGTGAAGTTAGAGTGTTACAAGACTATGAACTTATGCACTATACACAAATCCTCCTATACAGTCAGATTATGGGTAGAAGTGGGAAAAAAATAAAATGAGAATATGAATGGAATTATGAAAGAAATGACTGGGATACAGAGGATGTAGCGGCAGAAAGTGACTATGTAGGAAGGCTAAAGTAATAATACAGCACAGGAAGGAAGAGAGACCTACATAAATAAAATCAAGTCATGCACTTTGTTGCGTCACAGCTCTTTAAACCTGAAGTAAAATAAAACAAAGCAGTCTACTTTGAAATAAAACTGAAACCAGAGATTGTTTCCACCCATGGTACCTTTGGAAATTTCTTTAAGACAAACTACCTACTCCTAAATGATACACTGTCAAGCTCTATATCCCCACCAAACCTAGTTAAGTCCACTGAATATGCAGAAATGTATCCCACCACAAGTATGTAAATAGCCACACCCTGTAGGAACAAGTGTAGGCCAAACCCCAGAAACAAACTGACATGGTGGAACCAAAATATCAACAAGTTTTGTAATAAAAGGAAAATAATTTTAACCAACAGTAAGAATAGTAACTCCCAGAATGTTAGAATCCTTATCACTGAAATAAACAAGTTGGGAGCTTAATAAAAATCCACCAAAGCCAATTCTGAGGCTAAAATATCTACTCAAGTCAAAGACAGTCACAAGGCACTTTTTAGTTATGCTCATAATCTGAAAAGCGAAAAAAACCGCTGAGTTGATTGTGAATGATGTTACCTACACTGAGGCCAAAGATATAGTGAACCTACTGCCTGATACATTTAGCTCTAACGTTACCCCTCTCTCGTCTTTGTCTGCTCATCACGATATACCTGAAATTGGCTCACCTCTAGCTATCAAACAAGACCAGATCCTACAAGTGTTATCAAAAGCTAAAAATACTACATCAATGGGTCCTGACAATATGCCCAGGTGCATCTTAAATAGCATGAAGCACAATTTAGCCACACCCTAACAACACTGTTCAATCTCAGTCTACATGCAGGTTTTGTACCAACTGAATGGAGAACAGCTACAGTCATTACTCTGCAAAAGGAAGGACCTTTCATAGACTCAGGCAATTACAGACTAATAAGTCTGACCAGCCTCATATGGAAAGCCATGGAAAGACTTATCATTGAATTAATCAGTCGGAACATAGGGAACCTCCAAACACTGGAGCTGTCTCAGTTTGGATTCGTCGAGGGCAGGTCATGCTTACTCAACCTACTGGATTTTTTAAAAGGTCACCAAAGCAATGGATGAAGTCAAAAATGGTACACAATGTATACCTTGACTTGGCCAAAGAGTATGACATAATTCCCCACTCAGGCATAACAGAAAAGCTAAATAAACGGGAAATAAACCCCTATGTCACCCACTGCATTGCCAGTTGGCTCATAAGTGGAATACAGATAATTAAACTAGGAGAAGTTATACCTACAAAGAGACCAGTCACCACTGGTGTCCCCCAGGGTTCTGTGCAGGGACCTCTCCTGTTTGGCATCTACTTGTCTGAAGTAAAAGCCAGAACCAAATGTTTCTGGTTGATTAAGTTTGCAGATGGCTACAAGGTGGGAGCAGTCAATGAATCCCCAAATAGCTTAGCCATCCTGCAGGCAGGTTTGCTCCAAATAAATTACTGGTGGCAAAATCATGGACTGAAACTAAGTGCCAAAAAATTGTATACTTTGGGAAGCCATCTACCCCAGGGAACTACCACACTGAAAATATGCTTCTAAGAGATGACCCATTTGGTTGGGAACTTAAGGGGACAGTGACCTAACTTTTGACCAACATAACTATTGTTGTAAGAAATTATTTCGACACTGCAAAGCTTATAAGCAAAAGGACTGTATCTAGATCTAGGGATTCCATTGTTCCACTTTACTCAGCCCTCATTAGGCCACTCACTAAATATAGTGCATTCTTTGGCATGTATCTGTCCAGACTCATGTAATAACTTGAATGCCCTCAAGGATACCTTACTAAAAGAATACAAGGTCTAAACAACATGTCCTGCATGGACTGACTCCAAGCCCTGTTACTATACTCTGTATCCTACAGATTACTAAGAAGTGATCTGTGTCTGGCATACAAGGCATCCTCTGACCCATTACTGATGGATTTAAACCACATCAGCAAGTGAAAAGGCATCAGAAATTCTTGATCTAGGGATTTAAACATCTTCTGTAACATCAACAGGGTGGTTTGTTTGGACAGGTATATCTCACAGAAGATACCATTCCCCAGCCACATAAAACAAAGTTAATTCCTGGTCATGTTCATATGCAGCTTAGCTCTATGGATGAGAAAAAGAAAATTTACCCCAGGACTGCTCCCCTGTACTACTAATGGACAGAGGCAGCTCCTACACATTTTATCTCATGCATGAGTCACCTCAATTTTTTATGGAATGATCCCAGTTATTCTCATTAGGGACAATATATAATTATCAACCATGGGATGGGTAAGGCCAGTGTCTAACTGAATGGGATAGGTTAATAATTTGACCACAAAAAAAAAGAAACTGGCTAGGCTTAAAATGGCCCACATGGGCAGCTAGTCTAGTACTTACCTATGAACAAAAGTAGGATTGATCACTGAAATCTCCACACCCAGTGACTACAGTGTCTTGCGTACAGAGAGAGAGACACACACAAAGTCATAAAATATCAGGATCTGCAGGCAGAAACGAGAGCAATATGGAAGAAAGATACCGAGACAGTTCCAATAGTAGTAGGAGCAATGGGTCTTATAAAAAAGAATCTACAATCGTACTTAGATTTGTTACCAATAGAAGTAATCCCATATGAACTGCAGTAGGAGTCACTACTGGCCACACTGCGGGTGCTGTGAAGAACACTTTTGGCTGACATCAAAGATTGAAACAATACTAATTTCATGAACTTTAATTGGACTTTGACTTAGGAATGGGGTCCATTCTTGTCATGGTGTTAGAAACCCAAAAGATTTGGAGAAGTTAAAAAAGCAAAAATCATTTATAATGAATGACATTATAGGATACTGCTCCATGAAATAAACATTTCATATATGAGATATGTTCAGAGCTTCCTAATTAAAGCTGCTACAACTCTTTCAAATTTTGCTTGTTTCTTCCACATTCTGAAAGCCAAACTTCCACAGTCGGGGGAGGGGTGAGTTTCTGAGCTATGATACTACATAATAATGTGGTTGTATACTTTATAGAGTGTGGTTAAGTGTTTGTGTTGGGCACACAAGTCTAAACAGGTGATGGAAGAAAATGCAGTCTGATATGAGCACAGTGAAAACAATTACTGGAAATGAATACAATACTTTTGCACCACCATATGAAATGTATTTCTGTTTCTCTTTTGCAGAAATAGAATGGCAGGAGTGTCGTGAAGCAAGTTACAGATGACCTTGGGTGAAAAGAAAAATTACAAAGGTCCTGTGACATTGGACTATACTGAAATTAAGATGATAACCATTGCTACACACAGATGTCATAAAATGTTGATTTCTTTTAAAATCTTGATTATGGAGTATGGTAAGTAGGAGTTATGTTCAGAATTTCAATCACTGAAACATTTAGTCTGGCAAACAAAGTGAAAGGTATTAACAGCAAAAAATATGTCATACTTTGTTTGCTACAACATTGTATAAAATATGACACTTTTTTATATTTTCTTTCAGATTTCACTGACAGAAACAATGCTGTGTTCACACCGTTGTACAGACAAGGATATGTGAAGCAAACAAAAAGTGTGAACCACAGGAAATGGAAGACAATGATGTACCTATACCATTAGCTGCATAATTTATATTAATTTGTTTAATAACTCTATTATGATGTGTGAAACTTTGGAATTTGTTTCAGGATTAAAACTATGTGCTGAAAGTACACACAATGAATTAAATGTAGTTACAGAAATAAAGATATAAAACTTTTTTTAAACCAGTAACATATAAAAAATATGGTACATTTTAATACTTACGTTAATTTGCGTTTCTGTTTGATTTGTTAACCAGGTAAAGCCCACTAGAAAAATGTTACAGTTGACCTGGGAGCACTGCCTGGTTAAGTGATTTGCTCCTTCAAACAACAGGCAAATGGAAGTGGAAGGAATCAAAGACTGTACCGATGTTCATCGTGTTTCACTGCTGCAGTCATTACACTTGGGTTATCCTGCCGTCAGGCGGTCCCGCAGTCGGCCAGAGCTCCAAAGTCTTGGTCCGGCGTCGGTTGCTGTCGCTTCTTCCCTGACGTCAGTGCGCCAGGGGTATATAAGATGCAGCCGACGCCATTTTCTTCAGTCTTCCTTGCTGCGCAGTGCCCGAAGCAAAAGCAGTTCGCAAGTGCCGGTCAGCCGACTCCTGAGATATCAAATTCGATTTTCAGAACCAAAGTCTTCAATAAAGCTAAGTACCCCATTGGGGAAACTTTTTCTTGCCTCAGACCAATGTCAGTAAAAGTTAATAATTGTATTTCTTGTGGGAAGCAAATACCTCATAAGGATTTTCATTCTTACTGTATTCCATGCCTAGGCCCACATCACGACATTACTAGTTGTCGGTTTTGTGCTAGATTTAACAAACGCACTATTAAACGCCGGTTTGATTTTGCTCGCCATTACTTTGGCCGAAGATTTAATTATACCATGCCGTCAGAACAACCGACGACCGGAATACACAAAAAACGCAAAGACAAGGATAAGGACAGGCATCAAAGGCCCAAAACTGACGATGAAGCCTCTTCTAGACCAGTTGCCGGTTCTCAGTGAGGCACTTTCGCAGCCCCTGACACCTGCTACCTCAGAGCCACAGGCCGCTTCCGACTCCCACGTTGAGATGCCTAGGCCTCTTGATATTCAAGGTGTTGGGCCAACGGAGACAAGCCCTTCAGATGGGTCCGGAGCCGCTGAGCAGGCATCAGCTTCTGAGGGTGTTTTCAGACCTTCACAGCTTACCATAAAAACTACAGCCAAGTCTAAAACTCCATTAAAGACAAAGAAGCAAGTACAGCATTCACCTGGACAGGCCTCCATGCCTAAAAAACAGATGCTCAAAATGGCCGAAGACTTAATTACTCTGATCAGGGGTTCCCATCCCCCTCCTGATAAAAGGCCTAGGCAGGATACAGACTATGATTCCTCTGACCAGGTTTCCATATATTCTGATACCTCTTTACCCCCATATGAGGACTCTGATGCTGAAGAATCAATTCCTTCAGCCTCTTCTCCTGAGGATTATTTTTTTGGGGAAACTTTACATACCATGAGGGAGCATTTCCATTGGGAGGGCCAGGATTACTCAGAATCCAAGAAAAGGCTCAGAGACTTTCTTTTATTGCCTCAGCACAGGCCCCTTGCTATTCCGCCAGTGTTGGATATTGTGGATGATGTGTTCTCTGAATCCAGTTTAAATCCTGATTCTTTACCCCCCTGCTCCAGTCAAGCCAGACAGGTACTACAGAGTCCCTGACTCTCACAAATTTCTTTACAAAAACCCTGTTGCTGACCCAGAAACTATTTCCCAGGGTCCCAAAGGGGTAAAGACTTCCACGGCTAAAAATCCAGTTCCCTCTGACAGGGATTCTAGAGCATTAGACAGATGGGGGAAGAAAGTGTACACTTCTGCAACTTTAGCAGTGAGGACTTTAAATTGCCAGTTTCACATGCTTGAATATCAACAATATTTAATGTCTCAGTTAAAACAGAAAATGATTACAAGTGCAGAACATCCTGACTATAAGGAAATGCAGGATTTATTGCATGCAGCTGAACAAGTGGGAAAACATACTCTGCAATGTGGTTTTGATTCATTAGAGGCTTCTTGTACAGCAGCAGTTACAGGATCTGTGATTCGAAGGCATACTTGGTTAAAAGAACAAAGTTTACCAGATCATGTTAAGGCAAAATTATCGGATGCTCCTTTACAGCAAGATATTTAATTTGGTGTTAAGGCAGAAGAGGTATTAAAGAAAATGGAGGATAAGGAAAAATCTATGCAAACAGTGAAGGATTTCTTACAGGTACAGCCACCTCGATTTAGCATAAATTGGTCTACAAAGAATTGGTCCTTTCCAGTGTTAGACAGGCCACAAAGAGGCAGATACAGACGCCCAAGAGGCAGATCTCAGCCCCAAGGCTCTTACAGACCACGACAGTGGGGTGCTTCAACCCTAAAAGGAGGTGAAGACAAGTCACAACCTTACAGGAAACAGTCCCAATGACTTCCCCCTTCCAATGCCAAGCACTTCCCTTTTGGCAGCTCCCTTAGGGGGGAAACTAGCACTTTTTTCTCAAAATTGGCAATCAATCACCCAAGACAAATGGGTTCTGAATATTGTGTCTCAAGGTTACAGGTTCCACTTTCACACTTTATCAAGGCTAAAAGGAATGCCAGACCTGCCACAAAATCAATGGGCAGAGGCAGAAAAGCAAATTACAGCCCTCATGAATATGAGAGCTATTCAAAAAGTGCCACAGCAGGAACAAGGACAAGGACTTTACTCAAGAGTTTTCCTGGACCCCAGAAAGGACAAAGCCTGGAGACCCATACTAGACCTTTCTACTCTAAATACTTACCTGGATGTTCCGAAATTCAAAATATTGACACTACAGCAGTTCCTTCCCATGTTGGGCAAAAAGGCTTGGCTTGTTACTTTGGACCTCAAAGAGGCATACCTGCATGTCCCTATCAGACAAAATTGCAGGAGATACCTCAGATTCATAGCTGGTTCAATGCACTACCAATTGTCTGCACTGCCCTTTGGCTTATCTACTGCGCCCAGGATTTTCACAAAGTGCCTGGCACCAGTAATTGCATTTTGCAGACAAAAAGGAATTCAAATATATCCATACCTGGACGACTGCCTTATTCAAACAGAGAGCAAGGACATTCTTCTAAAGCATCTGGCATTTGTAGAAAGGTTGCTAATTTGCCTAGGGTACACTGTAAACGAAAAGAAGTCAAAACTAGTGCCCTCACAAGAGATAATATTCCTGGGTGCCAGCTTAAATACAACGGCCCAGATGGCTTATCTCACGCCAGACAAACAAGGACAACTGACTCAGTATTTTCAATTGATGGCAACAAAGTCCCAACTCCCTGCAAGAAAAATTCTGCAGGCCTTGGGATTCATGGCATCCTGCATACTACTAATTCCATATGCCAGACTGCATATGAGGAAATTACAATGGTACCTAAAATGTGCTTGGACTCAGCACTCTCACAGTTTGGAAACAGTAATACCACTAATTCCCTGCCTAAAACAGGAGTTTCAATGGTGGGCACAGGCATGTCACCTCAAAAAGGGTCAGCCTTTCACTCTACCCACAGCCAGGCAAACTTTGACAACAGATGCTTCGGATTACGCCTGGGGAGCACACATGGCAGGAAAATGTATTCAGGGCAAGTGGACCACAGACCAAATGCATCTTCACATCAATCAAAAAGAGATGTTGGCTGTACAAAATGCCCTAACAGCTTTCAAGGACCTTCAGGATCCAGGACAATTATTATTAAAGACAGACAACACCACAGTAATGTGGTACATAAACAAGCAAGGGGGCACTCACTCTTACCCGCTATGCAGACAAGCCATGACCTTGTGGAACACAACTCTAACTTATCAAGTTCATCTGCAAGCACAATTCCTGCCAGGAAAGAAAAATACTCTGGCAGACGACTTAAGCAGAAACATCATGGATCCTCACGTGTGGAAATTAAATCCACAAGTCTTCAGCATGATAATGCAAAAATGGGGGTGCCTGGACATAGATCTTTTTGCCTCCCCACTGAATTGCCAACTACAAAAATTCTGCACAAGGCACACACAAGCATGGAAAGTGGATGCTCTTTCGTTCAGCTGGAAAAGCCTAAAAGTTTATGCCTTCCCACCACTGCCCTTTCCTTTCAAAGGTACTCCTAAAAGCCAGACAAGAAAAACCACAGATGATCCTGATTGCTCCAGACTGGCCACGCCAGCACTGGTACCCAATCTTAAAGAACTTAGCTCAAGGCCCACCATGGATTTTACCTCAAATTCCACACCTTCTGACTCAACAAAACAATCAGATCCTGCACAGTCAGCTCAAAACCTTAAACCTGGCTGCATGGCAGATTCATTACTCAAACAGACAACACCTCTCTCTAAAGCTGGTATGGATGTCATTTTGGAGGCCAGGAGGCCTAGCACCAGGAAATCTTATTCAGAAAAGTGGAAGAGATTCTGTGCCTGGAACCAGGGCTCAAAGCCTTGACCCTCTTGTCCCAAACATTCCTCAGATACTACAATACTTAACTGACATGCTGGACAAAGGACTATCCTTCTCATCCATTAAGATCCACGCCTCTGCCATCTAGGCTCATTACAACACAGATCCTCCTATTTTCTCTCATCCATTGCTAAAGCAGTACCTCAGAGGGGCTAAAAACATAAGACCGTCCCGGAGAGCACCAACACCTACTTGGGACCTCAATTTTGTCTTGGAAAAACTCACTTTACCTCCTTTTGAGCCAGCCAATTCAGCAGAATTAAAATATATAGCATGGAAAACTGTTCTGCTTCTGGCAATAACCTCAGCACGAAGAGTCTCAGAACTACAGGCACAAATGGCAGTGGAGTCTTTCATCATTTTTCACCAAGACAGGGTTTATTTAAGAACAAACCCTTCTTTTATGCCTAAGGTGGTATCCAGTGTGGCTCTTAAGCAAACTATGCACTTGCCAACTTTTTATCCAAATCCCCAGAATAAAGGGGAGAGACTTCTACACTCCTTGGACATACACAGACAATTACGTTTCTACTTGGACAAAACAAAAGCTTTCAGAAAAACTGAACAATTGTTTATATCATATGCTGCAGGATCACAGGGAAAGGCTATTTCAAAGCAGACCATTTCAAAGTGGACAGGACACTGTACCTGGTTCTGCTACACACAGCATGGGAAACCTGTACCTAGTAATATTAGACCACATTCCACCAGGGCAACTGCCACTTCTACTGCCTACCTTAGAGGAGTACCTACCAAGATATCTTGGAAGCTGCAACTTGGAGTTCAGTGCACACCCTCACCAAGCATTACCATGTGCCTCTTTATTTTAGATCCAGAGCTGGTTTTGCCACTGCAGTGCTGCAGGGCCTCATAGCCACACCAAATCCTCTATAGAACCAGCCACCCTGACTCAGCTTTGGGATTCGACCCACGTGTAATGACTGCAGCAGTGAAACACGATGAACATAGTACAGTTTTGTACCTACCATAAATGTAGATGTTAAAGTGTCTTCATTGCTGCAGTCTTGGTTACCCACCCGCGACCCCCTCTTTCTTAGCTGGGACTTATCTATACCTTTCTACACTATACTACCTATGTGGTGTATTTGCTGGTTACTGAAGGTTTTGTTTTTACCTTATTGTATGCTTTATTAGCAATATGTATTGCCTACCTTTTTGGGGGCACCTGACATCTGGGGCAAGAAAAACTGAAGAAAATGGTGTCGGCTGCAACTTATATACCCCTGGCGCACTGACGTCAGGGAGGAAGCGACAGCAACCGATGCCGGACAAAAGACTTTGGAACTCTGGCCGACTGCGGGACCGCCTGACGGCAGAATAACCCAAGTGTAATGACTGCAGCAGTGAAGACACTCAAACATCCACATTTATGGTAGGTACAAAACTGTACTTTTTGACTACAGGAAAAGTACAGTTTTGTACCTACCATAAATGTAGATGTCCGAACAGGATAGCATCTGCAGTCATAACAAATGGGTTGTCCTGTCGTCAGGCAGCCCTTCGGTCGGCCAGATTCCAAAGTCTGGGTCTGGCTTCGGCTGATGTCGCACTTCACCCGACGTCATCTCTGCTGGTCTTCGGGTATAAAGGCATCAGCCGACGCCATTTTCCTCAGTGTTTCTTGCCCCAGATGCCAGTTGCCCTCTTGGAAAGCTAAATTTTGGATAAATGCCAACGTTTCCAAAAAAAAGTAGAAGGCAAACACAAAAAATAAGCATGTATGTACATATATACAAACAAATACACCATAAGAGACTCCCCAGCTAGCTATTAGGAGGGTAAATACCCTAGGAGTACCACAGAGGGAAGGAGGGTCTGACTGCAGATGCTATCCTGTTCGACATCTACATTTATGGTAGGTACAAAACTGTACTATGTCCTTCAAGGATGCATCTGCAGTCATAAAAAATGGGTAGAATATCATAGCCAAACTAGGGTTGGTGGTGAAAAAACTATGGTGTAGTTAGGATCCCTTGCAGTACAGCAGTGGCAAACCCTGCTCGGGATCTAGAATATAGAGGTAAATTATAATGCTTGGCAAATGTATGCACGGAGGTCCAAGTAGCGCCTCAATAATGTCCTTGGTTGCCACTCCTCATAAGAAAGCTGTGGTAGTGGCTGTAGCCCTTGTAGAATGAGGTCTTATGTTCTGTGGAATTGGTTTTCCATGGTAGGAGTAACAGAATCTTATGCAATTTCCTATCCATTTGGAGATTGTCTGTTTGGAAATTGCTTTTCCTTCCCTTCCTGTTGCATAGGCTACTAAAAGCTGGTCAGTTTTTCTGTTACCTTTGGTTCTGTCCAGGTAGTAGCGTAACTGTCTATGTACATCCAAGGTATGCAGCAGTCTTTCCACTTTGTTCTGTGGATTGGGAAATAAGGTAGGTAGGTGGATTGCCTGGTTTAAAGACACTCTGGATACCACCTTAGGCATAAATGTAGGATTAGTTCTCATGGACACCCTATCTTGATGGAAGATTAGGAAGGGTTGCACTGCCATTAAGGCCTGTAGTTCCAAACCCTCCTTGCTGAAGTAATTGCCAGTAGGAAAGCAGTTTTCCATGATAGGTGTTGCAGATCTGCTGTTGCTGCTGGTTCAAGCAATTTTTCTAGCACAAAGTTCAAGTCCCATGCTGGTAGCGGTGGTTTCCTAGGAGGTTTTACATTCTTGATCCCTCTGAGGAACTGCCTGAGTAGAGGATCTTTTGAAAGACAGGTGGATCGAGCTGTATTCTGCTGAAATAGCTGATGCATGTATTTTGATGGAGGAATAGGACAGGCCTGTATGTAGAAGCTCTGCTCAGGATGTTAGCAATATCTATGTTCGACACATCTTTTCCTCTTTCAGTACTCCAAATGACAAACCTTTTCCATTTTCATGCATAGTTCCTTCTTGTTGAAGGTCTGCGGGCTTCAAGGATAATGTCTTTAACCCTTTGGGATAGGTCTGGGTTAGTTGCTGCTATGTGATGTTCCAGGCAGTCAGTTGCAAGGTTTTTAGGTTTGGATGCATGATGTTGTAGTTGTTCTGAGTTAACATCAAAGGCATCAGGGTATTGACCACATTCTCCCCAGAGACATGCTCCTCAGCAATGGGTACCAGTGTTGTCTTGGCCAATTCAGGATTATCCTTGGGCGTTCCTCTTTGATTTTCAGTAGTACCTTGTGCATCAAAGGAAGAGGTGGAAATGCATATGCTGTCAGGCCTTTCCAACTGAAGGATAGAGAGTCCACCTTCCATGCAAGTGGGTGGTATGTCCTTGTGCAGAATTTTTGAGCTGGTGATTGAGTGGGGATATAGGTCTATTTGTGGCATTCCCCATTTCTTTGTGATGGCCTTGAAGATGTCGGGTGTAGCATCCATTCGTAAGCATCCGAGGTGGTTCTGCTTAACATGTCTGCTAGGGTGTTTTCTTTTCGGCACAAATATTGCCTGTAACTGGATGTTGTAGCTCAGAGCCAGATTCCAAAGGTCCAGAGTCATTCTGCATAGAGGTATGAATGAGTGCCTCCCTGTTTGTTGATGTACCACATGACTGTGGTGTTGTCTGTCCTTATCATTAAATGGCCTTCTTTGAGGAATGGTCTGAATTTCTGGATTGCTAGTTTTACTGCCAGCATTTCTTTTTGGTTTATGTGCAGGTGCAGCTGGTCTTGAGTCCACAATCCTTGTATGCATTTGTCCAACATGCCCAGCCTAGGTCTGATGATGGTTTGGCTTGCTTGAAAGTTGTGGAAGGGTAAGCCTGGGTTTGACTGGCATGCTTGAGCCCACCATAGGAACTCCTGTTTCAGGCATGGGATTAGTGGGATTAGCTGTGCCTGTGTTGAGACCATAAATTCTTTAGGTACCACTGTAGCTTTCTCATATGCAGTCTGGCATGTGGGACCAAGATTATGCATGGTGCCATGAAGCCCAAGGCCTGCAGTACATTTCTTGCTGTTAGTTTGTTCTGCTTTGTTAATGCCAAGAAGTAAAGAGGGAGTTGTTTTGTTTTTCTCGAGTTACGTATGCCATTTGTTTTACTGTGTCCAATTCCACCAAGAATGTTCTTGTTTGGGATGGTATCAGTCTTGACTTTTGTAAATTGACTGTGTATCCCAGGGCTTGTAGTAAGCAAATGACTCTTTGTAAATCTGTTGTCAGCTTGCTTTTGTTGTCCGCTTGTAACAGGCAGTCGTTCAGGTATGGATAAATTTGTGTTTCCTGTAGCCTTCAGTGAGCGATTACTGATGCCAGGCATTTTGTGAATACTCTAGCCAAAGGGCAATGCTGAGAATTGATAATGCTCTGATCCTGCAAGAAATCTGAGGTATCTTCTGCAATTTGGTCGTATGGGGACGTGCAGGTATGCCTCCTTGAGATCTAGAGTTACCAGCCAACACTCCTTGCCCAGCATGGGAAGAAGTTGCTGTAGGGTCAGCAATTTGAATTTTGGGACAATGATGTATGTGTTTAAGACGGACAGGGAATAGGTCTCCAACTTTTCTCTTTTCTTGGTACTAGGAAGAGTCTGGAGTAGAATCCTTTGCCCTGTTCTGTTATTGGTACTCTTTCCACAGCTCTCATCTTTGCTAATTCCGCTATCTGCTTTAGAGCTTCTGTTTTTTGATTTGGAGGTAGGTTTGGCATTCCTCTTTTTACTGGTAAGGTGTGGAAGTGGAACCTGTAGCCTTGGTCTATGGTTTGCAAAATCCACTTGTCTTTTGTGATATAGTGCCAATTTTTTTCCGCAAAGGTGCTGCTATTTGCTCCCTGGTAGGCGGTGTCAGAGCCAAGTCACTGTGATTGTCCTGTTGCAGTGGCAGTGGTTGTGTCTGTGCCTCGGTTATTGCCTTGCCACCTCTGTAGGCACCTCCTCTGGATTGATTTCTGCCTCTAGTATTCCTGCCTCTTTGGGATTTTGAGGAGTCTGGAAAGGACCAATTTTTGGCAGGCCAGTTCCTGCTAAACCTTGGGCTGAACCTGTAAGAAATCCTTAACTGTTTGTACAGATTTTGCCTTCTCTTCCATTTTCTTCATTACTTGCTGAGCAGGTGTACCAAATAGACTGGCCTTATCCATAGGAGCATCTAACAGCTTTGCTTTAACATGATCCGGTAAGACCTGTTCTTTCAACCATGCATGCCTTCTTATCACTGTGCCAGTCATGGCTGATCTAAATGAAGCCTCCAGTGCATCATAGCCACATTTTAAAGAATGGTTACTAACCTGTTGGATGTTATTCACCATTTCTAATACATATTTCTTATCTAAGGAGTCATCAGAGGACAGCTTCTTAGTTAACTGATCAAGCATAAACTCTTGGTATTGGATCATATGAAACTGACAGTTTAAAGCTCTAGCTGAGAGAGTAGCAGAGGTGTAAACTTTTTCCCCATCTCTCTAAGGACCTGGATTCCCTTTCAGAAGGAATAGGGTTTTGCTGAGGTCGAGGCTACTGCCTTAGCCCCTGGGATATAGTCTCAGGATCTGCAAGTGGGGCCTTGTATAGGTGGTGATGAGTGTCTGGCACCCTGTAAAATCTATCTGGTTTGGCAGGGGCTGGAGGTAAAGAATCAGGAGCAGTGCAAACATCATTAAATGCATCATCCACAACAGGCAGTACAGGAGGTATAGCTAAGGGCCTATGTTGTGGTAAGTGCAGAAATGTCCTAAGCCTTTTCTTGAATCTGAGAAATCTTGTCCCTGCCATTGGAATTGTTCTCTCATGGCATGTAAGATTTCCCAAATTCCTCTGGTGGAGAGGCAGCTGGAATGGATTCTTCAGCATCGGAATCTTCATAAGTAGAAAAGGAGCCTCTGGCTGGTCTGTAATGTCTGAGTCATCAGAATCATCAGAGGACACTGGCTCGGGGCTCTGCTCTAGGTCTCTTTTCTGGGGGCTGAGAGGCCCTGTCTGATCCCTAATTAAGGATATTAAATCCTCTGCCAGAGTAAGCATTTGTGAACTAGAAGTGGGCCTATGTGAGGGGGGCTTAACAGGCACTGATTTAACAGATTTGGCTGCTTTAGCCCTGGCAAAGGCCTTAATAGACATGGCTGCAGGAGGCCTAGCAGCACCTAGAGACATCCAAAGGGATGGTGTCTGATAAATCACTAGGAACCACAATAGTAGGCAAAACTTCTGAGGCCGATTCAACTAAGGTAGCAGGAGCCTCAGTAGTAGTCATGGATTCGCTGAAGATTGACCGTTAACCGTGGTTTCGGCGAAATTTTAACAATTTGGGTAGTCGGAGGATCCGCATAATGTCGCAAAATCTGAGCCAAAAACTGTTCAGCTTGAAGGAAGCACAGGCAACAGGCTGCTACGTGGTCTGGGCCTAAGCAAGGCAGGCAGTAAGAGTGGAAATCTTTATGAGGTATTTGTTTCCCACAAGTTAAACAGTTATTCACTTTTTCTGACATCGGCTGAGGCAAGAAAGAGTCCCCAACGGTACTTAGCAAGTCTTGAAGTAGTATTCGGTAGTAGTAATCTCTGGATCTGACCAACGGCACAGCTTCTGCTTGTGGCAAGAAAGAAATGGCCGGCTGATGCCTTTATACCGAACCAGCAGAGATGGCGTCGGGTGAAGTCGACATCAGCGAAGCGGACCCAGACTTTGGAATCCGGCCGACCGAAGGGCTGCCTGACGACAGGACAACCCATTTGTTATGACTGCAGATCCATCCTTGAAGGACATTTGTTCATTAATAGCTCAGAGCCCTAATCGATTTTGCTGCCAGACATTTCATTATCAAAAAGAAAATAAAAGGAGTGTTGGGCATTGCTGACCAGACAAAAAGTACAGTTGTGTACACTTACCATAAAGGTAGATGTTCGAGTGTATTCACTGTTGTAGTCATTACATTTGGGTAATCCTGCTGGCAGGTTGCCCTCAGTCAGCCTGAATTCCAAAGTCTTGGGTCCTGCGTTGGCTGCTGTCACCCCTTCCCTGCTGTCAGGTCGTCAGGGTTATAAAAGATGCGGCCGACTCCATTTTCCTTAGTGTTTCTTGCCCCAGATGTCAGGTGCCCCCTGAAAGGGTAGCCAAAATTTATACATGGACCAATATACACTTTACCTACATCTACAAGCAAATACACCACATAGGTTGTATAAATCAGAGAAGGAAAGCTAGGTTCCATCAGAAGAAAGGGGGATGGCAGGTGGGTAACCTGGACTGCAACAGTGAATACACTCGGACATCTACATTTACGGTAAGTGTACACAACTGTACTATGTTCTTCGTGTTTCACTGTTGCAGTCATTACATTTGGTTAGAGTCCCAAAGCTATAGCTGGGTGGCTGGAGCTAAACAGCATTAGGAGCGGCTATGAGGCCCTGCAGAACTGCAGAGGCAAAGCCTGCCCTGGATTTAGAGTAGAGTGGCAGATGATAGTGCTTTGTAAAAGTGTGCACTGAACTCCAAGTAGCAGCCTCTAAAATGTCCTTGGTTGGTACTCCCCTGAGAAAGGCTGCTGAAGTTGCTGCAGCTCTGGTGGAATGTGGCCTAATGCCCTTAGGCACTGGCTTGCCATGGTGTAAGTAGCAGAAACGAATGCAGTGGCCTATCCCCTTTGAAATAGTCTGCTTTGAAATAGTCTTTCCTTGTGATCCTTCAGCATATGCCACTAGTAATTGCTCTGTCTTTCTGGAAACTTTGGTTCTGTCCAAGTAGAATCTAAGCTGTCTGTGTACGTCCAAAGAAAGCAGAATTCTCTCCCCCTTGTTCTGTGGATTTGGATAAAAAGTTGGCAGATGAATAGTTTGGTTAAGAGCCACACTGGACACCACCTTAGGCATAAATGTTGGGTTTGTCCTCAGGGAGACCCTCTCTGGAAAAAAAATGATAAAAGGTTCCACAGACATGAGTGCCTGTAGCTCTGAAACTCGTCTTGCAGAAGTTATTGCTAGGAGCAAAGCTGTTTTCCAAAATAAAAACTTTATATCAGCAGTAGCAGCTGGCTCAAAAGGAGGCAGGGTGAGTTTTTCCAAAACATAGTTGAGGTCCCATGCAGTTATTGGTGATCTCCTTGGAGGTCTTAAATTTTTGGCTCATCTGAGGTACTGCTTTAATAAGGGATGAGAAAAGAGTGATGGCTCTGTATTGTAATGAGCCAAAATGGCAGAGGCATGAATTTTAATAGATGAAAAAGACAGGCCTTTGTCCAGCATCTCAGTTAAGTATTGCAAAATCTGAGGAATATTTGGCACAGCTGTATCAGTTCCTTGTGTCTGGTTCCAAGCACAGAATCTCTTCCATTTTCCAGCATAAGATTTTCTAGTACTAGGCCTTCTGGCCTCCAAAATGACATCCATCACAGCTTTACTGAGAACTGTGTTTTGTATGACTACATTATCCGCCATGCTGCCAGGTTTAAAGTCCTGAGTTGGCTGTGCAGGATCTGATTGTTTTGCTGGGACAGCAGATGAGGTATTTGAGGTAAGGTCCAAGCTGGGCATCGAGACAAGTTCTTTAGGATTGGAAACCAGTACTGGCGGGGCCAGTCTGGGGCAATCAGTATCATTTTTGGCTTCTCCTGTCTGACCTTTAGGAGTACCTTGGGTAGGAGAGGCAGTGGAGGAAAGGCATATACAGATAGGTTTTTCCAGCTGAAAGATAGGGCGTCTACTTTCCATGCTTGTCTCTGATAAGTCCTTGTGCAGAATCTTTTTAGTTGGTAGTTGTGAGAGGAGGCAAATAGATCTATGTCCGGGCATCCCCATTTCCTTGTTATCATGCTGAAGACTTGTGGATCCAGCTGTCACTTGTGGGGATCCATGAGGTTTCTGCTTGGTTCGTCTGCCAGAGTATTTTCCCTTCCTGGCAGGAATTGTGCCTGCAGATGTACTTGGTAAGTCAAAGCTGTGTCCCACAAGGTCATGGCTAGTCTGCAAAAGGGGTAAGAATGTGTGCCCCCTGATTGTTTATATACCACATGACCGTGGTGTTGTCTGTCTTTAACAGTAGTTGTCCTAGATGAAGTAGGTCTTTGAAGGCTGTCAGGGCATTCTGAACAGCTAGCATCTCTTTTTGATTGATATGTAGATGCATTTGGGTTGAGGACCATGTGCCCTGAATGCATCTTCCTGCTATATGGGCCCCCCCAGGCATAATCTGATGCATCCATTGTTAGTGTCTGTCTGGCTGGGGGTAATGGGAATGGCTGTCCCTTGTTTTGGTGACAAGCCTTTGCCCACCATCGAAACTCCTGTTGTAGGCAGGGAATGAGAGTAATCATTGTTTCCAGGCTATGGCAATGTTGAGTCCAAACACTTTTTAGGTACCACTTGAAGTTTCCTCATATGCAGTCTTGCATATGGAATTAGTAGGATGCAGGATGCCATGAAGCCCAAAGCCTGCAGATTTTTTCTTGCAGACAGGTGGGCCTTTGTTGCCAACATTTTGAAATAGGTAGTCAGTTGCCTTTGTTTGTCTGGCATGAGATAAGCCATCTGGGCAGTTGTATTTAAGCTTGCACCCAGGAATATTATCTCTTGAGAGGGTACTAGTTTTGATTTCTTTTCGGTGACTGTGTACCCTAGGCATGTTAGAAGTCTTTTCACAAACGCCAGATGCTGTAGAAGAATGTCCTTGTTCTCTGCTTGAATTAGGCAGTCGTCCAAGTAAGGATATATCTGTATTCCTCTTTGTCTGTAGAATGCAATTACTGGTGCCAGGCACTTTGTAAAGACCCTAGGCGCAGTAGATAAGCCAAAGGGCAGTGCAGAGAATTGGCAATGCATTGAGCCAGCCTTGAATCTGAGGTATCTTCTGCATAATTGTCTGATTGGGACATGCAGGTATGCCTCTTTTAGGTCTAGAGTCACAAGCCAAGCGTTCTTGCCCAGCATGGGCAGAAGCTGCTGCAAAGTCGACATCTTGAATTTTGGTATATCCAGGAACGTGTTCAGAATAGATAGGTCCAGTATTGGTCTCCAGGCCTTGTCCTTTCTGGATACCAAGAACAGTCTTGAGTAAAATCCTTGTCCCTGCTCTTGCTCTGGTACTTGTTGAACGGCCCCCATGTCCATGAGAGATGAGACTTGTTTTTGTGCCTCTGCCCATTGATTCTTTGGGAGATCTGGCCAGCCGTTTGCCTTTGGCAGGGTATGGAAATGGAACTTGTACCCTTGTGACACAATATTTAGAACCCACTTGTCCTGGGTTATAATGTGCCAATTTTGAGAAAAAAGTGCTAATTTTCCGCCTAAGGGTGCTGCTAGGAGATAAGTGCTTGGTGCAGGCAAGGGGAATTCATTGGGACTGTTTCCTGTATGGTTGTGATTTGTCTTCTCCAATTTTGGAGGTAGAAGCACCCCATTGCTTTGAGCTGTATGAACCTTGCGCCTGGGATCTGCCTCTAGGGCGTCTAGATCTGCCCCTTTGAGGTCTGTCTGACACAGGAAAGGACCATAGGCCAGTGTCTACTAAACCTAGGTGGCTGTACTTGTAAAAAATCTTTGACAGTTTGCATAGACTTAGCTTTGTCCTCCATTTTCTTTAACACCTCTTCTGCCTTAACACCAAACAAAGTATCATGCTGTAAAAGTGCATCTAATAATTTAACTTTGACATGATCAAGCAGATTTTGTTCCTTTAACCAAGCATGCCTCCTAATTACAGAACCTGTAACTGCGGCCCTGCAGGAGGCCTCCAAAGAATCAAAACCACATTGCAAAGTATGCTTTCCAACTTGTTCAGCAGCATGCAATAAATCCTGTATTTCCTTGTTTTCTGCACATTCAGAGCTTAATAACATTTTCTGTTTAAGCAATGCCATGACATGTTGCTGATATTTGAGCATATGAAACTGACAGTTTAAGGCCCTTATAGCCAAGGTAGCAGATGTGTAAAACTTTTTTCCCCATCTATCCAGTACCCTAGAATCTCTGTCAGAGAGGGTAGGGTTTTTTGCAGCGGAAGCCTTAACTCCTTTGGTACCCTGTGAAATAGTTTCTGAGTCTGTAGCAGGGTTTTTAAAAAAGGAATTTATGAGAGTCAGGAACCCTGTAATATCTTTCAGGCTTAACAGGAGCTGGAGGTAAGGAGTCAGGGATAAGACTAGACTCCGAAAACACATCATCTACAATGTCTAACACAGGTGGAATCGCTAGTGGCCTGTGCTGAGGTAGTAAAAGGAAATCCCTGAGCCTCTTTTTAGATTCTGAAAAATCTTGGCTCTCCCAGTGGAAATGCTCCCTCATGGTATGCAAGGTTTCCCCAAAAGAATAGTCCTCTGGAGGAGAAGCTGAAGGTATAGATTCTTCAGCATCAGAATCCTTATGGGGGGAAGAGAATATTCCTGATCAGAAGAGGAATCAGAAGAAATAGAAACCTGATCTGAAGATTCATAGTCAGCTTCTTGCCTAGGCCTCTTATCAGGAGGTGGATGGGAACCCCTGATCAAGGTAATTAAGTCTTCGGCCATTTTGAGCATCTGTTTTTTGGGCATAGAGGCCTGTCCACGTGGCTCTTGAGTTTGTTTCTTTGCTTTAGAGGGTGCTTTAGTCTTTGCCTTTGAAGCTGAGGTTGTTTAATGTAAAGATGTTTAGGTCTGAATATACCCTCAGGAGCCGATGCCTGCTCAGCGGCTCTGGACCCATCTAAAGTGATAGTATTCAAGGCTCCAATACCTTGAGTTTCCAGCGGCATGGCCGACTCCACATGGGAGTCTGTAGCGGCCTGTGACTCTAAAGTAGCGGGCGTCAGGGGCTGCAAAAGCACCTCACTGAGAACCGGCGACTAGCTTAGGAGAAGCTTCATCGTCTGTTTTGGGCCTCGGTTGTCTCTCTCTCTCCTTTTCTTTGCATTTTTTGTGAACTCCGGTAGTCGGATGGCTATCCAATGACATTTCTGGATAATTAAACTGGCATCCAAAGTAGTTTAAAGCAAAATCATACCGATGCTTAATAGTGCGTTGGTTAAATCTAGCACAAAACCGACAACCAGAAACGTTGTGATCAGGGCCTAGGCAAGGAATATAATAAGAATGAAAGTCCTTATGAGGCATTTGCTTTCCACAAGAAATACAATTATTTACTTTTTCTGACATCGGTCTGGAGCAAGAAAAAAGTTTCCCCAATGGGGTACTTAGCTTTACTGAAGACTTCGGATCTGAAACTCGAACATGAAAATCTCAGGAGTCGGCCGACCGGCACTTGCAAACTGCTTCTGCTTCGGGCACCGCGCGGCAAGAAAGACTAAAGAAAATGGCGCTGGCCGCATCTTTTATACCCCTGGCGATCTGACGTCAGGGAAGGGGGCGACAGCAGCCAAAGCAAGACCCAAGACTTTGGAATTCAGGCCAACTGAGGGCAACCTGCCAGCAGGATTACCGAAATGTAATGACTGCAACAGTGAAACACGAAGAACATGTGCCTGTTGTTAGGCTGCAGGGGATATGTGACATTGAGTCATAGGGAAATTAAAAGCTATAAAAGATGATTACGAAAATGTGCACATTTTAATATTTTGGGGAGTAAAATGCAATGCACAATTCAATGACACACCCAACAAGGAGGGAGGGAAAAAATGAACACCAAAACAATGGCCTCCAAACCAGGAAATATAAAAAACTCCAGGAACAACTTCACGAACAAAAAAATAGTAAATGAAAGAACTTTTAATAATCCAGTTGTTTGGTTAACACAGTATAAAATAAAAACTGTTAAAATGTAAGCGCTTTCGTTCCGCATTTAAATTAATAAGAACTTCATCAAACATTAATTACTTCACAGAATAAAATATTTATACAACAACCTGCCAATAAGAACAATTATTACAAACACTCCCCCTATTCACCTAATAGAAAACACAATAAAGGTACACCCTTTAAAAATACATTGCAAAAGCTGTGAAAGAATAAATACTAATACGATGTTGCAATCACATACATACAAAGTAATACTTTAATCCTTTAATTTATCTTCTAAGAGCCTTCAACTTAAGGAGACACTTTATTGATTCAGCCCCATTTAAAACGGGCCAAAACCGAGCGTTTAATTTTAACTGTCATGTTAACTCCAATTTCTCCAATAAAATTGGCCATGCTTCCCCTCGCTCATTTAAATGTAACGTATCAGCCATAAAGAATTTAAACTGGTGGTCTGAATATTGAATAATATGTCTAGTAAGGGCATCTGTATCTTTTCTTAAACGAATATCACTCATATGTTCAAATACCCTATTTTTCAACATCTGCTCCATTTTGCCAACGTAAAACATGGGCAACATGAGCATACAGCAATATAGACCACCCTACTTGAATTACAATTATATCTCCACTTAATACGAATGTAGTAATTAATAATCGTAATTTCATTAATCTCCAAAATATGTTTACAACATACACAAGCCCCACATTTATACATATCCCCGTTTAAATGGTTCATGGACTCTTTCAAAACAATTTTTAAAATTGTAATCTTTTTTTATATACTGTCACTGGTTTTTCACCTAACACATTATTGACTTCAATTTCTCTCCTAATGACTGCCCAGTTTTTACACATAATATTCCTTACCTGCCTACTCCTTGTATTGAATGCAGTAATAAAAGCATGCAAGAATTGAAATTTATTCCTATGATTAGATGGAAAGCACACATTAGTATTAATATTGTTATTATTATTAAGGGTAGTATTTAAACTACTTTCTCTCCCATCATGAACCTCTTCAAAAAATTCCTTTTCCCCCCTAATATTGGATTAAAATGTCCTATTAATCGCTTATGTTTCACTTCTTCGCATAACTCCTTTATAAGTTCTAGTGGATAACCTCTTACTGTAAACATTTTGGTTAATTTATCACATTCGTCATAGGGGAAAAATGAAACCACATCAATCTGCAGAGTTTCACATTACCAGAACTGAAAATATGATCATTCTTTCATAATTAAAGTTGATAGAATACAGTATATTTTCACAGAATACTAATCAAGTAAGAAGCACATGCCATAGGGACTGTACAGCTGACATCACAGTAGACAAATACGGCACTGACACAGGTTTCTGTCTAGTTTAACTGCACAAACAGAAAAGCTTGTTTTACACATCCTTTTATGAAAAAAATTCACATTTGTGTCAGTACCTCAGTAAGCAAGCATGGGAAAATGCTGGGTGAGATGGGTGATTCTAAAGTAGCAAAAAGGAAAGAAAAATATGTTTCGTATACTACATGTCTAGTTGATATAATTACTCACATTGGATGAGTTAGTACAAATCCTTCAGTGTTGTCTGAGACAAGGGAGATGATTTTTAGAGGTGGGTGTTTTTAACCTTCTTTAAAAAGAGAACATATTAGAAACCTGTTTGTTAAGCATGGATCTGAAGTGATTATGAAGATTCTTAAGGAAAGATTGGCCAAGGTCATAAGTAGTTTTCAGACAAGTGAAGTGAAGGGACACTGTTTCTTTCATTGTCTAAGAATATTATAGGATATTTTTGACCAGGGAAAGAAATGTTAAGCATGAACTGGGGATGCACATAGGGTATGCATGTTGGAACAAGGGGTTGCATTTTGATTAATGTAAGGTTGGGTAGGTTCTTCTTTGTGGATGCATTTATTAGGTTTTGGCATATACATACATAAGTATACACACACACACACACACACACACACACACACACACACACATATATATGGTAGTAAAAGAAATACTAAAAGCTGTGGCATATGCAGGTGATTTCAGTGAAATGGTTAAAACTCAAAAGGATGGGATGAAAGGGACTGTAAGTGATACATTAAGAAAAATAAAGGGAATGATACAGGTTTATATATAGGATTATGTAGGAGGGCTATGTAGTAGGAAAAAAAAAAAAAAAATATATATATATATATATATATATATATATATATATATATATATATATACACACACACACACACACACACACACACACACACATACAGTACATATAACATATACAGCAGACTCCCTCTTATCCAGCCTCTCTTTAACCAACCCTAAAATTTCTGGCATAGCCCTAGCAAAAGAAAACAGAGAAGAACAGCACTTCTGCCTCCTCTAGGCTAAAGAATGACAGACGTTTGAGTTTTAGACTTCATATTCTTTAGAAAATGCATGCTAACATAAATCCTTTTACTCTACCTGATTTATTACCTATACATGCTATTTTGTATTCTTTTTCTGATTAACCAGCCATTCATTTATCCAGCTTAAGGTCCAGTCCGCATTTTAGTTTCTAAATGTTTGTTTCTGATAAGTATTAATTTATGTGAATAAAATTTGGAAGTCTGTTACCTCTGGGTATGAAGAGTTGATTTAACACTACATTGTATGGACTATTCTAGCTGTTGCAAGAAACGTTGTTACTCAGTTTGAAGAATTTCTAAAGCTTCTGGAAGAAGTAATTAATCAACAGAGACTAGTAAATTGAGAAGACACTAGAGATGCACTGATTCCAGCCCATTATTTAAAGTTAGTAATAATTCAATTTTAAGTTAATGTAAATGTTAAAAAGAAAACATCAGAAAATTCTCAGGCACTTTGTAAATATGTACAAAGTTGTGGTACATATTTTACTAATTAAAGAAACAAAATTGTGGTTAATGCAAATATTTACATTTTATCTAATGTAAACTTTAAATAATATATTATTAATTTGTGATGTCTTTGTTATGACAATATAAACAACCAACAAAAAATTGGGGCTGGGAAATAAAATTGGAAGTGAGGTTAATACAGACTGTCTTTAAAATGTTATGGGACTTGAAATTAAATCCAGCAAACCAGTCTACAATGCATAATGTGGTGAATACAGGTCTGTTGGGTACAGTAAACACAGCATTTTTTTAAACACTATTTTTTATAAAGAAGTTTATAGAGATCTTCAAGAAGGGGTGAGACTCACTGAAAGGAGAAGAAGATAATGTGCAAGTGATACTGAGGGACAGATGACGGACGTAGATTAAGGTATGGAAAACAAGAACTAGACAAGTGAGAGGACACAGCAGGAAAAGGGTATGAAACAGTGATGGCACAGTGTTTCTAAGTATCACTGTTGCAATGAACAACATAGAAAAAGTACAGTTTTGTACCTACCATAAATGTAGATGTCCGAACTGGATAGCATCTGCAGTCATAACAACCGTCATCTCTGTTGGAAAGCATCCTCAGTGTTTCTTGCCCCAGATGCCAGTTGCCCTCGGCTAAATTTTGGGTAAATGCCAATGTTTCCAAAAAGATAGAAGGCAAACACAAAATAAGCATGTATGTACATATATACAAACAAATACACCATAAGAGACTGCTAGCTATTAGGAGGTAAATAGACATCTACATTTATGGTAGGTACAAAACTGTACTATGTCCTTCATGGATGCATCTGCAGTCGAATACCATAGCCAACTAGGGAGGAGGAAGAATAGATTATGGTGTGGTTAGGATTGCAGTACAGCAGTGGCAAACCCTGCTCGGGATCCGAATACAGAAATTATAATGCTTGGCAAATGTATGCACGGAGGTCCAAGTAGGTAGAATGAGGCCTTATGTTCTGTGGAATTGGTTTTCCATGAAAGCTATCCATTTGGAGATTGTCTGTTTCCTTCCCTTCCTGTTGAACAGCTGGTCAGTTTTGTTCTGTCCAGGTAGCAGCATAGCTGTCTATGTACATCAAGGTATGCAGCATTCTTTCCCCTGTTTTGTGGGTTTGGGAAGAAGGTAGGTAGGTGGATTGCCTGGTTTAAAGACACTCTGGATACCACCTTAGGCATAAATGTAGGATTAGTCCTCATGGACACTCTATCTTGGTGGAAGACTAGGAAGGGTTGTACTGCCATTAGGGCCTGAAGTTCAGAAACCCTTCTTGCTGAGGTTGCCAGTAGGAAAGCAGTTTTCCACGATAGATGCTGCAGGTCTGCTGTTGCTGCTGGTTCGTCAACTTTTCCAGCACAAAGTTCAAATCCCAAGCTGGCAATGGTGGTTTCCTAGGAGGTTTTACATTCTTGATCCCTCTGAGGAACTGCCTGAGTAAAGGATGTGAAAAGACAGGTGGATCAAAGCTGTATTCTGCTGAAATAGCTGATGCATGTATCTTGATGGAGGAATAGGACAGGCCTGTATGTAGAAGCTCTGCCAAATACTCCAGAATGTTAGCAATGTCTATATTGGACACATCTTTTCCCAAATGACAAACCTTTTCCATTTTCCTGCATAGTTCCTTCTTGTTGAAGGTCTGCGGGCTTCAAGGATAATGTCTTTAACCCTTTGGGAAAGCTCTGGATTAGTTGCTGCTATGTGATGTTCCATGCAGTCAGTTGCAAAGATTTTTGGATGCATGATGCTGTAGTTGTTCTGGGTTAACATCAAAGGCATCAGGGGTATTGGCCATATTTTGTCCCGAGACATGCTCCTCAGCAATGGGTACCAGTGTTGTCTTGGCCAGTTTGGAGCTATCAGTAATACCTTGTGTATCAAGGGAAGAGGTGGGATGCTGTCAGACCTTTCCAGCTGAAGGAGAGTCCACTTTCCATGCAAGTGGGTGGTTTTGAGCTGGTGATTGAGACATTTCTTTGAGATGGCCTTGAAGATGTCTGGGTGTAGCATCCATGAGCATCGAGGTGGTTCTGCTTAACATGTCTGCTAGAGTATTCTCCAAAGTCATTCTGCATACCCTGTTTGTTGATGTACCACATGACTGTGGTGTTGTCTGTCCTTATCATCAAATGTCCTGCTTTGAGGAATGGTCTGAATTTTTGGATTGCCAGCTTTACTGCCAGCATTTCTTTTAGGTTGATGTGCAAATGGAGCTGGTCCTGTGTCCACAATCCTCAGCATGTGAGCCCCCATCCTAGGTCTGGCGTGAGGCGCCTGTTGTGATGGTTTGGCTTGCTTGATAGTTGTGGAAGGGTAGGCCTGGATTTGACTGGCATTCTTGAGCCCACCATAGGAACTCCTGTTTTAGGCATGGGATTAGAGGAATTTCTGCTTCTAGGCTGTGCCTGTGTTGGGACCATAAATTCTTTAGGTACCACTGTAGTTTTCTCATATGTAGTCTGGCATGTGGAACCAAGATTATGCAGGATGCCATGAAGCCCAAGGCCTGTAGAACTTTTCTTTTGTTTTTCTGCAGTTAGGAATGCCATTTGTTTTACTGTGTCCAATTCAGCAAGAATGTCCTTGTTTGGGATGGTATCAGCCTTGACGTATGGATAAATTTGGATTCCCTGTAGTCTGCAGTGTTACTGATGCCAGGCATTTTGTGAATACTCTGGGCGCAGTAGATAAGCCAAAGGGCAATGCTGAGAATTGATAGTGCTCTGATCCTGCAAGAAATCTGAGGTATCTTCGCAGGTATGCCTCCTTGAGATCTAGAGTTACCAGCCAGCACTCCTTGCCCAGCATGGGAAGAAGTTGCTGGAGGGTCAGCATTTTGGACAATGATGTATGTATTTAAGATGGACAGGTCTCCAGCTTTTTCCTTTCTTGGAACTAGGAATAGTCTGGAGTAGAATCCTTTGCCTTGTTCTGTTATTGGCACTTTTCCACAGCTCTCATCTTTGTTAGTTGCATTATCTGCTGGAGCTTCTGTTTTTGATTTGGGCAGGTTTGGCATTTGACTGGTAAAGTGTGGAAGTGGAACTTGGTCTATGGTTTGCAGAATCCACTTGTCTTTTGTGATATAGTGCCAGTTTTTTTTCCACCTAATGGTGCTGCTATTTGTTCCTGGTAGGCGGAGTTAGAATCAAGTCACTGTGAGTGGCAGTGGCTGTGTCTGTGCCTCTGTTATTACCTTGCCACTGTCGTCCTCTGTAGGCACCCCTCTGGATTGATTTCTGCCTCTGGGACGTCTATTCCTGCCCCTTTGGGATCTTGTGGACGCAGGCCAGTTCCTGCTAAACCTTGGGGTTGAACCTGCAAGAAATCTTTAACCGTTTGTACAGATTTTGCCTTTTCTTCCATTTTCTTCATTACCTGCTGGGCGTACCAAACAAACTGGCCTTATCCATAGGTGCATCTAATTAACATGATCCGTAAGACCTGTTCCTTCAGCCATGCATGTCTTCTTATCACTGTGCCAGTCATGGCTGATCTAAATGAAGCCTCCAGTGCATCATAGCAACCTGTTGTATGTTATTTACCATTTCTAATATATATTTCTTATCTATAGAGTCATCAGAGGACAGCTTTTTAGTTAGCTGATCAAGCATAAACTCTTGGTATTGTATCATGTGAAACTGACAATTTAATGCTCTAGCTGAGAGAGTAGCGGAGGTGTAAACCTTTTTGCCCCATCTGTCTAAAGACCTGGCTTCCCTTTGAGAAGGAATAGGGGGCTGCTGCCTTAGGCCCCTGGGATATGGTTTTGGGGTCTGCAAGTGGGGCCTTGTATAAGTGGTGATGAGTGTCTGGAACCCTGTAAAATCTGTCTGGTTTGACAGGGGCTGGAAGTAAGGAATCTGGTGCAGTGCAGACATCATTAAATGCATCGTCCACAACAGAGAGGACAGGGGGTATAGCTAAAGGCCTGTGTTGTAAAGTCCTAAGTCTTTTTCTGGAATCGGAGAAATCCTGTTCCTGCCATTGGAATTGTTCTTGGCATGTAAGAAGGAGAATTATTCTGGTGGAGAAGCAGCTGGAATGGATTCTTCAGCATCTGAGTCTTCATAATTGGAGAAATGAGCCTCTGGCTGGTCTGTAATATCAGAGTCCTCAATCATCAATATCAAATCCTCTGCCAGAGTAAGCATTTGAACTAGAAGTGGGCCTAGTAGAGGGGCTTAACAGGCACTGATTTAGTAGATTTGGCTGCTTTAGGGGTAGAGACATCAAAGGGATGGTGTCTGATAACTCACTAGTAACCACTGTAGGTAAGATTGCAGGAGCCTCAGTAGTAGTCATTGATTCAGCTGTGCCGGTTGAATGAGCACAGGCTGAACAGGCTGCTTATGACTGCAGATGCATCCATGAAGGACATCCAAGCAGTATTAAAGACATGATAAATGAAGTGCGCTTTCAAGTCTGTATGAGGAATGTGAATTGTATGCCTATTCATGAGAGGACTCCAGTAAAGGCTACTCTCAAATAAAACACTGTGATGATAGACATTGCAATAAGTATGATGGTTTATATTAGGAAAACATATTTCTCATCTATTTTAATGTTCTTTTATTACGGATTTTTGATCCCTTATTGCTGACTGACAGAAAATGAACTGGTTGAAACATGCTGGGAATAAATATGTGGTGTAAGGGATGTGGAATATAATTTGGGGCACTACTTTTGGAAGTGATAACTGGGTCTTTACACTGGCATATATTACACACACAGCTGACATAACACCAGAGGAAGTCTTTTGGAATCAGGCCCAATGGCTACTAAATTTTCATTTATTTTTTCTACTTACAACCTGGTTTACAAATATTTTGCTATCCCCTAATGATTACAAGATTCAGAAACTACAGGAAAAGATGATATTGTTGGCCGAAGGGAAAATGTAGTGAGGAAGTTATGTTAGTTTAGGAATGGATTATTTTTCAGTTAATTATTTTTTTATGTATTTGCATCCGAGTTTACGTTAACTGTTAATACATTCTTATTAAAAAATTCACAGCATTGTATATTTCATCAGCTATGCAAAATACAATACTTTTTACGAATATATACCTTTATGGTTGCTAACTTAGTGCGTCTTTCAGAAGCTGAATATCATCATCATGGAGCAGAACTGTGTGATCATTCTGCAGTTTACTTCAAAAGGAAAAACGGATTTTTTTTGTGTATGAAAATATCTTTCATGACCGAGGAATGCACTGCTGTCCTTTGTACTTCTTGGTGTCTGAAACAGTTATTTTGGTGCTGGTACATCTGTCTAACAATCAAGGAGTGCATTTCACCAGAGCTACTACTGTTCTTTTTGCTCTGTTTTTTTGTAACTATTACTTGGACTGCTAGAATCCTACATGGCAGGAGAAACTACATCAAGATGCTTGGATAATAAGCTTGTGGTTTCACGCATCAACCATAACTACTTGGACACAACTAAAGAAGCAGTTCAAAGTTATTCTGTAACTACATTATCACATATAGAAATCTGATTGTCCTTTCTCTGTGTAACCAAAATGCTGTTCTTTGCGAAATTAGTTTTTTTAATAAAGGGGTTTTCGTTTGGCAAAGACTGAGGTTGATGTCTTATTAGAGAGACCGAGAAAAAGAAAGAGAGAGAGGGGGACACACTGTTTAGCCATAAACTGTCGTAGTGTAATGTTGGCTAACTCAGTCAGTAACTGAGGTCTTTGCATCAAATAAGCAGTCTGACTGGTGACAGCATACTATGGGAGTGAAATCATTAGCTGTTTTTGGCAATTCTTTCAAGATCTGTGTTTAAGAAATGTCTTCCTCATAAGGGTCTTAAACAAGTGTGTGCAACTTTACAGACTTTAAAGAAAGCCAAACACTCATGCCTTGTTGAAGGTCACAAATAGCTGTTATGTGCACTTTAAAAAAATCTGCCAAGTCTTTGATCAAAAATGTCACATAAATATTATAGTGGGGTCTACTAAAATGCCAGAGTCCCAGTTTGAAGTGACTTGTATCTCATATATCTGGCTACTCACGCTCAAATTCAAATGCATGTTCAGGTGAGATGCTGCAGCACCTCACTCAAATTATGTAGCCGAGTTCAAGAAAGCTAAGTCCAGCAAACATGGGGGGAGAGTTGGAGGGAGTGGGGGTGCAGGTCAGGGCTTCACACAGTCATGGGAAGATTTAGGTTTGGGAAGTGGGACTTAAATTAGGGTTTGGGTGGGGAATTTAGTCTTACAGAGCAGGAAAAGAGTTTTACATTTAGGTAGCAGGGCGTTTAGGGTTAGAGTGCAAACACTAAGTTTACTGATCGAGAAGAGAGTTTTAGGTTTAAGGAGTGATCAGGGACTTTAGCGGTTCACAGGCTTATACTAGGCAAGCGACCACAGGGTTTTTTTTATACGCCTAGCCATGCAATCCAAACATATCCGACAAGTTTAATAACTACAGGATTATTCTAAGGGGTATATATGGGCGGGGGGGCTTGGTGGTGAAGCATTTACAGGGGCATCCTCTGTCAATTAGGAAAGCAGGTGCCTGGCCAGAGGCAAATATTTGATTCTCCATCCACTAGTCCAAATTACACTTGAATAGGGTTAATGAAGAACTCTTCACATGGATGGGAAGCCTGTTCCAGAGACATGGTATTCTCTGAGACACATACTTATGCTTCCAACAGGACCTATTTATGTCACAAGCAAGAAACAGAAACAGCTCCTCGTGGTCCTGCAGAGTGGTGCTAGCAGCAGAGAACTGAGAAAAGCAACTACTTTCCTGATCTAAGTATTTTTTTGCTGTTTTTACCTGAGAGACCTTCTTTTTCTTACTTTGAACAAGTTTAAACTGCTTTATTACCTGTTTTTTGCATTGTACATTATCTGCACTTAAGTTACATTTGGTCGAAAGTTTGTTTGTTAAATTTAACTGTTGAGGCTGTCCACTAAAGTGAGCTAGCCTGTGTAAGTGATTTATCACTGTTTTTCCTGCATTTCTGTGTACTTTTTAACCCAAAAAACAAAAAAAAATCCTTGTTTTCCCGCCTTTTCTCGACTAGTTTAGACCAGTATACAGACTTTGCTGTATTCTGGACTGTGGTGTAGTTCCTGTGTTGTCCATTGCCTTACTTGGATAGAAGGAAGTTTCTTTGCTCACCAGTGGGTGTGGGGAGCCTTGAGCAGCCTATCTGTCCCTGAAGGAGAGACCTCAGCACAAGAGCTTGTAGTAATTGGTCGTTTTGGACCATTTCCAGCTCATTTGAAGTTCCCCATTTAAAATCTGCCTCTGAGCGTTTTTTCTGGCTATACTACTCAGAAACAGCTCCTCGTGGTCCTGCAGAGTGGTGCTAGCAGCAGGGAACTGAGAAAAGCGACTACTTTCCTGAGCTAAGTATTTTTTTGCTGTTTTTACTGAGAGACCTTCTTTTTCTTACTTTGAACAAGTTTAAACTGCTTTATTACCTGTATTTTGCATTGTACATTATCTACACTTAAGTTACATTTGGTCGAAAGTTTGTTTGTTAAATTTAACTGTGGAGGCTGCCCACTAAAGTGCACTAGCCTGTGTAAGTGATTTATCACTGTTTTTCCTGTATTTCTGTGTACTTTTTAACCCAAAAAACAAAAAAATCCTTGTTTTCCCGCCTTTTCTCGACTAGTTTAGACCAGTATACAGGTTTTGCTGTATTCTGGACTGTGGTATAGTTCCTGTGTTGTCCATTGCCTTACTTGGATAGAAGGAAGTTTCTTTGCTCACCAGTGGGAGTGGGGAGCCTTGAGCAGCCTATCTGTCCCTGAAGGAGTGACCTCAGCACAAGAGCTTGTAGTAATTGGTCGTTTTGGACCATTTCCAGCTCTTTTGAAGTTCCCTGTTTAAAATCCGCCTTTGAGCGTTTTTTCTGGCTATACTACTCAGAAACAGCTCCTCTTGGTCCCGCAGAGTGGTGCTAGCAGCAGAGAACTGAGAAAAGCGACTACTTTCCTGATCTAGGTATTTTTTTGCTGTTTTTACCTGAGAGACCTTCTTTTTCTTACTTTGAACAAGTTTAAACTGCTTTATTACCTGTTTTTTGCATTGTACATTATCTGCACTTAAGTTACATTTGGTCAAAAGTTTGTTTGTTAAATTTAACTGTTGAGGCTGCCCACTAAAGTGCGCTAGCCTGTGTAAGTGATTTATCACTGTTTTTCATGCATTTATGTGTACTTTTTAACCCAAAAAACAAAACAAAAACAAAAAATTATCCTTGCTTTCCCGCCTTTTCTCGACTAGTTTAGACCAGTATACAGGCTTTGCTGTATTCTGGACTGTGGTGTAGTTCCTGTGTTGTCCATTGCCTTACTTGGATAGAAGGAATTTTCTTTGCTCACCAGTGGGAGTAGGGAGCCTTGAGCAGCCTATCTGTCCCTGAAGGAGTGACCTCAGCACAAGAGCTTGTAGTAATTGGTCGTTTTGGACCATTTCCAGCTCTTTTGAAGTTCTCTGTTTAAAATCCGCCTCTGAGCGTTTTTCTGGCTATACTACTCAGAAACAGCTCCTCGTGGTCCTGCAGAGTGGTGCTAGCAGCAGAGAACTGAGAAAAGCGACTACTTTCCTGATCTAAGTATTTTTTTGCTGTTTTACCTGAGAGACCTTCTTTTTCTTACTTTGAACAAGTTTAAACTGCTTTATTACCTGTTTTTTGCATTGTACATTATCTGCACTTAAGTTACATTTGGTCGAAAGTTTGTTTGTTAAATTTAACTGTTGAGGCTGCCCACTAAAGTGCGCTAGCCTGTGTAAGTGATTTATTACTGTTTTTCCTGCATTTCTGTGTACTTTTTAACCCAAAAAACAAAACAAAAAAAAAATATCCTTGTTTTCCCGCCTTTTCTCGACTAGTTTAGACCAGTATACAGGCTTTGCTGTATTCTGGACTGTGGTGTAGTTCCTGTGTTGTCCATTGCCTTACTTGGATAGAGGGAAGTTTCTTTGCTCACCAGTGGGAGTGGGGAGCGTTGAGCAACCTATCTGTCCCTGAACGAGTTACCTCAGCACAAGAGCTTGTAGTAATTGGTCGTTTTGGACTATTTCCAGCTCTTTTGAAGTTCCCTGTTTAAAATCCGCGTTTGCGTGGCTTTGCGCAATTGTGCGCATAGCGCTGCGCCAGTTAAACAGGCTTAAACTATTTCTGGCTCTGCCAAGTCTGCACTTCAGTTTTTCCATTAAGAAAGCTCTACTTTCAACAAAATCAGTCTATTCACTATATTGTAAGCCTAGCACTTGCCCCTAAAACCTTTCTTTCAAGTGAAGCACCCATAAACTAATGTAAGCACTACATCCACCTACATCCTGTGTTAATACCCACTTCCCTTCAAAGTCCTCTCTCGGACCCAGTTTCACATCACCCCCTTATACTATTCTGGCATGTCGAGGGGTATATTACTGACGTCCTCTCCAGTTCAGCTGGTTAATCTGGGAATCCTGAGACAATGTTACAACTGTCTCATGTACACAGACAACCCTCTCCTCCTCCCAACAAACACAAACACATGTGAGAGATGCGACTATATAGCCAAACTGGAGGCTGAACTCTCTCAACACAGGACTAGCAAGACCAGACATGAGGAGAAGGTAACCACACATACAACAAACCCAGTCTCACATAAACAAACCACAACTGTAAACCAAACGCATAAAAACACAAAGACATACTCGGAGGCTCTAATAAAAAACTTACCAAAACAATAGAGGCCCCCAAAGCAGACACCCAAGAAAACACCAACTCAAAACACTGCACATGCAACACATAGTACACAAAGTCAGTGTGCCAAACAATCACAGCCCTTAAGGCGAAACACCATGCCTGATAAACTAATAATAGGTGACTCTGTAGTTAGACACACTGACGTCCCACTTACCAGGCTGAACAAAGAGAGGGTAACGGTGAGCTGCCTGTCGGGTGCTAGGATCCGCCACATAACACAAGCACTCAGGTCACTCCAAAGCAAGTACAAATATAACTCCGTCATTGTCCATGCTGGCGTGAATGACCTGAGACGTACCTCCTTGGACTACATGAAGAGAGACATAGAGGAGCTCTCTGATTATGTATCCCAGGCTGGTATGACCCTGACCCTGAGTAGCATCTTGCCCTCACCAAGGATGATGCCGCAATACAAAGACAAGATGATCAGCTTTAATAATTGGCTCAATTACTGCTGTCATTCTAGGGGGATCCAATGTCTGTCTGCTTGGGATGACATGCTGGACAAGCCACGCTGCTTCGCAAGGGACGGCTTGCACCTGTCGCCACTGGGCTTCCAGATATTGGCTAAGGCTCTTGCCACCCCCATAGTGCCTTTTTTAGGCAAGGCTCAAAAGACAAACCCACCACCTTAGAAAACAATAAAGGAAAAAAACTAAGGGTAATGCTGCTCAACGCCAGAAGTCTAAATCTCAAGAAGCAGGCTCTCGAAGCACTCCTCAGCATGGAGAGCATCGATGTCTGTGCAGTAACTGAAACCTGGTTCAAGGCACCTGAGAGCTCCCCAGCCCTACCAGGTTATACCTCGTATCATGCATTTCGGCCCCAAAACTTGGGCCGAACCATAAAAGGAGGGGGAGTGTCCATATTCATTAAAGACACCCACACCTCCAGGTTAGTGACAACGCACGAAGCATCGGAGACCATCCGTGTGCAACTAACCGTAGGCAAAACTGCTATACAACTTGTAGCATGCTACAGACCACCCTCTCAATCTCAGGAACTCCATTCAGCCTTCCTGAAGACACTTGAGGATATGAATGTCTCACCAAATACCATCATATTGGGCTTTCAACTACCCAAACATAGACTGGGTGCATTATTCAAGCCCCAACACCCTAGCCCAAAGGTTCTTGGAATTCATCAACTCAAATGCGATGGAACAACTAGCCACCTCCCCCACAAGGGGAAATAATATACATGACCTTATCATCACAAACATGGGGACAAAATGCTCAACACCGGAAGTATACCCCTCACTAGTGAGATCAGACCACAAACTAATAACCCTAGATATTCATATCCCAACTCCACCCCCAGCACAAAAGACTACAGTGAGAAACTTCTCAAAAGCCGACTTTACACTCCTTAGGACTGAAATGGTATCCTTCAAGCCCCCTGGGCCAGTGGAAACCACATCCCACACTGCTGAATCCTTCACAAATGCTTTCTACGGACATCTCCAAGAATGCATGGATCATGCAATCCCAAATAAAACCAAGACCCTCTCTACCAAAGGCAGGCGTCCTATCTGGTGGACCCCAGCCATAAACAAACTTTATAACAAGAGAAGGAAGCTACTGCAAGACAGAGCAAAATACCGTAAAGGGAAGGCATCTCTGATCAGCACTAGCAAAAAACTATGTTCGCTCATAAAATCATCAAAGGCCAACTTTGAGAGAAAAATCGCTAAGGACACTAAAGATAACCACAAGGCCTTCTTCAGTTATGTTAGAAACCTGGGCAGAAACCCTCAGATATGCTCAGAGTTAGTTCATAACGGCAAAAAATACACTGAACCCACAGATATTGCCAACATACTGGCAGACCGGTTCAGGGCAAATTTCTCCCCTCCCTCTTCCCCCAAAAGATGAAATAATTATCTCAGCTGAATGCAACCTCTCTGACATCTCAGATGTCCAGGTGAGAGCTGCTCTCAGCAAAGCTAAAAATACAGCATCCATGGAACCAGACGGTGTCCCGGGTTGCGTGCGACGTGAACTCCTAGAGAAGCTAAACCCGCACATAAGAACGCTGTTTAATCTTAGCCTCTCTACAGGATACATCCATGAACACTGACGTACAGCAACAGTGGTCCCACTCCACAAAGGTGGCACCTCTACAGACCCTGGAAACTACCGCCCCATAAGCCTGACCAGCCTGGTCTGCAAAGCTATGGAAAGGATCATTATGGAACTCATAAACAAAGACATCGGGGACCTACAAACAATTGATGTAAAAGGCAGATCCTGCCTTTTAAACCTGGTGGACTTTTATGAAACAGTCACTAGGGCCATCGATGAAGGCAAAGCAGTTCATACAGCCTACCTGGATCTGGCAAAAGCCTTCGACACAATACCACACTCTGGCATCATAGACAAGCTCAACAGCTTAAATGTAAACCCGTTTGTCACAAGATGGGTTGCAAACTGGCTAAAGGACAGAACCCACACAGTCAGAACAGCTGGAGCTATGTCAGACTCTAAGCCAGTCACAAGTGGAGTCCCACAGGGCTCTATCTTGGGACCCCTCTTGTTCGGCATTTATTTCTCAGATGTGCAGGCAAACATAGGGGGGTTGTGGCTGACAAAGTTCGCAGATGACTGCAAACTAGGTGCCATAGTCGATACACCAGCTGACACATGCATCCTTCAGAAGGGCCTCACAGAAACAGACAACTGGTGCCAGAGTCATGGCCTTAAACTAAATGCCAAAAAATGTATAGTCATCCCCTTTGGAAAAAACAAGGTACCCATAAATTACCACATAGGTGGTAATCCATTAAGTACGGAAAAAGTAATCAGAGACCTGGGGACCCAAGTTGACAGTGACCTCTCAATTGACACCCACGTCGCCAAAGTGGTTAGAAAGACCTTCTACCTTGCCCACCTTATCATGAAGGGATTCACATCCAGATCAAAGGATGTCATTGTACCCTTATATTCCTCCCTTTTCAGGCTTATGATTGAGTACAATGCCCCATTTGGTATGTACCTCACCCGGCACCTGCAGCAGCTGGAGAGACCTCAAAAGTACCGTACCAAGAGGATCAAGGGTGTTCAGCATATGTCATATGCTGCCAGACTAAAAAAACTCCAGCTCTATTCAGTAGCATACCGTCTGCTCAGAGATGATCTGTGCCTGACGTACAAGACCATGTCCAATTTGGAATTAATGGACTTGCTCCACCTCAAAAAATCCAAATCCATCAGAGCCACGAGAGCTAAAGATCTAAACCTCAGTACAAATATGAATAAGACATGCTGGAGGGACAGATTCATAACCCAGAGGTTTCCCGCACTCTGGTACAGGATACCAGTCCATGTTAGGCAGAGCCCCTCACTGACTCTCTTCAAGAGAAATCTTGACGAATGGATGGGTGATCGTAGGTTTACCCCGGGGGTCATCTCTGTGTCATTGCTAGACAGAGGCACAGTAAACTAAATTTAATTTGTACACTTTTGTATCATTACATTGGGGTGGCGAAAGCCACATACACTTTGGCTAGGCTTATAAATGCCCTAGGGCAGATAGCCTAGTACTATACTATGAAACTATGAAGGTTTAAATCCCCACATTGGGTAATTCTGATGCCATTTATATTTGCAGATATGGAGAAGGCCCATCAGAGCAGGATTCAAGTATATGCTGTATTCCAGGCATAGATCACTCCTCAACAGTCTGTAGGTGATGGACTACAGGGAAAGGGCTGCCAGGTGATCAGAGTAGATTACGTTTTTAAGCCCTGTATCCTTTTTGTGAGGAGCCTCTATGGACGTTCCTACTGTTGCATATGCCTGGTGAGGTGCATACCAAATGAGGTACTGTACTCTTTAATCGGTCTAAATGAGTGACGAATACAGTGGAAGGACTTCCTAGGTCCTAGATCTCATACCCTTACTTATAAGTTGTGTGATACAGAATTATTTCCTTACTACTCTAGACACATGACTGTCAAAGGCCAGGTTATTGTCTACATGCATCCAGAAATCCCTGACTACTGTTATCTAATCTTACTTGTGTGTTTCCAGGGAATGCCGACTTCCCAAAGGATACTTTTATACATTTTTCTGGCACAGAGTTTTAGACTATGGCTCTGCCACCACTTGCTTGTTAAGTCAACCATTTTTGAAGGATACTGGTATCCAGGTGGGGGATTCTATGACTGCACCTAGTTTGCAACTGTCTGCAGTCTTGGTCAGCCACAGGTTCTTGTCACTGACCTTAACTTCAGAGATGTAGATGCTAAAAAGGAGTAGACCTACCACAGAGCCCTGAGGGACTCCTGTAGTGACAGGCTTAACTGTGGTGGTGCACTCCCCTACCCTAACTTTTTGGGTCCTTTCAGAGCCACCACACTATTCACGGGATGACACAATGAATTATACCCAATTCCATGAGTTTCCCTATACTTCTCGAGTGGTGTAGCACATCAAATGCCTTGGCCAGGTCAAGTTAGCACAAAGTACAGCTGTGTACACTTACCATAAATGTAGATGTTCGAGTGTATTCACTGTTGCAGTCATCACATTTGGGTTATCTGTCTGCAGGTAGCCCTCAGTCGGCCAGAATACCAGAGTCTTGGGATTTCTGCATTGGATGCTGTCGCTTCTTCCATGACGTCAGGTCGTCAGGGGTATAAAACATGCAGTCAACGCCATTACATCAGTTTTTCTTGCCCCAGATGTTAGGAGCCTCCACAATAAGAAGCAATTACATGGTGTGGAACACCCCCAGTAGAAAGTAAATACCAATGTTATAAGATATGGCCAAACAAAAAAGAATAGGCAGAAGTATAGAGACACCAGGGGACTTGAGGGAGGGTAACCAGGAATGCAACAGTGAATACACTCGAACATCTACATTTATGGTAAGTGTACAAAACTGTACTATGTTCTCTTTGTTTCATTGTTGCAGTCATCACATTTGGGTTGATTCCGAAAGCTGAGGATGGGTGGAGGCAGTTAAGAAGCATTAGGCCCTGTAAGACTGCTGTGGCAAATCCAGCTCTGGATTTAGAAAAGATAGGTAAGTGTTAATACTTGGTGAAGGTGTGTACAGAGCTCCAGGTTGAAGCCTCCAGGATGTCCCTGGTAGGGACTCCCCTGAGAAATGCTATATAGGTTGATGTATCCCTAGTGGAATGTGTTCTGATCCCCTATGGGGTAGGTTTCCCACGGTGTTTGTAGCAGAAATGGATGCAGTGTGTTATCCATTTAGAAATGGTTTGCTTTGAAATGACCTTGCCCTCTGCCCCTGTAGCAAAGCTGACTAGCAGCTCGTCCGATTTTCTGAAAGGTTTAGTCCTGTCCAGATAGAGCCTAAGCTGCCTGTGCGTGTCCTGGGAGTGCAGGACCCTTTCCCCTTTATTCTGAGGATTAGGGAAAAAAGTTGGCAAATGAATAGATTGGTTTAAAGCCACACTCGACACCACCTTGGGCATAAATGATGGGTTAGTCCTGAGGGAAACCCTGTCCGCATGGAAAATAATGAAGGGTTCTATGGCCATAAGGGTCTACAATTCAGACACTCTTCTTGCTGAAATGATGGCTAGAAGTAAAGCTGTTTTCCAGGAGAGGAATTTTAACTCTGCTGAAGCAACAGGTTCAAAGGATGGAAGCATACGTTTTTTCCAATACAAAGTTAAGGTCCCAGGCTGGAGTGGGAGCTCTCCTGGGGATGTTAAATTTTTGGCTCCTCTCAGGAACTGTTTGACCAGAGGATGAGAGAAGAGAGGTGGGCTCAGTATTATAATGAGCTGAGATGGCAGAGGCATGAATCTTAACTGAAGTGACGGATAGGCCTTTGTGGAGCATTTCTGCTAAGTAATCTAGTATATTAGGTAAGCTGGGCACGGTTGTGTCCATTCCCTGAGACTGGCTCCAAGAACAGTATCTTTTCCACTTTTCTGAATAGAATCTTCTAGTACTAGGCCTCCATGCCTCAAAGATGACATCCAGTACCTGTTTACTGAGGGATGCTAGTGCTGAGTTCAGGAGATGAGCCAGCCTACTAGGTTCAGGGTTTGTAGCTGAGGATGCAAAATCTGTCCCTCCTGCTGGGACAGCAGGGAGGGGGTCTGAGGCAGGTGCCATGGTGGCAGTGCTGTCAGACTGCGTAAAAGTGGGCACCAGTGCTGGCGTGGCCAGTCTGGTGCAATCAGGATTGTCCTTGGCTTGTCCTGTTTGATCTTTAGTAGAACCTTTGAGAGGAGGGGCAGAGGGGGAAAGGCATAGATCGAGAGGTTTTCCCATGTAAAAGACAGGGCATCTACTTTGCATGCTTGGCTGTGGGAAGTTCTGGTACAATATTTGCTCAACTGATAGTTCTGAGGGGAAGCAAAGAGGTCCACCTCTGGTGCCCCCCACCTGTGGAAAAGAAGCTTGAATGGTTTGGGTTCCAGTTTCCACTCATGTGGGTCGATTAGATTTCTGTTTAAGTAATCTGCCAGTGAATTTAGTTTGCATGGCAGGGATTGAGCTTGCAGGTGCACTTGATTGCTCAAGGCTGTGTTCCACAAAGCCATGGCTAACTTGCAGAGTGGGTAGGAATGGGTTCCCCCCTGCTTGTTTATGTACCATTTAACTGTGGTGTTGTCTGTCCTTATCAATAGTTGCCCTGGAAGAATAAGGCATTTGAAGGCTGTCAGAGCATTCTGTACAGCTAACATTTCTTTTTGATTGATATGCAGGTGCATTTGCTTTGGGCTCCATTTGCCTTGAATGCATTGCCCTGCCATGTGAGCCCCCCCATGCATAGTCTGATGCATCTGTTGTTAGGGTTTGGGTGGCAGGGGTTGAGTGAAAGGACGCTCTTTGTTGTGGTAGCAGGCCTCTGCCCACCAAAGAAACTCTGCCTTTAGGCAAGGAATGATAGGAATCATTGTTTCCAGGTCCTGAGAATGTTGACACCAGAGACTTTTTAAGTACCGCTGAAGTTTCCTCATATGCAATCTTGCATATGGAATTAGTAGAATGCAAGAGGCCATGAACTCTAGGGCTTGCATCATTTTTCTTGTCGATAGCTGGGTTTTGGTGGCCAGTAGATTGAAGCAGTTTGTCAAAATAAATGTGCTTTTTTGGAGTGAGGAATGCCATCTGGGAAGTTGTGTTTAAGCTTGCTCCCAGGAATACAATCTGTTGGCTTGGTACCAGATGTGATTTATTTTTGTTGATGGTGCACCCCAGTGAAGTTAGAAGTCCCTTTACAAATGTCAGGTGCTGGAGTAGCAATTTCTGACTATATGCCTGAATCAAGCAATCGTCCAAGTATGGGTAAATTTGAATATTTCTCTGCCTGGAATATGCAATGGCTGGAGCTAGGCATTTTGTGAATACCCTGGGAGCAGTTAATAAGCCAAAGGGAAGTGCAGAGAACTGATAGTGCATAGAGCCTGCTCTGAAAAGTAGATATTTCCTGCAGGATTCCCTTATGGGGATGAGCAGATAAGCTTATTTTAAGTCCAGGATGGCTAGCCAGGAGTCCTTGGCTGGCATAGGAGACAGCTGTTGGAGAGTAAGCATTTTGAATCTTGGAACCACCAGGAAGGTGTTGAGAATAGACAGATCCAGGATAGGGTGCCAAACATTTTCTTTTCTGGGTACCAGAAACAGTCTGGAGTTAAAAACTTTGTCCCCTTTGCTCTGCTGGGACAGGTTGAATAGCCTTGATACTGAGAAAAAGTACTTGCTTTTGGGCCTCTGCCCCCTGGTTTGGGGGGAGGTCTGGGCATCCGCTTGGGATTGGCAGTGAGTGGAAGTAGAATCTGTATCCCTGGGATACAGTGTTCAAAACCCATCTGTCATGGGTGATGTACTCCCAGTTTTTTGCATGCAGGGCAGGTTTTCCTCCTAAGGGTGCAAGTACTTGGGCACGGCTTGGAAGAATTAAGGATAAGTCATTGTGAGATTTTACCATAGGCTGGTGGCTTACTACTCCCTGTTTTAGAGGTGAGAGCACTCCATTGCTTAGATCTGTGCGTACCCTGACACTGTAATCTTGGTGGTCTGCTGCCCCTGGGTTTAGATTGAGAGGGTCTGGAAAGGACCAATTTTTAGAAGGCCAATGCCTACTGAATCTAGGTGGTTGTACCTGTAGGAAATCTTTAACAGTTTGCATAGATATAGCTTTTTCCTCCATTTTTTTGAGGACTTCTTCAGCTTTATTGCCAAACAAGTGTTCTTGGTTTAATGGTGCATCTAGTAATTTTGCTTTGACATGGTCTGGCAAGATTTGTTCCTTAAGTCAAGCATGCCTTCTAAGAACAGACCCAGTGACAGCAGCCCTGCAAGATGCTTCTAAGGCATCAAAACCACACTGCAAAGTATGTTTTCCAACTTGGTTAGCAGAATGCATTAACTCTTGTAAATCTTTATGTTCTGCACAATCAGGAATCCATATCATTTTCTGTTTAATTAGCTCCATAATATGTTGCTGAAACTTTAACATATGAAACTGGCAATTTAAAGCCCTGATGGCAAGAGTAGCAGAGGTGTATACCTTCTTACCCCATCTGTCTAAAGCCTTAGAGTCCCTGTCCGAAGGGGTAGGTTTTTGGCTGTTGTAGCCTTAATGCCTTTAGGTCCCTGGGAAATGGTCTCTGGATCCGCAGTAGGATTCTTAAAGAGAAATTTGTGGGAGACAGGTACTCTGAAGTATCTTTCAGGTTTCCTGGGAGCTGGAGGCAAAGTGTCAGGGGTAAGGCTGGATTCCAAGAAGACATCATATACAATTTCCAGAACAGGAGGGATAGCTAGAGGCCTGTGTTGAGGCAAGTTTAAAAATTCCCTGAGTCTGTTTTTGGACTGTGGGCAGTCCTGCCACTCCCAGTGGAAATGCTCCCTAAGGGTATGCAGGATTTCACCAAAAGAAAAATCTTCTGGTGGGGAAGCAGAGGGAATGGAATCCTCTGCATCAGAATCCTCATATGTAGATAAGGGAATGTCCTGGTAATCAGAAGGATCAGATTTGACAGACTCAAGATCTGAAGAATCAGAAGGAAAATCAGTTCTTGGGCTTTTTGAGGGGGAAGGTTGGTTTCCCCTAATTAAAGTAATAACATCTTCAGCCATTCTAAGCATTTGTTTCTGAGGCATGTGGGCCTGAGAATGTGCTTTGGTCGTCGGTTTCCTAGGCGTAGTGAGAACTCTGGGCCTGAGAAATTTGGTATTTTTGGTTTGAAACAAAGTTGTCGACTTAATATGAAGATCGGAAAGCCTGAATACATCCTCAGAAGCTGGTGCCTGCACAGCGGCTCCGGACCCATCCAAGGTAGAGACAGCCGCAGGTTCCATAGTCGAAGAAGCATCTCATGGCATACTGGACTCTGAATGGGTCTCAGTTCAGGCAAATCTGTAGAAGGGGGGTATCATGGGCTGCGAAAGTGCCTCACTGAGTACTGGCGGACTGGCGACTAGCTTAACGGAAGCGTCATCGGCAGTTTTCGGCCTATGCGGTCTGTCTCTGTCTTTATCCTTACATTTTCTCTGAAGATCGGTAGTCGGATGGCTTATTGAAGCCATTTCGGAATACAATGAACGAGAGCGAAAGAATTTAGTGACAAAAATAGCCCGATGACAAATAATTTGGGCACTGAATAAGGCAGAAAACCGACAGCGAGCAACGTCGTGGTCTGGGTCTAAACAGGTGACGCAGTAAGAATGAAAATCTCTGGGAGGTATTTGCTTTCCACAGGCAAGACAATTATTAACTTCTTCTGACATTGGTTAGAGCAAGAAAAAAGGATCCCAACAGGGTACTTATCTTTTGGAAGACTTCAGGTCTGAAACTCAAAAAATGAAAATTTCAGGAGGCGGCCGACCGGCACTTGCAAACTGCTTCTGCTTCGGACACTGCACGGCAAGAAAAGCTGATGTAATGGCATTGGCTGCTTGTTTTATACCCCTGATGACCTGACGTCATGGAAGAAGCTGTGGTGTTTGTAATTGTGGCACCACCCCCCCAGGATATATATCTGTAGTTGTTGTATGGTTCTTTGTCTGAAGACGTCCCACAACTAAGTGGGACGAAAAGCACTTTACTTTTATCTGTGTGTTTTTTTCATTTCTATTATCCATTAAAGTGTTTTTTACGATACAGCTTCATCGTTCTTCTGGTGCAGTGGCATTTGCAGTCTACAGCCTTTTGTGTTCGGTCATGGAAGAAGCGACAGCATCCGATGCAGAAATCCCAAGACTCTGGTATTCTGGCCGACTGAGGGTTACCTGCAGGCAGATAACCCAAATGTGATGAATGAAACAGTGAAACACGAAGAACATCTAATTCTCACATATACCATAGCTGTTCGTTGGAGAATTAAGGTGTTGTCAGTATACATTAAGCAATTGCTTCATTGCCTCAGGATGCCCATACCCACCAGGCCAACTACAGAGATAGCAGGGAAGTGCATGTATATGACTATAGATCCTTATTTCTTGTTCCACATGGGGGTGGTGCTGGAGAGGATTACAGCTGG
Organism: Protopterus annectens; assembly: GCF_019279795.1. Taxonomy (NCBI): domain Eukaryota; kingdom Metazoa; phylum Chordata; order Ceratodontiformes; family Protopteridae; genus Protopterus; species Protopterus annectens. The sequence continues at coordinate 1,860,285,081 of NC_056741.1, forward strand.
CTAGCTTGGCTGCAGTAAGAGTGTAGACACCTACCTAAACTAAGAGCAAGCTTGAAGGGTGGGTGCTTCTCAGTGTGCAGACTAGCTGCTTTATGTGTAACCAAGTATTGTGGGAATTTGAGAGGTAACTCTAGGTGCCTGCATCTATGGAGGTCATTGCTAAAACCCTTTGCACACTGAGCAGCATTGTGCAAATGTGCCATATCTACAGAGGCAGAAAAAATTGCTAAACAGGCTACTTAGCCCTCTGGCCAATAAAACAATCTTATTTAAAGACTCCTGTTTGACTTGCAACTCAGACAGACATGGCTACCTTCTACTGCCACTAGAAAAGCAATCCCAAGTCTATTTAATGTAAGAACCACATGAGAGTTAGCTTAATATGCAAAATGAATGCTAACATAGCAATTCAAACAACTAGATGAAGCACAAACTTCTAAACATCTACAATGCAGTGCAGAGAACAGCAGCACAGACGGTGAGAACTCAGTTGCCCTTTATTTATTGCATTTTTGCCACTTTAACACTGTAATTTAATAATAATACAGCAGCAGCAGTACACCTAAATAACGTAAAAGTGCAAAAAATTGACTTACCAAGTACTTAGCTTTGCTTGGATGGAGAGGTGAATGCTTTAGTTATGGGTAAGGACTGGGTGGGAGTTTTAGGGTTGGAGTTGGTGTTCAGGTAAGGCTATGCAATGCAGGACAGTATGGTCAAGTAATTGCAGAATGATGTAGTTTAATATGGATTGGACTAGTGGGAGTTAGGGCACATGCCAATTATAGCAGGTGCATCACAAGATGCTAGCAAGACAGAATCTGTAGAACATTCACTCTTAAATCGCTGGACAGGGTCCAAGAAGGAGTCAAGATCCAGTAAGGCTGCCCATAAAGAAAGCCTTATCCATTTACTACTAGATGTTAGTTTGGGTAGAGGTTATAATATGGACCTTCATGATATGGTATGTAGGTTCCCAGGCTATTAATGGAATTAGAAATATCATGTAGTTAACACAAGGAAGAAAATTTATGTCCAGGTGAGGTCTGCTGGACAGGTGAGGAAGAGTGCTAATTTTGGGGTGGGGAGGCTTTTTTAGAAGGTATGGTCACAGCTGGTGAACTAAACAAGACGTAACGTGGATACAAGACTGTCTTATACTTTGCTCTGTACAGCTTCCCTAACTATGGAATAAGGGAGAAAAAAGTTTAGAAGAGATCCACAGGTCACTCGTGGACTACAGATTCCTGGGATGTCTGTCCATAAAGTAGGAAGAGGAACCTGCTGTATTTGGAATAGATGAGGGATGTTAACAGATCACAGCAAGGTTTGCCACAGTGGTGAAAAATTGCTTTTCTGACTGATTGATCAAGGGACTACTCACAAGACATCAGGAACCATTGACTAAGGCTGACCACACTGGGTATTTGCATTGCTATCAGAAAGTGATTAGTCAACACAGCCCTCATTGGTTTCTCAACAGATAAGGAGAGGCTTGAGATTCACTTCATAGGTTCATAGGTAGGTACTAGGCTTTCTGCCCAAAGGCATTTATAAGCCTAGCCAGAATGTGTTGGCTTAGGACCATTGAAGTGATCCCAGGGGTAAACTTTCTGTTTCCCATCCACTCGTCAAGGTTTCTCCTGAAGAGGGTTAGCGAAGAACTCTGCCTAATGCAGATTGGAATCTTGTTCCAGAACATGGGAAGTCTCTGGGACAGGAATCTATCCCTCTAGCACATCCTAATTATTGTTGTGGTGAGGTTTAGATCCCTGGAGCATGTGGCTCGAGGGGATATGGCTTTCTTTAGGTGGAGCATGTCCATCAATTCTGGGTTGGACATGGCCTTGTATGTCAGGCAGAGATCACCTCTGTGTAGGCGGTATGCAACCGAGTACAGCTGGAGTTTCTTCAGTCGAGCTGCACAGGGCATCTGCTTGAGGCCAGTGATCCTCTAGGTGAGGTACTTCTGTGGTCTTTCCAGTTGTTGCAGGTGTCTTGTAAGGTACATCCCAAATGGGGCACTGAACTCTATGATGGGTCTGATGAGTGATGCGTAGAGGGGCCCAATGACCTCTTTCGATTTGGATGCAAACCCTTTTGTGATTAGGTGGGCCACATAGAAGAATTTTCTAACCACTTTGGCAATGTGATTATCAAAGGAGAGGTTACTATCTACTTGGGTCCCAGGATCCCTTATTGCGTCTTCCGTATTTAGGGGGCTACCACTTATGTGATAGTTTGTAGGTACTTCGTTTTTTCCAAAGGGGATGACTATGCACTTTTTGGCATTTAGCTTGAGGTCATGGTTTTGACACCAGGTATCTGTCTCAGTGAGACCCTTTTGGAGGATGTCTGTGTCAGCCGGAGAGTCAATTATAGCCCCTAGTTTGCAGTCATCTGCGAACTTGGTCAGTCATAGTCCTCCTGTGCTTGCCTGTACCTCTGAGAAGTATATGCCGAACAGGAGGGGTCCTAGGACTGAGCCCTGGGGAACGCCACTTGTAACCGGTTCAGAGTCAGACCTAACTCCCGCAACTCTTACCATGTGGGTTCTGTCCATGAGCCAGTTGGCAACCCATCTCGTGATGTAGGGGTTTATGTTCAGGCTGGTGAGCTTGTCGATAATACCCGAGTGGGGAATGGTGCCAAAGGCCTTTGCGAGGTCTAGGTAGGCTGTGTGAACCACCTTTCCCTCATCTATAGCCTTGGTAACTGTCTCAAAAAAGTCCACCAGGTTTAGGAGGCATGATCTGCCCTTAACAAAGCCAAACTGGGTAGGGTCCAGTATTTGGAGGTTCCCAATGTCTCTGTTAATGAGATCCATGATGATGCGCTCCATAGCTTTGCAGACCAAGCTAGTCAGGCTTATAGGGCGATAGTTCCCGGGGTCTGTTGTGGCTCCACCTTTGTGGAGCAGAATAACTGTTGCTGTGCGCCACTCTGTGGGCACATAGGCTGTGGACAGGCTGAGTTTAAACAGTCTGTTTAGGTGAGGGGTTAGTTAATCTTTGAGCTCGTGTAGGACGCAGCCTGGGACACCGTCCGTTCCCATTGATGCTATGTTTTTGGCTTTGGAGAGGGCTGTTTTAACCTGAGTGTCTGTGATTTCAGGGGCACTACATTCTTCTGGTATAGTTATGGGCCCTTTTGGGGGTGAGAGGGGGGTGAAGTTTGCACTGAACCTATCTGCCAGGATGCTGGCTATATCGGTCGGTTCAGTGTATTTTGTGCCATTCTGCACTAACGCCAAGCAGATCTGAGCCTTGCCACTTAGATTCTTGACATAGCTAAAGAATGCCTTGTGGTTATCTTTGGAGTCCTTGGCAATTTTTCTTTCGAAGCTAGCCTTGGATGATTTTATGAGGGAACGTAGTTTCTTGCTGATACTGATCAAGGATGTCTTCCCTTCTTGGGATTTTACTGTTTTCTGTACTAGTTTCCTCCTTCTATTGTATAGCTTGTTTATGGCAGGGGTCCACCAGAATGGTTTCCTTTTCTTGGAAGAGTGAGTCTTGGTTTTGTTTGGGATAGCATGATCCATGCATTCTTGTAGGTCCCACATAGTGCATTAGTAAAGGATTTTGCAGCTTTGACAGCGTTATCCTTTAGCATGGGGGTTTTGAAACTTCCCACCTTGGTCTTAAGTAACGTGAAGTTTGTTTTTGAAAAGTTGTTCATGGTGGTTTCTTTGACCGGGGGGTGGTAGAGGAATGTGGATATCCAGAGTGATTAGTTTATGGTCAGATCTAACCAATGAGGGGTTGACGTCCGGTGTGGAACACCGGTCGCCCATATTGGTGATGACCAGGTCCAATATGTCACCTCTGGTGGGGGTGTTGACCAGTTGGTCTAGGACGTTTGAGTTTATAAATTCTAGGAAATGTTGGGCAAGGAAGTTTGTACTTGAGTAGTTCTCCCAGTTAATGTCTAGGTAATTGAAATCACCCAATATCAAGGTGTTTGGTAGGACCTTTATGTTTCCCAGTGTTTACAGGAATGCAGAGTGGGTGTCCTGGGACATGGTGGGTGATCTGTAACAAGCTATAATTTGAATAGCAGTTTTGCCTGTTGTTAGTTGCATGTGGATAATCTCTGAAGCATCGTGCTGTGCCACTAACCTGGAGGTGTGGGTATCCTTGATGAATATGGATACTCTCCCGCCTTTTGTATTTCAGTCCGGGTTTTGTAGCCGAAATGTATGGTATGGAGCCTTAAACCAGGTTTCTGTTACTGCACATATATCGATTTTCTCCATACTGAGGAGTGCCTCAAGTGCGTGCATTTTGAGGTTTAGACCTCTGGCATTGAGTGGCATTACCCTCAGTTTTTTTTTCAGTTTTCACTTGTTGATGCAGCACACCACTACCATAGTGTCATGGTAGATGTCCATCACACCCTGAGTTATGAAGTCCAGAAGAGCCTGCAACACTAAGACAGCTCTCAAATCTCGAATGCTGATGTGCAGTTTAACCTTGTCTGCTGACCAGGTTCTTTGCACTATCTGCCGTAAGCAATGTTCTACCATCCTCCCCTAGTGGTAACCACCACATTGGACACAGGAAGTAAAGTTGGCTTCTTGTAGCCAAACTGGATAGATGAAGTCACTAGGAAAGGTGTCACTGACGAACTTAAAATGACTTTACGTGACAGGACACTGGATCCAAAACAAAAACAAACAAGTGAGCAACACGCCAAAGAAAAATTCAAGACAAGTTTAATTCAAGTTGAACAATTTCATCTGTATCCAAGGAGGACTTAAACCAAAACTAATTCATTATACATACCAGGTGAAATTTAATCATCAAAGAAAAAGTCCCATGGATTAGAGAGTCCAATGAATTAAATCATAATGACAAACTATTTAAAGCACAAAAAGTCCACGTTTAATTACATAAAGACTAAACACTGTGTACTATATTACTGATACTAAATTAATTAATGTTGAAAGACTTCAGTTTCAAGACAGACTTGTTTATACCAAGCAAAATAAGAAGTTATGTACTCACCATAACGTTCCATGTGAGTTGTTCCATCTCGCCTTCATTCTTCACTGATGGGTTTGGAGCTGAACCATCGGCTCCGACACAGCCATTAGCAAAGCTCAAGGTTTACCAGTAGCTCGAGACCAAACCCCTTACCCCATGATGCACTGCTGGAATTACCTCAGATCTTGTTTGCTGCGTGTACCACATCCATGTAAGAGAACTACCCTCCCATAGAGAGGAAGAAGGATTGAATAACCAGGATGAGATCAGCTTCTAGGTCAACTATCAGCCAGGTGGAGGATGGAAGGAGGGACGTAAGAATGAAGGCATTATGGAACAACTCACATGGAACGTTATGGGGAGTACATAACTTCTTAATGTGAAGTTGTTCAATCTCGCCGTTCATTCTTCACTGATGGGTAGCGTCCCTAGCACCCTCAATCTTGGGTGGCTCACGGGAGTACATTCTTCAGGACCATAGACCCAAAGGAAGCCCTGTCCCTGGAGGCCTTATCAACTTTGCAATGAGTGATAAAGGTATGAGGTTTAGACCAAGTGGCTGCAGCACAAATGTTATCAAGGGGCAATTTAGCTTGGAATGCAGAAGATGTAGAGACTGCCCTGGTAGAATGAGCTTTAATCTTGTGTAGTAAGGGCATATTAGCAGATGAGTAAACAAAGGTAATACAATCAGAAAGCCATTTTGAAAGTGTTGTTTTAGCCACTGGTCTACCTTTTCTGGCTTCAGAGAATGATACAAAGAGTTGGTCTGATTTTCTGACAGCTTTTGTTCTGCCCAAATAATATCTGAGCTGTCTGTGAACGTCAAGTTTGTGCAGCATATTCTCAAGGTTATTGGAATGGTTAGGGAAGAAGGCAACTCAATGACTTGGTTGATGTTAGATTCCGAACAAACTTTGGGCAAAAAGGACGGGTTTGTCCTAAGAGATACTCTATCGGCATGGAAAATCAAATAAGGAGGGCTGATAGATAAGGTCTGAAGTTCTGACACTCTGTGGGTGTAAGTAATAGCCACCCAGAAATAAGGTTTTCCATGATAAGAATTTGAGGTCACAAGATGATGCTGGCTCAAACGGGGGAAGAATTATACGAGACAGCACAAAGTTTAGATTCCAAGGAGAATAAGGAGTTTTCACTGGAGGCCTCATGTGAAAGGTTAATTTGAGAAAGGCCTTGGACAACTTGTGGGACATTAAGTTTAGCCCATCCACTCTGAGAGGAAAGTTAGATATAGCAGCCAACTGGACCCGAACTGTAGCAGCTGCAGTTCCTTGATTAAAGATCATAGTCAAAAATTTTAAAATGGATGTCAAAGGGGCTTGATAAGGATCAATGTTCTGCTTAGAGGCCCATGTGGAAAATCTCTTCCACTTATTAAGATATAATCTTCTGGTGGACGGCTTATGGGAAGACAAGAGGATCTGCCTTGTCTCATTTGAAAGGTCATGAAGCCTGGCTATGAGGGGAACTGGAGCAGCCAATCTGTGAGCTTCAGTGACTGCAATGAAGGATGAAGGTCCCCCGACGGATGTGTCAGAAGGTCCGGAACTGAGTCCAGAATCTATGCATCCTCCAACAGATGATGAAGAAATGGGAACCAAATCTGCCGAGGCCAATGAGGGGCTATAAGAATGATAGTCCTTCCCAGCGACATTGCTTTCTATAGAAGTCTGGGTATTAGAGGGATTGGAGGGAATGCATAGAGGAGATCCGGGGGCCAATCATGTACGAGTGCATCTCTCGGGGGTTCTCCCGGAGGGGGAATCAGGGCAAAATAGTTTCTGCATTTCATGTTGATGTAACTGGCACAAAGATTGCACCAAGACTGGCCCCATTTGCAGAAAATCCTGTCCGCAATCTCTTGTTTGAGGGACCGACCACTCGTACGGCAACAAAATTGCTCTGCTCAGTTTGTCTGCTATCACGTTGGATTTCCCCGGGATGTGCATTGCCAACAGAAAGCGCTGGGAGGAGGCAGCCCACTGTCAAACTCTGAGGGCTTCTCAGCAAAGGGGGTAAGACTTGGTCCCGCCTTGCTGTTCAAGTACCAGATTACTGACATATTGTCTGTCTGAATTGCAATCATTCTTAGAGGAAGAGAGTCCTGAAAATACTGCAACGCCAAAAGTACTGCTTTCATCTCCACAACATCGATATGCAGATGTGAATCTTGGTCCGTCCATGTGCCTTGGGCAGTCTTTCCCTGAAAATGCCCCGCCCACCCTATCAGGGAAGCATCCGTGGTCACAGTGGCTACTGGAGGGGGTAGTACAAAGGGGCACCCTATGGTTACATGAAGAGACGTCAACCACCATTAGAGATCTCTCTTGCAAGAGTTTGTAATTAGAATCATTTGACTCATTGGAAATTCCTGATAGGACCACTGAGTGAACAGCAGCCACTGAAGAATCCGCATGTCCATCCTTGCTAATGGTATGGCCAAGATCGCTGCAGCCATCAAACCCAACACTTTTAAGACTTCTGCGGCTGGTGCTCTGTCCTTCAACACTAATGAACTGACATGCTGGTGAAGAAGAAAGACCCTCTCGATTGGTAGTCGTAGAATGGTGGTTGAAGTGCCTAACTCTGCCCCTATAAAGGCGATACGCTGCGATAGCGACAAGGCAGATTTTTCTGAGTTGACTGTAATGCCTAAGTGATGGCAGAGTGTATTCCCTTGCCTGAATCAGTTGTTGCCTGGTGGTGGAAGTAAGGAGCCAATGGTCTAGGTACGGAAACACCTGGAATCCTAGATGCCTCAGATGAGCCGTGACCACTGCCATGCATTTGGTGAACACACTGGGGGCTGTAGTGAGACCAAAGGGCAGGGCTCGAAATTGATAATGACTGGCTCCCTGCCAGAAACGAAGATGATCTCTGGATGGCCTGGCCATTTTTATGTCGTAGTATTGCGGTGGTGGTGCTGCGGTAGCGATGTAGCCTCACAGTAAGACATTGTCCTGTTCGATTCTCAGCTAAAGCATCTTCTGTGTGGAGACATGCGTGAACTGGGCGTACCTTCGTTGAAGGTTGTGCGTCAGGGCTGGCAACTCGGCACGTAAAAATCTACTACCAGTCATTAGCGGACCGGAGTTCCGCTGTGGCAACTCCTAACCAGGAAAAGCTGAAAGACACAACAACGCATCCTTGAGATCTATTGAGCACATCCAACTGTCTCTCTCTAAGAGGGGAAGTATAGACTGCAGCATGACCATCCGGAACTTCTCTTTCTTCACAAATTGGTTGAGTCTGCTGAAGTCCAAAATAGGTCTCTAGTCCCGTTTTCTTTGGAACCAAAAAGAATCTTGAGTAAGTTCCGGATCCTATTTGGTCTGCTGGGACTGGTTGAATGACTCTTTTTTTTTTCTAGCAACTTGCGGAACTCTATAGTTGCTTGTTCCCTGTAACTGGGTGGAATGTCTGGGATTCTCCTTGGGGGTGTGGGTGGAGTGGAGAACGGTATAAAATACCCTCTGGAAATAATACTTTGTACCCAGCTGTCATTTGTTATATCTTGCCAGACGTCTGGGTACAAGGATAAGCGACCCCCGACTGCCTCCAGAGCAGGACAGTCTGGTCTCCTTTCAGGAGCGCTGATAGGGTTGACCTGAGAAGTGATCTCTGTCACCTGGTGTTGTGGACCCCCTCTGCCGGTGAGGGCGGCATCTTCCATTGTTACCCCCTCCTCTGCCCCTAGAGGGGGGTTGACCATGTGTGCCCTGAAAGGCTCCTTGGGCTTTTCGGAACCACATTTTCCCTCCCCATTGGCATTTGGGGTAAGGCCGAGTAAGGGAGGAAAAATGAACTCCGACGGCAGACAGAGTCTTTCCCTCCTGCTCACACCTGGTGAGAGTTTCCTTCACTTTGGGCCCAAAGAGAGATGAGCCATCAAAAGGGATGCTGACAAAAGAAGACTTAAAGGGCTCCGTGAAGGAACACAACCACATCCAGGAATGCCTTCTTAGAGCAATTCCTGTACCCGCTGCCCTACTCGTCCCATCGGCAATGGAATTTAGGGTAGCAGGCTGGGTGGCAACTTTGTCAGAAGCCCTCACAGCTACAGTACCCTGAAAAGTATCTCCCAACTCCTTAAGGAGATCTCTTTGCAGTCTGGTGAAATGGGTCAAATAGTTCAGGGATCAGAGTGTAATAGTCGCTGAACTAAACATGCATTTCCCATACCAATCCATGATCCTGGACTCTTTGTTAGGAGGATGGATCGACGAGGAAGTCTCAGACATTTCCTTCTTGGTGGCCACCGCCACCACCATGGCATCAACAGGGACTCCCTAGGACAAAAAGGCGTTACCTACGGGGGCAGAAATGAACTTGCTAGTCCTCCGAGGGGCAGGTTCCATGGACTCCGGTGACTCCCATGCCCTCCGAAAGACCAGCTGCATGAGCTCATCAAAGGGCGGAGACACCCAAAAGGTGGAAGGTTGAGACCCAAAAGCCTTCAGGAGAACAGACTCGTCCTCAGTAGGGCATTTGGACTGCCAATCACCCCTCTGTCTAAGAATCTCGAGTATCTCCACAAAGGAGATATCCTCAGAGGGGGATCGTGGGAACCCTTTTGACTCATCCAAGTCAGTATCAGATGTCAACGACTCCTGTGGGGAGTCCAAGTGTTTCCTCTTACACAATCTCTTCCTGGGGACCTCCTCAGCAGGAGCCTCTGGGGAGGTCTCAGAAGAGCAAGGGGCGCCCTGTGGGGCTACCTGAAGTTCAGGGTCTCTACGCTTGGCCTGGATGATGGAGGCAGAAGCAGACACAGTTGCTTTGGGGGAAGAAGAGGCCAGACCTGATGTCGAGGATGTCTTTGGGGACAAGACTCTCCTCATGGCATTGAAAGCATCACGGCTCCGATGAGAAGGAGTCGAGGGACCCGAAGGAACCGCCAGCCCATCCCACACCGAGGCCATGGGCTCCAAGCCGGAGGTAGGAGCCGTGCTCATCCAAACCAAGGCCCCGAGAGGCAGACAATCCTCCCCAGACCCGACAGGAGAGGGTCGGCCCCCAGAGTCACCGGTCAGCGCTGAGGATGTCAGAGTAGATGGAACCGATGACACAGGAGCAGGTCTCGGCACCAGAGGCTCCACAATCAACAGGTTGGCCCCCTCCGGCTCTGAAGATCCGGTATGGCTCGGAGGAGGAGCAGTCAAATCCGGGGTGGTGGTCTTCAATTCCGACGCTCGGGTCGGAGCCAACAACAATTTAGCAAGGCCTGGTGCCCGTAAGAGCTTCTGCACCAATCGGTCCATATCCTAATCTGAGAGGCTGACAGAAGACCTAGAGAAGTGCACCGAAGGTGCAGATTGGGGGAGTGGAGATACAGGTCTCTCAGAGACTGGCTTCAGAACTGTGGGCCGGCTCCGAAATGAAGAGACACTCAGCTCCGAGGGCTGTGGAGCCGAAGTCCCGGAATCCTCCACTTTCTTAGACATTTTCAAGTCTTTGGATGCCTTGTTGTCTGCTGAGGATTTAGAGGACTTACTGGCCCCATCCTGGTCAGTAAAAGATTCAGCAAAAGGATGCTTCAGCAAACCTCGATCCACATGCTTCCTTTTCCTCTCTAAAAGAATCCTTGAAGAAAAGGAATGGCAAATACTGCAGGACTCCTGCAAATGCACCGCACCTAGACAAATGCACTGAATGTGCCCATCAGTAAGAGATATCTTTTGCCCACAGTCAGGACATTTCTTGAATCCAGACTTTGGGTGCTTGTCTTTTTCCTCAGACATCTCAAGAAACTTTAGGTTAAACACAAGAAACAAACCATACAGCCTAAATACAGCCTAAAAGTTATGTCACAACTACACTTAGGCTAAAGTTAACATGCCTAAATATAAACACACTCTAAACAATGGCCCGTAGAAAAAAGGGCCAGCTATGTAAATATATACATATATATACATATATATATATATATATATATATATACATACATACATATATATATATATATATATATATATATATATATATATATATATATATATATATATATATATATATATATATATATAAAATTTCACACTATCTATCAATGTAATCATCATCATCTTCTTTCAGATATTCCCGTTAGGGATCGTCACAGCGGATCATCTGTTTCCATTTCTTCCTGTCCTCTGCATCTTCCTCTGTCACACCAACCACCTGCATGTACTCTCTCACCACATCCTTAAACCTTATCTTAGGCCTTCCTCTTTTCCTGTTACCTGGTAGCTTCATCCTTAACATATTTTTCCCAATATACTCAGCATCCCACCTCTGCATGTCCAAACCAACGTAATTTTGGCCATCTGGCTTTGTCTCCAAGCCTTCCAACCTGGGCTGACCCTCTAATATACTTATTCCTAATCCTGCACACCCTCGTCACACCAAGTGCAAATCTTAACATCTTTAACTCTGCCACATCCAGCTCTAACTCCTGCCTTTTTGTCAATGCCACTGTCTCCAACCCATCTAACATAGCTGGTCTCACTACCTTCTAGTAGACCTTCCCTTTCACTCTTACTGGTACTAGTCTGTCACAAATCACTCCTGACACTCTTCTCCACCCACTCCATCCTGCCTGTACTCTCTTCTTCACTTCTCTTCCACACTCACCATTACTCTGAACTACTGATCCCAAGTATTTAGACTCATCCACCTTCGCCACCTCTACTCCTTACATCCTCACCATTCCTCTATCCTCTCTCACATTCACACACATACATTCTGTCTTAGTCCTGCCGACTTTCATTCCTCTTCTCTCTAGAGCATATCTCCATCTCTCCAGGGTCTCCTCCACCTGTTCCCTACTCTCACTACGTCATCTGCAAACATCATAGTAGACTGGGACTCCTGTCTGATCTTGTCTGTCAACCTGTCCATCATCATTGCAAATAAGAAAGGGCTCAGAGCTGATCCTTGATGTAATCCCACCTCCACCTTAAATACATCCGTCACTCCCACCGCAGACATCACCGCTGTCACACTACCCTTGTACACATCCTGTACCACTCTTACATACTTCTCTGACACTCCCGACTTCCTCATACAATACCACAACTCCTCTCTAGGCACCCTGTCATATGCTTTCTCTAAGTCTACAAAAACACAATGCAACTCCTTCTGACCTTCTCTGTACTTCTCCATCAACACTCTAAGAACAAACATCGCATCTGTAGTGCTCTTTCTCGGCATGAAACCATGACAAACAACAGTTTTTAATATTTACATTTATTTTTTAGTGAAGTTTAATAGATTCAGAGCATATGCAATAATTTATATTTTATATTTTGTGTCTTTTAATCTTACAATAATTATGCATACATGCAACCACTAGAGTTTGCTCAATGTTTTGGGGTTTTGTATATGAAGAAACAGTCTTTCCAGCATTTTTTTATATATGACTTATCAGGGTCTTGTTTCTTTAAATAGACCTATCAATGAAAACTAATTGAATGATTGAACACACAGTTTTGTATAAAACCTTTTAGAAATCATGCTTTTATTTTATCTGAAGAAGTCCCAGTGTGGACGAAAACGTTTGTTATATTGGACTTTGCCTTCGTTATTGCCTTCTACAATAAAGCCTTTTGATTCTTTTGGATATTTATTGGTGTACAGCAACCTCGATACACTGTTTTTTTGTGGTTTGGTCGGCATGAAACCATACTGCTGATCACTAATCATCACGTCCCTTCTTAACCTTGCTTCCACTACTCTTTCCCATAGCTTCATGCTGTGACTGATCAATTTAATCCCTCTGCAGTTACTACAGCTCTGCACATCACCCTTATTCTTACAAATCGGTACCAAAACACTTTTTCTCCATTCCTCAGGCATCCTCTCACTTTCCAAAATTTCATGAAATAATCTGGTTAAAAACTCCACTGCCATTTCACCTAAACACCTCCATGCTTCCACAGGTATGTCATCTGGACCAATAGCCTTTCCATTCTTCATCCTCTTCAAAGCTATCCTTACTTCCTCCTTGCTAATTCATTGCATTTCATGATTTACTATCCCCACATCATCCAACCTTTTCTCCCTCTCATTCTCTTCATTCATCAACCCCTCAAAGTACTCTTTCCATCTGCTCAACACACTCTCCTCGCTTCTAAGTATGTTTCCCTCATTATCCTTTACCACCTTTACCTGCTGCTCATCTTTCCTAGCTTGGTCCCACTGTCTAGCCAATCGGTACAGGTAGTTTTCTCCCTCCTTAGTGTCCAACCTTTCATACAACTCTTCATATGCCTTATCCTTAGCCTTCTCCACCTCTCCCTTTGCTATGCACCTCATCTCCTTATACTCCTGTCTACTTTCTTCATCTCTCTGACAATCTCACTTCTTCTTTGCCAACCTCTTTCTCTGCATACTTCCCTGTACTTCCTCATTCCACCACCATGTCTCGTCGTCCTTCCTCTGTCCAGATGTCATACCAAGCATCTTTCTAGCCGTCTCCCTTACTAGCTCTGCTGTAGTTACCCAGCTATTTGGTAACTCTTCACTGTCACCCAGTGCCTGTCTTAACTCTTCCCTGAACTCCACCTCACAATTATCTATCACCCTTTTTGAATTTCCATTTGATCATTGGTGCTGCCCTCACACTACTCCACCTCTTCTTAATCACCAACGTCATCCTACAAACCACCATCCTATGCTGCTTAACTACACTTTCGCCGGTCACCACTTTACAGTCTCCAATCTCCTTCAAAATGGCCCTCCTACATAAGATATAATCCACCTGTATGCATTTTCCTCCACTCTTGTATGTCACCCTATGCTCCTCCCTCTTGTTTCGCAAAATCCACTACCATCTGACCTTCTGCATTCCTTTAACACCATACTTACCCATCACTTCCTCATCCCGTCTGTTCACTTCACCAACAAGCCCATTAAAATCTGCTCCAATCACCACTCTCTCACCCTTAGGTACAGTCATTACCACTTCATCTATCTCACTCAAAAATGTTTCTTTCTCATCCATCGCACACCCACCTTGAGGAGTATATGCACTAACAACATTCATCATTACACCATCAATTTCCAGCTTCATAAACATCACTCTATCCGGCACTCTTTTCACCTCCAAACACTCTTAGCATACTGTTCCTTCAGGATAACTCCTACGTCATTTCTCCTCCATTCCACACCATGATAAAACAATTTGAACCCACCTCTGATACACCTAGCCTTACTCCCCTTCCATCTGGTCTCTTGCACACACAATACACCAACCTTCCTTCTGTCCATTATATAGGCTAGCTCTCTCTCTATACCAGTCATACTGCCAACGTTCAAAGTTCTGACCCTCACTACCACAGTCCTAGCCTTTCTCCTCTCTGCCTGCCTTCAGCCATGCCTTGCCCCTCTTCTCCTTCTTCGGCCAACAGTAGCCCAATTTCCGCCACCGCCCTGTTGGCTAACAGTATTGGTGGCAGTCGTAATAAGAACAGTAATAGAAACAACACACACTCTAACTAACTAGGCCCAACACGAGGCCACTACAACTATTCTGAAATATAAAGCACTAAGGGAAATAGGTCACTAGAACTACTACAGGAGCTAATATATATATATATAAACTAGAATTAGAAAAAAAGGGTAAGAAATAACTTGCGCGAAGTGAATTTTAGATCAAAAAGGCTTGAGCGAACTGGAACTACTGAGATCCGTGCCGATCTGAGGTAATTTCAGCAGTGCATCATGGGATAAGGGGCTTGGTCTCGAGCTACTAGTAAACCTTGAGCTTTGCTAATGGCTCCGAACCCATCAGTGAAGAATGAATGGTGAGAATGAACAACTTCACATCAGTAGCTTTCAACCCCAGCTGCCATAAAAAAGAAGTTATGTACTCACCATAACTTTCCATCTGAGTAGTTGTACTTCATTTGTCATCAACTTGTGGGTAGTCGGATCTGGATCGAATCCGAGACGGCCACTTCACTAGCATCTGATCCATGCTCCAAGCTCCTCCCTTACCCATAATGCCCCTCAATCTCCTTCCTTCCCTCAGATCAAGTCTGCTGACTCATAAAGCATAAGCCCGATCCAAAAAGACCATCTCACTAAAGGTTCTTCTTAACCTGACCATGTATGAACAAGAGAGCCACAGAGGAGCCCTCCCCTGTATACCAGAGCAGTACAATAGTGATAAGATCAGGGTGAAGGAGGGAGGGACGGTTGATGACAAATGAAGTACAACTACTCAGATGGAACATTATGGTGAGTACATAACTTTTTTATCTGAAGTAGTTGACTTCATTTGGTCATCAACCTGTGGGACAGAGTCCCCAGCTACCAAACACCTGGGTGGCCCTCAAGGAAGGATATTCCGAAGCATCATGGAGCCAAAGGCTGTTCTACCTCTAGAAACCATGTCCAGTTTGTAATGTGAGATGAGGACCAAGTAGCCACAGAACAAATATCATCCAGAGACACCCTGGACCAAAAAGCTGCAGAAGTAGCCATGGACCTGGTGGAATATACTTTAACCTGACCTGGAGGAGAAATACCTTTGTCTGTGTACAACTTAAGGATACACTGAGAGATCAAGCATGCAATAGTCACTCTTGAGATTGGCTTACCCAGAAAGGGTCTAGAATAGGAAACAAATAACTGGCTGGACTAGCTGAAGGACTTAGTTCTGTGTAAGTAGAATCTCAATTGTCTATGTGCATCCAACAAATGCAATTTATATTTGCCCCTGTTCTGAAAATTCGGAAAGAAGACAGGGAGGTTAACTGTCTGATTAATATTAGTCTCCGAAGCAATCTTGGGTAGGAAAGATGGATTAGTACGTATAGAAACCCTGTCCTTATGGAAAATCATGTACTGAGGTTTGATGGATAAGGCTTGAAGCTCCGATACCCTCCTAGCTGAGGTGGCAACCACTACGAAGGCAGTCTTCCAGGACAAAAACTATAAATCTACCAATGTTGCGGGCTGAAAGGGGGAGAAACCAGAGCCTATAAAACAAGGTAAGGTTCCAAGGAGGTGTAGGATCTTTTACTGGACATCTCAAGAGAAAGGTGCCCTTCAAGAAGGTTTTGCAAAGTCCGGAGGAAGCCAAAGACGCCATATTCTCCCCAACGTGGAAATTAGAGATGGTAGCCAGTTGTACTTTCACCACAGAAGAGCTAGTGCCCTGCTGAAAAATGCTCGCCAAAAATTCCAATACTGCCAGAACTGGAGCTGTGAAAGGATCCAAGTTCCACTGAGAAGCCCAAATACAAAAACGTTTCCAGTTGCTACGATATAGTTTCCTGGTAGATGACTTGTGAGTCGCCACCATAACAGTCTTAACCTGGGAAGATAATCCAGGCATCCTAATAATAAAGGGAACTGGAGCAGCCAGGAGATGAGCTTCAGACTGGCCAGGTCTGGGTGAGGAATCCCTAAATGGTACGATATGATATCCAGAACCGGATCCAAGATCCATGGTGGAACTACAAGGTGAGACCAGAGCAAGGGGAACCAGACTTGGCGAGGCTAGAATGGGGTAAAGAGGATCACCTTGCTCCCCAGCCTGCGAGCTTTCTGAAGAAACTTCATTATGAGAGGTAATGGGGGGTAAGCATAAAGAAGACCGGGGAAGGCCAAGTCTAGATAAGAGTGCCCCTGGGGATTTCCCCCTGCAAGGGGGTTCAGAGCGAAGAACTCACTGCACTTCGCACTGGAAGGAGATGCAAAAAGACTGCAGCAAGGTCGATGCCATACGAGGAAGATCTGCTCAGCTACAGAAGGATTCAGAGACCACTCATAATGCATCAGAACAGTCCTCCTGAGTTTGCCCGCTAGTATGTTGGACCGTCCCGGAATGTGCGTTGCCACCAGAAACCGGCCGTGGAAATCACCCATTCCCACTCTCTCATGGCTTCGCGACAAAGGGGATAAGACCTGGTTCCTCCTTGTTTGTTGATGTACCAGACTACAGACATGTTGTCCGACTGGATTGCAATAGTCCCCAGAGGAAGAAAGGCATGAAGGGCCTGCAATCCCAAAAGGACCTCCCTCATCTCCAGAAGATTGATATGCAGTTTGGTCTCATTCAGGGACCATGTGCCTTGGACTGTCCTTTCTGAGTAATGCCCGCCCACCCTAAATGGGATGTGTCCGTGGTCACCATGGTTTCGGGTGGAGTTGCAAGAAATAGGAGTCCCTCGACTAGGTCCGGGGAGAGGACCCACCAGCGAAGAGACTCCCTGCAAGCTGCAGAAATACATATCAGATGGTCTAAAGGAAGGTCTGGCAAAGACCACTGAACAGCTAGCGTCCACTGTAGCACCCACATATGAAGACATGCACATGGAAGAAGAGTGATGCTGGCTTCCATGGAACCTAGAGCCCACAGCACCGTCTCTGCCGAAGAAAGACTTGACTGGATGATTTGGGAAACATGAAGACATAAGTTCCACACCCTCTCCAGGGTGAGATAAACCCTCATCTGGGTGGTATCTAACTGGGCCCCGATAAATTCTGTGGCTGTGTTGATCGTAATCCCCAGATGATTTGCTAATGTCAGGAAGTAGTCTCTGGCTTGTGAAAGTAGATGCTTGGTGGGGGCAGTAAGGAGCAAATCGTCTAGGTACGAAAAGACCTGAATGACCTGAAGCCTCAGGTGAGCCACTACAACTGCCATGATCTTGGTGAACACCCTAGGGGCTGTGGTGAGACAGAAGAGAAGGGCTCAGAACTGGTAATGAATGGCCCCAATCCGGAAGAAGAGAAACCTCCTCGAGCATCTGTTCATCTTTATATGATAGTACGCATCCTGGAGATCTATCGAGCACATCCAATCATTCTTCTACAGGTAAGGCAGGATAGATTGCAGGGTGACCATCTGGAATTTTTACTGGCAACTGTCAGGTTTAGGTTGGAAAGATCCAGAATGGGTCTTAAGTTCCCCATTTTCTTTGGCACCAAAAAAATCCTGGAATAGATGCCCAATCTAGACTAATCTGGGGGGACCGGTTGGATGACTCACTTCTTTAGCAGCTGGTCTACTTCAGGAGCTGCCACCTCCCTTTGCGTGGGTGGGATGCCTGGAGGTGTCTTGGGGGAAGAGGTGACTCTAAGAAGGGAATTGATTAGCCTCTGGATATAATTTGCAGCACCTGACCGTCTGTTGTAACGGACTCCCACTCCATCAGGTGCAACGAGAGATGACCCCCGACTGCCTCCAGAGACGAGAAGTTGGTCAACCTCACATGGCTGCTGTGTGGGCCTGTCCGAGAAACGTTCTCGAGACCCGAAATTCTTTAGACCCCCTCGGCCTCTGGGCCGGCATCTATCATGACCCCCTCTTCCTCTGGGAGAAGATGAGTCCTGAGTGTCCCAGGAGTACAGAGATTTCTGGAACCTCATCTTCTTTGTCCTTCACTGATTCCTTGAAAAGGATCTTTGAGGGGTGGAGAAGCGGATCCCAACGGTAGACAGTGTCTTCCAGTCCTTTTCACTCTGGACCAGAATCTCACGCACAGACTTCCCAAAGAGGGAAGAACCATCATAGGAGGCGTTGGCAAAGGACACCTTGAAGAGTTCAGAGAACTGACATAGCCAGAGCCACGAGTGTCGCCTCATGGCAATGCTGGAGCCGGCTGCCCTTAATGCTCATTCTGTAGCATGAGAAAGGAGGGGCATGGACGTACTGGAAACTGCTTTTAGAGTGGCCATCTTTGCGGAGAAGGCCAGTCTCTTCGGCGACATGGACTCCGGGGGTGACTCAGCTACCTCCTTGACTAGATTCTGCTGAAGTTGAATAACATGTGCCAAATAATTCAACACCGTTATAGAAAAGGTAGCTAAAGCATAAACCCGCTTCCCTAGGCGGTAGTCCTTGACTCTCAGTCAGAAGGATGGACCATGGAGCTCCCTGAGTGAGCTCTTTCTTTGTGGCGGCTGCCACCACCATCACGTCTACTGGGGACCCCTTACTCCAGCTAGTCCTGTCAGAGAGGGGCTAAACACCTTATCTGGACATCTAGGAACTGGCTCCACAGTGTCTGTCTCCTTCCACACCCAAGATGTAATGAGGTCCACAAGTGGATCCGCGGGAGGGGACACACAGGATGTAGATCGGCCCGTGCTGAAAGCCTCCATGAACACCGATTCGTCGGGGGTTGGCTTCTGGGCGAACCACCCCTGTTTGAAGAAGTTCCATGATGTCCTCAAAGGAAACATAGTCGAGAGGTGATCTAGGGGAGCCTTCCCCTTCCTCCAAGTCAGTGTCATCCAAGAAGGACTCTGGACAGAAGTCCAGGTGCCTCCATTTGCACGATTGTTTGTGGGGAAGCTCCTCAATGGGACTCTCCGAGGGGGACTCACAAACCCACCTGTTGTGTTCCAATGGGAGGTACATGGGGCAAATCCGACACGTGCTTTCCCAAACAGGACAAAATGGTTGGAGCCGCACCCAAAACTGAGGAGTTGGGGCGGAATCCGAAGAGGAAATGGTCAGGGGTTTTGACACACTTGAGAGGACCCTCTCCACCACGTCGAAAGCTGAAGGAGAGTGAGCTCCTGGGGATACCAATGAGGGGTCTGCTCTCCTTGGCTCATTTGGGAGAGTCGGAGCCGAGCCACCCCAGAGCTGAGATGTCAAGGGGAGACTATGCTCCCAAAAACTTGGAACCAACACAACCCCCTCAGATCCGACTCCAAGGCCACGGCTCCGAGAGCTGAACTAGTCGGATCAGACACACTCGAGGCAACGGCTGGCATTGATGTACAAGGTACCGTTGGCACCAACCCCGAAACCTCTCGGATCCAAGGGCTCCAAAACTGGAGGTCGGACTGGAGAAGGAGCACAATGGGTGCAAAAAAAGGATGCAAACCCCCCCCCCCCCACTCCACAGGGAGATGGGGCTGGCAAGACTCCCCAAATGGATCTGGGTACGTATAAATTTCTGCATAATTTTATCCATCTCAGAGTGCGACGAAGAAGCCACTGATGCTGGCCTGGAATGCCAGTGGTGAGAAGCACTAGACTGCGGTCTAGACTCCTCCAGCTCCGTAGAAAATCTAGATGAATGGAGCCGGGGGTACTACGCCTCAGAGGAGTCCTAATCTTGGGAGGAGGACCGGGAGGAGCAGAACGGTCTGGTGATCACTTCCTCAGCTTATCCATCTTAGGGGATGAAACAGTAGCAGCCACAAATGCGGCCAAGCTGGTAGTAGCGGGGACAGCCGTACCTGAAGCTGGCAGGAGACCCTTCATTACTAACTTAGCCCTCCTGTTTTTGAGGGCACTCGGGTTAAAGCCCACGCAAATAGAGCAGGCCATCAGTAAATGTGGCGTGCCTAAGCACACCACGCACAGTGTGTGGCCATCAGCTAGACAGAGCTTGTGGCCACACTCTGTGCACTTCCTGAGGACAGGAGTAGGAGTATCTGCCATGCCTGGGAAAATAACACGACTTCAACTCCCCCTCCATTAACTGGGTAAACTACTCATGTACAAACACACTTGCCTAACGTTTCCTGGAGTTCATTAATTCCAATGCCCTGGACTAGCTCATTCTTACCCCTACTAGACGTAGCAATATCCTTGACCTGGTCATTACTAAACATGGGCGACCGTTGCTCTACACCAATAATCGGCTCCTCCCTAATTAGATATGACCACAAACTAATCACCTTGGAAATCCACATTCCTCCCACCCCCACCCCCAGCAAAGGTAACCACCATGAACAACTTCTCCAAAGCTAACTTTGGGATCCTAAAAACAGAGGTGGCTAACTTCACGGCACCCATGCAAATGAAGAATAGTTGTGTGACTGCAGAATCATACATCAATGCACTGTACGAACAAGTACACAAATTCATGGATCTCGCCATACCCAGTAGAGCCAAGACACTCTCCTCCAAAAAAAGAACACCAATCTGGTGGTCCCCTGCCATAAACAAACTCTACAACAGAAGGAGGAAACAGATGCGGAATAAGGTGAAGTCCAAAGACTGGAAAAACTCCTTTATCTGCCTCAACAAAAAGCTGAGATCCCTCATCAAATCCTCTACAGCTAGGTATGAAAACAGAATTGCAGAAGATAGTAAAGACAACCCATAAGGCCTTCTCTAGTTATGTAAAGAATCTCCACAGCAATACCCAGATTTGCTATGAGCTACTGCTCAATGGTACCTCCTATACCGAGCCAACAGATATTGCCAGTAAACTGGTCAACAGATTCAGTGCCAACTTTACCCCCGCCCCCCAAAGGACCAATCACAATACCAGTAGATTGCCAGGCACCCAGTATTACTGCTGCACAGATTAAAACAGCACAGTCCAAGGCCAAGAATACAGCTTCTATGGGACCTGACAACATCCCTGGTTGTGTTCTACATGAACTGCAGAGTGAACTGGCACCTCACCTGTGTGCCCTGTTCAGTCACAGCCTCACCTCAGGCTTTGTCCCTGCCGAATGGTGCACTGCTACAGCCATCCCTCTCCACAAAGGAGGAGTGACTACAGACCCTGGGAACTACTGCCCCATTAGCCTGACAAGTCTGATATGCAAAGCTATGGAACGCATCATCATGGACCCAATAAACATGGACATAGGGAATCTCCAAACTCTGGATCCCACACAGTTTGGTTTTGTGAAGGGAGATCATGCCTGCTCAACTTGGTCGACTTCTTTGAGTCAGTCACCAGAGTTGTGAATGAAGGCAAGGTCTACTTGATCTGGCCAAGGCTTCTGATACCATTCCTCACTTAGGAATCATAGAACAACTCACTAAGCTTGGCATCAACCCCTACATTACTAGGTGGGTTACAAACCGGTTCACAGATAGAACCCACAGTGTGAAAGTAGCTGACTCCAAGTCAGACTGCCGAGTAGTCATGAGTGGAGTCCCACAGGATTCGGCCCTGGGTCCTCTCCTGTTTGGTATCTACTTCTCTGAAGTCCAGGCCAACACAAAGGGACTCTGGCTGACAAAGTTCACAGACGATTGCAAGTTGGGAGCTATTATTAACTCCCAAGTGATGTTGACATCCTACAGACTGGCCTCACTGTGACCAACTACTGGTATCAGAACCATGGCCTTAAGCTTAATGCCACAAAATGTGTATTCATCCCCATTTGGGAAAATCCCAGTTCCCATGAATTACCACATTGATGGTAGTCCACTCAACACAGAAGGCGTTATAAGAGATCTGGGAATACAGGTTGACAGCAACCTCTCTTTTGATCACCACATTGCCACTGTGGTCAGAAAGTCCTTCTATGTGACACATATCATTACTACGGGTTTTTCATCCAGGAAGAAAGAGGTCATTGTCTCCCTCTACTCTTCCCTCATTAGGCCAATCATCGAGTACAATGCCCCACTTGGCATGTACCTCACTAGACACCTGCAATAACTGGAGAGGCTGCAAAAGTACCTCACAAAGAGGATCCTAGACCTTAAACACTTGTCCTATATGGAGAGACTCAAAAAACTCCCAACTATTCTCTGTCTCGTATCGCCTACTTAGAGGCGATCTCTGCTTGACTTACAAAGCCATGTCTGACCCAGCTCTGTTAGAAATGCTACATCTAAAGAAATCCCAATCCCTCCACACCACATACTCCAGAGTCCTCAACCTCATTACCATGATTAACAGGACATGCTGGAGGGACAGGTTCATAACCCATAGACTGCCCATGCTATGGAACAGACTTCCCATACATGTCAAGCAGAGCAGCTCGCTGACCCTCTTCAAGAGAAATCTTGATGAGTGGATGTGAAACAAAAAATTCACCCCGGGGATAACTTCAGTGGCTCTACTCGACAGATGCACTGGGAACTAAGGTCTGGTGGCACTATGCCAGGGTAATTCTACCGCTACGCTTATAAAGGCCCCAGGGCCATTAGCCTAGTACACACCTATGAACCAGACTTAAAAGGTGCTTATCACAACCCTATTCATCCAGACTTCAGATGTTTGTTAGTGTTTTGTGTGTTTGAATCTCATTATCAGTTCTATGCCTTACCCTTTTGGACTATCCACTGCACCAAGTGTGTCCACAAAGTGTCTAGCTGCAGTTAGAGCTCACTGTAGGCTACAGGGTACTCAAATATTTCTGTATTTAGACGACGTGTCAGGAATCACTCTCTCTCTTGGGTGAGAGATTTTTTAGACAAGCTAGGATTCACCGAGAACATTCAAAAGTCTTTTATGACTGCTTCACACAGGACTCAACTAGACACCCCAGTTCAAACAGCTTTTCTTCCACAGGAAAAAAACAGATCTTTACCTAGATCTAGTTCCAATGTTTTCCACACAGACTTCAGTCACTGCGAGGGAATACCTCAGGAATTTGGGTTTTGTTCCATTATGATTTTCATAATACTCTGGCAAGACTCCATATGAATAAAATACAGTGGTATCTGAAATCTCTTTTGTCCCAGCATCAACACCCTTAATCTTTTCAAATTCCAGTGCTGGGGCTTGTCAGAAGAGAAATCCTTTGATGGGGACAAAATATATCCTTAAATACAGGCCTCCCCTTCTCCCTACCAGCTCCAAAGCACCAGTCACCACAGACATTTTGGACTCTGCTTGAGGAGCAATTTCAGGAGGGATAAAATAAAAGTCCAGGGATTGTGGGACACCAAGGACAGACACACAGATATCAAGGATATGCTTGTTTTGATTAAGGCACTCAACTCCCTGAACCTTTGTTGGTCCCCTGGATTTCTTCAAGTGGTTACAGACAATACCACAATCATATGGTACATCAACAAGTTAGGGGGAACCAGGTCATACCCTTAGCAGACTAGCCATGTTAGCTTGGGATATAGCTTCACAGTACAACCTCACACTACAGGCATTCCTCATTCTGTCAGAGAAACAAATTTGTGGCAGACAAGCTGAGCAGGACCAGGGCAGACCCTCACAGATTGAAACTAGATTGGGGGGAAGTCTTCCAAGATTTGATCCATTTGTGGGGAGTTCCTGAAGTAGGCCTCTTTGCCTCTTTTCTGAACAATAAACTGGAAAGATTCTGTTTAAGGACTCCATGTAAGAAGGCCGGGAAGACAGATGCCTTTTCTTTTCCTTGGGCAGGAATGTTCCTATATGCTTTTCCACCCTTTTCACTAATATCCAGTATACTTCTGAAGACTCAGAAGGAATCCCCCAAGATCATTCTGGTGACTCCTTTCTGGCCAAGGCAACTGTGATTCTCCCTTCTTTTGGAAATGGCCAGGGGCAATTACTACAAGCTTCCTCACACACTGGATCTACTCACACAAGAACATGGGTGTTTGATTCGCCCAGACATCAATCAACTTTAATTGATTGCCTGGATGATACAGCCTTAATTCTCTTTATGCACCTGTTTACTGAAGATGTGCAGCAGGTACAAACAGAGGCAAGAAAGCCTGTTACTAGAAAACCATATATTAGCAAATGGAAAAGGTTTTCTAGTTGGTGCCAAAAACATAACCAGCAGCCATTCAGGACTAGTTATTCTCTGGTTTTACAATATTTATGTGAGTTACTACCCTTTGGATATTTTATTCCTTTGTCAAGGTTCATTTAATCTGTCATTTCAGCATGTCTCCCCATGGATCTTCCTCCTCTTTCAGTGCAGTCTCATGTCAAAATGTTCCTGAAAAGGGCTTTGCATAAGAAGCCTCCAAAAAAAACTGGTGGCTCCTCCTTGGGATCTTAATTTTGTATTAGAGAAACTAACATTTCCTCCAATTTGAACCAACTAATCTTGCTGACTTGAGGTTCTTAACATGGAAAATAGTTATACTGATTGATCTCTGTAAGAAGGGGAGTCACAAGCTCTTATGGCGAGTCAACCTTATCTTATTTTCCATAAGGACAAGGTTTCTTTGAGAACTAATTCTTTTATGCCTGATGTCATATCAGAGTTTACTTTAAGCCAAACTATCCATCTTCCTGTTGGCTTTCATGAACCAAAAAATGAGGGAAAAAGGATACTCCATACTGTGAATGCCCTCAGGACAGCTCTGGTGGAATCTTGACAGAACTAAATCTTTCAGATCTTTGGATCAATTGTTCATTTCTTGTGAAGGTGAGAAGAATGGACAGCCTGTGTCAAAACAGGCTATTTCCAAATGGTTGTCTAAGGCTGTAACCTTTTGTTATACTCACCACAACAAAACTTTTCCAGGCAGGATCAAGGCCCACTCTACCAGGGCCTTGGCTTCAAGTAGGGCTTTTTGGAAAAGGTTGATTCTAGAAGCTGCTATTCAACCCTCTGTACATAGTTTTACAAAGCACTATAAGCTTGATTCCTTCCCTAGGTCCAGATTAAGCTTTGCAAGGGCCATTCTCCAGGGGCTCCAGGACTCTTGTCTTTCCACCTCCCAAATGTAGTTAGCTAAGGCTACACCAGCAGTTATCAAGATGATGAACATACTACAGCTGTGTAAATAAAGCTCATCATAGCAATAGATGCTTGAATAATCACTGCTGCAGTAGCCACATCCTCCCTTTACCCCCTTGTTTTCTTTTGGGGGGGGGGGGTTTATAGGAGGGTGTAGACATTTACTTTTTGTTGCTGCTAGCACTGTCCCTTCAGGTCTCAGCCTCCTCTCTCTGGTGGCTGGAAAGCTTTGAAGATCTTCACACCTAAACTTGTCTTTTAGTTAGCTTAGTTTGAGCTGCCTGACAATTTGGGTGCCTGGAAGGTGCCCTGAAGTTTTGGAAACTGGCTGGATATAGCCAATCTAGCTAAGACTGGTGCAGCAGTGATCATTTGAACATCCACTGCTATAGTCATTTTAGTTATACAGCTGTCCTTCCTCTACGCATTCCACTACAACACCAAGTAGATGGTCTCACTTTAATTACTAATTCACTTTGCTTTCAATTTTAGATATTTGAAGTGAGTGGTACAGACGGCCCTAGTTCATTTAGTGGCATACTTTTTTTTTTTTTAAAGTTGGTTGGACACAAATGTTTGTTTTTGCTGCACACTCAGGACAGCTCTCAAATATTTATTACATGAAACACAATGATAAACATTTAAAAACCTCATAAAAATGTATATACCTTCTCTAAACACATGCAGGTTTACTTAATTCTGCCTACCTAAAAAAGTGTGATTCAGGAATGTTCACCTTAAATGATACAAAAGATCCACACATACTCACATTTTATATACATATCCACAAACTATATATGGACTGCATTGGCCTGTTAGTATTTCTTAAAATACTTGAAAGAAAACACTCAAGTCCTTAAGATATTTTAAGGACAGCAACGTTTAAGGATTTCAAAACAATGCCATGAAATAAAGTAATTTACATGTGTAATTTTACTGTGCATACGAGGATTATGAAGATTACATATTTGCTCCATAATGCAGGATAATAAAGCCTTAATTATTAACAGTTTGACTGACAGCAGTGATGTTGAAGCAGTCAGGCCAAGTAGGACAGAAGTGAGCAGCCAATGCTGGAGAGGTTTTATAGCCCAACTTACTGCAATGGGGACACTTCAAGACGTAAGGTGTCTTGCGTATAGCAATACTCCTTACATGTACCTGGTTTCTGCCAAACCACAAAATATGACAGCTTTTATGTGACATATGCAGGAATGTGCATTCCCTCAGGGAGAAGACAGATGTATGTACTTGCACCTGCAAGCACACATGCATGATGCCAACAGGGATGCTTAAGGCCATATGGAAGAGAAAAAAAAAATCCTTGGCAGGTGCTTGGATCCTGGATGATGATGATGATGACGCCCCGTGACTGCTGACTGCCTCACTAGGGAGTAATAGGCATACCAAAGTGGATATGATGGTTGGCAGGGACCAGGGAGAAAACGATTTAAAGAGGGTATTGTATAATAGAGTTGCTTGCTACTGAGATTTGTCTGCATACATCAACTGGACATAAGCTGATTTAAGTATATTTCCTGCATTTTATTGTGGTTTTATAATTTGGACTGATTCCTCAGATCTATTTCTGTTGAAACTGTCTTGTGTGTGTCTCTGAAGCTCTGCACTAGTTGTTAAACTGCTTTGAAATTCCTTTAAGTGTTAATTAGCTTGGGGGGTTTCTGATAACATTAAAACCTGTGTTGGTTACATTTCTTGTAATCATTTTAAATAGAGTTGCTTGCTACTGAGCTTTGTCTGCATACATCAACTGGACATAAGCTGATTTAAGTATATTTCCTGCATTTTATTGTGGTTTTATAATTTGGACTGATTCCTCAGATCTAGCTCTGTTGAAACTGTCTTGTGTGTGTCTCTGAAGCTCTGCACTAGTTGTTAAACTGCTTTGAAATCCCTTTAAGTGTTAATTAGCTTGGGGGGTTTCTGATAACATTAAAACCTGTGTTGGTTACATTTCTTGTAATCATTTTAAATAGAGTTGCTTGCTACTGAGCTTTGTCTGCATACATCAACTGGACATAAGCTGATTTAAGTATATTTCCTGCATTTTATTGTGGTTTTATAATTTGGACTGATTCCTCAGATCTAGCTCTGTTGAAACTGTCTTCCCCACTCCCCCTCCCTGTTCTTGGTTGTAGTTTAAATTTGGTGGCTTTTGCAGTGCCCGCCCCACTGTAGATTTGATCTAGGACATTCCCCCAGTCCCATCTCTTTCCCGCATTCTATCTAATAAACCCTTTTTGCACTTGCTTTTAGTCCTTTTTAATTTAATTAAATTTTTTTCAAACTGTGTGTGGACTAATAATGCTACATACTCAAGTGTGCCAGCTTGCACTGCATGTGAATTGTTTTTACTACTGTTTTTGCTACTTTTCTGGAAAAAAAAAATTCTGCTTTTACTGTATTTGTGTTTCTTCCTAATTTATTTTGCTTTTGCATCATCTTAAAAGTACTCAGTTGTATTTATTACTTCTTGGTGCAACTCATTCTAAGCCTTTTAGTTTAAGCACTTGGGCTTCAGACCAGTTGTTTTACATTAAGAAGGTTTGTGGTTTGCACTGTAGTGGCAGGACAGGTAGCTTACATCCTTCTAAGTTGGGAACTGCTGATTGAGGGCTCATTGTCAGTTATTCTAAAGGTGTATTAATTCTGGTTCAAGCACTTGGGCTTCAGGCCAGTTATTTTACATTGAAAGGGTTCGTGGTCTGCACTCTTGTGGGAGGAGAGGCTGGACTCTGCCCTTCTGAGCTGGGAATTTCTGGTTAAAGGCTTATAGTGCCTGCATATTTGAACTGCTTCTTACTGAAATTGGTACACCTTGTTTGCTGTAGCATAGACTAGATCCAGGCCTGCTGAATCTAGCTTTGTTTGTATAACTTAAGCACTAATCCAGGCATTCTTCTAAGTATTCAATTGTATTTATTACTGCTTGGTAGTAACTTGATTAAAGTGTAGCTATCATTCTAAGTCTTTTGGATTAAGCACTTGGGCTTCAGACCAGTTGTTTTACATTAGGAAGGTTTGTGGCCTGCACTGTGGTGGCAGGACAGGTGGCTTACATCCTTCTAAGTTGGGAACTGCTGATTGAGGGCTCAGTGTCTGTTATTCTAAAAGTGTATTAGTTCTGGTTTAAGCACTTGGGCTTCAGGCCAGTTATTTTACATTAAGAAGGTTCGTGGTCTGCACTCTTGTGGGAGGAGAGGCTGGACTCTGTCCTTCTGAGCTGGGAATTTCTGGTTAAAGGCTTATAGTGCCTGCATATTTCAACTGTTTCTTACTGAAATTGGTACACCTTGTTTTCTGTAGCATAGACTAGATCCAGGCCTGCTGAATCTAGCTCTGTTTATATGCGTGTTGTTTGTTTGCTTGTTATTTCCCTGAAACGCTAATACCACCTAAACCGCGGATTTTCAGCGCTTCTGTGGATCCCTAGTGATATCTGCATTGCTTACTGTACTCATTTCCTTGTTTCATTTAAAAGAAAGTTACTGTTTGTCGTTTTTGCATTTAAGTTACCTGTAACACATTGCATTTAAGTTACCTGGCACTTGCTCACAAAAGGCACTTGCTCACTAAAGCAATTATATAAGTCAGCACTAAAAAATTAAAAGCACTACACTCTCACAAAGTCCTCTCGAGTACCTTGTTCCCCATTGGCCCCTTTTTTTTCAATTATAAAGGAATTCCCAATACTATTCTAGCATGTCCAAAGGTCAGTTGTCAATCTTCTCTCCGGTCCAGCAGATGAATCTGGGAATCTTGAGGCAATGTTACAACTGCCTCATGTACACAGACAACCCTCTCCTCCTCCCAATAAATTCCAACACATGTGAGAGATGCATCCATATAGCCAAACTGGGGGCTAAGCTCTCTCAACTCAGTACTGCCATAACCAGTCAGGAGGAGAAGGAAACCACACTCAGTACAATTCCAGTCTCACATAGACCTACCACGACAGCAGACCAAACACATAAACACACAAAAACATACTCGGAGGCTCTAAATAAAAATCTGCCTAAGCAGCAGAGACCTCCAAAGCAGACAAAGCAACCACTACCCCAAAACAAAACACGTGCAACACATATCTCACAAAGCCAGTGTGCCGAACAGTCACAGCCCTTAAGGCTAAACAACACACCTGATACACTTGTAATAGGTGACTCTATCATCAGGCACACTGACGTCCCGCTCACCAGGCTGAACAAGGAGAAGGTCACGGTGAGCTGCCTGTCGGGCGCTAGGATCCGCCACATAACACAAGCACTCAGGTCACTCCAAGGCAAGTACAAATATGACTCAGTCATTGTCCATGCTGGTGTGAATGACCTGAGACGTACCTCCTGGACTACATGAAAAGAGACATAGAGGAGCTCTCTGAGCATGTGGCCCAGGCCGGTATGACCCTGACCTTGAGTAGCATCTTACCCTCACCAAGAATGATGCCACAATATGAAGACAAGATGATCAATTTCAACAATTGGCTTAATTATTGGTGTCATTCAAAGGGGGATCCAAAGCCTGTCAGCCTGGGATGACATGCTCGACAGGCCACGATGCTTCACTAGGGACGGCCTGCACCTGTCACCCCTGGGCTTTCGGATATTGGCAAAGGTTCTTGCTACCCCCATAGTGCCTTTTTTAGGCAAGGCTCAAAAGACAAACCCACCTCCATAGGTATCACAAGGGATAAGAAACTAAGAGTAATGCTACTCAATGCCAGAAGTCTAAACCTCAAGATGCACGCACTCGAAACTCTCCTTAGCATGGAGAAAATCGATATCTGTGCAGTAACAGAAACCTGGTTCAAGGCTCCCGAGAGCACCCCAGCACTACCAGGTTATACCTCATACCATGCTTTTCGGCCCCAAAACTTGGACCGACCCACAAAAGGAGGGGGAGTATCAATACTAGTCAAAGATACCCACACCTCCAGGTTGGTGGCACAGCACGAAGCATCAGAGACTATCCATGTGCAACTAACAGTGGGTAAAACTGCCTTCCAGTTTATAGCCTGCTACAGACCACCCTCCCTAACCCAGGAACCCCACTGCCTTCATGAGAACACTGGAAAATATGAAGGTCTCTCCAAACACCATTATATTGGGCGACTTCAACTACCCAAACATAGACTGGGAGCATTACTTTAGCTCCAACACCCTAGCCCAAAGATTCCTAGAATTTATAAACTCAAATGCTATGGAACAACTTGTTACCACTCCCACAAGAGGGAAAACATACTGGACCTGATCATCACCAACATGGGGACTCTATGCTCCAGACCAGAAGTGTATCCCTCACTGGTAAGATCAGACCATAAACTAATCTCACTGGATGTTCACATCCCGACACCACCCTGCCCAGAAAACCACAGTGAAAAACTTCTCTAAAGCAAATTTCACACTCCTCAAAACTGAGGTGGAATCCTTCAAAGCCCCCGGGCCTGTGGAAAATACGGCCGAAACCGCAGAATCCTTTATAAACGCATTCTATGAACACCTTCAGGAATGCATGGATCATGCGATCCCAAATAAAACCAAGACCCAATCCTCCAAAGGCAGACGTCCTGTCTGGTGGACCCCAGCCATAAACAAGCTATACAATAGAAGGAGGAAGCTACTAAATGATAGAGCAAAATTCCAAAAAGGGAAGGCATCTCTGATCAGTATTAGCAAAAAGCTACGGCACTCATAAAATCGTCTAAGGCCAGCTTCGAGAGAAAAATTGCACAGGACACTAAGGATAATCACAAGGCTTTTTTTAGTTATGTTAGGAACCTGGGTGGTAATTCCCAGATATGCTCAGAATTAGTCCAAAATGACAAAAAATACACCGAACCCACAAACATTGCCAACATCCTAGCTGACAGGTTCAGCGCAAACTTCTCCCCCCCCTCCCCACCAAAAGGGCAAATATCTATTCCAGCAGAGTGCTGGCCCCCTGACATCTCGGATGCTCAGGTAAGAGCCGCCCTCTCCAAAGCAAAAACACAGCATCAATGGGACCAGACGGTGTTGCTACGCCCTACATGAACTCCAAGAAGAGCTAAACCCAAACATAAAACTACTGTTCAATCTCAGCCTTACTACAGGATATGTACCCAAAGAGTGGCATACAGCAACAGTGGTCCCTCTCCACAAAGGTGGTGCCTCAACGGATCCTGGAAACTATCGCCCCATAAGCCTGACTAGCTTGGTCTGCAAAGCTATGGAAAGGATAATCATGGACCTCATAAATAAAGATATTGGGGACCTACAGACACTGGATCCTACCCAGTTCGGCTTTGTTAAGGGCAGATCCTGCCTCTTAAACCTGGTTGATTTCTTTGAAACAGTCACCAAGGCCATTGACGAGGGGAAGGTGGTCCACACAGCCTACCTGGACCTCGCAAAAGCCTTCGATACAATACCCCACTCGGGCATTATAGATAAGCTCACCAGCTTAAATATAAACCCCTATGTCACTAGATGGGTTGCAAACTGGCTCAAGGACAGAACCCACATGGTTAGAATGGCTGGAGCCATGTCAGATTCCAAACCAGATACAAGTGGCGTCCCACAAGGCTCAGTCCTGGGACCTCTCTTGTTCAGTATATATTTCCCGGAGGTACAGGCCAACACGGAAGGACTGTGGCTGACCAAGTTCGCAGATGACTGCAAACTGGGCGCCATAATTGACTCTCCAGCCGACACAAGCATCCTCCAAAAGGGCCTCATAGAAACAGACAACTGGTGCCAGAGCCATGGCCTCAAGCTAAACGCCAAAAAGTGTATAGTCATCCCCTTTGGCAAAACAAAGTGCCCACAAATTACCACATAGGTGGTAATCCATTAAGTACAGAAGAAGTAATTAGGGACCTGGGGACCCAAGTTGATAGCAATCTCTCATTTGACAACCACGTGGCCAAAGTGGTTAGAAAAACATTTTATATAGCCCACCTAATCATGAAGGGATTCACATCTAGATCAGGGGAGGTCATCGTGCCTCTTTACTCATCCCTCATCAGGCCGATAATTGAGTACAGTGCCCTTTTGGGATGTACCTTACCAGACACCTGCAGCAACTGGAAAGACCCCAAAAGTACCTCACCAAGAGGATCAAAGGGCTCAAACAGATGCCATATGCTGCCCGGTTAAAGAAACTCCAGCTCTACTCAGTGGCATATCGCCTGTTCAGAGGCGATCTGTGCCTGACGATAAAGCCATGTCCAACCCGAATTAATGGACATGCTGCACCTCAGAAAATCCAAATCCTATCGAGCTACACGCCGAGAGACTTGAACCTCAGCACTGAAATAAATAGGACATGCTGGAGGGACAGATTCATAACCCAGAGGCTCCCTTCACTCTGGAATAAAATCCCAGTCCAGGTTAGGCAGAGTCCCTCATTGACTCTCTTCAAGAGGAATCTTGATGAGTGGATGGGAGATCGTAGGTTTACCCCGGGTATGACTTCTGTGTCACTGTTAGACAGAGGCACAGTATACTAACCTCAAAAAAAGGGCATAGCAAAATTAATTTAAAATGGGTGGCGAAAGCCAAACACATTCTGGCTAGGCTTATAAATGCCCTAGGGCAGATAGCCTAGTATGAACCTATGAACCTATGAAACTGTCAGTAATGGATACAAGCCAAGACATTCCTTCAGAAACTTCCAACTCAGTGAATCAAGTGTGTGTGTGTGTGTGTGTGTGTGTGTGTGTGTGTGTGTGTGTGTGTGTGTGTGTGTGTGTGTGTGTGTGTGTGAAAGCTTGAAAGAATTCAGTGGAACCTTTTTTTTCTCTTTGGTGTGTGTGTGTGTGTGTGTGTATATATACATGCACACATATATATGTGCGCGCGTGTCTATATATACATACACACATATATGTGTGTGTGTACATTACATTTTTTTAATTATAAATGAATGCATTTTACCATTATCCTTCATCTGTTCCCTCTTCCCCCACCTTTTTCCCTTCTGTTCCTTTTTATGGTAAGAAATCACACTGACCCAAATGTATAAGGCTCTTTTCACAAAGATCATTAATATGTACTACACACTTACTAATGTTACTGACTTGTTTGATACACAGTGTCAAATCAAAATCAGGTTCTAAAGTAACATGGGTGTAGTAGACTTCTATAATAAGGGAAGTATTTTCATCTTCTGTAATATTATTAGGCCCAATAAAAACTGAACAAAACTTTTTTTTTTAATTATACACTTCACATGAAGTCCACCAGTGCCTTCTGCTTTTTTTAGCTCTTATTGACTAGTCTGCATATCTCACCTCAAAAAGGGTTACAAATCTAATTGCTACTTCCTGCTGGATGTCATGTCAAACAGTGGGTAAATATTTCTTTTACGAAATTTTCTTCCTTGAATATTTTTGTCAGGTGTAATCATCCATGACGCCTTTCATGCCAGAGTTACTGGCCTTCTAATCAATCATCTTTTGAGAGTTCTTAACAAAAAACTTACTGCAACTATGCAGACACTAACCTACCAAGTCAAGGTTTTTATGACTTCCATCACTCTCACAAGAAGGACTCATTTCTCCTCCTTAAACCCCCCCCCCTTGCCTCATGTATTACGACACTGGACCTAGCATATCACCATACGCACTCCCATCTGATGCACCTATGACAGCATTCCCAATAGAATACAAAAACGTAATACTGTCTTTGTTGACCTACACATTTTTGAGATCATAATTCCTCTTTACATATAAATCCATTTTATTTGTGTATTAAAATTACCTTTAATACGACACAGATATTCCACTAGACTCACAACTTTAGAAAGAATTCATAAAATGTTGTATGCAAGGACATGGGTCTGGAACACAGTAAACTACATTTACTGGCGATTTAGGTAAATGCAAGAGCAGCTGTATACACTAATGCATATCTGTATGATTCCAGGTACAGAAAACATATGCAAATAGTGTATCGTCTACAATTCACAAACATGTGAATAACAGAGGAAAGCACATATGTAAAAATGCACAAAGTTAAAGGGCTATGAATGTGTGTGCACAAAGATAAAATCAGTAGCCCAGCAGTCAATGTCCTGGAAAGTACAGCTGTGTACACTTACCATAAATGTAGACATTTGAGTGTATTCATTGTTGCAGTCATCACACTTCGGTTATCTGCCTGCAGGTAGCCCTCAGTCAGCCTGAATACCAGAGTCTTGGGATTTCTGCATTGGATGTTGTCGCCTCTTCCATGACGTCAGGTCATCAGGGGTATAAAACATGCAGCCAATGCCATTACATCAGTTTTTCTTGCCCCAGATGTCAGGAGCCCCCAAAAAAGGAAGCAATTACATGGTGTGGAACACATCCAGTAAAAAGTAAATACCATAGCCATAAGATATGGCCAAAAAGAGGATAGTTAGAAAGCATAGAAGAGTCAGGGGGCTGGTGGGAGGGTAACCAGGACTGCAACAGTGAATACACTCAAACATCTATGTGTACACAACTATACTATGTTCTTCGTGTTTCACTGTTGCAGTCATCACACTTGGGTTGATTCCCAAAGCTGAGGAAGGGTGGAGGCAGTCAAGTAATAGTAGGGCTGGCTAGCAGGCCTTGCAAGACTGCTGCGGCAAATCCAGCTCTGGATTTAGAAAAGAGAGGTAAATGGTAATGCTTGGTGAAGGTGTGTACAGAACTCCAGGGTGCAGCTTCCAGGATGTCCCTGGTAGGGACTCCCCTGAAAAATGCTGTAGAGGTTGAGGCAGCCCTAGTGGAATGAGTTCTGATCCCCTGTGGGAGTAGGTTTTCCATGGTGCTTGTAGCAGAAACAGATGCAGTGTGCTATCCATTTGGAAATGGTTTGCTTTGAAATGGCCTTGCCCTCTGCCCCTGTAGTAAAGCTGACTAGCAGCTGGTCCGAATTTCTGAAAAGCTTAGTCCTGTCAAGGTAGAATCTGAGTTGTCTGTGTACGTCCAAAGAGTGCAGGATCCTTTCCCCTTTATTTGGAGGATTAGGGAAAAAGGTTGGTAAATGGATGGATAGCTTTAGAGCCACACTGGATACCACCTTGGGCATAAAAGATGGGTTAGTCCTGAGGGAAACCCTGTCAGCATGAAAAATAATGAAGGGTTCCACAGCCATTAGTGCCTGAAACTCAGACACTCTTCTTACTGAAGTGATGGCTAGAAGTAAGGCTGTTTTCCAAGACAGGAATTTTAACTGTGCTGTAGCAGCAGGCTCAAAAATGGGAAGAGTGAGCTTCTCTAGTACAAAGTTAAGGTCCAATGGAGGGGTGGGAGTTCTCCTCGGGGGGGTCTTAAATTGTTAGCTTCTCTCAGGAACTGTTTGACCACAGAGTGAGAAAAGAGAGGTGGCTCAGTATTATAATGAGCTGAGATGGCCGAGCCATGAACCTTAATAGAAGAGAAGGATAGGCCTTTATGGAGCAGCTCTGCTAGGTAATCTAGGATTTGAGGTAAGGTGGGCACAGCTGTGTCCTTTCCTTGAGACTAGATCCAAGAACAGTATCTTTTCAATTATTCTGAATAGGATTTCCTAGTACTAGGCCTTCTGGCCTCAAAGATGGCGTCCAGCACCTGTTTGCTGAGGGTTGTTGTTGGTGGTGGTGTATTCAGGGAATAAGCCAGGCTGCAAGGTTCAGGGTTTGCAGCTGAGGATGCAAAATCAGCCCTCCTGCTGGGACAGCAGGGAGGGGGTCTGATGTAGGTGCCAGGGTGGCACGGCTGCCAGACTGCGTAGGAGTGGGTACCAGTGCTGGCAGTGCCAGTCCAATGCAATAAGGATTGTCCTTGGTTTGTCCTGTTTGATCTTGAGTAGTACTTTTGAGAGGAGGGGCAGAGGGGGAAAGGCATAAATTGAGAGGTTTTCACATGTAAAGTATAGGGTATCCACTTTCCATGCTTGGCTGTGGGGATTTCTTGTGCAAAATTTGCTGAATTGATGGTTTGGGGGAAGGCAAAGAGGTCCACCTCTGGTGTCCCCCACCTGTGGGTGAGAAGTTTGAATGAGTTGGCTTCCAGTTTCCACTCATGTGGGTCCAGTAGATTTCTGGTTAAGTCGTCCACCAGTGAATTCTGTTTGCCTGACAGGAATTGAGCTTGCAGGTGCACTTGGTTGCTCAAGGCTGTGTTTCACAGGGCCATGGCTAACCTGCAGAGTGTGTAGGAATGAGTTCCCCTCTGCTTGTTTATGTACCACATAACTGTGGTGTTGTCTGTCGTTATCAAGAGTTGTCCTGGAAGGATAAGGTATTTGAAGGCTGTCAGAGCATTTTGTACAGCTAACATTTCTTTTTGATTGATATGTAGGTGAATTTGTCCTGGGCTCCATTTGCCTTGAATGCATTTGCCAGCCATGTGAGCCCCCCCATGCATAGTCTGATGTGTCTGTTGTCAGGCTTTGGGTGGCGAGGGGTTGAAGTGAAAGGGAGTCCCTTGCTGTGGTTGCAAGCCTCTGCCCACCAAAAGAACTCTGCCCTTAGACAATGAATGATAGGAATAACTGTTTCCAGGTCCTGAGGATGTTGGCACCAGAGACTTTTTAAGTACCACTAAGGTTTCCTCATATGCAGTCTTGCATATGGTATTAGAAGAATGCATGAGGCCATGAACCCTAGGGCTTGCAGTATTTTTCTTGCAGATAGCTGGGTTCTGGTGGCCATAACTTTGAAGTAGTTCGTCAAATAAACCTGCTTTTCTGGAGTAAGGAATGCCATCTGGGAAGTTCTGTTCAACTTTCTCCCAGGAATACTTTTGGCTGCGCACCAGATGTGATTTCTATTGACGGAGTACCCCAGAGAAGTTAGAAGTCTCTTTACAAATGCCAGATGCTGAAGTAGCAATTCCTGACTGCCCGCCTGAATCAGGCAATCGTCCAAGTATGGATAAATTTGAATTTTTCTCTGCCTGCAGTATGCAATGGCTGGAGCCAGGCACTTTGTGAATACCCTAGGTGCAGTAGATATGCCAAAGGAAAGTGCAAAGAACTGATAGTGCATAGAGCCTGCCCTGAAAAGTAGATATTTCCTGCAAGATTCCCTTATGGGGATATGCAGATAAACTTCTTTTAGGTCTAGGGTGACTAGCTAGGAGTCCTTGGCTAGCATAGGAAGCAGCTGTTGTACTGTAAGCATTTTGAATTTTGGGACCACCAGGAAGGTGTTGAAAATTGACAGGTCCAGGATAGGGTGCCAAGAGCCCTCTTTTCTGGGCACCAGGAACAGTCTGGAGTAGAAACCCTGTCTCTTTGCACTACTGGAACAGGCTGAATAGCCCTGATACTGAGAAGAGAAAGTACTTGCTTTTGAACCTCTGTCCACTGGTTTGGAGGAAGGTCTAGCAACCCGCTTGGGGGTGGCAGTGAGTGGAAGTAGAATCTGTATCCCTGTGATACAATGTTTAGGACCTATTGGTCCTGGGTAATGGACATCCAGTTTTGTGCATGCAGGGCGAGATTTCCTCCTAGGGGTGCAAGTACTTGGGCATGGCTGGGAAGGATGATAGACAAGTCACTGTGAATTTTTTTACATAAGGGGATAGCTTACCACTCCCTGTTTTGAGGGGGGAGAACTCCATTGTTTAGATCTCTGGGTACCCTGAGACTGTAGCCTTGGTGGTCTGTTGCCCATGGGTTTTGCACTGAGAAGACCTGGTAGGGACTGGAAAGGACCAGTTTTTTGAAGGCCAATGCCTACTGAATCTAGGTGGCTGTACCTGTAAGAAATATTTTAACAGTTTGCATAGAGTTAGCTTTTTTCTCCATCTTTTTAAGAACCTCTTCTGCTTTTGTGCCAAACAAACATTCCTGGTTTAATGGAGCATCTAGTAATTTTGCTTTGACATGGTCTGGCAAGATTTGTTCCTTCTCAGTACAGACCCAGTGACAGCAGCCCTGCAAGATGCTTCTAAGGCATCATAACCACACTGCAAAGTATGTTTACTGACTTGGTTTGCAGAATGCATTAACTCTTGCAAATCTTTATTTTCTGCAAAATCTGGAAGCAACATTTTTTGTTTAATTAGTTCCATAATATGCTGATGGTACTTCAACATGTGAAACTGGCAATTTAAAGCCCTGATGGCAAGAGTTGCAGAGGTATATACCTTCTTGCCCCATCTGTCCAAAGCCCTTGAATCCCTGTCCGAAGGGGTAGGATTTTTGGCTCTAGTAGCCTTAATACCTGGTGGGCGGCCATGGTGGTGCAGCAGTTAGTGTTGCTTGTCTCACAGCAAGAGGTTCTCCAGTTCGATTCTTGGTTGGAGTACCTTCTGTGCGGAGTCTGCATGTCCTCCCTGTGGTCGTGTGGGTTTCCTCCGGGTGCTCTGGTTTCCTCCCACATCCCAAAGACATGCTGTGGGTGGATTGGATACTCTAAACTGGGCCTAGGTTTGAGTGTGCGCGTGTGTGTGCCTTTTGTGGAAGGCTGGGCGCCGGGCTGGCAACTCAACACCGTAAAACTCCACTGCCAATCATGAGTGGACAGGTGATCTGCTGTGACGACCCCTAACCGGGAAAAAGCCTAAAGAAGAAGAAGAAGAAGCCTTAATACCTTTAGGTCCCTGGGAAATGATCTCTGGACCCACAGTGGGATTCTTAAAGAGAAATTTGTGAGAGTCAGGTACCCTGCAGTACCTATCAGGCTTTCTAGGAGCTGGTGGTAAAGTATCAGGAGTAAGACTGGATTCCATGAAAACATCATCCACATTATCCAGGACAGGGGGTATAGCTAGAGGCATGTGCTGAGGTAAGTCTAAAAATTCTCGGAGTCTCTTTTTGGACTGTGGGTAGTCCTGGCATTCCCAGTGGAAATGCTCTCTTAAGGTATGCGAGGTTTCACCAAAAGAAAAAAGTCCTCTGGAGAGGAGGGGGGAGGCAGAGGGAATGGAATCCTCTGCATCTGAATCCTCATAGGTAGATAAGGGTATGTCCTGGTAATCAGAGGGATCAGAGTCATCGGACTCATGGTCTGTTGAATCAGAAGGGAAATCAATTCTTTGTCTTTTAGAAGGGGAAGGCAGGCTTTCCCTAATTAAGAGTTATAAGGTCTTCAGCCATTTTAAGCATTTGTTTCTGTGGCATGGGAGCTTGAGCATGCACTTTGGTCGTCGGTTTTCTAGGCGTAGTGCGAACTCTGGGCCTGAGAAACTTGGTCGTTTTAGTCTGAAACTAAGTAGTCAGTTTAATATGAACATCGGAAGGTCGGAATACACCCTCAGAAGCCGGTGCCTGCACAGCGGCTCCAGACCCATCCAAGGTAGAGACATCCGCAGGTTCCATAATCGAAGAAGCACCTCGCGGCATACCGGACTCCGAATGGGTCTCAGCAGAGGCCTGTGAATCTGGAGAAGCGGGTATCAGGGGCTGCAAAGGCAACTCACTGAGTACCGGCAGACTGGCGACTAGCTTAACGGAAGCATGGTCAGCAGTTTTGGACCTATGCGGTCTGTCTCTGTCTTTAACCTTACATTTTTTCGGAAGATCGGTAGTCGGATGGCTTACCGAAGCCATTTCGGAACACAGAGAACGACAGCGAAAGAATTTAGCAACAAAGATAGCCCGATGAATAGTTCGGGTGTTAAACAAGGCACAAAACCGACAGCGAGGGACAACGTGGTCTGGGCCTAAACAGGTGACACAGTAAGAATGAAAATCTCTGTGAGGGATTTGCTTTCCTCAGGCAAGACAATTGTTAACTTTTTCTGACATCAGTTAGAGCAAGAAAAAGCAATCCCCAACGGGGTACTTAGCTTTAGAAGACTTCAGGTTTGAAACTCGAAACACGAAAATTTCAGGTAGCAGCCAACTGGCATTTGTGAACTGCTTCAGCTTCGGGCTCCCGCGCGGCAAGAAAAGCTGATGTAATGGCGTCGGCTGCATGTTTTATACCAGACGACCTGACGTCATGGAAGAGGTGACGGCATCCGATGCAGAAATCCCAAGACTCTGGTATTCGGGCTGACTGAGGGCTACCTGCAGGCAGATAACCCAAGTGTGATGACTGCAACAGTGAAACACGAAGAACATGTGGTGATTCTCTGCTCAATGCAAAATAATAGAGCAACTGAATTATCATTTAATTTTAACAAAAGGACACCACTTAAAACACTTGTTTTAATAAAGAGACAAATTTTTATTTTATTTTATTTATTTTATTTAACATTTGTTGACCGGGAATGTCCGACTAGGTTTCACAGAGCCTGTTTTCAGCGGAGGCCCGGGGAGAAATGCTCCAGATGCATGTCTTTGGAATGTGGGAGGAAACCGGAGTACCCGGAGGAAAACCACACGAACACAGGGAGAACATGCAAACTCCACACAGAAGGCACCCCAGCCGAGAATCGAACCGGAGAACCTCTTGCTGTGAGGCGACAACGTTAACCGCTGCACCACTGTGCCGCCCACAATGGCTGGCACAGTCATCTCACACAGGTACAGGGTCACAACTCACACAATAACATCTGTCTCATCCCTACACAATGATGATAATGATCTCCCATAAATGGTTGGGAAGCACTCACCAGATAGTAAATCTACTTCACAGGCATAGTCAGGGAGGCAAAATTTTCAAGGACAAACCCTGGGCAATGTCTATGGAGTATCAGTTCAGGAAAACATTTGCACCTCTGCCCATACTGCCACAAAGGTAAAAATATGACACACAGCACTATAAGTGCTACTGGCTACAGCTACTGCCAGTATATACAGTAACCACCAAGACAGGCATGTGTGTCCAACTACCCTTGGTAGTGTGCCCCTCTATCCCAATAAGTCCACTACAAGATGTACTGCAGGTATAGCACAGATAAAAACAAATGCTGCAGGAATGCTTCATGGGAAAATGTCAGTTAAATGGCAGGATCCCTGGTGATGGCATAATGCCATGCCAGTTCTCTACTGTCCCACACTGCAGACAGCCACAAAATCTGGAAGGGCACACAACTTGGGCAACATTCCAAATATCAAATGCACTCTAACAATGTAATCAATAAACCACAATTTGATTCTGCAGCACAAATGGCTTACAGCCACATCTACCAGCTGTCAACTAATATGTGATTGCCTCATACAATCCAATCACAAAAAAGTGACAGCACAACAATGTAAACAGTATTGGGAAATGAAAAAATAAAGTAACTTGCAGGGTGGCAAGCTCCCTTTATCCAAACTACTTACATATACCAAACTCCATTGAAAATGCAAAATAAACAGTACAGCACCAATTCAACATTCTATTACTCTGGTAGCTGCACATAACACTGTTGATTACCAGTGTTTCTCAAACAAGCCTAGCTCCCAAATTATCAGGCGTAAAAAAAAAGTCAAGGGAATACATCAATACTATGTTAGCCAGCATAAACTAAGCATGGGATAAGATACTTACTCTTTTCATATGCCTTGCAGGGGTGCTACTACATACTTGACACTACAAACCAGAACACTACTTACACAATTCTTTGTTTCATGGAATTGTACTGTAGCACTAATGACAGTGTACTCAACTTGTGACAAAAATGCTTTTGTCCATGATGAGAGGAATGACAACTGTCCTTGTCATGCTGGGTTCAAAGATGTGTACATTTTAAATGTCAGACTAGCTACATAAATATTCACAGAACTGTTCATATTATAACTGCCTTATGTTTATGCATCAGTTTTGTAAACGGATGTAAAATGAAAATGCCTACCTGGAATACAACTGTGTAGACTGCGTCTGTGATCCACATGCACTGCACATCTCTTGTGGGTCCTGAACTATTCAAGGTACACAATGGCTTAACTACACATATCCTCCAGCTGCTGGCATTGTGTGAACCATGCAAAGCTGTGGTATGCATTTCTATGCATCAGCTAGGTGCATTTGTGCAACATATTTCGTAATACTGCCCATTAAAGCTGCTTAGCCAATTACCATGGGCTTGTTGAGTTAGCGAATACTATGATAGCCTTACTTTTTTCTACTGCAAGTGTGTTTGGTCATTTGTATTAGACTGCTACACTTTAACAGACTGGCAAAGTCAATACAAAAACATCATCTTTATGTTAATAGCAAATAGTTTTGAAGGTGAGTCATTTCTTCATTCCATGTTTGTTTGGCTCCTACCCCCCAAATTATATAACCCAGACTGTATTCTGTCCTGCATAAATATTTTAAAGATGTCCCGAATCACTTATGATCAACATTCAGATCTGTAATTGTATTTCATACAGCTACAGCACAAAAGGAAATGTTTTAATGGCTTGAAACTTCACAAAACTAGGTGAATAATACTTACTTTAGGTGGTTTAGGTGCTGGATTGGTAGTTTTAAACTGTAAAGCAAGATAATATAAAATGAAGTTATTGGGACTCTAAGGATAATTATATAGTTAAGTAATTCATTAGAGTAGACATCTTATCGGTACTATTCTGTATGTTATACATAAGTGAACAGTGTGTACACAATATGAAATATGTGTTAGTTACTTCCTGGCCTCTATTAAAATAAGTTAGTCTGTTCATTCATTAAGAGGTTTTCCTACATCTGGCATTCTTTGAGGCTGCCTAACATTAGAGCCCTCTGTCACAGGAAAATGAAAATATCCAAACAAAACTTGAGAACCTTTCCAAAGAATGTAATGTTTTCCATTAATGTGCTGTACTATGTACATTCC
This sequence comes from Protopterus annectens, assembly GCF_019279795.1. Classification (NCBI taxonomy): domain Eukaryota; kingdom Metazoa; phylum Chordata; order Ceratodontiformes; family Protopteridae; genus Protopterus; species Protopterus annectens. The sequence continues at coordinate 1,860,328,089 of NC_056741.1, forward strand.
CATTTGTGGCTATTAACAAACAATTAAACTACAACTACATTGCTGACAACTTACCCGCAATGTTATGTACAATGTCTAGTAGAAAGAATTTCTGATTAATAACATGCTAACTTATCTTCTTGACCTGTGTGAAGCTGCTACCACGTGATAATCATTTAACTCAGGAATTTCATTAGAGAATAAACTAACCTAATGCAGGAGAATACCTGGATTGGCTCTTTTAATTTAAAGCCTCACTCTTTTTACTGGGTTATGAGGCTTGTTTATGCTTCATGTCTATAAATACATAACAAAACAAAATGGAAATTTTAAGAGATTCTCTATTTTGTGACACAGACCTCTTATGAGACATATCCATACCTACAATGAATGTTAAACATAATCTAGGTTTAACGTCACCTATAAAAATAAAAAGGAAAACCTATACAGTTGCTTTATTTATATTCATTTAAAAAATTAAAAACATAGTCAAGAAATTGGACACCTTAAAACAACTTGTACAAGCTCAAGTAAAAGCAGTTTTTTCTACTTACATGCAGAAACTCAGGATATACAATTTAGTTCTATTATTAATATAGTTATAACAAGTAAATATATGAAAACCAAATTGTCTACTGCATCCTTGCAAACATGTGGTGCTTTCCTCCTGCATTCCCTTCCCTACAGTACAATTCCCATTAGTTGACATGTAGGTAATACTCCTTCTTAACCGGAAAACTGAGAAACAAGCTTTAGTGTTGCCAAGAATTAAAGTTTAATTGTTCAATGTCTTATTCCTTAAACTGGAAAATTCTTTTTCATTAATAATCTTACATTCACTTCATAATACCAGCTGATGCAAAAAAAAAAAAAAAAAAAAAAAACAGAATACAAAATTTTGCAACTCATTCAATTAAGCCTCCCCTCAAGAACATCACTGCATCACACTAAGCAAAAACCAAAGGGTCCCAGAAACTCCTCCTAAATCTCTTGACCTCTATAAAATGTTGAATAAATGTTTCTGTCCACTCCTATTAAAAATAAAATCCCTTCTATTTAGAGCCTCTTCTTAATTCCTCAGAAATTCTGGCAGTAACCTCTTCATGAGACCCCCCTTCATCATGATGACAACAGACAAAACATATATAAAACTCCCCCAGAACAATGGAACCACATGCCACAAAATGTTAGCTGCATCACATTTCTACTGGTATTTAAAAAATAATGTAAAACATATTTCAAGGACTCAAGTCAATTTTGCTGTTTTGACATACACAGATGACTCTCCCCATTGCAGTTATTCCGGCACTGTCTGTCTGCAGCACTTTTTCTCCTTCTAACTCATTTACTCATGATTCGTCAAATCTATAATTAATATACCTTTTCTCCCTACCGATCTACCATTTTACCTGATGAACCTGTAGCTGGCTTTGTTTGCTTGACAACCATCTTAAGTTCGACTACTGAAATGTAACTTGCAGGGCATTACTGTTTCAATATTTTCATTACATAAATACTGTACTTAACTATATATCTGAATCACATGTAATGCTATACAATGTGTTTGCTCATTTATCTATATGCACCCTTCATTTTGGGATATTTTTCATTCATGTACTATTATGTCCTTTGCTCTGTAACAATTCCTTTCTACTTACTGTAGCTTCATGTTTTATAATTTGCCTTGTGGCCAGACTCATGCTTGAAAAGGGTCTTTGGATCCACATTTATCTATTAAATGTATAAATTACGTTTCCATGTTGTGGGTATACACACTAAGGGAGATGAGGCATAAAAGTTCTCTAAATATTAAATGATTTCTCATATACCCTGTATCAATTATTTACCAATTTTTTATATTACATCTAGTTTGTTATAATTATGTAAACTGCAGATGTTTTTGTTTTATTTTTGAAGATTGTAAAATTATTGTTCTTAAAATGTTCTGTAATATTTTGGAGCTTTTCTCCCTGGGCCTCTACTGAAAATGGGCTTCTACCCAGATGGACTTTCCGGGTAATCAAATGTCAATAAATTAATAAATACATACCCTAAGCTTAATGACTGGACAAGGATTTTCCTCAACTAGACATTTTGAAGGCTCCTAAAAGACTCCTCCCTCACACTCCTCAGAGTCAATAACATTTTCTTCTGAGTGTGATTTGCAAAGAAACAGTGGAAACTATGTTCTATGACTGTCACGCATGGGCTAACATGGATGTCAAACCAACTCATTCAGCTTCCCTGTGAGGCAGCATGTGAGAGAATACTGTGGAATACAAACATTACCTATGGATGTACTTACTTACTCTTTGTTAACCAGCTTAGTCTCATTAGGCTTGTGTTCTCTTTTCAAGGGAGACCCAAGGTGGTATATATACTGACTAGAGGAAATTTGGCCTAGGCAGCTGAAAACCTCTCCTACTCCTTTTCAATAAGTGGGATCTTTTATCACCAACTCAGTAAGATGAGACATCTGGTTAACATATCCTTTGAAGACAGCACACTCAGGAATGTTCCTTACTGCACTGTAGTGTCAGTACTGGGAAAATTAATCAAAGTGCCTGCTGTGGGATCAGAACTATTAGTTTGCTGATCTTCTGGCACAGAAGCAAGTTACCTGTTGTTCCACTAACATTAGAGGCAGGATTAGCACATGCATCCATATGCTCTCAAAGAAAACAGTTGGTAGAATATATTAAGTCTATTAAACCTGTTTTACAGAAGAGGCAACCATGTACAAGTAATTCAGCACAAAAGATAAGTCTGGGAAGATTCACCACATCCTGTGATCAGAAGCAAGAAAAATGGTCAAATTCCTTCTTTTGTTAAAAGCATTAAAACTGTGAGAATGGCACTAAGGAAAAGAACAAGCTGTGATCACTGTACGATGTTAAGGCAATGAACAAGTTGTGCAGGTGAATCTTGCTGTCTTCTGCTGGCATAACAAATATGTCAAGGTGAGTGGGTTGCCTGCCTCCCATGTTGACTTTTTTATTCTGAAGACTCAGAAATCTTTATATTCAGAACAGAGAAGAGGAGAATGAGCCAGGTCCTGTTGTGATAGTGTTGCATATATGTGCCTCCCATGGTGATGACTTTATTTGGGCAAATGTAGAAATCTTTACATTCAGATCGGATAAGAGGAAAATGAATCAGAGAACTTGGTTCATCTGGTAATCCCACAGTAGAAATATGTTTCTATGTGAGAATATTATATGCATTTTAGCAGACAAAACTGATGATATAGCATATCCTGCTAACTTGACTTCAGAGCTTTAATTGTGTGATTAAGTAGACATACTCTCTCAAAACAAATCACTGGTGGAAGCTATTAAGTCTATTACTCCTTTTTCACAAAAGGGATAACATGCAAAGGCTAACCAGCTTAATGTAATCACGGAAGATTCACCACATCCTTTTATTAGAAGCAAAGAAAAGTACAGTTTTGTACCTACCATAAATGTAGATGTCCGATAGGAATGCATCTGCAGTCCTTACAAATGGGTTGTCCTGTCGTCAGGCAGCCCTTCGGTCGGCCGGATTCCAAAGTCTGGGTCTGGCTTCGGCTGGTGTCGCACTTCACCCGACGTCATAGCTGCAGATATTCGGGTATAAAGGCATCAGCCGACGCCATTTTCCTCAGTGTTTCTTGCCCCAGATGCCAGGTGCCCTCTAGGCAGGCTAAATTTGGATAAATGGCAATGATTCCAAATAGTAGAGAGCAACCACAAAAAATAAGCATGTATGTACATATATACAAACAAATACACCATAATAGATCCCCCCCCAGCTAGCTATAAGATGGCCAAATACCCTAGGAGTACCACAGTGGGGAAGGTGGGTGGGTAATCCTGACTGCAGATGCATTCCTATCGGACATCTACATTTATGGTAGGTACAAAACTGTACTATGTCCTTCAAGGATGCATCTGCAGTCCTTACAAATGGGTAGAATACCATAGCTAAACTAGGGGAGGAGGAAAAAAGAGATTATGGTGTAGTTAGGATCCCTTGCAACACAGCAGTGGCAAAACCTGCTCGGGATCTGGAGTATAAAGGTAAATTATAATGCTTGGCAAATGTATGCACGGAGGTCCAAGTAGCAGCCTCTATAATGTCCTTGGTGGCCACTCGTAAGAAAGCTGTGGTAGTGGCTGTAGCCCTTGTAGAGTGAGGCCTGATGTTATCTGGAGTTTTCTTTCCATGGTAGGAGTAACAAAATCTAATGCAATTTCCTATCCACTTGGAGATTGTTTGTTTTGAAATAGCTTTTCCTTCCTTTCCTGTTGCATATGCTACCAGAAGCTGGTCAGTTTTCCTATTGCTCTTGGTTCTGTCCAGGTAGTAGTGTAACTGTCTATGCACATCCAAGGTATGTAGCAGTCTTTCTCCCCTGTTCTGTGGGTTTGGGAAGAAGGTAGGTAGGTGGATAGCCTGATTTAAAGATACTCTGGATACCACCTTAGGCATGAATGTAGGATTAGTTCTCATGGACACTCTATCTTGATGGAAGATCAGGAAGGGTTGTACTGCCATTAATGCCTGTAGCTCAGATACCCTTCTTGCTGAAGTGATTGCCAGCAGGAAGGCAGTCTTCCATGATAAGAATTGTAATTCTGCTGTTGCTGCTGGTTCGAAAGGGGGAAGTGTCAATTTCTCTAGCACAAAGTTCAAGTCCCATGTTGGCAATGGCGGTTTCCTTGGAGGTTTTACATTTTTAATTCCTCTTAGAAACTGCCTTAGCAGAGGGTGTGAGAATACTGGAGGATCCAAGGTGTATTCTGCTGAGATAGCTGATGCATGTATCTTGATGGAAGAATAGGACAGGCCTGTGTGGAAGAGCTCTGCCAAGTATTCCAAGATGCTGGCTATGTTTACCAGTGACACATCTTCTCCCCTTGCAGTACTCCAAATGAGAAATCTTTTCCATTTTGCTGCATAATTTTTTCTAGTTGAGGGTCTGCGAGCCTCAAGCATGATGTCTTTTACCCTTTGGGATAAATTTGGGTTAATTGATCTTATGTGATGTTCCAGGCAGTCAGCTGCAGAGTTTTCAGGTTTGGATGCAGGATGTTGTAGTTGTTCTGTGTTAACAGTAATGGAACTAGGGGTAGTGTCCATATTAGTTCCAGAGATAGGCTCCTTAGTAATGGGTACCAATGTTGCCTTGGCCAGTCCGGAGCTATCAGAATGATCCTTGGCCGGTCCTCTTTGATCTTCAATAGCACCTTGTGCATCAAAGGAAGTGGTGGGAATGCATACGCTGACAGGTTTTCCAAACTGAAAGATAGGGAGTCCACCTTCCATGCAAGTGGGTGGTACATCCTCGTGCAGAATTTCTTTAGCTGGTGATTGTGTGGAGATGCAAATAAGTCTATTTCTGGGAGTCCCCATCTCCTTGTGATGGCCTTGAAGATGTCCGGATGCAGCATCCATTCGTGGGCATCCGTGGTAGTTCTGCTTAATATATCTGCTAGAATGTTTTCTTTTCCTGGTACGAAAATAGCTCGTAAGTGAATGTTGTAGCTCAGAGCCACATTCCATAGGTCCAGTGCCATCCGGCATAGAGGGTATGAGTGTGTGCCTCCCTGTTTGTTGATGTACCACATCACTGTGGTGTTGTCTGTCATCATCAGATGACCTTCTAGGAGAAATGGTCTGAATGACTGGATTGCCAATTTTACTGCCAGCATTTCCTTTAGATTTATGTGCAGGTGCAGCTGGTCTTGTGTCCATAAGCCTTGTATGCACTTGTCCAGCATGTGGGCCCCCCAACCGAGGTCTGAGGCGTCCGTTGTGATGGTTTGACTTGGTTGAATGCTGTAGAAGGGCAATCCTGTGTTTGATTGGCAGGCCTGAGCCCACCATAGGAACTCTTGCTTCAGGCAGGGGATTATAGGAATTTTGGTTTCTAGGCTGTGTTTGTGTTGAGACCATACATTTTTTAGGTACCACTGTAGCTTTCTCATATGCAGTCTGGCATGAGGAACCAGTATTATGCAGGATGCCATGAAGCCCAGGGTTTGTAGTACTTTTCTTGCTGTCAGATGGTTCTGCTTTGTTAATGCCAAGAAGTAGACAGGTAATTGTTTTTGTTTTTCTACAGTTAGAAATGCCATTTGTTTTGATGTGTCCAACTCTGCACCCAAAAAGGTTATTCTTTGGGATGGTAACAGCATTGACTTTTTTATATTGACTGTATATCCCAGGGCTTGTAGCAGGTAAATGACTCTTTGTAAGTCTTCTGTTAGTTTGTTCATGTTGTCCGCTTGTATCAGGCAGTCGTCCAGGTAGGGGTAAATTTGTATTCCCTGAAGCCTGCAATGAGCAATTACTGATGCCAGGCATTTCGTGAACACTCTGGGCGCAGTAGATAAGCCAAAGGGCAATGCTGAGAATTGATAATGCTCTGATCCTGCAAGAAATCTGAGGTATCTTCTGCAATTTTGTCGTATGGGAACATGCAGGTATGCCTCCTTGAGATCTAGAGTTACCAGCCAAGACTCCTTGCCCAGCATGGGAAGAAGCTGCTGTAGAGTCAGCATTTTGAATTTTGGGACAATGAGAAATGTGTTTAAAGCGGACAGGTCGAGAATAGGCCTCCAGTTGTTCTCTTTTCTTGGTACCAGGAAAAGTCTGGAGTAAAATCCCTTTCCTTGTTCCATAGATGGTACCTTTTCCACAGCTCTCATCCTTAACAATTGAGATATTTGTTTTAGAGCTTCTACCTTTTGATTTGGTGGTAGGTTTGGCATTCCTCTCTTTCCTGGTAGAGTATGGAAATGAAACCTGTAACCTTGGTTTATAGTTTGCAAGATCCACTTGTCCCTTGTGATGTAATGCCAGTTTTTTGAAAATAAAGCTAGCTTTCCACCTAAGGGTGCTTCTATTTGTTCCCTGGTAGGCGGTGCCAGAGTCAAGTCACTGTGATTGTCCTGATGCAGTGGTGGTGGCTGCGCCTGTGCCTCGCTGGTTGTTACCCTGCCACTGGCGTCCCCTGTAGGCACCTCTGGATTGGTTTCTGCCTCTTGGTCGTCTATCTCTGCCTCTCTAGGCTTTAGAGGAGTCTGGAAATGACCAGTTTTTGGAGGGCCAGTTCCTGCTAAACCTTGGAGGTTGGACCTGTAAGAAATCTTTCACTGTTTGTACAGATTTTGCTTTCTCCTCCATCTTCTTCAGTACCTGTTGTGCAGGTGGTCCAAATAAATTAGCCTTGTCCATAGGAGCATCTAATAGCTTTGCTTTGACATGGTCTGGTAAGGTCTGCTCTTTCAACCATGCATGCCTTCTGATAACTGTGCCAGTCATGGCTGATCTAAAAGAAGCCTCCAGTGCATCATAGCCACATTTTAAAGAATGGTTACTAACTTGCTGAATGTTATGTACCATTTCCTGAACATACTTCTTATCAAAAGGTTCATCAGAGGACAGTTTTTTAGTTAACTGGTCTAGCATAAATTCTTGATACTGTATCATATGAAATTGACAATTCAAGGCTCTAGCTGACGGAGTAGCAGAAGTGTAAACTTTTTTACCCCATCTCTCTAAGGACCTGGATTCCCTTACAGAGGGGAGGGTTTTTTTTGCAGAGGCAGATGCTACAGCCTTAGGACCCTGGGAGATAGTCTCGGGATCTGCTAAAGGAGCCTTGTATAAATGGTGATGAGTGTCCGGGACCCTGTAGAACCTATCGGGCTTAACAGGGGCCGGAGGTAAAGAATCAGGAGCAGTGCAAGCATCATTAAATGCATCATCTACAACAGAGAGAACTGGAGGTATAGCTAAAGGCCTATGTTGAGGTAAATGTAAAAAGGTTCTAAGCCTTTTCCTGGAGTCTGAAAAATCTTGGCCCTGCCACTGAAATTGTTCCCTCATGGCATGCAAGGTTTCCCCAAAGGAAAATTCCTCAGGTGGAGAGGCAGAAGGGATGGACTCTTCAGCATCAGAGTCTTCGTAAGGGGAATAAGGAGTCTCTGGAGGGTCTGTATTTTCTGGATCATCAGAGGAATCATCTGTGGACACTGGCTCGGGGGGCTCTGCTCTAGGCCTCTTCTCTGGAGGTGGATGAGAGGCCCTGTCTGGATGAGGTTGGGATACCCGGATTAAAGAAATACGATCCTCTGCCAAAGAAAGCATTTGAGAGCTGGAAGTGGGCCTGTGAGAAGGGGTCTTAACAGGCATAGTCTTTGTAGCTTTAGCTGCTTTAGCCCTAGCAAAGGCCTTAATGGACATGGCTGCGGGAGGCCTAGCAGCTCCACGTGCAGGAGTTGAAGTATCCAGGGGAATAGTGTCAGATAAATCCTGAGAAATCACAACAGCAGGTTGGATTTCAGAAACCGACTCCACGAGGTTAGAAGAAACCTCGGTAGAAGGTCTGTTTTCGGCTGCAGGAAGAACCGCTTGCTCGGTTTCAGCCGAAACCGAGACACTCGCGGTTGGCTTAACCGTGGTTTCGGCCGAAACCGCGGACCGCGAGTGTCGGTCCTTTTCTTTGCGTTTTTTGGAGATTTGCGAAGTCGGAGGATCCGACGGCATAATATAAGCGAAATCAGAGCCGAAAAACTGCTCAGCAAATTCCGACCGACGTCTAAGCGTCCGTCGGTTAAAAGAAGCACAGGCTAGACAAGCTGCTACGTCGTGGTCTGGGCCTAAGCAAGGTAAGCAGTAAGAGTGGAAATCTTTATGAGGTATTTGTTTCCCACAAGTTAAACAGTTATTCACTTTTTCTGACATCGGCTGAGGCAAGAAAGAGTCCCCAACGGGGTACTTAGCTTTTTAGTAGTCTTCGGAGTAGTATTCGGTAGTAGTAATCTCTGGTTCTGACCGACCGGCACTTGCGAACAGCTTCTGCTTCGGGCGCCACGCGGCAAGAAAGACTGAGGAAAATGGCGTCGGCTGATGCCTTTATACCCGAATATCTGCAGCTATGACGTCGGGTGAAGTGCGACACCAGCCGAAGCCAGACCCAGACTTTGGAATCCGGCCGACCGAAGGGCTGCCTGACGACAGGACAACCCATTTGTAAGGACTGCAGATGCATCCTTGAAGGACATCAGTCAACCAAGAAAGTCTGCAAATACCCCTACTTTTTGCTAAAAGCATTACAACCAGGAGAATGTTTCTTCAAAAGTAGCTATGATTACAACCAGGAGAATGTTTCTTCAAAAGTAGCTATGGGCATTTTTTAATTAGTTTTAGGTACAATCTTTTTTAAATGCCTGCATTACGTGGGCCTGGCCCTCTAATAAGTTCCCTTTTCAGCAAAAGGCTCTTCTGAATGCAAACAGGTAGAAGCACGCCAGGAGATGGTTTGTTGAAGACCATTTTCAATCTGGAACAGTAGCTTCCTTTGTTGGTCTGAAGTCTACTGAGGTATTAAAAGTTTCTCTCAACATAAGTATTTCTCTGTGCATGTAACAGAGACCATGCTACAAGAGTTGTCACACAATTCAAGAATACAGTGGATATATATGGAGCTCAATAATACATTACTGATGAAATATTGCAAGCTTTAGTCAAGTGGATGATGATACCAACAGCATGCCTTAAGGTAGTAGGTAAAAAAGCTTCTAAACATTTGATACAGAAAATCACAGCATACCCTAGTCCTTTGAGAAGTACACAATGTCTGCAACAGAAAAACAAGCTAACAGTAAAGCATAAAAGACTGATTAGAAAGGTTTTACCTTACCTGATGAGGACGATGAAGAATCATCTTTTACTTTTTGTTCCCTGTACAATGTCTTCTCCATTGCAGTCAAAATGCTTCCACCTCAACAAAGAAGTGACCAAGTTGTGAATTCCTGGAACCAGAAGAAAAGAGGACTCTGCAGTTAACTTGTTTTTTTTTTTGTCTTAGAAGTATAAGAATTAGTACTGAACCATATTAACAGAAGAGGGCCACTGCTAATCCTTCCAGTCCGCAGAACTGCTAGTATACTGCAAATGCCAGAACTCCTAGCCAAATGACCATAACAACACCATTGAGAGTTCTTATGCCAGGTCCATTCAGTCTGGAAACAGGGAAAGGCTCTGCTCCACATACTGACTACCTTTTATAAGAAGAAATATATTGCCATGTTAGTCTATCTTGTAGGGCATTGCAGAATTTTACAACATCTGAACATTTTATACGAAAATTAACTTTTTGCACCTTGAGACAATCTATTCTCTCCATTTCCTTCATGGAATGTCTACAGAAGTTCCCTCAGTTTCTCGCAGATTTTTTTTCGTCCAGACCCCACACTCTTTCAAGCTGCTCACTCTACATTTTTAAACAAGAAGCATCTTTATTAAACAAGCAACACCTTTATTAAATTATCACATATGGCATAGGCAATCATACATTTACTTAAATGAAAACAAACCATATTGACAAAATTTTAGTTGCAAACATTATACATCACAAACCATATTGGCATAATTTTAGTTGCAAACATTATACATACAATCTATCCAGTCATTGTCAGTCAAACATTGCATACGTCATTCAAATCCTGCCTTCTCTTGAACCTTTTCCTCATCTGCATGTATTGTTCCCACAATTCCCATTTTCCTAAGTAATTTGCTCTTACCCTTTTCTAAAGATCCCAACTCTAGTTGTTTTATCTCTATTACTATATTCATTACTTCTAGTAAAGTTGGTTTAGACATTGACTTCTGTTTTCTAGTAACTACTTTTTGGCAGCCACCATAAATAAACTCAGCAAGGCCTTACTATGTCTAGGCAATTCGGATTCTGTATCACAGCTCAAAAATAATTTCCTTAGTTACTCCAAGTTACTCACCCAGTATCACTGGCATAGCAGTCTGCAGGAAATCTTTAAAGTCTGCCAACTCATTACACTCCCAGAAAATATGTTCCCAATTACCTCTTTCTTCCCCATCATACCGCCAACATTTGCTGTCTACTTAAGAAAAACTTCTTTGGAGTCTACTTGTGGTATAAAAATACTTATGTAAACACTTCTTGGCAAAGATCATATATCTTCTTGTTGCACAGTTGGAGACATATATAGATATAGATATATGTCTACAACAGAGGAGCCTCATTTCATTTCAATTTCTTTATCACTTTCCTGGCAATAGAAAGTAAACTTCAGAACATTTTAAGACTGCTATTATTACTGACAACTGAAGGAAAGTACAGTTTTGTACCTACCATAAATGTAGATGTCCGATAGGTATGCATCTGCAGTCCTAACATATGGGTTGTCCTGCCTCAGGCAGCCCTTCGGTCAGCCGGATTCCAAAGTCTGGGTCTGGCCTCGGCTGATGTCGCACTTCACCCGACGTCACAGCTGCTGGGGTATAAAGGCATCAGCCGACGCCATTTTCCTCAGTGTTTCTTGCCCCAGATGCCAGGTGCCCTCTAAGAAGGCTAAATTTGGATAAATGCAGATAATTCCAAACAGTAGAGTAAAATATATATACATACATATATATATATATATATATATATATATACATACAAACAAATACACCATAATAGATTCCCCCAGCTAGCTAAAAGAGGGGTAAGTACCCTAGGAATACCTCAGAGGGGAAGGAGGGTGGGTAATCCTGACTGCAGATGCATACCTATCGGACATCTACATTTATGGTAGGTACAAAACTGTACTATGTCCTTCAAGGATGCATCTGCAGTCCTAACATATGGGTAGAATACCATAGCCAAACTGGGGGAGGAGGCACTAAGATAAGGATGGTGTAGTTAAGATCCCCTGCAAAACAGCAGTTGCAAAACCTGCTCGGGATCTGGAGTATAAAGGAAGATTATAATGCTTGGCAAATGTATGCATGGAGCTCCAAGTAGCAGCTTCTAAAATGTCTTTGGTAGCCACTCCTCGTAGGAAAGCTGTAGTGGTGGCTGTAGCTCTTGTGGAGTGAGGCCTGATATTTTCAGGAGTTGTCTTTCCATGAAAAGAGTAGCAGAATCTAATGCAATTTCCTATCCATTTTGAGATTGTCTGTTTTGAAATTGCTTTTCCTTGCACTCCTGTTGCATATGCTACCAAAAGCTGGTCTGTTTTTCTGCTGACCTTAGTTCTGTCCAGATAGTAGCGCAATTGTCTGTGCACATCCAATGTGTGTAATAGTCTTTCTCCCCTGTTCTGTGGGTTGGGGAAAAAGGTAGGTAAATGAATAGCTTGGTTTAATGATACCCTGGAGACCACCTTTGGCATAAAAGTAGGATTAGTTCTCAGAGACACTCTGTCCTGATGGAAGATAAGGAAAGGCTGGACTGTCATTAATGCCTGTAATTCAGATACCCTTCTTGCTGAAGTGATTGCTAGCAGGAATGCAGTTTTCCAAGATAAGTACTGTAAGTCTGCTGTTGCTGCTGGTTCAAAAGGAGGAAGTGTTAATTTTTCCAGCACAAAGTTGAGATCCCATGCAGGTAGAGGTGGTTTCCTTGGAGGCTTTACGTTTTTGATTCCTCTCAAGAACTGCCTGAGTAGAGGATGAGAGAAGACAGGCGGATCCATGTTGTACTCTGCTGAAATTGCTGATGCATGAATCTTAATGGAGGAGTAGGATAGTTCTGCTAAGTATTCCAGGATGTGTGCTATGTTCGCCATTGAGACATTTTCTCCCTTTGCTGCACTCCAAATGAGGAATCTTTTCCATTTGGCTGAATATGTTTTCCTTGTGGAGGGTCTTCGAGCCTCCAGGATAATGTCCTTAACCCTCTGAGACAAGTCTGGTTGATTTTGTTTCATGCAATATTCCAAGCAGTTAGCTGCAGTGTTTTCAAGTTTGGATGCAGGGTCTTGTAGTTGTTCTGAGTTAGAAGTAATGGACACAGAGGTAGAGGCCATGAGTGTGCCCGAGACATGCTTTTCAGTAGCGGGTACCAATGCTGTCTTGGCCAGTCTGGAGCTATCAGGATTACCTTTGGCTGTTCCTCTCTGATCTTCAGTAGGACTTTGTACATCAAAGGAAGAGGTGGAAATGCATATGCTGTCAGGTTTTTCCAGCTGAAGGAAAGGGAGTCCACCCTCCAGGCAAGTGGGTGGTATACTCTTGAGCAGAATTTCTTCAATTGGTAGTTGTGTGGGGAGGCGAACAGGTCTATCTCTGGCCTTCCCCATTTCTTTGTTATGGTTTTGAAAATATCTGGATGCAGCATCCATTCGTGAGCATCCGTGGTAGTTCTGCTTAAGGTATCCGCTAGTGAATTTTCTTTTCCTGGTACAAATCTGGCCTGCAGTTGAATGTTGAGATCCAGGGCCAAATTCCACAGGTCCATTACCATCCGGCATAGAGGGTATGAGTGTGTACCTCCCTGTTTGTTGATGTACCACATCACTGTGGTATTGTCCGTCCTTATCAGTAGGTGACCTTGTTGGAGGAGTGGTCTGAATGCCTGGATTGCATGTTTCACTGCCAGCATCTCCTTTAGATTTATGTGTAGATTCTGCTGGTTTTGGGGCCATAGGCCTTGTATGCACTTGACTTCCATGTGCGCCCCCCAGCCTAGGTCTGAGGCGTCCGTGGTGATGGTCTGGCTTGGATGTGGTTTGTGGAAAGGCAATCCTTTGTTTATCTGACAGGCCTGAGCCCACCACAGGAATTCTTTTTTCAGGCATGGAATAATTGGAATCTGTGCTTCTAGACTGTGCTTGTGTTGAGACCATACATTCCTTAGGTACCATTGCAACTTCCTCATATGCAACCTGGCATGTAGAATTAATATTATGCAGGATGCCATGTAGCCCAGGGCTTGCAGGATTTTCCTTGCAGTGAGCTGAGTTTGAGTTGTTAATGCCATGAAATAGACTGGTAGTTGCTTTTGTTTTTCCTCTGTGAGAAAAGCCATCTGAGTTGTTGTATCCAGTTCTGCACCCAAAAATGTTATCCTTTGGGATGGCACTAGCCTTGACTTTTGAATGTTGACTGTGTATCCCAAGCTTGAAACAGTTGTATGACATTGGCCAAATCTTTTGTCAATTTTGTCTTGTTGTCCGCTTGTATTAGGCAGTCGTCCAGGTACGGGTAAATTTGAATTCCCTGAAGCCTGCAATGAGCAATTACTGATGCCAGGCATTTCGTGAATACTCTGGGCGCAGTAGATAAGCCAAAGGGCAATGCTGAGAATTGATAATGCTCTGATCCTGCAAGAAATCTGAGGTGTCTTCTGCAATCTGGTCGTATAGGGACATGCAGGTATGCCTCCTTGAGATCTAGAGTCACCAGCCAAGACTCCTTGCCCAACATGGGAAGAAGTTGCTGGAGGGTCAGCATCTTGAATTTTGGAACAATGAGGTATGTGTTCAGTGCGGACAAGTCGAGAATAGGTCTCCATTGATTTTCTTTTCTTGGTACAAGGAATAGTTTGGAGTAAAATCCTTGGCCTTGTTCCATAGATGGTACCTTTTCTATTGCTCTCATCCTTAATAAGTTGATGATTTGTTTTAGAGCCTCTGTTTTTTGGCTTGGTGGAAGGTTTGGCATTCCTCTCTTTTTTGGTGGAGTGTGGAAGTGAAACCTGTAGCCCTTGTCTATTGTTTGTAAAGTCCATTTGTCTCCTGTAATGCAATGCCAGTTGTCTGAAAATAAGGCTAGCTTTCCGCCCAAGGGTGCTTCCAGTTGTCCCCTGGTAGGCGGAATCAGAGCCAAGTCATTGTGTCTGTCCAGTGGAAGTGGTTGTAGTCGTAGCTGTGGCAGCACTTCTCTGGTTGGCAGGTTGCCACTGACGACCCCTGAAGGCACTCCTAGATTGACCTCTGCCTCTTGGGCGTCTATTTCTGCCTCTCTGTGCTCTGGAGGTGTCTGGAAAGGACCAATTCTTCGAAGGCCAATTTCTGCTAAACCTCGGTGGTTGGACCTGCAAAAAATCCTTGACTGTTTGGACAGATTTTGCTTCTCTTCCACTTTCTTTAGAACCTCCTGTGCAGGGGAGCCAAACAAACTTTGTTTCTCCATAGGAGCATCTAGGAGTTTTGACTTAACATGGTCTGGTAAGGATTGCTCTTTTAACCAGGCATGCCTTCGAATCACTGCTCCAGTCATAGCTGATCTAAAGGAAGCCTCCAGTGCATCATAGCCACATTTTAAAAAATGATTACTGACCTGCTGAGAATTATGTACCAAATCCTGAAGGGACTTACGGTCTATAGGTTCAGGAGAGGACAGTTTTTTATTTAGCTGGTCTAACAAAAATTCCTGGTACTGAATCATGTGAATTTGACAGTTTAAGGCCCTGGCCGAAAGAGTAGCAGATGTGTAAACCTTTTTACCCCATCTCTCTAATGCTCTAGATTCCCTTTCAGAGGGAAGAGGGTTTTTGGCAGAGGCAGCTGCAACACCTTTTGGACCCTGAGAAATGGTTTCGGGGTCTGCAACATGAGCCTTATACAAGTGGTAGTGAGTGTCCGGGACCCTGTAATATCTGTCAGGTTTGGCAGGGGCCGGAGGGAGAGAATCAGGAGCAGTACTGGCATCATTATATGCATCATCAACAACCGGTAGTACAGGAGGTATGGCTAAAGGCCTATGCTGTGGTAAATGTAAAAAGGTCCTTAGCCTTTTCCTTGAATCTGAAAAATCCTGGCCCTGCCATTGGAAGTGTTCCCTCATAGAGTGTAGGGTTTCCCCAAAAGAAAATTCTTCAGGAGGGGAAGCAGAAGGAATGGAGTCTTCTGCATCAGAATCCTCATAAAGTGAATATGGACCTTCCTGATGGTCAGAAATATCTGAGCCATCGGAGGAATAGTCTGTAGAGACAGGCTCCGGTGGTTCAGTCCTAGGCCTCTTATCTGGAGGAGGTTGAGAGGCCCTGTCTGGGTGAGGTTGGGATCCCCTGATCAAGGAAATTAGATCCTCAGCCAGGCTGAGAATCTGGGAACTAGAGGTAGGCCTGTGAGAGGGGGCTTTTGTAGGCAAGGCCTTAGAACTTTTGGCTGCTTTAGCCCTGGAAAAGGCCTTGATAGACATAGAAGCAGGGGGTCTAGCAGCCCCACGTGTAGGAGTAGAGATGTCAAAAGGGATAGTGTCTGACAAATCCTGGGGGCCTGTTTCTGCAGTAGTAATTTCTGAAGCCGATTCAGCCATGGCCTGTGTGGCCTCGGTTATCGGTGGCATGCTTTCGGCCGAAGGGAGAACCGAGGACTCGGTTTCAGCTGAAACCGAGACACTCGCGGTTGGCCTAACCGTGGTTTCAGCCGAAACTGCGGGCCGCGAGTGTCGGTCCTTTTCCTTGCGCTTTTTAGCTAATTGTGTAGTCGGAGTCTCCGACGGCATTTTATATGCAAAAGCGGGACCAAAAAACTCTTCTGCAAACTCCGACCGACGTCTAAGCGTCCGTCGGTTGAAGGAAGCACAGGCCAGACAAGCTGATACGTCGTGGTCTGGGCCTAAACAAGGAAGGCAATAAGAGTGGAAATCCTCATGAGGTATTTGTTTCCCACAAGTTAAACAATTATTTACTTTGTCTGACATCGGCTGAGGCAAGAAAGAGTCCCCAACGGGGTACTTAGCTTTTTTAGAAGTCTTCGGTAGTAGAAATTCTCTGGATCTGACCGACCGGCACTTGCGAACAGCTTCTGCTTCGGGCACCGCGCGGCAAGAAAGACTGAGGAAAATGGCGTCGGCTGATGCCTTTATACCCCAGCAGCTGTGACGTCGGGTGAAGTGCGACATCAGCCGAGGCCAGACCCAGACTTTGGAATCCGGCCGACCGAAGGGCTGCCTGAGGCAGGACAACCCATATGTTAGGACTGCAGATGCATCCTTGAAGGACATCAGGAACATTCACTGACAATGTTGTTTTTGAAATAATATAATTCTCTACCACAGACACATAAAAATTGCACATAAATCTTTCCAATAATTCTTAAGTTCTTTACACTCAACAAATATATGTACCCAGTCTGCTTTAATAATTCTAGCATTACACATCCAACATTTTGATTAATTTATCTTTGTTAAATTTAGAAATTCTACAAGGTCTGATGAATATTTTTTAGTATTTCCATGTCAGTATCTTAATGTAATCTTTACAAAGTCAATTTAACCAATTTTAATAACATTTTTTCATGTTCCTTCAATTTAACATTTACTGAATCTAAAAAAACTCCCAATACATTGAATCAACATTACTATTTATCCTTAAAATAATTTTATGAAATAATTTCTTGTACATAAATCTCCTCTAAAGGTTAATATTATATTATAAATTTCAGGTATTGACGTTTTCTCTTTCACTCATCACAAAGGCTCATTAATAATGCTATTAATTTATCTAAATCATACCTTCCAATAATTTCCATAGTTGTACATAAAGTATTTTACCACAGTAGTCTGACCACAGTACTCTATTTTTATTATTGAGAATTCCCATTTTAATATAATCGTGGATTGCTATCAATTCCTTGAAAAGGCAACGGGAAATATTATGAATCTCCACGTTTTCAAGTGCTGGGAATTTTTAAATAAAATTTCCAGAGTTTTAAACATCAAATTAAAATGTTTCTAAAAGATTTTTAGTAAACATAATAATTCATTAATCATGTCAGGTTTGTTTCGCTCTTGATTTTGATATGGTTTGTTCTTGAATAATTTTCCACTTGCTGTTATTATAGTTTGGGTTTAACCAAAGTAATACTACTGTAAAAATTGATGATAAAGAATAGGATTCTAAATCTAGAAATGTATTCCTCCATATTTCCATAATCTGATGTAATTTTTATATGAGGTTCTGGTTTTATTTGGAAAACATAGAAATTAAATTAGAAATTTTTCTAACTTTTCTAGGCTGAAGAGCTATTGACTATAGAACATATATTATTTTAGGAAGAATCATCATCTTTATAAAAACGAATCTTTCTTCAGAATAAAGATAAATGGCATTCTAACCCTTAACTAGTCTATATCAGCAACCAGATTCTGAAAACTGGAAACATATTTATATCAGGTGTCATCATAATACCTAAATATTTAAACTCTTTATTATTCCAACTATAATTGAGTTTACATTGTTTACTTGATTTACTAAAATAATCTGTTTTATTTTTATTAAATTATTGCTAAATCTGTAAATACATTAATTTCTTTTAATTCTCCAAATTAATTACTGTCACCTAGTGACAGGAAAATATTATCTGCAAAAAGCTGTATCTTAAAAGGTTTAAGTATAACTAAAAATTATAATACTATGTTACTGTTGTTTATTTACTATTAAGCTAATGGCATATTTGCTACAGCAAATTAAAGAGGGGATAATGGACATTCTTATCTAGTACCTCTACTGATATTAAATGATTGTGAAATAAACGTACCCATTTTAATGAATGCTTGAGAACCTATATTATTTATTAGATCAACAAATTCCTTTGGGAAACCAATTGCAAAGAGAGTTTTAAACAAATGGCTGCAATATATGGAATCAAATGTCCTTTCAATATCTAAACTTATCAATGCTAACACTTTAGTTTGATTTTCAGCTAAATCTAATATGGTTAGTACTCTCCAGTCTGTTAATAATAAAACCTCTTTGGTCTTTATCAACACCAGCGATCATTTCTCTAAGTCTTACAGATATTATTGTCATAAAAAGGTTATAATCTGTATTCAGCAGTGAAATTGGTCTACATTATGTTGCTAAACTGTTTTTCCTTGTTTTAAGATTGGGGAAATTAAAGTATATTTCTATGAAGTGAGTATTTTATTAGTAGAATAAGCAACTAAGAAAACTGTGCCTAATAATTAAATTATGTGGTAGTATTTTACAGGTTTTGTTACATATGCCATCTTAACCTGGTGCATTTTCATTTTTACTGTTTTAATTATATTAGTGATCTCACAGTTGCAGTAATGGGATTAAAATTTTTTAGTACCCACTCTTTTTTAAGTTTAAAAGACACATTTTTGTAAATATTCATTTTATTTACTCTCATTAAATAATATTCTATCATACTGCTTAATGACTTCGTGGTAATTTTTAAATACAGAAAGCATCCAAGTCTGCCTTTTTTTTTTTGTTAATGGGGTTATGATGCCTTTAATATGGGCTTTTATACTCAATATTTTACTTTTATTAGCTAGGCTATGCATATTTTTGGCTGTCATGGTATAATTTTGAATTCTAAGTTTCACTAAAGCCATTTTTGTTTTATGCTCTAAAATGCTTTGATATTTATGCAATAATGCATGACTGGATGTGGGCATATTGGGATTTACCCATAGTCGGTATGGTTTAATCAGGAGGGTGAAGCCAGAGTGATCAAACAAAGTCAGCTAAGGGTAAATCCTGATATCCTCACGCTCAGGAGTGGAATATTGCTATTATATAATGTTATTAATCACGAAAGAAATTGTTTAACTTTCTTAAGTAATGTTTTTGTACAATGAAGCAGTGCAATGGAGGACAGAGAATCTCCGTTGCTTTTTTTTTTTTGGCCAAAATTTTGCAAGGAATAGTGCCCTAAATACAAGGAAAATCAGGTACATTTCTAAGTATTTAGTTGCACAGAATTTACCAGATTTTTCTCGTATTTTGCCATCCTGCAAGCATATGCCAATAGATAAGTCTAGCCACCCAATGGTCCTTCTGTGGTTAGACTTTTTTCTATTGGTATATACTCAATTTACAATGTGTACGATGGTTGGGCTGGCCAATCAGCATTTTTTTTAACAATGACACACTGTTATATAATTTCATATTTCTTATATTTCAATCAATTATTTTCCCTTCCTGCTAGTCTAGTCCTGCTTTAAGTAATTTTTCTTGGATGTTGAGTAATTCACTTTTCCATTCCTTAATTTTATTATTTGACCATTTGACCATTTCTTCATTTATTTTAAGTGAACCCCAAAGAATAATTTTATCAATATCATGTTCATTATTAAAGTTAAATAATTCCTTTATTTCATAAGATATTGTATAAATTATTTAATCTAAGTAATATAACCTGAAATCCTATGCATTACTTGGTATTTTCTATTATTCATTGAAGTATTTATGAATATAGCATTACGATCTGCTATAGGACATGGCATGGTTTTAAAATTAATAATTTTATCAAATATATTTGCAGACACAAATACAGTATCTGGATGTTTATTATCATACATCTTCTACTAGTATATACTGCACACCAGTCTCAAAGATATACTTTAAAGGAATTACATTATACAGAATAATTTCATCTTCCAAACCTGACCTCTAGAACTAGAAAGAGATGTTTTAAGAATGACAACTGATTTCTTATTGCACAAGTGTATGTTCTCAAAAAGATTTGTAATAAAATTCTAGCACTGACCTCAAAATGTTGTAACTGTACATACATTTGAATATAAGGCCATCTCTCTAGGTGCATACACCAGTTCATTTTTATATTGATGTCATGTAAAATACATTCCATGAAAGACGCATTTAGCATATTTTAAAACTAAAGTATGTAACAACTTGTATACTGCCATCTACTGTATAATTAATATACACACTTAGTTGATATACTTGAAAAGATGTATGAATTAATTGTATAAAAACTCCTACAGTCAGGTGTTAGAGGAAATACATATTCAGCAAATTCTCAGCCTTTTAGTGTTATTATTCCTATAAAACTATTTCCCTACTCCATTTTAGCCAATAAACACCCAGTTGTCACAAAGAATCAGCAAGCAAACAATGTAGACAAACATTTAATTTAACAAGATTTAAATTAGTCATTCAGAAGACCATTACAAAGTAATGTGTTAACTGCAAATGTAATACAATTTCATCTACTCATAACTATAATATTATTATATAGTTTAAACCTATACAGTATTATGAAATAATACATTATATGGTTCTAAAGGCAGTTAACCAAAGGCTGCTAGTTTAAACCTAAAATGTAAATATCACATTCATGATCCTTTACCTCGCTGTTATAACTGAATGAAAGGTGAAGAAACACACACTAACATGCAAATAACGAGTCACCTCTTCAGAGTAACCATTTGATTAAGCTAACTTTAGAGAATTCATTTTATACACAATACAGTGAAGTAACCTAAATTAAGTGATAAACCCAGTCTTGACTTTATTTCACTAAATCAAGTGAGAAGGTGCAAGATATTATGATATCTTGTTAATACAGCTAGCTATCTGTATCATGTTTTCAGCCTACAAACTAAAATGTCCATTTTTCATGTATAAACCACCCATTGCATTACATAACATGTTTTGTTATATCTTCTTATTCTTTGAAAATCATTATCTTCCTCTTATCCCCTCTAGTTACATAACTACATGCAAAACAGCTTCTTTTTGTGGTTACTTCCCAATATCCCAACATGCATTGTAAATATGGTTAAAGAGTTTTGCATTTAACTATATTTCACTATTCAAATAATAACATGAAAAATGACAATGTTAACATGGTTAACATAAGTTATAAATTTAGCAGAGCAAACAAAACTGTTTACGTAGTATATTGGAAATTCAAAGAATTATGTTAGAGATGCTACTCAAAAATATTGTGTATACAAATTGCGGTTTTCACTATGCAGACTTAAAGACTCTACCAAACTGTAATGTAATACACACACACACACACACACACACACACACACACACACACACACACACATATATATATATATATATATATATAAATAACTTTATCTAAACTGTAACAGTTTAAATACCAGAATCTTATTATTAAAAACCTACACTTATGTAAAATCTTACCATAAC
This sequence comes from Protopterus annectens, assembly GCF_019279795.1. NCBI lineage: Eukaryota > Metazoa > Chordata > Ceratodontiformes > Protopteridae > Protopterus > Protopterus annectens. The sequence goes on from NC_056741.1 coordinate 1,860,349,756, forward strand.
AGTAGATGTCTTCCTTTTCACTGTTGCAGTATTCTTTACTAAAGGGAATCCCTGTATAAGGTAGCCCAATATCTGGCCACTATACCAAAGCCTTAGGATGTTAAAGACTGTTGTACATCACATGTATGCTCCCAGCTCATGGTGCCGGGCATAAAGGTGATGTATGGGTGTACATGCCTTAGAAATGAATAGCCCCAGAAGGAGCAATAGTCCAAGGAGAGGAGGAGGGAGATATGCATCCAGAAGGAAGAAATGAATAAGGAGAAGAGAAAAAAGGGAGGCGGAGTGAGGAAGCAAATACTGCAACAATGAAGAGAAGGACACCTACTGTTAGCGTAAGATTTTACAACTGTACTATGTCCTTCCATATCACTGTTACAGTATTATTTACTACAAGGAGATTACAAAAGCACAAGGAGAAACTTGGGAGGAGGAAGGCCCAACAGAGTCCTCAGGAAACCTATGTAGGACAGCCCTGATAAAGCCAGCTGTTGCTCTGGAAATAACTCCAGTTTGTAATGTTTAGTACAGACATGTACAGAAGTCCAAGTAGCTTTAAGGATGAAATTGGTATCTAGTCTTTGTAAAAAGCACCAGTGGAAGCCACAGTCCTGGTAGAATGAGCCTTTACAGGAGCAGAAAGACATTTCCCATGAAAGGAGTAACAGAATGAAATGGCCTTAGAGATCCAAGAAGAAATTGTTTGCTTGGAAACAGCTAAACCTAAAGATCTAGGATGAAAAGAAATAAAAAGATGCTCTGACTTGTGAATGGGTTTGGCCTTATCTAAATATCTGAGTTGCCTATGCAAATCCAAGGTGTGAAGAATCCTCTCATTAGCAGACTGCGGAGAAGGAAAAAATTTAGGCAAATTAACAGACTGAAGCCACCTTGGGCATAAAAGAAGGATTAGTACAGACAGCCTTTCCCTATGAAAAACTAAACAAAGAGTAACAGCCATAACAGCCTGAAGCTCAGACACCCTTTAAGCTAAAGCAAGGGACAAAATAACAATCTTTCATGTACAATGCTGCAAGGAAGCTAAAGCTGCAGGCTCAAAAAGAACCTGAGTCAATTTTTCAAAAATAAAATTAAGATCCCAGGAAGGAGGAATAGGTTTCCTGGGAGGCCTACTTTAAGAAACGGTTTGACCTCAAACCTAGAGGCAAGAGGAAGGGACAAAGGCAGACAAACAGACATAGCTGAAATGTGGGTTTTAATTGAAGAGTATGTCAACTCAGCATGGAGGAATTCACATAAATAAGAGAGATCCAGAGGAATCTCCAAAGAAGGTGGATCCAGGTTACGAGCAAGGCACCAGAAAGGATTTTCTGGTAGTGGGCTTTCTGGCCTCCTGCAGAACACGAAGCATGTCCTCAGAAAAAAGGTACCTAAAAGAAATCAAAATCCTATCACTCACAGTGTTAGTTGAAGAGTGGACAAGTGGGGATGAATAAGAGACCCCCTTTGTCATTTGTGAGTAGGTCCACCCTTTGAGGTAACATGTGGTGACCGCCCTTGGCTAGGTGCAGAAGAAGGGCTCACCAATGCTGTCTGAGCCAAAAGGGAGTCACCAGCAAGTTCTATTTTGGGCAGGAGCCCCACAGTGAGAGGAAGGGGAGGAAATGCATATAAAAATATCCCTTTCCAAAAAAAAGACAGGCTGTCCACCTTCTGGCTAGATGACTTGGAACACTGGTGCAAAAAAGGGGTAGTTGTCTATTCAGAGGGGAGACAAAAACGATCTACCTGAGGAGTACCCCACTGGTGGGCAATGTCCAAAAACACATCTCTGTGAAGCATCCATTTATGAGTCTGTGTTATGGACCTGCTCAGTGAGTCTACCACAAAGTCTTTTTCTGAAGAAATATAAACAGCATGAAGAGTAACCTGAAACTGAACAGCCAGATCTCAAACCGGAAAAGCTAGTCTGCATTGAAGGTACTATCTTGCCACCCCCCACTGCTTGTTGATATACCACATCACTGTAGTATTGTCTGTAAAGATTTTGAGAGGCCCTGGAAGACCTGAACAGCAAGGAGGAGAGCTCTCATCTCTTTGATGTTGATAAGGTCGGCCCACTGGCAAATAGTCCAAAGGAGCTGATCCTTTACAGGCCTGAAAGAAGCACTCCACCATGTGTCTGAGGCATCTGAAAAAAGTTCCTGAGAGGGGACTGGGGGCCGAAAAGGAAGCTCTGGGTTGAGATACATCTGAAGAATCCACCACTGAAGCTCTGGAAGAAGAGGAACTAAAGAGTTTAAAGGATGACAATGTTGAAGCCATAATGACTTCAGGAACTACTGTAGCGTCTTCATATGGAGTCTGGCTAGAGAAAGCATAGGAATGGTGGAAGCCATGTAACCCAGAGCCCTTAGAAACTCCCTCGCCATAACGGAGACCTAAGGAAGAACGGAATGAAAAAGGCAATTAGAGCCAGAGCCTTTGGTGGAGCCAGGGAAGCCAGCATAGGAATGGTCTGGAGCCTGCACCCAACAAACACATGATGCTGAGATGGAGTCAGGAAGGTCCTTTGAAAATTTATCATAAACCCTAGGCTTTGCAAGAGGCAAACAACATAGTGGAGATGCTGAATCAAGGTCTCTGGGGAGGAAGCCTGAATAAGCAGGTCGTCCAGGTAAAGAAAGTTCTGTATCCCCCTCTCATCCTGCAAAAGGCAATTATAGGAGAGAAGTGGTTGGTGAAAATCCTTGGGGCAGTAGAGGGGCCAAAGGCCAAAGCAGAGAACTGAAAATTCAAGGAAGAAACAGAGACATGCACATTTTCCTGAAAGAGGGCTGACTAGGGATGTGAAAATAGGTATCCTTGAGATCCAGAGATCCAGAGAGACAAGAAAAACCTGAGGTAGGAAAAGAGGAAACAGAGTCTGAAGAGAGAGCATTTGAAAGGAAGGAACCTTCAGGAAGGTGTTGAGCTGAGAAAGATCCAGAATGGGCTTCCAGGTGCCTTATTTCTTGGGAAACAAAAAACAATTCTGGAATAAAGCCCCCCCCCCCCCCCCCCGAGACGCAGAAACTACTTGGATGGCACCTTTGAGGCAAAAGGCCCTGAAGTACATCCAGAAAAAAAAGGAGAGCTGTTCCTGAGGAGGTTGTAGAATGCCCACACAATGAAGTACCCCTGATGTATGATGGACAGAGCCCAAAAATCCTTAACCAACTGGGAAAAGATAGGGAAAGACAAAGGGATAAAGGAACCTGACTTAAGATGGAAGGAAGAAGACAGACAGAACCTGGCTTGTCTGGAAAAGGAGGCTTCTGAGCAGTAGGAGTTTGAGTAGACTTTGCAGGATTAGCCCTTTTAGAACCCTTTTTACCTTTGGGAGGAGGGCGATACTGTCTATGTACAAAGGCAAGCTTAACAGGATAATTCCTCTGAAATTTAAGAATAGGAGAAACAAAAATATGTTTCAATTCCTGTTAAGGCCTTGCCCCTTTCTTGCAGGGAATTTAAAACTTCAGCAGCTGCACAACCACAGAGATTTTTATTATCAAGAAGAGCATCCATAAATTTAGCATTAATATCATCAGGTAAAGGTTGAAGGAAAACCAAGAACAACACCTTAACACAGAACCAAAGGCAGCAGCCCTAGAAGTAGCATTAGCTGTATCACAACTACACTTAATAGTATGGCTAGCCACTTGAGAACAGGATCCCAACAAAGAGAGGACCAAAAACCTTCCCCTCAGAATCATGAAGGTCAGAAATAACCTGATAGGCCTGCGAAAGAAGAGCTAAGACACACCTGGTCATATAGATCTGATAATAGCCCGAAAGGCCAGGGTAGCAGCAGTATACACGGCCCAACTGTCCTTGTCAGAAGGAAGCAATTTAGTAGAAGGCAAAAGTTTGGAAAGTTTTCCGACCAGCCAGATACAACACAAGGGTCAGGAAAAGGACATCTGTAAGGAAATTTACATTCATCATGCACCTTATAAAACTTGTCAGACTTTTTAGGGGCTACAGAAAGAGAATCAGGAGCCTGGGAGCTACTAAAAAAAGTGCCCAACATGGCAGCTAGGACCGGAGGGACAGCAGAGGGCTTAGGGGACTCCATCTGTAGGAGTTCATACTACCTCATCTGGATGTCAGAAACCCAAGTACAGTCCCATTTAAAGAGTTCCATCATACGAGGGATAGTATCCACAAAGGAAAATTCCTCAAAGGGAGAATATGGACTAATGGAATCCTTCCCCTCAGAACCATAGTCCAAAGGAGAAGGAATCTGAGAGGAATAAGCTAAGGACTTTTCCCCAAAGTCCAATTCCTCATCAGAAGGGTCTTGTTTCCTAGGCCTCTTATGTGGAGTAGAAGATCAAGGGGGGGCAGGAAGAGAAACTCCTTGCAGAAGCTTCAAGGCCATGCGTGCATTAAACAATCCCTGTGTAAAATCTTGGCACTCAGACTGGGGATCTTTAAAAGCAAGGGAAACGTATTTTGTTTTCTTTTTCTTATGAGAGACGTCAGCCCTAACGGCCAACACACAATCAATGTAGTGGGAATCTCCTCCCAAACAAGAATCTCCAGAACTCCCCTTGGTCACTTGGATATTAACAGCTGAGGTTCCCATCAACACTGTAATAGATGTCTGCATTGCCTCCAAGGACATGCAAGCAACCTGATCCATGCCGGCCTCTGAAGTGGTCACGGCACAGGAAT